>NC_081290.1:79140000-79765000 GCF_030435805.1 Mustela lutreola
ACCTATGGCTCCCTACTTTGATACCCAAACTCATCAATTCTTGATATAGGAGAAATATCACTGGGTATTGGTGTATGATTAGAACATACATATACCATGTTCTGGAGGGTACTACTTCAGCACCACAAGAAGCTGCTAGCTGATGTCTTAAATGACTCTCTAAAAGATCTTTCTTTCTTTCTTTCTTTCTTTCTTTCTTTCTTTCTTTTTTTTTTAAAATCAGAGTAGGTGCTTCAGTGTGAAGGGAATGAATTAAGACCAGAGAACTTCCTAAGCATGAAGCCATTTCCACACTTTATTTTCTATAAAACGAACTGTTTTACAGGAAGCTATGCTATGTAAAATACCATGATGGTGAATAAAACATTCTGTAAGTCCAAAGGTAGTGGTTTTGTCAAAAGCTCTCTGAACAGGAAAGGGAACCTCATATTCAAAATAAGCTCCTATTCACATGAGTAAAAGTGTTGTTCCTTTCTATGACAGAAGTGATACAGTTTGTTTTTGGTTGTTCCATCTAGAAAACAGTGTCAAATCTGGGACTCACGTTCGATACCAGACATTGAAAAATTAGCTACTCTGTAGTGCTTACAGCCAAGTATGTCCTGGTCAGAAGTCTATGTATAATATAAATTTGATAGGCAAAGCTCAATGTTGCTATTACTATACTGTATCCATAATACAAAAGATTGTAGCTTCCAAGAAAGTTTTGGACTTTAAAACTGTAGGGGTGGGGCACCTGCGTGGCTCAGTTGGTTAAGCATCTGCCTTCTGCTCAGGTCATGATCCCAGAGTCCTGGGATCCAGCCCTGCATGGGGCTCTCTGCTCAGTGGAGAGCCTGCTTCTCCCTCTCCTTCTACCTGCTACTCTACCTGCTTATGCTTTTTCTCTCTGTGTCAAACAAATAAATAAAATTTATTTAAAAATAAAATAAACCGGGCGCCTAGGTGGCTCAGTGGGTTAAGCTGCTGCCTTTGGCTCAGGTCATGATCACAGGGTCCTGGGATCGAGTCCCGCATCGGGCTCTCTGCTCAGCAGGGAGTCTGCTTCCTCCTCTCTCTCTCTGCCTGCCTCTCTGCCTACTTGTGATCTCTCTCTGTCAAATAAATAAATAAAATCTTTAAAAAAATAAAGTAAATAAAATAAAATAAAATAAACCTGTAGGGGTTTTTAAGGTTTACTAAGACTTATTTTTAGTTACTTTTATATTTTCATTCATATTTTCTCTTTATTAACAATTGTAAAACATTACACTTAATCCTCTTACCAGTATTTGCCCTGACCTCGTGCCCATCACAGAGATATGCACACACAGAAATAAGCCCACAATCCACATATCCTTACATCCACTCCTCCTACACCTAGATCCAATCTAACTATATATTCATTTTTATGACATCACTAATCACTATGTTTATCATAGTGTATAAGTAGCTGAATATTATTTATAACTAATTCACTTGATGTTGTTTGTTCATAATCTTTCTTATTTTTCTTCTTGAAATATTGATTGCACTTTTTTATATTTTGCTAATTTAAAAAATGTGTTTTACTTTTAATGTAACATTTTGTTTTAGAGATGTTGTTAAAATGCTACATTATTGGTGTGCTTTGGTGACCCAGTCATTAAGTGTCTGCATTTGGCTCAGGTCATGATCACAAGGTCCTGGGATGGAGCCCCACATTGGGCTCCCTGCTCAGCTGGAAGCCTGCTTTTCTCTCTCCCACTCTCCCTGCTTATGTTTCTTCTTTCACTGTGTCTCTTTCAGTCAAATAAATAAAATCCTTAAAAAAAACTACATTATTAAACAATATAATCCATTTGTCAGAGTTAGTCTTTGCTAACACTTTAGTGTGTACACTTATAAAATTGTTCCCATGCACACATGCATATATGTGAATTATATATTTCTTGTGTTCCAAACTATGATAATGATAAACATACAAACAGAAGTAGCACAGCATGATTATGATTACAATTCTGAAGCCAAACTACTTAGTTTTAAATCATATTTGTCCCTTTTTCTTTATATGTAAAATAAGATAAATAATAAGTGCATATAGTTTAAAAAATATATGTAATTTTATATAATTGTATAGTGTACATTTAATATATGTAATATACACATATGCACGTATATATATATTTATACATGTACATATGTACTAAGCACTAGATCAGTGCTTAATACATAATAACTATAAATTGTTGTGAATCTATTATTCTGTACACTTGGTTTCTTAGTATCATGGACAACTTTCTGTCAAAATGTATAAATGTATCTAAAAATAAATAATCTTAATTATCACATCCTGAAAAGCACCCCAAATTAGATAATGTTCATATAAAATTACCAGGAAATTATATAAAATCAAGGGCAATGTACCCTTGAGATTCTCTGGTTTTCTTTGTGAAACTCTATCTGATCTACTGTTAAAAGAGGACTCTTTTCTGATAATCAGTCAACAAAAATAGTGATGGGTTCTGCTAGATGGATTACAAACAGAATTTGTGAGGCAGAATATTAAAAATTTTAAGCTTCAACACTAGCTATTCATATTATAAATAAACACATGGGGAATATATCACAGTATAAGTAAATCTCTTCTAAAATATAAACAATAGAGATTTGGAGAACTAGGGTAGATTTGTCTCCAGCTGAATGCCTGCCATGGGCCATTTCTGTGTCTCTCCAAGGCTTGGGTGCTGGACCTGCATTCCTTACCACCTGGCCACAGTCTTGAAGCTTGGGGATAGATAAATAGATACTAAATTAATATATAATCTATATATCATCTACATCTATAGTTATATCTATCATCTATCATATAATCTATTATCTATCTATATTATAGTTCTATCACCTATTATCTATCTATCTAGTAAAAGAGATTTATAAAGAATTGGCTCATATAATTATGGAGGGGAAGTTCCACCATCTACTGTCTGCAAGCCACAGACCCAGGAAAACCAGTGGTATCAGGGATGTAGTGGCAAGTTCAAGTCTGCAACCTTGAGAACAAAACCACTGATGGTTTAAGTCACAGTCCGAGAACAGGAGAAGCAGTCAGGGGAAATGTGTTTTCCCTTCTTCTGCCTTTTTTATCTATTCTGTCTCTGTGGATTAGAGGATACCCACCAACAATCTGCTTTGCCTAGTCTACTAACTCAAATGTAATTTCATTCAGAAACAACCTCACAGACATACACCAAAGTAAATGTTTTACCAAATATCAGGGTTTCTCATAGCCTAGCCAAGTTGGCATATCAAAATGTTCATCACAGTAGCCTTCTGCCAGAGCACATGCTATCTCTACAATCCAAAGAGGTAATCATAACTTCTGCCTCATTCATAGTGATAGAAGATACAATGTTTGGTCACTAGCCCTTTACTTTAATAGAATTTCTTGGCATGTCCCAAACCTCCAAACTCTTAAAATTTCAATGAGAGGACAAAACATTTGTAGGATTTACCTTTCACTTCCTTGCATGTGTATTTCTCATTAGGGCATCTAGAGTACTTGTTATCCTGTTTTTTAGATATAATCAGCAAGATGTCATGCATCAATACAGTGGACCACTGTGGGTTATACGAAATGTTAAGATGATAAAAGCCTGTTTGAATTATTTTATGACAGTGTGGATCAGTTAACAAAACTCTGGTGCAAAACAGATTATGTAAAGTGCTGGATTTATTTTTATCTTTTTTGTTCATCATGCATTATCCAGATCATTAATAACCTCATAAAAATGTCCAAAGTCTGTATTTTACTTTCAGTGCAAATACCACAAAAGCTGTGATGGAGGCTATTGTTTGTTTGAGTCATAACTGAGGTTACTAATTGACTAAGTCTTCTGGCTTCTTTTGCTACTTTGGATGGTGATGGAAATCTGAAGTAAATGTGGACACAATGAGCACCAATATTCACACACCTTTAAGTTTTTAAAGGTGAAGAGGATGGGAGCATATATTTTAGAGGACTCCAATTAACTTCCTTTCAAATCATTCTTAATTGAAAGGTCAGTGGGCCAAAGTGAGAGCTCTGTCAATTACTAATGTATGTCTCCTAATCAGCTACATGGCCATCAAAGATGAAAAAAGTGAGAACTTGTGGGCATTTTATTTATAGAAATAGACAGTAGATAGACTAGGACTCCATTTATCATCTAGTTTCCGTATGCTAACTATCTTCAAACAAGTCTATTATTTATCCTCAGATGCCAGTGTCATCTCAGAGTTTCTGCTCTACTACCTTCAGAAGGTCTGCATGTTTCTCCTCCAAACTCATAATATAAATTACTCAGATAGATAATCACAAATCTGTTTGGAAGGATTAGAGAAATCCTAGACTTATTTGTAGCTGGGTTTCAGGGTCATTCTTATAGAAACCATGCCTCCATTCCACTCTACAAATATTGGGCTCAGGAGCTACTCATATCCAGTGACTGGTTGAGAAATCATGATTCTTAATTTTGACAATTGACATGAGACTTCTATTTACCAATTTTGATTTTATTCTCCTGTTCTAAAAATCAATGATCATGTCACCTTCTAATTTTTTCACTCCTTGAAAAACTGTTGTCTGCTAGCTATTACTACATATCCCTATGGACACAGGGACTTTGGCTGCCACTTGATCTTTGTTGTCTCCTACAGTAGCTATTTCTGCCTTGCATTGCATGTTTGCATGTTTCAATTTCTGGTCTTCACTAATCAAGAACTTTCTCATTCCCATTAGCAAAAATGCTCAAGTATATGGATGTCAATATTATTTCTGGCTTTCTGAGAACATCAACCACTTAGCTACTCAGAGAGGTTGGTGTACCCGCACTAGTGCTCTCCTTTTGCAATAATAAGGTGAATGTCTTCTTAGCCCTTCTGAGGAATATTATCAGTTTGTGCATTCCCCGATTATATGTAATAAATTCATTTTAACCACACCATATCCCTGTATATTCTAATGTCTTCTTCATACTCTCCAGGATAGTTTTGGTATCTCCACTTCATTACTTTAGGCCACTGACATGCAAAGCTTCAAAGAGCCATCCCACAAGAATATTACAATATATAATATTCTTGCCAGGATTTAAATTCCATGTCATACTGCCACTTTAATAACCTCTTCTCTATCCAGCCTCTTATTATACTCCCTGGTTCAATGGCCTCAAGAATCACTCCTGTATGTGTTATCAATCAGCAGTAACTATTAATGTTTTGAGTAAGTTCTGTTTCTTCCAGAGCAATGAATGTCTGGCCCAACTCAAACTATTCTGTGCCCTCGACATTGTTAGAGGTATAGAAGCAATTCAAGGAAGAAAGGGGAGGTGTTGAAGAGGATAATTCTTATCAAATTATGAAGTATCCACATAAGATGAGTTTGTTTGTTTGTTTTGTGTGATATTCAGACAAAAAAGGAAGATTTTTCTGTCCAATAGAGACAGGTTGCATATGCTGGTCCAAAGGTTGTAAGACTGTTAAGGTTTCTCACATGCATACATACTAATGACTTCATCATCGGTCTCAGAAACTCAGCCACATTTCTAGTCAGGGATTGATTTGACATGGATTTTCTATGTGTATCTATCAATGCCATCTGTTATATTAGGCTCATATTTAGGGCTGATATTTCTTTCTTTCTTTCTTTCTTTCTTTCTTTCTTTCTTTCTTTCTTTCTAAAAGATTATTTATTTATTTATTTATTTGACAGACAGAGATTACAAGTAGGCAGAGAAGCAGGCACAGAGAGAGAGAGGGAAGCAGGCTCCCCGCTGAGCAGAGAGCCTGATGTGGGGCTCGATCCCAGGACCCTGGGATCATGACCTGAGCCAAAGGCAGAGGCTTAACCCACTGAACCACCCAGGCAGCCCCGAGAGCTGATATTTCTTTATTGGTTACCAGTTGGATAATCAACCCAAATGATGTGAGTGGGGTATTAAAATCCCCTACTATTATTGTATTGCTATCTATTACATTTAAGTGTTCCTATGTTGGGTGTATGAATATTTAAAAACCCTGTATCCTATTGGATTGGTTTCTTATCATTATGTAACAATTTCTTTGTGCATTTCTCCTCAGTCTACCTCATTGCAACATAAATTTCTCAAGAACAGAATCTTTGTTTCTTCTCTTCACTGCTATATCCCTAGTTCCTAGGAGAGAAGTGGCATATATTCAGCATTCAGTAAACACTGAGCCTAACCCCCACAACCTAACTGAATCCTATATAAGAAAATAATTAGGGAGACCTGGGTGGCTCGGTGGGTTAAGCAACTGCCTTCAATTCGGGTCATGATCTCAGGGTCCTCAGATCTAGCCCTACATCAGGCTCCCTGAGCCTGCTTCTATCTCTTCCTCTGCTGCTCCCCCTGCTTGGGCTTTTTCTCTCAAATGAACAAACAAAAACTGTAAAAAACAATAACAGATAATTAAAGGAGATGCAGTTAAGCAAAGCAGGATACATAATACCTGAGCATCAATGTCAAATTATATAGAAAAATATGTATTCATTTACACATAGGATTATTTTACAATTCCAAATTGTTGCCAATATTTCTATTATAGTCAGGGATTTAAGGTAACTTTAATTTATTTTGTGTATATATCTTATCTTTTCTACATTTAGAATATATTATTAATTTAAAATATATAATATATTTTTAAATTAATTCCAAGTCTGATTTTTATAATTAATTTGAAAGATAATGTTGGGTCTGTTATCAAAGCAATGAGACTGAGACAAAGTTACGCAAAGCCTTATTCTATGCCAAGCATTAGAAGTCAGACTGACCAGCCAAGGCCGCCTCTGAAGAGAGCGACGCCCCTTGGTCTTACAGGCTAGTTTTTATAGGGCACAATCGCAGACATCTGCATATGTAGCTTTGGCTGATTGGATGTCTCCTATCTGTGTGTTTTAGTAATGGTTACCTGGAACCAATACTAATAACTGTTGAGGCGTTTATTAAACAACAAAATGATCTTGTTTTAGGTATGTGTTTTAGTAATAGTTACCTGGAACTGATATAAACAAAATGGCCTTGTTTTAGGTGTGTGTTTTAGTAACAGTTACCTGGAACTGATATCAATAACTGTTGAGGCATTTATTAAACAACAAAATGTCTACCTAGGAAACATGGAGTCACTAAGGCTAAGTAGGCCCAGGCAGGCCCTAGGGGGTTAACATGTTTTAATGTGGAATCGACCCCAACAATAAATTGTTAACCTACATTTGACATATTGTTTAAAGAAGAGCACAAATATGAAACAGACATTCTTATGTATGATTGATTATTTTGGTGGTCAAGAAAATATTTATAAACAAACCATAATCAAATCCAATAAAATCAACTAACATATTCCAGACATTAATAAGATTTATTCCTGTAATGGAATATTAGTTAAAGTATTAAGATTTTCATGTTATTTTTGAGAAATGAGTATCCTTCACTTCTATAAAAATGCTAGATTAAAGTTCTTTATAAATTGTTTCTTTTTATCTTGTAGTGTTGGTTATTATACTTTAAGGAGGACAACAGACTAATGACATTTTATCCTCAGTTTTGAGTGAGATTTTAATAATCAAATCAAGTTTATTATTATTACTATAAATCTAACTCTTAATGGAAAGTATTGTATTTTTAAAAAGTATTTTATTTATATGAGAGAGAGAAAGAGAACAGAGGGAGAGTGAAGGGGGAAACTGACTCCTCACTGAGCAGAGAACCGGATTTGAGACTGTCCCACCCTGAGATCATAACCTGAGCCAAAGGCAGATGTTCAATGAACTAAGTCACCCAGGTGCCCTGAAAGTATTGTATTTTTTTATTGTATATATATATTACTTGTCTGGATACAAAATGTTTTTCATTTGTTTAGTAAGGACACAACTTCCATACATTAAATAAAAAATAAAATTATTATGAAGGGAGTAATTATTCATATAATCACCACAGCTCACTGTCTTTATGATAATAATTTAAATGTTGATTTTGTTGTTCTATATCTTCCTTTAGTAAGATGAATAGAAAGAAACATCTCATTCATACAATTTTCAATTTTTGTAAAAATGGGATATATTTAAGAATCTTTAAATAGTGGCATATAAAGATTAAAACTTTTCCTTCATATCTCCAGTATCTGTTAAATTATTTTTGATAAATTAAATGTAGGCATTTTGATGAATTCCTCCTTTCCTGGAAACATATATCATATTGCATTCAGGATTAAGTTGGACTTTTAGAATTTAATTAACTCATTTTAAATGCATATGACTACTAGTAGCACATAATGGAATGTATATACATATATAAGAAAGAATAGATCCCTCTGGCCTTTGGAATTTGAATAACTCAGTTGAGTAAGCCCTACTTATTATTCCTAGTACAAACACCTATATCTCTCCCACTTGGAAAATCAAATATAATTGCCATGCTAAATATAGTAGGTACTATATCTATTAAATCTAACATGTTAGTATGGATATCCAAAATGTTAGATTATTAATTATAAATGTTCAGCTTTAAGTGATTTTTTGAAATATTAATAATGTTAATTTAAATATGTCTGAATTGTTAGTGTTCTGGTGGGTGGCATGTTTCTTCTAATAAAAAGTTTAGTAAAATTATACATGATTATGAGTGACTTCATATACAAATATAAAACTCATATTTTAAATTAATTCAGAAAAAGGAGAGAAATTTTAATAATATTTTGGATATGAGATAATTGACTCTATTTTTTGAAATTCTACTCTTTACAGTTGGAAAATGATATGATCATCATAGGAAAACTGAATTTATTAAGCCTATAACATTTCATTTTCTAAAATAGTATATTATGACAGCAGACACAGTATGTATGTACTGTGTGTGTGTGTGTGTGTGTGTGTGTGTGTGTGTATGCCCTAGAAGAGAAAACAAGGATAAAAAACATCATTAAAGGGATTTTAGGGGACTTAAAGAATGTATTAGAAGTAATGTTCAACCTACTATTAAAAGACATTTATTCATTCCAGAATTATTCATTAAGGACTTATTCTGGATCAGGCAATGAAGACCCAACAGCAAAAAATAAAATAAAATAATAAAATAAAATAAAATAAAATAAAATAAAATGTGAAATAAAATAGAATAAAATATTGGTATGATATTCCCTATTCATTCTCTGTTATAAGATCCAGTGTGGACATCAAATGAGAGGAAAAGTACAATAATTTCAACAATGCTAATGCCTGTAATTTTTAAGAACAAGGAGCTGTGGTTATAATTTATGTTAGGAGAGGAAAGGAGAAACCTCTATTATCCAGGGACTTCATCAGGATTAAATGTATTCAATTATTTAGATCCTGAAAATACCACAAGTTGAAGACAGGGAAAAGGAAAAGAAAGTTATTAGAGTTAGAACTGTTAGTTCAATTAACACTATATTGTCAATGTATTTCAGTATCTTTATCTTTCCTTTTTTAAATTTTATTTTATTTTTTCAGTGTTCCAAGATTCAATGGATCTTGCACCACACCCAGTATCTTTATCTTATCCCCATTCATGAAATTTCAGTTATTTGAGAACAAGTTCTGTATTTCCTGTATAGCCATAAGTTTGTACAATATCCACACTAAGAATGCCCTAAATACATATATGCTGGAGGGGGTAAAATAATGAACAAATATTTTTATTGTTTTTATATAAGAAATACCTCATTATTTTTGTACATAAGGAATTTTGTGTATTTAAGAGGTCCTGATTCTAATTACAACATAATTCTCCAGATACTGTGTACTTTGACAATAAATATTATTTATTCTAGGATTTATCCAATTTATTATGTGTTATAGATTATATTATGTATGCCCAGTGTGTATGTAAACATTTTATTTACTCAAAAAATGTATAAAAGTGCTAATTACTAAGTAACCAGGAAAGTGTATTTCTCAGTACATATCATGTAAAGTAATGCCTTAAACTGATACTGCTAATTATTGTTATACCTGTTGCAATTGGGTGACCTCAAAAAAAAAATCTAGTTTTTAGAGTCATTGTTGTGAGGACATGGAAGGGTGCTGTTATAAACTGAATGTGTCCTTTCAAAATTCGTGTATTAAAATTGTACTACCCAATGTGATGGTATTAGAAGGCAGGGTCTTTGGTAGATAATTAGGAGTACTAAGGCCACAAAGATGGAGTCCTAATGGATGAAATTAGTGCACTTATAAGAGTCACAAGAGATCTCACTTCCCTTCTCCTTGCTCTCTGTCTTGTGAGAATAGAACAAGGAGGTGGTCATCTATAAATTCAGAAGAGAGCTCTCATTAGATTCTGACCATGCTGGCACCCTGATCTCAGACTTCCAGCCTTCAAAACTTGTGAGAAATAAATTTCTGGTGTTTGTAAGCCATCCAGGTTTTGGTACTTTGTCATAGCAAACTGAAGTGACTAAGATAGATGCTTTATACACAGAAATATGTGGTCTTTTGATTCTCATTAACGACACCTGGAAGAGCAAAACTAACATAAAATAAAATTCCATTTTTTTATATTGTGAAATCACAACACTACTATAAATATGAATTTTATGACTCAAAGGCAAAATTACCCATGGCAATTATATATCCATTTTTATTCTTATTTATGGCCTTGTACTATTAGATTGAATTGTAAACACCTTTCAACCAAAATATACCTTTATATCACTATAACACATTGCTCGAATACCCAATTAACACTATACCTTATACAATTCTTGATATTATTAGTTAATTAAGATTTCATACTAATTTCTTATTTACTGTTGTCCTACTCCGTTTCTGTCAGAATTTTCCCATAGTCAAAACTTTCTGCAAGTTGAATTTGTACCATTTTTTAAAAAAATTTGAAACCTGCACAAACACATTTTTTTTAAATTTTTTATTTTTTATAAACATATATTTTTATCCCCAGGGGTACAGGTCTGTGAATCACCAGGTTTACACACTTCACAGCACATTTTTAACTACATATTTCTGCTCACATTTTTTTTTGCATTTTCTCCCTTCTTAGCACCCTGATATGCCTAATGTAATGAAAGGAAATGTTCCCAAAGATGATATTAAGAAAATGTTTTCATATTAACACTCTAATTTAATGGAATTTATTATCTATATTTAAAAATCCATGGACCACTTACATTTGTCATTAGTGTGGAGAATTTTAGGTTTTCTAGGTTTCTAGGACTTTCATAGTTCTACCCTTTCCATGAAACTATACTAGGTATCCAACTATCCCAGTTGTTTTATAGGTGACCTGAAAGTGTCCCAAATAAAGAAACACTTATATTTAAATAAATACATAGTACAATGTCCTAAATGCTTTGATGATAATTTCTACCAATGTGGTTTCTCAGTCTTTGGATAGAAAGCCCTTCTGCAACTTCTCACATGCAGAGAGCTCTGTGCAATACAATTTTTTACAATCAAGCTCCAGCCATCATCTGTGCTCCTTCCTCCCCCTTTGCTATCTCACACATTTTCAAGGCTTTGGGAGAAGAGTTTCTTTCTTTCTTTCTTTCTTTCTTTCTTTCTTTCTTTCTTTCTTTCTTTTTCTTTCCCCTTACCTTTTGCACTAGAGTGATTGTTTCCACATTGGTAAAGGATAGATGGAAATGAGATGGTTAAGGAAAAATGGAAATAAATGGATCATGAACCTGTTAATACTTGGACCAATATGACAGAGAAATAGGTAAGAATTGCTGGGGGACCATAGCGTTTAACAATCTATTAAACTCACTAAACCTTTAAAAATATTTGCTTTTTATTCTTGATGACACCAGTGTTGGGCTTGTCTTCTTATTTGTTCAGGCTGCACTGAATACACTCTTCTAGCTGTCTATCTACATCAGGGAACATTTGTCTTCACCTGACATGAACATTTAGCTTTCCCTTAAATGAATTTATAACTCACAGACTCCTTAAAAAAAGCTTTTTGCATAAGAATCACTGAGTTTCTATTTCCCCTGACCAAACTGCTCAGCCCTTTTGTGGTCTTTGCTGATTCCATTTGCTCTGATAACTGTCTCTCTCTCTCTCTCTCTTTTTTACTTTTCAGAATTCCATAGATTACAGAATAATTTCTACACACTACTATATTTTTAAATATATTATTTCTATACATTATGAATTTTTCTTTGCTCCTCAGAAAACTATTCTTGGTCTATTTATCTGTTTGGAGTGTAGCTATAAAGATGAAGATGATACCTATATTTAATTGGATGGGCTCTACTGATGCAGAATTAAAAAGACAGAAGATCTCAAAACTGCTCTTCCAATGTACTTTTAATTGATTTCACTCTTCTCCTCGTGGATATTGTCTTTTTACTATAAAATAGTGCTCTCACACACCTCACATGTTTTTGAAATGATGCTTCTTTGTGAAGCCCTACAGTCCCTGATGTTTAGAATGCTTCCTTACCTATTATTTTTATAACTTGAATATAGTTAATTTGTTTTATTTCAAACTAAGTTTCTCTATATTTTCCCTAAAGTATTTATATAATCTTGACCTTTACCTTATGGATGGGAAATGAAATATATAACTCTGTTTTCAGATGTTATCTACCTTATAAAGCAACAATCAAGAAGAAAGATCAACTCTAATCTTCAAGAAACTTATGTGTTAGACTGATTTTTTTAATTACCTTGGTAACCCTTAATATGTTGGGAGAAATGTGAAGTTTTCTGATACTAGGAAATCACCATTTTTCTTGTTCTCAGCTTTCCATGGATCTTTCTCAACAGTCACCAACATAACCACAGGGAAAAAAAAAGAAAAAAGATTACTAATATTTCTGAGTCATAAAATACATAAATTGATATCTACCACTATACACCAACTTTCTTTTTTAAAAAGATACAACTGAGTCATAGAGATTTTCATATTTACATATATACAGCCATATAAATATGCTCTCTGGGATTCTCTCCTTATACACAGTTCATAATTAACTATAGCCAGGACTATTACTAATATGACAATTACTCATTCTTGTATATTTTCATTCCTAGATCACATCTGTTTTGACATTTCTTTTATGTTTATTATTAAAAATATAAACTTCAATATGTTGACCTCCATTGATCTTCCAGTTTTTCTCTCAGATAATTTAAAAATTATATAATCATTACATGTAATAAGGAAAAGTAACTATATTACCAAATCAATATAAAATATGTCTATTATTATAATATTAAAATATTATTGGGTTTTTGAGAGCTGGAGTTTTAAAAAATAATGCATTTATTGAGTATTCCTTTCGATTTTCAAAATAAGTATACAAAATTACAAACACATACATATACACATACATGTGCACATTTACATAAATACATGTGAGTATATATTTTCATATAGATGTAATAACATGGATATGATATATATATTATCTTACTCCATTATATCTGATGAATAATAACATGTACAATAAAAGTTCAGGTCACTGTTTCCTAAATTATTTTCTTAAAAGTCACAGTAAAATGGATATTCTATTGCCTGCAAAAAGCAAAAAAACAAAAAAGAAAAACATTTTAAAACCTCAAACTAATTAAACACAGAAAGGTTTTATTGAACAAGAAATTCCCATACAGCACATAATATTAAATCTAACCTGTGCATTAGTTATTTAATATTAATATTTTTTTCTATTTCTTTTCTTCAGGTTTTGAAATAACATTCAATATCAAAATATAGCCAACCTTATATATCTACACTGATGACATGCTAAAAAGGTAAATCATAGCTTACGTTTACGTTTCTAAGTGCTCATATCTAAGACATGTTGACTTGCTATTTAGAGAGATTTTTATTAGTGACATAGATGAGATACTATACTTTGAGGAAAATAGTCAACAAAACGTTTGCTTTTCTCACATGAGAAAAATTTGAGTTTGTATTGTAAATCCTACCTCATATGCCCTTCTCTGTTTTTTTTTTAATTAAACAGATCTTTTGCTATAAATTGTGATCGAAATACGGTTTTAACTTTGTTTTTCCCTGTTTCAGATTTTCACTCTAGTGTTCAAAAAATAACATTACAAAAATTCTAGAACATTGAAAATATTTCTTGGCACAAATATATGTATATAATATATTTGTCAATATGTTACATGTGTCATTCTACCCTGGAATAGGAAGGAATGATATAGTTCCTCTAACTTTCAATCACCCCACCATACTCTATTATCTTTGTAGAATATTCTTTCTTTAAAAAAGGTTTGTTTGTTTATTTATTTATTTGTTTATTTATTTATGAGAGAGTGTGTGTGCACAAGTAGGGGAGGGACAGAGAGAATGGGGAGGGAGAGATTCTCAAGCAGATTTGCCGCTGAGCATAGAGCCCAATAGAGGCCTCAACCCCAGGACTCTGAGATCAAGAGCTGGGTGCTTAACTGACTGAGGCACCTTGGTATACCCATTGTAGAATATTCTTGTTTTATCAAACTATTACTTCTCAAGAATGTGCTAAATTATAAGGGATTTAATTAAAATACATGTGTGTGTGTGTGTGTGTGTGTGTGTGTGTGTGTGTGTACTTAGTGCTTTCTCTGGGTCCATTCTTAATTATAGATCCTCTGGTTTGTAAATAGCCATGTTCTCATACGATGTTGAATCACATTGGATTGTTGAAAACATTTCCTTTTATCTCATCAGCAGCTCTTAGCTCTATCCTCAAATAATTGGATTTTGAACTCATTTAGGGCAGGAATGTTCTTTATTAATGTTCTGTGCTCCATGCAGTAGGGTAGGCTGTAGTTTAACAGAACATGCACATTGTGTATGAGCTATGTTTGGTTTTTATAGCTAACTATGAGCTATCATACACTCTATAGGGTGCATGCAAGTAGCTAAGGATTTTCTTCCCATCTCCCTAACTTCTCAATGTTCTACATTTCCCTTAGCGCAGGAGCCATCAATTGCCATTCACTCTACAGAACAGTAGAAGGAGTTGCAGCACAAAAATGCGTGGCAAATTTGGTCAAAGTTCTAGTCAGCATTATTATCCAATTATTATCTAGGATCTCTACAGAAACTTTTCTCCAACACACTAGTGACTCAGTGGAGTCAAGTAACTCTTTTTTCAAGGAACTAAAACCCACTCATTTTCTCATTTCAAATTTTAAAACTATGCCTGCATCAAATATTCACGATAATAGGAAAATTACAAAGGATAAAAGAAAAATTACATTTGATATAATTACTACAAAATATAATGAAGCACTAGACTGCCAAATTCAAAGCACAACCTGAAGGAGGGTGATTTTTAAATTTTACTTAAAAAATAGTAAAGCCTAGTGTAAATGTTATTTTCACTTGATGCAAATGCATACTTAATTCTACAATGAAACATTCATATGGTGATCATAAAAAGGTATTAATCATAGTCTGAGAGGACAGTATGATAATAATTCTTGTGCAATATACCATTTTCGTTAACTACAAAAAATTTCCCCACAGCTATGTCCAGATATAATACTTCTGTAGAAAAGATGCTTTAAAATTTCAATAAATTCAGATCATATTTGCTTTTCTATTAGAGAAGTGGAATTCAATTTCTATCTTGAAGCAGTAGTTATTACCTTAAAAAACTATGCTGATTTCTTCATACGTAATTACCTTCTGTTCTTGACATTCATACCAACTTATAGTGTTTAATCGAACTTAAGTATAGAAATTATACTCCCTAAATCATAGAGAATTCAGGTTTTTTGTTTCTACTGTCATATTAAATCTAATATTCCAGGGGCACTTGGGTGGCTCAGTGGGTTAAAGCATCTGCCTTCAGCTCGGGTCATGATCCCAGGGTCCTGGCATTGAGCCCCACATTGGGCTCTCTGCTCAGCAGGGATTCTGCTTCCCTCTGTCTCTCTGCCTGCCTCTCTGTCTACTTGTAATCTCTGTCTGTCAAATAAATAAATAAAATCTTTAAAAAGAAAAAAAAAAGCTAATATAGCTTTAATTTCCTGTACTCGCACTCACTCCGTGTATATATTAACCTTGGCTAAAGTTGATCATGCTTTATTTGTATTAAAATTATAAATAATCTTTGAATTAAATGAATGATTTTTTTAAATGTGTTTGCCATGGTTTTGGGATTAAGAAAATAAAGGAAATGTGACATATCTAGGGGGTGCTCTAGTGCTCTAATACTGAGGATTTTCAAAGATCAAGTGGGAAAAGAGAAAATGACATACCAGATATACTTCATTAAATCTGTAGTTATTCACAGGAAAACTTTTTTTATTTGTAGATAAGTTTAGAATCACCAGATATATAGATAGATAGTCTCTCTCTCTCTCTCTCTCTCTCTCTATATATATATATATATATATATATATATATTTATTTATTTATTTATTACTGGCACAAGTTGAGTTTATTCAGGAATAAACAATGGGGTGCCTGGTTGGCTCAGTCCAGTAAACATCTGCCTTTGGCTCAGGTCATGATCTCAGGGTCCTGGGATGGAGTCCCATATTGGGCTTTCTGTCAATAGGGAGTCTGCTTCTCCCTTTCACTCTCCCTCTCTCAAATAAATAAATGAAATCTTTAAAAAAAAGAAATAAAAGAGAATTACAATCTGGGAAAACAAGTTGTGACAAAACCATACACAAGTGTGGGGGGGGGGGGGAAGAAAGGTACCCTTTTTTAAGGAAAAAAGGGCTAAGTGGGGAAAGCTGGTATAAATTAAAGGTCCACTGGAGTAAGTTGGGAATTTAAGTATGGTGGCTTTTCATTGGCTGAATCAACAGACACTTCTAAAATTGTAGTTGCAAATTCCATTTTGCTGTACATTAATCTAGTAAGATGTATTGGTTTAGATATAAAAGGTAATTGTTCCAGTTAATATATTTTTTACAAATTCAGTTATATCATATTTTCCATT
This sequence comes from Mustela lutreola, assembly GCF_030435805.1. NCBI lineage: Eukaryota > Metazoa > Chordata > Mammalia > Carnivora > Mustelidae > Mustela > Mustela lutreola. Next base: position 79,156,906 of record NC_081290.1, read on the forward strand.
AAAATTGAAAAAGTTTTAGTTATTACTCATTTCAGTTTCTACAACTTCAGCATCCCATAAAAATATTACAGGTTAAATATATATCCTTTTAGGGGTCAAAATGAGTCCATAGGAATCAACTGTTCTAATCAACATTTTTTACATGCCTTCATAATTTAAAAAAATAATAATTAAAAAATTAATTCTGGTGTAGTTGATATAGAGTGCTGTATTAGTTTTAAGTGCACAGTATAGTGATTTAAAATTCATATATTACTTAGTGCTCATCAAAGTAAGTGTACTCTTAATCCCCTTCACCTACTTCACCCATCTCCCCAACCCACCTCCCCTCTGGTAACCACTAGTTTATTCTGTATAGTTAAGAGTATGTTTTTTGATTTGTCTCTTTTTGTTCTTTGTTTTTCCCTTGCTTTTTTTCTTAATTTCCATATGAGTGAAATCATATGGTATTTGTCTTTCTCTGACTGGCTTATTTCGCTTAGCATTATACTCTCTAGATCCATTCATGTTGTTGAAAATGACAAGATTTCATTTTTCTTATGTCTGATATATACAATGGACTATAATGGACAAAGAAGATGTGCCATATCTATCAATAGATAGATAGATAGATACGGCACATCTTCTTTATCCACTCTTCTATTGATAAACACTTGAGTTGCTTCCATAATTTGGTTATTGTAAATAATGCTGCAATAAGCATAGGGGTACATATATCACTTCAAACTAATATTTTCATTTTGAGTAAGTACCTAACAGTGAAATTCCTGGATCCTATGGTAGTTCTATTAATTTTCTGAGGAACCTTTATACAGTCTTTCGTAGTGGCTACATCAGTTAGCTTTACCAGCAACAGTGTCTGAGTGTTCCGTTTTGTCCTTGCCAACACTTGTTTTTTTTTTTTTTTAGCTATTCCAACAGGTATGAGGTGACATCTAATTGTGGTTTTGATTTGTATTTCCCTAATGATGAGTGATGTTGAGCATCTTCTCATGTTTTTGTTGTGTATGTTCTCAGACTTTTAATTATTTTCATAATGATTCTTTTTTTCCAATTTCAAAAAATTTATGACAGCCTCTTATTTGACTATCTTTAAGTCAGCATCATATTCTGTGGTCAATTTTCCACAGAGTGCAAAAGGATAAAATAAATTTGTGATAAAAGAATGCATAAATACGTGTAACAGGATGTTAAATTGGAATTTTGTATCAGTTTGTGCTCCAGTCTAAAAATAGGAGGTGTCAACCACTCCCACATTTGAAACTTAGGTTCTAAATCACTTCTTTGGGATTTGCAAAGGAGCTATCCAAAAGTCAAATCAGAGAAAACTAGGTGACAAAAAACTTCCAGTCTATTGAATGAGAGTTAGAATATCTGAGAGGGAATCACATGATTAAGAGGATTTTATTGGCACTAGTTAATCAGTATATGCTGTGAGTCCACCTTTCCTAGAGCATAGAAGCTTAGCATGGATTTTCCCTTACTTCAAGGAAACCCCTAAGAAATTTGATATGAATTTTCTATGGTTTGGGACTATTAAGTAAGTAATGCTGAAGCAGTCTCAAAGTCAAAAGACCGAGTGAAGTGACCTTTGGGTTGTAGGCTGAAAATAACTACAAACCCATTTATAGCAGGACAAAGTTCTGTAATATCATCATACTGGATGAGAGAATTACTCTGGCATTTTTTTTTTTTTTATGATGACAGCTACCTGAAAAGGTAAGGAGAATTCAGCAGAAATAAATTGGGCTTATTCATTTACACCCCAAGAGAAGAAACAGCTACCCAAAGAGGCATGATAAAGGGGATTCTCAAAGGCCTTAAAGGAATCCCAGAAGACAATAGTTTTTCAATCTCTGACAAGCTCAAACTGATCATAGAACCAATAAGGTAAGACATACCTTGATTCTTTAATCTTTCTTCCTTATCCTGCTTTGATGTAAGGGTTTATGATAAATGTTTAGCATAGGAAAGAGATAGAAATACAAAGCAGAAAAATGAAAAAGGCAACTAGACTCCTTATTTTCATTAAAGGTTTCTAGAGTTAGTTCTGACTACAGAAAAAGATGTAAAAAAAGAAATGAAAAAAAAAAAAGAAACAGACATATTATTTTTAAATAAAGTGAAGAATTTTGACTGTTTAATGGGACTGCATGTTTAATGACAATTATAATTTTTTTGACTTGAAGTGAATAGAGGATTGTCGTTTTCTGAGTAAAGTTATAAGTCATGGAGTCTGTCTTGGATCTCATCCAAGTCCTGAGTAATGAGACATCTAGCTTCACAGAGCATGTTGAAACAAGTATAAAGGTGAAAAAAAAATAAGGTTGCTTCTGTTATTTCTTGGGTTCATTTATTCAAAGTGAAATTCCTCAAACTTGAAAATTGAAGCTATTAAGATGGATACTAAGGACTTGGTTATTAATTTAAACATTTATTACTTTAGGCAACTTTATAATTAGAAGCAAAGAGTTGATTAGTGTCAACAATTTACAACAAATAATTTATCGGGCGCCTGGGTGGCTCAGTGGGTTAAGCCGCTGCTTTCAGCTCAGGTCATGATCTCAGGGTCCTGGGATCGAGTCCCGCATCGGGCTCTCTGCTCAGCAGGGAGCCTGCTTCTCTCTCTCTCTGCCTGCCTCTCCATCTACTTGTGATTTCTCTCTGTCAAATAAATAAATAAAATTTAAAACAACAACAACAACAAAAAAAAAAACAAATAATTTATCATAGATTTGATTATCTACTACTAGCATTGTAATTTCATGGAATTGCATCTTTTCTAAATTTTTATGTCTCTTAAAATATTTTCTTACCCAGGTATCTTATGGTTCTGGGTAAGAAAATATTTTAAGAGACATAAAAATTTAGAAAAGATGCAGAAGACCATTCCATGCTCTTGGATCGGAAAAATAAATAAAAAATAAAATAAATAAAATAAAAAATAAATAAAAATAAAAAATAAAATGAAAAATTAAAATGTCTATACTGCCTAGATAAATCTATACTTTTAATGCCATTCTGATCAAAATTCAACTGGTATTCTTCAAAGAGCTGGAGCAAATAATCCTAAAATTTGTATGAAATCAGAAGAGAATGAATTGCTAACAAAATGTTGAAAAACAAAAATAAAACTGGTGGCATCATGTTACCTGATTTCAAGCTTTACTACAAAGCTGTGATCACCAAGACAGCATTGTACTGGCATAAAAACAGACACATAGAACAGTGGAACAGAGTAGAAAACCCTGATATGGACCTTCAACTCTATGGTCAAATAATCTTAGACAAAGCAGGAAAAAAATATACAGCGGAAAAAAGACAGTCTCTTCAATAAATTGTGCTGGGAAAATTGGAAAGCTATATGTAGAAGAATGAAACTCGACCATTCTCTTCCACCATACACAAAGATAAACTCAAAATGGTTAAAAGACCTCAATGTGAGACAGGAATCCAACAGAATCCTAGAGGAGAACATAGGCAGTAGCCTCTTCAATATCAACCACAGCATCTTCTTTCAAGATATGTCTCCAAAAGCAAAGGAAACAAAAGCAAAAATAAACTTTTGGGACTTTATCAAGATCAAAAGCCTCTGCACAGCAAAAGAAACAGTCAACAAAACAAGGAGGCAACCCACAGAATGGGAGAAGATATTCACAGATGACAGTACAGACAAAAGGTTGATATCCAGGATCTACAAAGAACTTCTTAAACTCAACACACACAAAACAGATAATCATGTCAAAAAGTGGGCAGAAGACATGAACAGACACTTCTCCAATGAAGACATACAAATGGCTATCAGACACATGAAAAAATGTTCATCATCACTAGCCATCAGGGAGATTCAAATTAAAACCACATTGAGATACCACCTTACACCAGTTAGAATGGCCAAAATTAGCAAGACAGGAGACAACATGTGTTGGAGAGGATTGGACAACTTGGATTCGCACTGTTGGTGGGAATGCAAGTTGGTGCAGCCACCTTTGAAAACAGTGTGGAGATTCCTTAAGAAATTAAAAATAGAGCTTCCCTATGACCCTGCAATTGCACTACTGGGTATTTAACCAAAGATACAGATGTATTGAAAAGAGGGCCATCTGTACCCCAATGTTTATAGCAACAATGGCCACAGTCACCAAACTGTGGAAAGAGCCAAGATGCCCTTCAATGGATGAATGGATAAGGAAGATGTGGTCCATATACACTATGAATTATTATGCCTCTATCAGAAAGGATGAATACCCAACTTTTGTAGCAACATGGATGGGACTGGAAGAGATTATGCTGAGTGAAATAAGTCAAGCAGAGAGAGACAATTATCATATGGTTTCACTTATTTGTGGAGCATAACAAATAACATGGAGTACATGGGGAGGTGGAGAGGAGAAGAGAGTTGAGGGAAATTGGAAGGGGAGATGAACCATGAGAGATATGGACTCTGAAAAACAATCTGAGGGTTTTGAAGGGGCAGGGGGGTGGGAGGTTGGGGGAGTCAGGTGGTGGGTATTAAGGAGGGCAGGTATTGCATGGGGCACTGGATGTGGTGCATAAACAATGAATTCTGTTACACTGAAAAGAAAAAAAAATTCTTACCATTCTAATATTTCAAACAATTGACTCTCCATTCTAATCTTTATATTTGGCTATTAGAAATTTTTCCAAAATTAATCTTATTAATTTTAACAAATGCTATGATTTCTTTTATCCTTATAGCTATTTAATTTATTATACCTATTTTTATGCTCATGCAGTTTTTCTACATAACATGCTGTAGTTAGTGAATTTACTTCATCAGTAGATTATGATGATTAAATATCTACATTTTTAAAAATTTGATTTATCTACTATTGTGTACATTATATTACATGCTTGGTAATCAAATTAGTATTTACAAAGCATACAACTGGCAATGCCAGTATTGCTTAAGTTGTCTCAAACTTAACAGGGCCGTTTGTCTGTTTGTTTGTTTGCTTGTTTTTTATTTTTGTTTTTAGGGAGAGAGAGAATAGAGAGGGATGGACAGAAGGAGAGGGAGAGAGATAATCCTAAGTACGCTCTATATTCAGCCCAACATGGGACTTGGTCTCACAACCCTGGAATCATGACCTGAGCCAAAATCAAGAGTCAGTTGCTTAACCTGAGGAGCAACGTAGACACCCCTACAGTGAATATGCTTATTTGAATAAAGCCTTGTTTTAATGTGTTTTATTATTCTTATATAAGCTTTATGATTGTCTTTTAATTATCACTTCTTTGATTAGTTAACTTTTTCATAATTAAGGTCAAATTATTGACATTTTGATGAGTTATTATAATTTTATTAGTTTTGCAACTAACAACTTAGTCAACCAACAAATATCTCAACTACTTATAAATTTAAGAACTGAGAAGATATCTAGAGGAAGAAGAAGAATGAAGTTGTAGATTAACTTTTTATAATGCCAGTATCTGAAATGTATTTTAAAATAATTTTCTCATAGCTTTGTAGAAGGCCAGTGAAATTTGCAAGCAAAAATTGACAAGGTCAATACTCAGTTTTATTCTGATTAATCTACAGGCAGGGTATATATTTAGAATATATATATATATATATATTAGAAATATATATATATAATAGAAATATATAATAGAAAATTATTTAGAAAATATTCTAAATATATATATGGAAATACTAGAATAAGAACACTTGCAAGGCCATTGGGTAGTATTAGAAGCTAATATTATCCAGGATTAGGTTGATAGCTACTTAAATTTTAAAACGAGAAATTATTATGAATAAAGAATTTGAAAAACTTATTTCTAATTTTATTTTTTATTTTTTTAAAGATTTTATTTATTTATTTATTTGACAGACAGAGATCACAAGTAGGCAGAGAGGCAGGCAGAGAGAGAAGAGGAAGCAGGCTCCCTGCTGAGCAGAGAGCACGTTGTGGGGCTTGATTCCAAGACCTTGAAATCATGACCTGAGCTGAAGGCAGAGGCTTTCACCCACTGAGCCAACCAGATGCCCCTGATTTCTAATTTTAAGAGATTAATAAATACATTTCATTTATTTTGCTGGAACACTAAATGTTAGATACGAATATGTTTATGTAATTATGCTAGTAAAGAGAAATTAAATACTAATAGGAACCTTCTAGAAATCATCTAAGGAGTTCCTACTGTGGGAGCAAGCCTCATTCAATTGAATTAGGTCATTCTCTGAATCACTTTTTGAAGGATTGGTCATTCTGTGCAATTGTGGGAGGATAAATTTTTTATCTTGTTTTGTAGTCTGTCTATACCTACCTGAAAGTTCTGTCCTGTCTATACTTTGCCTAGTCTTATTCCATGCCACTAATTGCTGACTCTGCAACATAACCTTGTGTTAAACGAAATATTCAAAAACCATTTAAGTCTTATTCTTTGTGTGTCTTTTGATAAGTTAAAAAATTACAAAGCAATTGAAGCCTTATAAATAATAGGAGAAGGGAAGAAGGAGGAGGAGGAAGTGGAAAAGAGGAAGGACTGTGAAGAGAAGTAGTCCAGGGAATCTAACTCTAACACCCACACATTATGAAAACAAAAACAAAATCTAACAAACAAAAAAAATAGATGCTTAGAAATCAATACAAAACAATAGAAGTTTGGTTTTCCAGGTGCATTAAAAACAGCACAATTGGCTTTATTTATTTTTTCTCTTTCACTGCAAGAGGAGATTGGCCTCGGTTGCATCACTGAAAAAAATCTTCCATTTTTAAAGAAATCCTAAACTTCACACAGATCATCATACGAGAATGTAACATCTAAATTTAGGGATATAATAGGGGAAATGGGCTTTTGGAGATCTTTATTCCAAGCTGAACTCGGGTTTAAAAAGCAGCAGAGTGTAAGACTTCAGGTACTCTCACAGCTGGGATTTATGCTTGGGTGGACATCATTTTTCTACCCCTAATGAGAATGTCATTGTTTGCATCTTAAAGGGACTGTTGCTCTAATGACAACATTTAGCAATATTTCATTATCCATTCCTATTTTTATGATATGCAAGATTTTTAAATATTTTGTCACAGAAGAGAGACAGAAAGAAAATCCCTTTAGTTATACTTCACTTACTCCTTAAATGACATAGAATTGACATTCATGCTTTGGCTTCCTTTTGCTATATATAATAATTTATAGTTCTCTATAATTATATTTTGCTACAAATAGTCTTTCATTTTCATAGCTTGGGATATCAAATGTTGGACTATTCTCTTTTTGAGTTTTTAAATGAAATAACCAACTTTTTTTTAATACAAAGGTGAGCTTTACTTACATTTTCTCTTAGAGTAAACTTATGAAACTGGCTGATATGTACAAGACCTATATCTTAAATAGAATTGCCTCATTTAAAATTTATCTTTTCTTTATAATTTTTCATTTGTTATTATTTTATTATTATTTTGTTTTTTATTTGCATTTAATTGATTACTATCTGTTATTTATATTATTTGCCCTTGTCAATTTTCTGAGGTTAATAAGTATTAACATTATTGACTTGACTTATTCTACTTAACATGATAAATATCAGAAAACAATTAGCTCTTTTCTGTAGTTGTCTTCTCTACTATTACTCCAACAACACCACCAATTCTGGACTCTTGGAAATATATTTAATATTTTATTTTGACATATATTTGCTTAGCATCAAGGAAACTGTACAAGTTACCTGTTCACATGTAAGCTCACCATTAGTAAGCTCACACAAAACATTAAAATATTATTTTCAGTTTTATAGATTGCATTTTTATTACAAGTTGTTGTTCAAATCTACCATACATTTTATAGGTGGGAAATAAATAAACATGGACAGCTGAAGCCTTTTAGGAAGGATTTTACATTCGACATTTTGAAGTAAATTTATTTCCATTCATCATTTTGATGATGGACACATATGAAGAAAGAGAAGAAATTTCTTTTCATGTTAAAAAACATAATTTAATTCTATGAATTAATCTTTGTTCAAGATAACAATTATAATTTTTTATGAAGATTTTATTTATTCATTTGGCAGAGAAAGAGAACACAAGCAGGGGGAGCCTCAGGGAGCGAGCAAGGAAGAAGCGGGCTTCCCATTGTGGGAAGTCCAATGCTCGTCTCCTCCCAGGACCCTGAAACTTAACTGACTGAGCCACCCTGGCACCCCATCATTTACAACATTTTTAGATAGCTATAAAATTTGAATTATGTAACATATATATAAATAAATAATTTTAAATTTTAATTATATTATTAGTTTTAATAAATTATTAAAAAAAAACTTGACACAATGAACTGAAAGGCAACCTAGGTTTGTCTTGTTGTGTCTTATTTCTTCCTATTTTCCCAGAGGTAGGTCTCTAATCTTACAATTCTAGAATATCTTGTACCCAAAAGTTGTCTGGTGTCATTATATAATGAACATGTTTTTCTATATATTTTATAACTTTGAGTGAACACAAAAAATACAAAAAGCATTATTTGTTAAGTTATAATATTTCATAGCTATTAAATCTTTTTAACCCATAGTGTAAAATAAATATTTGTTTTTGTTGCTATTATTTTTGATAATCCTACTGTTCTTTAAATTATAGTCAAGATTATCAACATTAATAGGGCTCTATTTATTTAAAGCTTAAAAAAACTTTTCAAAATCACTTACTAGAATTTGCACAAACACAGCACAGTGTGATAATAGAATATCTCAAGTAGTCATGCTAATCAGAGGGTATTTCTGTGACAGGTTGAAATGATAAGCCACTTACTCAACTCTTACTGGAATATCTTCACCATAGCATTGTTGTTTACTTACTAAGGGTGGTACCCATCCTCCCTTAGAAGCATTTAATATCTAGCTAATATACTATTATTTGAGTAAGAATTAGAAACATTTTCACTGTTTACTTCGAGAATCACTAGTCACACAGTGCGAAAAACCATATTTAATGGCAGATATTCACTATTTATCCATTTCAAAAAATGTTGTATGCTAATATCCAGAGACACATACAGCCAACTTCTTTTAGAGACCTGATTTTTATTTAAGAATATAATCCTTTATCATTAATGACAGAAAATTGATGGAACAATCTTATTACTGAGGAAAAGATGACATCTTTCTTTCCACTTCACCCTCACCAAAAATTGAGAGATACAAATATATGGTTTTATGTGTACTCTATAGAAGTGTCCCATTTTACAAACACCATATATTCAACTGCAGGAGAAGTATTCTGCCTTCAGAGATGTGTTAAGTGCTACACTGTCTTTGTGTCAATAATGATAAGAACAAGTACTATGAAGGCAAAAAAGTGCATACTTTAAACAGCATTCTTAGTGCTTGCTTCAGCAGTACATATACTAAACAGCATCCTTAGGTTAAGATTTCACGGACTAAATTTAGTCATCTCTTGGGTGGATTAATCGATCTGTGTTGGTTGTTAAGATGTCTTTTCTTTTATTTATTGACAATATGTACAGATATAAATAGTCCTGAGGTTTCTATAAATGAAGAGGATCTGATGATATTGCTGTAGGATTTGAACACAATGTATGTATTTATACTTCATACATCCTTTTTTAATAATTAATATTCAATAATGTGGATCCTGGTTCATAGGATACCATATAAACATAATAAAAGAGGCATAATAAAATTAACTCATGTAATGGTTTTCATCAAGAAATACCATATATGAATTTAAAACATGACATAATGCACCATATGAATAGTACGGTTATAGATATTAAAGTAGGTAAGATATTTTAAAAATATTTAATGAGAATGATCAGTAAAAGTAATCATTTTTATAGTGCATTTTAGAACCTGTAAAGAATTATGAAATGTCAGAAGTCAGCAAACTTCTGTCTCCGAGTCAAATCTTTTGTATCATTTATTTTTAGAAATCAATTTTATTAGAAAACAGTCATACCACTTTTTTTTTATATATTATCTATGACTGCTTATAGTATGTCGGCAGAGTTGAGTAGTGCAACAGAGACCATATAGCTTGCAGAGCCTACAATATTTACTATCTAGCCCTTTACAGAAAAATTTTGCTAGGCTTTGTTTTTTATGTCATTAGAATAATAATATGTATTTAATTATTTTACAGAAGAAAAACATAGAAGAAGCTTCATAGTTTTGACAAAGTAGTAGCATGAGTTGACACTCATTTTTACAATTAATGATAAATCCTGGATAAAATATTTCAAAATATATAATCAAAGCTGCTTTTTTTAAAATAATCAAAGCTCTTAAAAGAAAAATCCACAGATTCTAGAAAGAGTAAAGGAACTGCAAATCAAATTAAAAATATGAAAACTGATATTGCACAAGCTCTGGAGAAGAGGGTACCAGTACCAGGTGTGAACATATGTTATCATACAAATGTTAGGTTTTTATAGGAATTTTGGCACAGGTGATGAAATCTGCCTTTGTGTTTATTACAGGCAAAGAGTTAGTCTGTGACCAGTTTTGTAAAACCATTGACTTTCACTGGGAAATCAGTTGTAATTTAAAGTTACAGTAAAGTTATATAATATATAAATAAATGTATAAATAAATGTATTTATATTCACAGACTTCTCATCATTTTCTCACATGATAGAAGAGTGTAGGGATCCCTCTGGAGATTCTTTTATGAGGCACTGTCCTATTCATGAGGGTTCTACTCCTATGCCTCAAGCATCTACCAAAGGTCTCACCTACCTCTACTATTGTCTTTGGGAATTAGAATTTCAACATATAAATTTTGAAGAGGGGGGAAAACATTCAGATCATTTATATTTATATATATATTTAATAATTTATATATGCATAGATAATATAGAAGTTATATAATAATTTACAGTATTTAAATTGTATTTTAAATATAATTATATACAACTGTATATAAATCCATATATATGGATGTATTTATATATATGTATGTATGTATATATATATGTGTGTGTGTGTGTATATATCTATATCTATATCTATATATATAGATATATTTCAGTCAGGAGAAAATTGAACCCAGAAAAAAGTACTGGATAAAAGATGCAATAATGAGCATGAATATTGGTAAAAACACATACATAAATATAAAGAAGTATTGCTTATGAGAATGTGGGAGGTTTAAAAAAAATAAAGGAGAACATGTGTAACCACATTTAAGTAATACAATAGGACTAAATCTAAACACAACATAATCACAATAAAGATACATGAATTAAATGACACCAAAACCAATCTAGATTTTAAAAATCACATGCAACCCAATGCTTACAAAAAATATTGTGAAACATAATTATTCAAGAAGAATAAAATTAAAAGAATAGATAAAGACATGTCAGACAAGTAATCAAAGAAATCTGGTATGGCTACACTGATTTCAGTTAAATAGAATATAAGGCAATCAGAGTAAAAGTTTTTGTTTTTTTGTTTGTTTGTTTTTCTCTCACCCACACAAATGCAAGTGAAATCCATGGGTGTTTAGGCATGAGATCAACTATTATGGAAGAAGGAATAAAAAGTTAATATGCTCTTTAAGAACTCCTCCCAGAGGGGAGATAAGATGGTAGGGAAGTAGGAGGAGGCGCCTTTTCAACCTGTCCCCTAAAGTGAGCTGATTACCTACCAAAGAACTCCGATCACCCATGAAATCAGCCTGAGATCAGAATTTTACACGTCTGGATCATTACAGGGGCAGAAGACGCCAGTAGGCAGGTAAAGCAGAGTAGGAACGTCGGACTGATATCGGAAGATAAACTAAAGGGGGAGGGAGCCACCAGAGGCGACCTCTTAGAAAGTAATACCCCTAATACGAGAGTGCCCTGCATCTGGGGACCATCATTAACTTGGAGACTGGTTGAAAAAACTCAGAAAGAGCAAAGGACCCTGGGGGTAAATTGTGGGAATCAGGAAGGTTAGGGATAGAGGCTTAAGTCCCCAGACCAAGGACAGCCACCCCTGAGCCAGAGAGAGTGTGGCGGAGAAACCAGGTCTTGGTCCCTGAGCCGCCAGCATGCCTGAGAGTGTGTGGGGTCCGGCTCCCAGGAGGGGCTAAGAGCCTTGCCAGCCAGCAGAAGCACAGCCTTTTTGCACTCTTCACGCAACCGCCATGCCGTGCTATCAGAGCCTGAGTTGAGCTGCGTACCCTCCCATGAGAGAGGTGTGCGCAGGCGCCAGCCCAGTGCTCTTGGACCCAGAGAGACCAGGCACTCCCATCCCAGGCCAGTGGGAAAATCTCAGTGTGCAATCAGTGCTTGGAACCTCTCTGGCTGTCTGGAGCTGCCCAGAGAGCTGTATAGTCTTGGGTACATACTTGTACCCAAGACTACATGTGTCTTGTAGTCTTGTGTCCTGTGTCCCCAGGGACCACAACTCGGAATGTGCTCTGCCAGCAGCTGAGGGGGAACTTAATGTGCTCTGAAGCACCCAGAGGGGAACAGACTGAGGCTTCTCTCTGAGAGGGAGGTTGAGGTGCAGTTTGCTTTCCTCTAAACCTCCAGAAACCATCAAAAGCTGTCTAGGAGAGAGGAAAAAAAACAAAACAACAACAAAAAGAACAAACATAAAAACCTCCAGAAAACAAAAGCCTGAAAAACCGGTTTCCTCAGAGCCCACCTGCCTTGAGAGGGGCAGGAGAGCTTAACTCAGGGAACATTGCCTGAAAACCCATGTGGCAGGTCCATCCCCCCCACCCCCCCACCCCCGAAAAGCAACAATGAAAAAAAAAAATGACAAGAGAACAGCCACCACTGCTTCATAGATACAAATTTTATTTTTAATTTGTTCCCACTATTCTGGTTCTTTATTTTTTTTTAATATATAGATAATATTTTAACCTATTTATCATCACAGTGAGATGTCCAGTACATGAAATTCCATAATAACCTTTTAACCTGAACCTTTTGATACATATAACCATGTTTTTCTTTTTCTTTTCTATTTTTTAATTTAAAAAAAAACCCTTAGTTTAGTTTATTATTTTTTTATTTTTATTTTTAAATATTCATATAGAGTTAAACTTCAAGATAATCCCCTTTCCCCAATCAATGATACCCCTATAGGTAAACCAATTTTAAACCCCTTTATCTTAGGAAAGTTGAGTCCTTTAACAAAGATATCAAGATACATCCAGGAAGAATCTAAATAACCTTCCTCACCCACACTGAGAATTTATCACCACTCTCCCATCTTTTCCTTCCACCAGTGTTTCTGTGTCTTTGTGTTTGTCCTGATAGTATATAAATTTTATTCTTGGTGTTCTTTTTGATGAAGTTATTTTTTATATATATATATATATATATATATATATATATATATATATATAATTTTTTCTCTTGTCATATACTTGTATATACAGTATATACGTATACTCATATACCAGTCTTTTTGTCTGTTTTTGTTTGTATACTTCATAAATCTTACATTGGGGCTCATTTGGGCTGAGTCTTCTCTTCTATCTTCCCTTTTTTTCTCGTCTCCCTCTCTCTCTTTTTTTTTCTTTTTCTTTTCCTTTTTCTCTCATTTGGGTGGGGACTCCTGATTGCTCAGAAGTGTTCCAGGGTGCACCTTGACTGCACCACAGTCAGCACATCCATCTACATCCATTCAGCCATCTCTCACCAAAATGACTAGGAGGAGGAATGCCCAACAGAAGAAAAATTCAGAGGATGAAATTTTAATTTACAACAGAGCTAATGGCTATCAACATAGACAATATGTCGGAAAGGGAATTCAGGCTAACAATTATCCAGGCAATAGCTAGGTTGGAGAAAGGCATGGATGACCAAATGGAATTGATTAGGGCAGAGCTGAAAGCCACCAGGGATGAGGTTCACAATGTTAGGGCAGACCTTTCATGCCACAATGTTAGGTTCACAATGTTCTCAATGAGTTCCAATTTAATCTAAATTATCTAAAAGCTAGTGTAACTGAGACAGAAGATAGAATTAGTGATCTGGAGGACAAACAGAGAGTAAGGTTCAGGAGGAAGAATGGAACAAACAGCTTAGGAGCCATGAAAACAGAGTCAGGGAAATAAATGATGCCATGAAACGTTCCAACGTCAGAATTAGTGGAATCCCTGAAGGGGGAGGAGAACAAAAGAACTCTAGAAGATATAGTGGAACAAGTTCTCCATGAAAATGTTCCCAATCCCGCGAATGGAACCAGCATTCATGTACTAGAGGCAGAAAGGCCTCCCACCAAGATTATAGATTCTCAAAAGTCCTCGAGACACCTAATAGTAAGAATCAAGAATTATAATTGTAGGCAGGTCCTCTTGAAGGCAGGTAGGACAAAGAAGCTCCTTACATACAGAGGAAAGCCCATAAGAATAACGTCAGACCTGTCCACAGAAACCTGGCAAGCCAGAAAGGACTAGCAAGATATATTCAGAAAACTAAATGAGAAGAACATGCAGCCAAGAATACTTTATCCAGCATGTCTGACATTCAAAATGAATGGAGAGATAAAGCGTTTCCAAGACCGGCAAGGCCTAAAAGAGTATGTGACTACCAAGCTGACACTGCAGGAAAATTTTAAGGGGGGAGGTTCTATAAAATAGGAAAAGTCCTAAGAATAGCATTGAAAAGAAATATAGAGACAATCTACAGAAAGAAAGAATTCAAAGATAACAAAATGTCAATAAAAACATATCTATCAATAATCACTCTCAATGTGAATGGCCTAAATGTACCTATAAAATGACACAGGATTGCAGATTAGATGAAATGACAGGACCCATCCATATGTTGTCTACAAGAGACCCATTTTAAACCTAAGGATACACCCAGTCTGAAGGCGAAGGGATGGAGAAGCATCTTTCATGCCAATGGGCCTCAAAAGAAGGCTGGGGTAGCAATTCTTATATCAGATAAAATAGATTTTAAACTAAAGACTGTAGTCAGAGATACAGAAGGACACTCCAAAATTCTTAAAGGGCCTATCCACCAAGATGATCTAACAATTGTAAATATCTATGCCCCCAGTAAGGGAGCAGACAATTACATAAGAAAACTGTTAATCAAGATAAAGAATCATATTGATATGAATACATTAATAGTAGGAGATCTTAACACGCCTCTCTCAGTAATAGACAGATAATCAAAGCAGAAAATCAATAAAGAAACAAGAGTATTAAATGACACATTGGACCAGATGGACCTCATAGATATATACAGAACATTCCACACTAAAACATCAGAATACTCATTCTTCTTGAGTTCACAGAATAGACCACATACTGGGTCACAAATCAGGACTCAACTGATACCAAAAGACTGAGATTATTCCCTGCATATTCTCAGATCACAGTGCTTTGAAACTGGAGCTCAATCACAAGGAAAAGTTTGGAAAGATTTCAAACACCTGGCAGCTAAAGACCACCTTGCTTAAGAATGCTTGGATCAACTAGGAGATCAAAGAGGAACTTAAACAATTCATGGAAACCAATGAGAATGAGGACACTTCAGTTCAAAACCTATAGGATAAAGCAAAGGCAGTCCACAGGGAGAAATACATAGCCATCCAAGACTCCCTCAAAAAATTTGAAAAATCCAGAACACAGCAGCTGTCTCTACACCTTAAAGAACTGGAGAATCCATATGACATCTGACTCTCTCTGCTTGACTTATTTCACTCAGCATAATCTCTTCCAGTCCCGTCCATGTTGCTACAAAAGTTGGGTATCCATCCTTCCTGATATTCCATAGTGCATATGGACCACATTTTCCTTATCCATTCGTCCATTGAAGAGCATCTTGGTACTTTCCATAGTTGGGCGACTGTGGCCATTGCTGCTATAAACATTGGGGTACAGATGGCCCTTCTTTTCACAGCATCTGTATCTTTGGGGTAAATACCCAGGAGTGTAATTGCAGGGTCATAGGAAAGTTCTATTTTTAGTTTCTTGAGGAATCTCCACACTGTTCTCCAAAGAGGCTGCACCAACTTGCATTCCCACCAACAGTGGAAAAAGGTTCCCCTTTTTCCACATCCCCTCCAACACATGTTGTTTACTGTCTTGTTAATTTTTGCCATTCTAACTGGTGTAAGGAGATATCTCAATGTGGTTTTAATTTGAATCTCCCTGAGGGCTAGTGATGATGAACATTTTTTCATGTGTCTGATAGCCATTTGTATGTCTTCATTGGAGAAGTGTCTGTTCATATATTCTGCACATTTTTGATATGATTGCCTGTTTTGTGTGTGTTGAGTATGAGGAGTTCATTATAGATCCTGGATATCAACCTTTTGTCTGTACTGTCATTTGCAAATATCTTCTCCTATTCCGTGGGTTGCCTCTTTGTTTTGTTGACTGTTTCCTTTGCTGTGCAGAAGCTTTTGATTTTGATGAAGTCCCAAAAGTTTATTTTCGCTTTTGTTTCCTTTGCCTTTGGAGATATATGTTGAAAGAAGTTGCTGTGGCTGATATTGAAGAGGTTACTGCCTATTTTCTCCTCTAGGATTCTGATGGATTACTGTCTCACGTTGAGATTTTTTATCCATTTCGAGTATATCTTTGTGTACGGTGTAAGAGAATGGTCGAGTTTCATTCTTCTACATATAGCTGTCCAGTTTTCCCAGCACCATTTATTGAAGAGACTATTTTTTTCCACTGTATATCTTTTCCTATTTTGTCAAAATTAATTGACCATAGAGTTGAGGGTCCATATCTAGGCTCTCTACTCTGTTCCACTGGTCTATGTGTCTGTTTTTTTGCCAGTACCATGCTGTCTTGGCGATCACAGCTTTGTAATAAAGCGTGAAATCAGGTAACGTGATGCCCCCAGGTTTATTTCTGTTTTTCAACATTTCCTTAGTGATTCAGGGTCTCTTCTGATTCCATACAAATTTTTGGATTATTTGCTCCAGCTCTTTGAAGAATACCGGTGGAATTTTGATCGGAATGGCATTAAAAGTATAGAGTGCTCTAGGCAGTATAGACATTTTAACAATGTTTATTCTTCTGATCCAAGAGCATGGAATGATCTTCCTTATTTGTGGAGCATAAAAAATAGCATGGAGGACATGGGGAGTTATAGAGGAGAAAGGAGTTGGGGTAAATTGGAAGGGGAGGTGAATCATGAGAGACTATGGACTCTGAAAAACAGTCTGAGGGGTTTGAAGTGGTGGTGGGGTGGGAGGTTGGGGTACCGGGTGGTGGGTATTATAGAGGGCACGGATTGCATGGAGCACTGGTTGTGGTGAAAAAATAATGAATACTGTTATGCTGAAAATAAATTAATTAATTAAAAAAATAACTGGAGAATCAACAACAAATCAAAACAACTCCACACTTAAGAAGGGAAATAATCATGCTTAGAGCAGAGATCAATGAGGTAGAAACTAGAGATAAGTAGAACGTATCAATGAAACTAGAAGCTGGTTTTTTGAAAGAATCAATAAGATCGATAAACCATTGGCAACATTAATCCATAATAAAAGAGAGAAAGCTCAAATTAATAAAATTATAAATGAAAGGGAGAGATCACAACACCAAGGAAGTAGAAACAATCCTCAGAAGCTATTATCTACAGTTATATGTCAATAAGTTAAGCAACCTAGATGAAATGGCTGCATTCCTGGAAACATATAAACTTCCAAAACTGAACCAGGAAGAAATTGACAATCTGAATAGACAGATATCTAGCAACGAGATTGAAGTAGTGATCAAAAACCTCCCAAAAAATAAGAGCCCAGAACCTGAAGGATTCCCTGGGGAATTCTACCAAACTTTCAAAGAAGAAATAACACCTATTCTCCTGAAGCTGTTTCAAAAAGTTGAAGCAGAAGGAAATCTTCCAGACCCTTTTTAAGAAGCCAGCATTACCCTGATCCCCAAACCAGGTAAAGACCACACCAACAAGGAGAATTTCAGACCAATATCTCTGATGAATATGCATGCTAAGATTCTCAACAAGATCCTAGCAAACAGGATCCAACAGCACATTAAAAAGATTATCCACCATGACAAGGTGGGATTCATCCCTGTGTTACAACGATGGCTCAACATTAGCAAATCAATCAATGTGATAGAACAAATTAATAAGAGAAGAGAGAAGAACCACATGCTCCTCTCAATTGATGCAGGAAAAGCATTTGGCAAAATCCAGCATCCGTTCCTGATTAAAACGCTTCAAAGTATAGGGGTATAGGGTGTGGTAAAAGTATAGGGATAGAGGGAACATTCCTGAACTTAATTAAATCTATCTATATAAGACCCACAGCAAATATCCACCTCAATGAGAAAAAAGCTCACAGCCTTCCTGTTGAGATCAAGAACACGACAAGGATGACATTTTCATCACTGTTGTTCAACATAGTACTATAACTCCTAGCAACAGCAATCAGACAACAAAGAGAAATAAAAGATATCCAAATTGGAAGTGAAGAAGTCAAACTCTCTCTCTTCGCAGATGAAGTGATTCTTTATATGGAAAACCCAAAAGATTCCAACTCAAAACTACTAGAACCCATACAGCACCTCAGTAACATGGCAGGATACAAAGTCAATGTACAGAAATCAGTGGCTTTCTTATACACCAACAATGAAAATGCAGAAAGGGAAATTAGAGAATGAATTCCATTTACTATAGCACCAAGAATCATAAGATACCTGGGAATACACCTAACCAACGAGGTAAAGGATCTGTACTCGTGGAACTACAGAACACTCATGAAAGAAATTGAAGAAGACACAAAAAGATGAAAGACCATTCTATGCTCTTGGATAAGAAGAATAAACATTGTTAAAATGTCTATACTGCCTAGAGCAATCTATACTCTAAATGCCATTCTGATAAAAATTCCACCAGTATTTTTCAAGGAGCTAGAGCAAATAATACTAAAATTTGTATAGAATCAGAAGAGAGCTCGAATTGCTAACAAAATGTTGAAAAACAAAAATAAAACTGGCAGCATCTCGTTACCTGATTTCAAGCTTTATTACAAAGCTGTGATCACCAGGACAGCACGGTACTGGCATAAAAACAGACACATAGACCAGTGGAACAGAGTAGAGAGCCCAGATATGAACCCTCAACTCTATGGTTCAATAATCTTTGACAAAGGAGGAAAAAATATACAGTGGAGAAAAGACAGTCTCTTCAATAAATGGTGCTGGGAAAATTGAAGAGCTATAGGCAGAAGAAAGAAACTTGACCATTCTCTTACACTGTACACAAAGATAAACCTGAAATGGATAAAAGACCTCAACGTGAGACAGGAATCCATCAGAATCCTAGAGGAGAACATAGGCAGTAACCTCTTCAATATCAGCCACAGCAACTTCTTTCAACATATATCTCCAAAGGCAAAGGAAACGAAAGCGAAAATGAACTTTTTGGACTTCATCAAGATCAAAAGCTTCTGCACAGCAAAGTAAATAGTCAACAAAACAAAGAGGCAACCCACGGAATGGGAGAAGATATTTGCAAATGACAGTACAGACAAAAGGTTGATATCCAGGATCTATAAAGAACTCCTCAAACTCAACACACACAAAACAGAGAATCATATCAAAAAACTGGCAGAATATATGAACAGACACTTCTCCAATGAAGACATACAAATGGCTATCAGACACATGAAAAAATGTTCATCATCACTAGCCCTGAGGGAGATTCAAATTAAAACCACATTGAGGGGGCACCTGGGTGGATCAGTCAGTTAAAGCTTCTACCTTCGGCTAGGGTCATGATCCCAGGGTCCTGGGATCGAGCCCCACATTGGCCTCTCTGCTCAGCAGGTAGCATGCTTTCTCCTCTCTCTCTGCCTGCTTCACTGTCTACTTGTGATCTCCATCTGTCAAATAAATAAAATCTTAAAAAAAAAAAAAACACACATTGAGATACCACCTTACACCAGTTAGAATGGTCAAAATTAGCAAGACAGGAGACAACTTGTGTTGGAGATGATGTGGAGAAAGGGGAACCCTCTTACACTGTTGGTGGGAATGCAAGTTGGTGCAGCCACTCTGGAACACAGTGTGGAGATTCCTCAAGAAATTAAAAATAGAGCTTCCCTATGACCCTGCAATTACACTCCTGGGTATTTACCCCAAAGACACAGATGTAGTGAAAAGAAGGGCCATCTGTACCCCAATGTTTATAGCAGCAATGGCCATGGTCGCCAAACTGTGGAAAGAACCAAGATGCCCTTCAATGGATGAATGGATAAGGAAGATGTGGTCCATATACACTATGGAGTATTATGCCTCCATTAGAAAGGACGAATACCCAACTTTTGTAGCAACATGGATGGAAGAGATTATGCTGAGTGAAATAAGTCAAGCAGAGAGAGTCTATCATATGGTTTCACTTATTTGTGGAACATAACAAATAATATGGAGGACATGGGGAGATGGAGAGGAGAAGGGAGTTGAGAGAAATTGGAAGGGGGGATGAACCATGAGAGACTATGGACTCTGAAAATTAACCGTAGGGTTTTGAAGGGGGCGGAGGAGTGGGAGGTTGGGGGAGTCAGGTGGTGGGTATTAAGGAGAGCAGGTATTGCATGGAGCATTGTGTGTGGTGCAAAAACAATGAATACTGTTGCGCTGAAAAGAAAAGAAAAAAGAAAAAAAAAAAAAAAAAAACTCCTCCCAAAGTTGCACACAGTGCTGTCTTTTTTGTATCCCTTAACCAGATATTAGTGGTATAGACGCATATACAAAAGGGAAAGGTTGGGAAATGTACTCATATTCTGGAAAGCCAGTATCCAGTTGGATGTCATTCAAGGTTTTCTCTTACCATGGAGTATTAGGTAAACAGATACTTTAAGAAAACAAGGAGGCTGTCATAGTCACAATAACATATTAAGACAGAAACAATAACATATTAAAACAATTAAACTGCCAGAAATCAAAGCCTTTGAAACTAATTTCATCAGTAGCAGAATGTATATTTAATCTTGATTCTTCAATCCATTTGCCCTAATGAAAACTGCATTGTTTTCATAGGTTGGCAGATATATCTCTTTGGGTGCCAAATACACTCTTTTTTCCCAAACATACTAGTTTTTAATTTTTTGTTATTCTAGTATATTATATTAACAGCTAATAAAATTATAAGACATACATACAAAAAGTTGACACAGTTGCCAAAATCAGTGTTAAAAACAGATTGATGTTTCTAGAAACATTATCTAAGTATTTTAAATAAAGAGATGTTGGTTCCTGGTCCCCCTTTCCTCCTTACCTAACTTCAGGAAAGGGAGAAAAAAAAAAAACAAAGCCAAGTGTTAATTGCTTTTTTCTTTTTTTAAAGATTTTATTTATTTATTTGACAGAAAGAGAGAGCACAAGCAGGGGGAGTGGCAGGCAGAGGGAGAGGGAGAAACAAGCTCCCTGGATGAATAGGAAGCCCAATGGGGACTCCATTCCAGGACCCTGTGATCATGAACTGAGCTGAATGCAGACACTTAACCAACTGAGTCACTCAGGCACCAACATCCCCCTTCATTTTTTTTTTTTAAAGATTTTATTTATTTACTTGACAGAGAGAGATCACAAGTAGGCATAGAGGCAGGCAGAGAGAGAGAGGAGGAAGCAGATTCCCTGCTGAGCAGAGTGCCCGATGTGGGACTTGATCCCAGGACCCTGAGATCATGACCTAAGCCGATGGCAGCGGCTTAACCCACTGAGCCACCCAGGCGCCCCCCCCCCAACTTTTTTAAGAGTTCATTGCTTTTAAACTTACCTTAAGTATGTTTATTGTTAGAGACTACACATAAATGAGGCCATAGAATGTTTAAGATTATTTCTACTTTTTTATTTGTAACTTCCTATTATAAGGAATCACATATTGAAAAATATTTGAATCTGTACAAATATGAATTAGTACATAAAGTGAAGGTAATAATAGATGGAAATGTCCTAGCAAATATGAAGGTATGCTCATATGTGAATGAATGTGTGTCTGTAAGTGTATATATAATATTATTGTTTGGAAAACATACACATCTTAGTCATGGGTTCCAGAACAATGTGATTAGAATGCCGCTAATGTGTTCACAACTTCATTTGAAACTATAATATGTCTTGCAAATAATAAAGCCATTCAATTTAAAAATAGCATTTTGTCATTTCAATAACTCCTAAAATACTTTTTTTATTTTCTGTTTTAATAAAAGAGGTATCTCAAAATATTAAAAAATTTAGCTGGAGGGACAAAATGTACTGTGAATATATGTGACAAATTTTATTTTTTCTGAGATATGTATAGGCTAGCTGCTGTCATTATTAGAATCTCCAAGTATAATATTTTCAGTTATTACTTTTACTGACACATATTATGAAAACTGAGTACACATACACTGCAGGACTTGGTAAAAAGAGATATACTTCAAAGAAATCATATCAAACTTTAAAAAGTCACTTATAAGGTTAAAATATAAATACACTATTAACAAAGAGATATTATCTTACTATGCAAAGCCTCTTCAAATTTAATTTATGGCTAGTTTACTTTATGCCACTGAATGAATTTTATTTTGTATATTTTCATGGTTTCATTATTCACCAATTTAAATAAAGCAGCAGCATTATCTATACTGTTGTGTTAAAGCATATAACTAAAACACAGCCAAAGTCTTTCTCATTAAGAACAAGTTCTTAACCCCTTCTCCATAAGCAAGATGGTGTAGTCTTTAAGGCTCTAGGTGGTGAATTAAATTTTCTGGCTCTTCTGACTCTGTAATATTAAAGTTATTGTAAGGCTCTGAGCAAATATTTACACATATGTAAAATGGGGAAAAGAAAATTCTCTTCATAGGGATAAATAGTTAAATGAGATGGTACATCCAAATCTCCTATTCAGGATCTTATAAGTAGAAGAGACTCAATAGATACTAAACTAATATTAATATCCAAAATATTAATCTAATTAACTGATCACTTTCTCTCTTGTGGTGTTTCCATCAATATTGAAATATACTTGGTTATGGTATCATATATGCTGTTTAGGAGAACACAACCAAAAATAAAGTTAATGCTACTGAATGAACTTTTTAATAAATAGTAATGTGTACTCTATTCTATAGTAGATAATATTTAATATTGCATTTATTACATAATAAATTTAAGATTAGAATTATTGTAAGATGCTGGAAAATTATTATTGGTTTTATATGAAAAGTATGTATTTAAAATGAAACAAAAATTAAAGGTAAATATTTAATTAGCTTTGCTGCAGATGGGTATTTATGCATTAAACATGAAATACAGAAAACACAGAAAATCTAAAGTTTTCTATATGCAGAAAAATATAGACATTGTATAGTGTATATATACAAAATATAGATTCTATATACAGAAAAATATAGATACATTCATTACAACTCAAAGAGGTTAAGATAAATAAACACAAAAATGAATTAAATTAAAATTTCAAATTATGAATAATATTTGCATCATACCTGATATAAACACCCAAGGTTGAGAAACACTCTTATTAGCTAACACAGAAAATGGATAATTGAAAGGATAGAAAGTTCAGTGTATGTTTAGAAAATTCACAAAAATTTTCAAAAAAATAAGCAAAAATAGGAGAAATTTATTTCATTCTACTGGTATTCATAGAAATGTAATATAAAATAATGTTAGATAATAATGTTAAATATAGAAAATAATGTTAAATAGTGTTTGAAAGTTTATTTTCTATATGATAAGGCATATTAATATTGACAAGAACCAGGTTCGATGTACTGTTCTTTAGAATTTGTGATAGCAATCACATTTCAGAAGTACAACCTTTCGGGGCACCTGGGTGGATCAGTGTGTTAAAGCCTTTGCCTTTGGCTCAGGTCATGATCTCAGGGTCCTAGGATCGAGCCCTGCATCGGGATCTCTGTTCAGCAGGGAGCCTGCTTCCTCCTCTCTCTCTCTCTGCCTGCCTCTCTGACTACTTGTGATCTCTGTCTGTCAAATAAAATCTTAAAAACAAACAAAAAAAGAAGTGCAACTTTTCAATTCAGTACTATGCAGGACTAGTTTTACAAAATGTCCATATCCTTTGATATTGTGTTGTGGTCAGCATAAAATATTGATATGCTGGTCTCATTGTGTAAGTAATTATAGACACTATACACTGCCTATATAGATACACATGTTCAAATATAAATTATAAAAATATGCACACCAACACAAAATGGTAATTATTTTATTTAGATGTTAGTAATTTTAGTCTTTTTATGCATTTTGCAATGGCAGAAAATTATTTTGCACAACAACCATATATTCTTAATCTTGTAATTATAATTAAACTGTAAATATATTTTCATTTGGATAAAAATAAAGTTAAGGAGTCATATATAAGAAATATTTAAGTTTATTAAAAATTCCTGCTTTAGAAATACAAGATTAATGGTATATAAAAAATTTTGTGATTGTTGGTAAGATTGAGACAAATGCATGCATATTTATCTTTTAATAGATTTTAAGTTTGATTTAATGAAGTTTAATATTGTGCTTCATAATACACCAGTATTTCCTATATAGTATGAAGGATAATAATTGGAATATATGGTCCAATTCACATTCAATTAGTGATCTACTATTTTATACTAAAACTTGTGCTGTTGCTAAATCTTTTAATTTGTGGAGACTGTATTCTAATTAGATTTTATAATGATAATTCAAAGAAATTATCTAGTAAAATCTCTTAGTTATTTTTATTTCCCTTTAGAAAAGGGTTATTAATTACTGAATCTATCAAATTCCAATCTGTACAAAAAGGCTAGCTACTTTGGTGACTTAATAATTAAAAGAAATGACCTGAAACTCTTACTATAATTTAAAAACTTAAAGATGCATTTGATGTATAAATATAGCATAATATGATTAGCATTATTGTTGGAAACTTTTTTTTCAAATACTAATTCTTAAAAGACACCAATAATACAGATAGTTGCAAAAAGAGGAACAAAGTTTTAGATTCAAAGTGTCTAATTAATATTATGTGAATAGAAATTTTTAAAAAATTAACTTTTCAAATAATGTCAAATTTTGAAATATTAGTAAATTGATAACAAAATGATTGCAAGGATGTTGCAAAACAGGAAACTGCATCACTTGTAGAAAACACAACAGTATTCTAGATCATTTCAGAGTACATATGAGAAAGTATAAAGTTCTGTATTTTTACTTATAGAAATTTATTCCATAAAATTATAAGTGATTATATATTAATTTAACCTGATGCCTATTTGTCATCACTCTGGTTATTAAAATGAAAATATGGACATATCCAAAGGTGAGAAAACTGGTTTATAAAAAATTAATTTAATCTTTAGGATGGTCTGTCATATTGTTAATCTAATCATTAAACATTATGCACCCCAGGGGTGACTGGTTGGCTCAGTTGGTTGAGTGTTTAATTCTTGGTTTTGGCTCAGGGCATGGTCACAGGGTCATGAGATTGAGCCCTGAGGCAGGCTCCATGCTTGATGTGGAGCCTACTTAAGATTTTCTCTCTTCCTCTGTCTCTCCCCCTCTTCTCTTGCACTCTTTCTCCCTCTCTGTCTTAAAAAAAATAAAATAAAATAAAAATTTTAAAAAAAAGTGCACCCTATGCACGTTTAGGTTCATTGAAGCATCATTTACAATAACCAAGATATAGAAGCAACCTACATGTTCATTGATGGATGAATGAATAAAGAAAATGTTTATACATATATTATATATAATACACACACACACACACACACACACACACACATATATAACTGATTCATATATTCAAAGTATTTATTGATTCATAAAAAGGATATAATCTTGCCATTTGTAATGACATGTATAGACCTAGAAGGTAATATGCCAACTGGAGTAAGTCAGCAGAGAAAAACAGATACCATATGATTTGACTAATAATGAAATCTAAAATAAAACAAAACAAACAACAATAACCAAAAGCATAAATACAGAGAAAAAAATAGTAGTTGCCAGAGGGGAGGGCAATGAGGGAAATAGGAAAAATAGATGGCAGAAATTAAGACATACAAACTTTCAGTCATAAAATAAATAAATCACAGAGAAAAAAGTAAAGGAAATATAATTAACATACCATAGTAATATATGGTGACTAATGGTAAATACACATATCATGGTGAGCACTGTGTAATGTATAGAATTGTTGAATCACTATGTTGTACAACTGAACCTAATCTAGCATTCTGTATTGTCTATATTTAAATATTTTTTGAATGCTTACAAATGAAATCTCAATGGAATGTTTAAAAAGTGAAAAAAATAAAATTGTAACAATTGGAAATTTTTGTTCAATATGTGTTTTATTTTTGTCTATCAATAATGAAAATTTATACAATTATAAACTTATTTAATAATATATAAAGATGCTTCCTACACCTTAAATATGTGAACTCCTAGCTTACAAAATAACATACACTTTTTTTTAAACCACATTTATTTTTTTAAAAAGATTTTATTTATTTATTTGAGAGAGAGAAATCACAAGTAGATGGAGAGGCAGGCAGAGAGAGAGAGAGAGAGGGAAGCAGGCTCCCTGCTGAGCAGAGAGCCCGATGTGGGACTCGATCCCAGGACCCTGAGATTATGACCTGAGCCGAAGGCAGCGGCTTAACCCACTGAGCCACCCAGGCGCCCAAAATAACATACACTTTTTTTACAATGTCTATGTTTACAGGTATATTTAACTTAAAAAAGAAAAGATATCTTCTTGCCTGTGCATGGCATAAACAAAAAGCATAAACATAAGAAATGAAAATGAAACATAATTGTTTTGTTAAAGTTGTAAGTGACTTTTTTCATTTTATTCTCTGGGTCAAATATGCATTTATATTTGAATTCTCTTTAATAATTTGTTATTCATATGCAAAATTTACTTATTTAGGGTAAACATTCACTCATAATTACAGAATGGTATTAAAATAATAAATTGCTTTCATTTAAATCTTAGTTAATAGGAAACAATAGCTTAAGTAAAATTAAGTTTCATGTGCCATTAAGTTCAGTTTTGACATGGTGGGTCTCGGCAGAGTTCTAATATATCTAAGTATTACTAGAATGATCTAGAGGCTAGAAGTAGTTACTTTTGCCAGGATGGCTATGATAATACACCTGTGGGTGATGGATAAAACATTTTTTCAAAGTTGAGGAATTGCCACAGAATTACATTTTCTCTTAGACAATATACCTTTCCATAAACAAGACTACTGGCAGTAGGAGAAAATCCAAGAAAATGCAGCACAGAAACTGTAATCATAATGTTATATGTCTGGGACGCCTGGGTGGCTCAGTTGGTTAGGCAGCTGCCTTCGGCTCGGGTCATGGTCCCAGCGTCCTGGGATCGAGTCCTTGCTCAGCAGGGAGCCTGCTTCTCCCTCTGCCTCTGCCTGCCATTCTGTCTGCCTGTGCTCGCTCTCTCCCCCCCTCTCTCTCTCTCTGATAAATAAATAAAATCTTTAAAAAAAAATAATGTTATATGTCTTCTCTCTATCCTATTACTCTTTGTCTTCATTTTTCATTTTCCATAGACATTGCATTATCTTCATATTAACTCTTGTACAAAGTGAAAGGTTTGTGTGTTTGTGTTTGTGTGTGCATGTTTGTATTCATGATTGTAGTTTTAGACTCTTGGGTAAAGAAATCCTGATCTGTAAAATATAAATGACCCAGATTACTGCAGGGCGTCTTGCATGGTATTAACACTTACCTCCATAAAGCAAACCTGAGTAAAGAAAGATTGTCACAGCAGCTGTGACCAACATCTGTGGGAGCAGAAAAGAATTATAAATAGATACCAGATGAAATGAAGACAGAAACTGGATCAGGAAGCCAAAAAACTAAATATCAAGTACTTCATTTTAAAAAAAAATCAAGTTTTAGCTTCACCTTTTAAATTTAGTTAATTCCTGAATATGGACAGTAATCATTCACCTGCACAGTAATAAGGTTCATACAAAAGCAATTTTGGATATTGTAAACATAAAGTCACAGAAGGATTGATCTAGAGTGAAATAGTATTAAGAAAATATTTAGAGCATATTCTGTATGCATTTACATAGTTGTATATATCTCTTCATTTCTCAACTAGCGTAAGAAGGAAATCTTTCTAAGACTACTACAGTCCAAAATTTCAAGGTAGATTTAACTCCTTGATTATTCTCTGAAATCATAAGTGCTGCTTTTACATTTTTGTGAATTAAATCTCTTCAACATATAGAATTAACTCATTATTTAAAATGATATTAAATAATACACATTTTTATTTGATTAATGTCATAAAGAAGAATAAAACCTTTCATAATTATAGAATTTTTTCTTAGTGTCTGAGACTCTGAAAAAGGAAGTTAACCTTTCTGCAAAGGCCACTGAACTAATTTTTAAGTGATCAGTCATCCAAGAAATCTGAAAGTTCTGGCTTTATTTGTTCAATGAAAGGAGATAGAGCTTCCCATATTTATTTCATATTCTTAACACATGACAAGGAATTCTTTATACATGATGTGACTAAAATTGCTTACTTTCAACTTCATAAACCAATGATGCTAGTTTCCCCCTATAATATCTGTTAAATATTTCAATACTTTTACTCAGAATAATGGTGAATGAAACCAGTGGAATCAGTCCAATCATAGAAGTGTTTTCTATAGTAACTTTTTTTTTATGATAGTCCACAATTTTAATGATCTTTATATCCACTTGTTAAGAAGAACAGAAAAATTGTATATAATCATATTATAGTTGGGTTTATGAATCTTCAAATATATTTTAGAATGCCCTCAATTTACAGTTGTGAAAAAACTTGAAGGTCTTAGAATGACTACTATGTTAAGACTAGTGCCAAAGACTGACTTTCAATCATTCAATAAGTATCAATTATTATTTCAGGATCTACCTTAAAAAACAAAAACAGAATTTTATAACTTGTTATTACATTGACAACTTTGTGCAACTATCGTTGCTATTTGTCTATAATAATTTTTACCACACTAAACAGAAACTGAGTATCTATTAAGCAATAATTCACCATTCTTTCCAAGTCCCTGCTAAATCCTTAATCTATACTACTTCTATGAATTGATTTATTTTAAATATCCCATATAAGTGGAATCATACCATATTTGTCCTTTTATGTCTTGTTCATTTGACTTCATGCAATATTTTCAGATCCTTCCATATTGTAACATGCATCCGAAAGATGCATTCATTTCTTTTACAGCTGAATGATATTTCTGTGTGTGTATGTTTTGTTTATGTGTTTATCAGTTGATGGACACATTTCTACCTTTTTGTTAGTGTGAATAATTTTGCAATAGATCTTTTTTATAAATCCCTATTTTCAATTTTTTGTGTATATACCTGAAAGTCAAATTGCTGGATCATGTGATAATTCCATGCTTTACTTTTGAGGAACTATCAAATTGTTTTACTCAGAAGCTACACAATCTCACATTAGCACCACATCCTTGCCAATACGTCTTATTTTCCATCTTTCTTAGTCATCAATATTACAGGCATCCTAGTAGATGTGAAGAGGTATGTCATTGATTTCAATTCTCATAATGACTAATTATGTTGAGCACCTTTTCATGTGCTATTAGTCAGTCGTATGCATTCTTTGGAGAAATATCTATTCAAGTCTTTTGTCCATTTTTTAACGGGCTTCTCTTTTTGACATTGAATTGTTCTTTATGTATTTTGGATATCAAATCCTTACCAAATATATGTGATTTATAAATATTGTCTCTAATGCTATAAGTTGTATGTTTTGATTACAGTTTAAATGTGTTTTTTATAAAGTAATTCATGTGAGATTTTTAAATTTAAAATTGACATTGTAAAAATATAAAACTACCAAAGTAAGAGTAAAATTGATTAAATATACAAGCTAATATAATTTTTAGAATTGTTAATGAGAGTACAAGCTGTATTTGAAGAAATTCTTCTTGGATCTCCTTCTGTTAGAAAGAGACTATTCTTATTTTCCTGAGATATATTCATATTCAGTCATTCTAGTAAAATGTTATGAGTCATATTGATCAACCATTTTTTATGGAAATTCTGCTTAAAGAAAGAGATGCTCAGGAAGTATACAAAGAATGAAAAATTCTGGCATTAGCAAAATATAATTCTGTTACAAGCATTTAGAAAAATATAAATAAAAATTGCCTTTACATGATGACTAATATAGTAGAAAATTATCACAAAGATATTATGTTAAACAAATAACATTATGTTAAACTTTAGAAGTACTACTGTTAAATACAGAAGAAAATAATGTGGCTATTAATCACTCGATGTTCAACATTTAGCAGAACATACAAGCAAAACTCTAAAAATAAAATATATATTACAGTATATAATATAAATTACTACATAAATAATATTATGCATAAGGACTACCAAATGAAAACATTGCAGAGAAAAGTCTCTATTTTCATATGTTCAGATGCTCATTTCACCATTTCAGCCATCTCTGTGACAAAAAAAAAACCAACTAATTAAATAAAATAAAACATCACAATACATATGCTGACATTTCTCAAGTCTGGGTTAGGTAGTTTTTCATTATTTAAGTGATTAAAGCAGAAGTTCTTAAGGTCAGAAAATATTCTTGTTCTAGTTTTAAAGGGTTCATAGATTTACTCTGTCCCAAAATAAAATATAATTAATTATTTGCAAAATAAGGATAAGGATTATTTTCACAGCATTCTGAGGAAATACTTTAAATACTTTTGCATTGATGTAAATGCTCCTTTGTAATTACATAAAGTAAATATATTCTATCCAAAGGTGCACCCTGTGCCATGAATATATTTGATAATCTAGAAAAACAGAAAATATTTTCAGTAGAAATTATATTCTACAATAGGTTGGTTTCCTGGGAATTTGGGGAACAAAAATAATTTTAAAATAATATTCATAGGGTGCCTGGATGGCTCAGTCATTTAAGAATCTGTCTTTGGCTCAGGTCATGATAAAGTGTCCCCCATTGGGCTCCCTGCTCCCTGTTTGTAGCCTGCTTTTCCTTATCTCTCTACTGTTCCCCTGCTGTGCTCTCTCTCTCTCTCAAACTCTCTGTCAAAAAAAAAAAAAAAATCTTAAAAAAAACGCCCACAATATTTATAAAATGGACCCAATCATACAGTGAAGAAATTACTATCATTTCTGTTGTTCAGGTGACTAAGCTGTGATTTGGAGACTTTAAGTAATTTGTTTAGAAATAAAGAAATGGTGTACAGTCAAAAAGAATTCAAATGAAAACAAGCCTAATTCTCCTCACAGTCAGTGCTTCTATAGATTTCATTGTTATGCAACAATTAAGGACATAAAACATGTTTTGAGAGATAAAAAGATCTCACTGAAGATTTCTTATGCCAGAATAAAAACAGACAGAGAAGGGCACCAGGGTGGCTCAGTGGGTTAAGCCTCTGCCTCAGGTTGGGGTCAAGTTCTCAGGGTCCTGGAATACAGCCCTGTGTTGGACTCTCTGTTCAGCAGGGAGCCTGCTTCCCCCTCTTTCTCTGCCTGCCTCTCTGCCTACTTGTGATCTCTGTCAAACGAATAAATTTTAAAAATATATATATTCTTGAAAGGCATGGTTATATTTCAGTCAAGAGAATGACAGACTAACCTGAAAACAAGGGAATAGACCGCACTTTTGCACTTCCTTGGTTAGACACTTCAAGTAAAACCTCTTCTAAATTGTACCTTGGCCTTCATGGGAATAAAGTGGTGGTGAAAATACATTTAAAAAATTATTTAAAAAATGTTTTGATAAATAACATCCATCTATAGTGAATATCATATGTAATGATGAGAAATTAAATGCCTTGTCCCTACCATTGGGAAACAAATCAAGGTTGTCTCTGTCATCACTTCAATTTAATACCAGACTGATGGGAAAATTTAAGAAAAGAAAAAATACACATGCTGGGAAGGAATAAATAAAACTGTCTGTATTCAGGATGATACAGTAATGTGGTGTCTGTGTAGAAATCTGCAAGAATCAACACAAAAACTCCTGACACTACTGAATATTGGATGGTTGCAGCACACAAGGTTAACTGAGAAGTTAATTGGTTTCTTTTGAATTAGCAATAAAAAATGAATTTGAAATTCAAAACACAACATTATTTACATTATCACAAAATATAAATTACTTAAATAAAAAACTTCAAAAATATGTACAGTGTCTATTTGAGGAAAACTTCAAAATTCTGATTACAGAAATCAAAGATCTCACTAAATAGAGGAGTATTGTGATCATGGATACAAAAACTTAGTATTGTTAAGATGTTAGTTTTCCCCAACTAGATCTGTAGATTCTACACAATCCTATACAAAATGCTAGCAAGTTATTTTGTAGATACCAACAAACTGATTCTAAGATTTATATGAAAAGACCCAATGATATTTAACACAATACTGAAAAAGAAGAAAAATAGTCAGAGGATTGACATTACCAAGCTTCAAAACTACCATAACCAGCACAATGTGGTATTGAGAAAGAATAGACAAATAGATCAATGAAATAAAATAAAAAGCACAAAAATAGACCCACACAAATACAGTCAACTGATCTTTGATAAAAGAGCAAAGACAAATCAATGGAGAGGTCTTTTCAGCATATGGTGCTGGAGCAGCTGGATATCCACATGCCAAAAAATAATAATAATCTATACAGACATTACATATTGCATAAAAATTACCTTAAAATGAATCAGAGGCCTAAAATGTAAAATGAAAAGCTATAAAACTTCTAGGAGATGATAAAAGAAAACCTAACTGACTTTGGATGTGGAAATAACTTTTAAAATACAACATTAAAAGCATTATCCATGAATAGAACAGTCGGCAAGTTAGACTTCATTAAAAAAAAACTAGTTTGTAAAAGACTCTGTAAAGAGAATTAATTAAGAGATAACAGACTAATTAAGAAAAACATTTGCAAAACACATATCTGATAAAGAACGGTTATCCAAAATATACAATGAACTTAAAACTCAACAATAAGGAAACAAAAACAAAAACAAAAATCCAATTAAAACTGGGCAAAAGATCTGAACAAAAGCCTCAGCCAAAAATATGTACAGATAACAATAAGCATAGGGAAGGAAGCTCATGTATCATATATCATTAGGGAATTGCAAACTAGGAGGACTATACCAATACACACTTAGAACAGCTAAAATCCAAAAACAAACAAACAAGAATGTGAAGCAGCAGGAAATCTCATTCATTGCTGAAGGAGTGTAAACAGTAGAGTGACTTTGGAAGATGGTTTAGTAGTTTCTTAGAAAGCCAAACAGACTTATTGGATGACTTCGTAATCATGTGCCAATTTGGTTGAAAATCCATAGCACATTACTAAATGAAAGGAAACGGTCTGAAAAGGCTACATACTGTATGATGCAAAGTATATGCCATTCTGGAATAGTAAGACTATTGAAATAAAAGACAAATAGTTGCCAGCAACTCAGGGTTCAGGGAGAAGATGATCTATATGGTAATGGATTTAACTTGATCTAATTGTAGATTACATCACAATGGAATATAAAGAATTATTTACAGATATGTGCATATATACAAAGCTACGTCTATATACACTTTATTCTGTCAGCTAAGAGGTCTTGAAGGAAAATGACACCCTGGTAGCAATAAACATGCCTAATACCCAGATCTTGATTTTTAATATCATTAGGTAATAAAAAGAATGAAGGCACTGTAGAGAAACACTGAATTTAGGACTGGTATATGACATATTTAAGATAACCCTTGAGCATGTTGTAGTGCCAGAAAGTAAGGAAGTGCTCCAAACACACATACACACACACACACACACTCAAACACACACACATACATACACACACACAAACACACATGGGGTATGTCAAAGAGGCACAGGATACAACTGAAATAGCACCTAATGGCCAAAGTGAGAACAATTTGTGAAACAAAATAAATATAGCATTGTTGGATTTTAATCCAAAGTAGAAAATAAAATATCCACATGCTCATACTTCTATAAACAATTTATTAAGTTAGTTACTAAGGGAGAAGAGAAAATATCCTATGCAGAATTCCAAAAATAGTTATGTAGACCTTCACTCTAAATGAAAGAAAGCATATTCCCTATCCCTTAGGTGTGGACTGCACATAATGACTTTCCTCCAAAGAATATAGTGTAAAACTACAGTGGAGAGATCTGGAAAACACTACTTTATTCAGGTGATAAAGGAACAGGTTGATAATGTGTGCAATGGATTTGATGTGTTGAAAATTGTATATATCTGTTTCCTCCCAACAACCCATAATCACAGTCTACTAATGAGAAAAACACCAGGAAAATTCCAATAGAAAACCATGCTAGAATACACTTAATACATCTCAAAACTGGTAAAGTCAATCAATGCATTTCTGAGAAGTTTTCATAGCCATGAAAGCCTCAGAAGACATGAGAACTAATGATATGTGTCATCCTGGATAGGATAATGGAACAATAAAAAATACATGCTGGGGGGAGGGGGATTGAGAAAAGGGGGGTGGGGTTATGGACATTGGGGAGGGTATGTGTAATGGTGAGTGCTGTGAAGTATGTAAACCTGGTGATTCACAGACCTGTACCCCTGGGGATAAAAATATATTATGTGTTTATAAAAAATAAAAAATTTAAAAAAATACATAAGCTAAAAATCTAAGGAGATATGGATAAACTATGAACATTAGTTAATTATGACATACCAATATTTGTTAACTAATTATAGCAAATTTACCATATAAATATAAGATGCCGATAACAGGGAAATTTTTGTGTGTGTGTAAGGGGGGGCATATGTGGGAACTCTCTGTACTGCTTTCTTAAATTTTCTGTAGAGTACTGATCTAAAAATAAATGTACTAATGAAAAAAAAACTACCCTTATTCCACCACCTTCATGCAAATACAGTTTATTTTTCTTTCCCAACAATAATCTATTATATAGTTCATAAAGATACAATGGGAACAAAAATTGTAAAACACACATAACTTCATTTTTTAATGAATCTCCAAATATTAGCTTCATTACAAGGAGACAAATCTGCATTGGTAAGATGAAATAGAAAGTTTACATTTTAACAGATCAATTGGCAAATGCACAAATCAACATGGCAAAAGAACACTGAATGTTTTTTCTGGGGGACACACCATTATTTGAGGGCTTTTGGGAAATTTGGAAATATCCATACATACATAAATCAAATCATATTACATTATACAAATATAAATTGCACTTATATTCAAGATACATATATAGTTAGTGAATATTATAATGAAATATTATAAATGAAATGTATATATTATAAATGAAATGTATGTTTTATTTTATTATTAATCCTATCTAGAAAACAATTAGAATTGTCAAAGATATGGTTATATTTCCTCAATTATTTCATATTGCAAAGATCAATCATCCATTACAATAAACTCCAGTTTATATACCTCTTTACACATAATATATAAATTTTCTTAATCTGTATGTAGATCAATGATATATTTTCAGTCTTTTGTTATAATTTGAATTTAATAGCAATAACAGTTTAATTTTTACTTGCTTACAAATAGTGAGTTAAAAAAACACTCTCTTCACTCTCTTAAGAGTGTTTTTCTCAGTTATCAGTCTGTCAAAAACTCTATGTAGAACCTCTCTAAAAATTGTCTCATTAAAAAAATCATTTCAATGTAGCACACTAAGTCAGTAATCTAACTTAGCTGCGTTATCTTAATTTTTTCTAATGAATATAAGTTTTCCTTTATTACCAGAGCACTGTGTATTCATATATTAGGAGGTAGACTTAACAAATCCTCTCTTCCTAAAAACCTTGTCAGCCCAACCATTAAGAAATTATGGTGCTTTTTTCTCCCAGTTAAACACAACATTTTGTGTATATAACATGATACTTCAGCATATATGATGATAAATTTCATATGGAGAATGCAAGTCTTGGGAGAAAGATGATAAAAGTTGAATGAGGAGTTTTTAATATAAATTTGCAGTAATTTATGCATAATAGTAAGGGTCTCTACATTGATTAAAAATAAAAATATATAATATTCATATATTAATAGATATATTTTGAGTTTACTATGTAGTTATGTACTTTAGTGTAATTGTTCTTAATGATTAGAGACCATGGTTTTATACTTGAAACAAAATTTTTATCTATAATATGTATGTTTTATATATTCATCAATCACTTAAATGTGTTATATAATAAATGTACTATTGATGTAAATATGTAATATGTAGTATAAATAGTATTATGGTTGGGTACTTTTAAATTGCATGATAGATATTTTAAAAGCAAAATTATACTAGCTACATATTCTATACCTCTGGATATTCAAGACATATTGTATTTATCAAAAACTGAAAGTCACTGGGGAAATTATCTATTTTATATACTCTTCAGAAACTTTTGATTCAATATTTATAAACATACATGAACACTAACACATATATATTTACACATATGTATTCCAATCAATCATTTTGTTGATTTATTTCTGAAAATATGAATTTACTCTCACTGACAGAAACTGTGGCTGACCTATGTTGACAAAATAATTTATTACTTTGAGTTCTTAGCAGTGAGTGAGACAATGCCTTCACTTACCAAACATTTTAGTGAGATTTCAGCTCTGAGGACTGTGAAGGAAGCATTGGTGATGATTCCATTATGTTGAGGATTAGGAGATTGGCAAAGAGAAGCTCCCGGCTCTCAGAGGCAGTAGAGGCAGGAGCCATAGCTCAGGACAGTTTCTTCCATGTCTGTCCGTTGCAAGTTTCAGTGCCTGTGTCTTAAGATAGCAGTGAAAGGGCTTTCCCGAGCATTGTGGCAACATGAAACAGGTACTCTTATTTATGTAGGCTCCAAGCTGGATACTATAGCTCAGCTAGAGGTTCTTTGGACTATGTAATACCCTTAAATAAATTCATTTCTTTCATGGGGGGAAAAAAAGAGATGAGTGAGATGGGGAACTGGAGAAAATACTGTATAATTGAAAATTACACATATTTTCTTTTCTAATAGTATTCTCCTTGTCCAATGCTTTGCAACAAGGGAAGTAGGGCTCCCTTGGGGGTTGTGGGACAATAGCAGCAGACATTTTTGGTTGTCTTAATTTGAGGGGGGTTGCAACTGACAACTAGAGTTTAGAGGGCAGATATGAAACGTGTTGCAATGCACAAGTGAGAGTTCTGTAACAGGAAAATTATCTGTCTCAAAGTTCAACAGCATAACGTTGGGGAAGTCTATTGTATAGGAAAAAGCAAAAACAAAAACAAAACAAAAGAAACAAAAAAAAGGAGGATAAAAAAAAATAGAGCATTGCTCCTATAAACATTCGGGTGCACGTGCCCCTTTGGATCACCACGTTTGTATCTTTAGGGTAAATACCCAGTAGTGCAAATAAGTCAAGCAGAGAAAGACAACTATCATATGATCTCCTTGATATGAGGAAGTGGTGATGCAACATGCGGGCTTAAGTGGGTAGAAGAAGAATCAATGAAACAAGATGGAATTGGGAGGGACACAAACCATAAGTGACTCTTAATCTCACAGAACAAACTGAGGGTTGCTGGGGGGAGGGGGTTTGGGAGAAGGGGGTGGGATTATGGACATTGGGGAGGGTATGTGCTTTGGTGAGTGCTGTGAAGTGTGTAAACCTGGTGATTCACAGACCTGTACCCCTGGGGATAAAAATATATGTTTATTAAAAAAAAAAAAAGTCTTTGAAAAAAAATAAAAATAAACCACAAAAAAAAAAAATAGAGCAGATGGAATGTGTCAAATGGCACTTAGACATTTTTGGAAACAATACATCCAATATTAAATTTGTAAGTTTTATGCAATAAGCCGTCTGTTGGCTCCACAAAGCTTAGGTAAAATCTACTATAGATGTGATTAATAGGTGACAGCTTATTTGACATAGAACCAAACAGCAGAAGGACAATGGAGTCTTTAAACTCATAGGTAGATGTGTTCATGAGATTGTAAAAACCCAGGAATGGCAAGACTTGGGGCAGCGCTACGGTTTCTAACATCTATGGAATGGACATTTAATTCCTTTATAAATATAAAGGTCAGTGTGATCTCTACAGGCTGATATTGATGTGCCTGGAAAATGAGAGGAATCAAAGCAATAAGCCAGGAATCATGTGAAGTAAGAGTACTTCCATTCACTGCATTAAAATAGTCAATTGTCAGCTTTTAGCTTTTCATATATGTAAACAAATTAAAATTATAGAATATTAAAATATGATAGTAATAAATTAAATACATCTTTGAATAAGCTCAATTTGGCAATACAGAGACATTTGTTTTTAAAATGACCAAAATGTC
Source organism: Mustela lutreola (assembly GCF_030435805.1). Lineage (NCBI taxonomy): Eukaryota > Metazoa > Chordata > Mammalia > Carnivora > Mustelidae > Mustela > Mustela lutreola. The sequence continues at coordinate 79,195,274 of NC_081290.1, forward strand.
AATTACACTTCTCAGTTACACTATGTAGCTAACATCTATTGGTTTAAAAGTGTATCAAAGAATAAATATCAGTTGTTTATATGATTTAGATAACATTCAATGCTTTATAGTTATCATGCAAATGTAGACCTGAAAAATTAGCTTATTCTTTTCATTAATCGTTGTTTATAAACAAGGTGAACTATCATAGAGTTTTAAATCCTACACTCTTGGGCGCCTGGGTGGCTCAGTGGGTTAAGCCGCTGCCTTCGGCTCAGGTCATGATCCCAGGGTCCTGGGATCGAGTCCTGCATCGGGCTCTCTGCTCAGCAGGGAGCCTGCTTCCCTCTCTTTCTCTCTGCCTGCCTCTCTGCCTACTTGTGATCTCCTTCTGTCAAATAAATAAATAAAATCTTTAAAAAAAAAAATAAAAAAAAAATAAATCCTACACTCTTATTTTTAAAATGTCCTATTCTTGCAGTGCCAAAAAAAAAAAAAAAAGAGTAATGAGATGGGAAAAGGATAATACAGTGTAATATACATCCATATTAATAATGCAATGTACTCAAAAAGGTAGTAAAAAAATCAATTAATTTTTATGGCTGTTTTAAGATTTCAATCTTAAATGGTTATTTTCAGAGTTATGTGTAAATGTTAAAATAACAGTGTTAAAGGCAGATGGTCTCTTTTAAAGCATATAAACTGCATACAGATTCAATAATACTTTAAAAATATTCACTTAACAAAACCCTTTGTAACTATCAGAAATCTGAACATAGTTTAGCTAGAGATGGACAAAACACCTATACTTAAAACAATTAATTTGAAAATTACATTTCTTATCTATCTCTAATTGTCTCAGCCAACACATACCACAGATACACAGTTCAATGATCACATCCAGATTTTTAAACAGAATGCAGGTTAGATTATTTTCATTTTTCTCTTTAAAAATTGTAATAATATGCAGGCATCCATCAGTATAGGGCTTAAAAGAATTTAAAAAATCCAAAACATGTGGTATCCATCCAAATACTAAAGAAGGTATTTGATTTTTGTGAGTACAGGAACTTAAGTTTTAGATTCCTTTAGTCCATATTGAAGAAAAAATAAAGTGAAAGTATCATATAGCGTATCTACATTGTAACATTTGAATACATTGCGCATTTATCTGAGAGGGCTCTCAGATATTATTTCAATCATTTTTTGTTATTTGAATTGATAATTTTGACTACCAAGAGACTGCAAGACAACTCATCAAGATCAGGTGGATTTTTTATTAATCTTTTGAGGCAATTTTCTCCTCAGTCATAAGATTTCATCTATCTTTCTGATCTTGAGTCTTTGAGATGTAAGCCAATCTTCTCACTTTAATATGCACACACATCACTTGAGGACTTTGTTTAAGTGCAGATTCTGATTTAGTAGGTTGGGAGTCGGGACTGAAATTGTGTATTTCAGCACACTCCTGACTTATGATGACTATGCTTCTCCTTCACGCTGACATTGCATTTTTGTTAGACAAATTGCAAAATGAAATGCATGTAAACTACTTAGCACCATGTCTGATACAGGAGACAAAATAATATGTATAAGCTACTAGCTAGCTCTCATGCTTTCAAAAGAATGTATAAATAATGGATGCTAATTTACTCATTATTAAAAATAATTACTGTACCTGTTATCATTTTGCATATGCATCTTCTCCTTTTCTCTGATCTTATTTGTTTTTCTTCATAGTTATTATTTTAAGACTTAAATGAATAATTTTCTTTTTCATATGTATTACTTATTAAGAAAGTCAAATTAATTTGTGGGAAATTTGATTTTTCTCTTTTCTTAGGACAAGTATTATTGAACTGTCATTATTTTATTTCTGAATCATGATATGAAAATATGGATTGCTCCTTTAATACTATCTTTCATATCTCCTTCATTCCTAAAGATACTTCTTGGATTCCTTTTTTTTTTTTTTTTCCTTTTGGTTCCAGTGATTGTCACCATGAAAATTGGAAGGAGTGAATTGATTAGTAGATTCAATAAACTTTGACATTCTCTCCCTCAATTTAGATGCCCTGGATTTTTTAAATAATAAACTTTATTTTTAGAGAAGTTCTAGGTTCTCAGCAAAATTGAGTGGAAAATACAGACAGATCCCATGTACCTTTCAACCCCACTCATGCCTAACAACCTCAGCTATCCACATTTCTCACCAAAATGGTGCATTTGTTACAACCCACCCACCTATATTGACACATCATTATCACCCAAAGTTCATCATTCACATTAGTATCACTCCTGGCATTGTACGTTCTATGGTTTGGACAAATGTATAATGACATATTACAACCACTTTAGTATCATACAGAATAATTTTCCTGCCTTAAAAATCTCTGTGTTCTGCCTATTCATCGCTCCCTCCCAGTAAGCCCTGACAACAGCTGATCTTTTGCTGTTTCCATAGTTTTGTCTTTTCTGGAATGTCATGTAGTTGAATGGCTCTATTGTGTAGAGCCTTTATGATTGGATTTTTTACTTAGTGATACGCATTTATGTTTTCTCTGTGCCTTTCCATGGCTTGCTAGCTCTTTTCCTTTTAGCACTGAATAACATTCCAGTGTCTAGATATATACTATACACTGATATAAATGTATTTATATATACTATACATTGATATAAATGTATTTATTCCTTCACTTCCCGAAGGACTTCTTGGTTGCTTCCAAGTTTTAGCAATTACAAATAAAACTACTATGAATATCATGAGCAGATATTTATTTGGATATGTTTTTAATGCCTTTGGGTAAATACCAAGGGGCATGTTTGCTGGATCATATGGTATGAATATGTTTAGTTCTGTAAGAAATCACCAAATTATTGGGGCCCCTGGTCCCAATCATGTTACACTGATCTTTTTAACTATTACTTTTCCAATATCGTACTGTCTTGATTATTTTAGCTAGTTTTATTAAAAGTTTTATACTTGGGATATAGATTTTTTGTAAAACTAACTCCTTTACATTTCATATAATTGTATAAGTTTGTATTTGTTTTCTATAGTAATGTAATGTTATAAAAAATTAGCATCTTAAAACAATATACATTTATTATCCTCAGTTTTATATGTCAGTAGTATAGGCAGGTGCAGATATATGAATCCCTTGCTTTAGGGTCTCACAGGCTGATGATAAGGTATTGGCAAAGCTGGGTTCATTTTTGGGAGCTCATAAAGAGAATCAGCTTCTTAGCCCATTCAAGTTGGTAGAATCTAACTCCTTGTGGTTGTACAGCTCTGAGTCCTCTTCACTGCCAACTGGGGATTGGTCTTAGCTCCTAGTAGCTGCCCACATTTCCTCTTGTGAGGCCCCTCTGTTTCACAGCCAGCAATGGAATCTTTCTCTCATTTCAAATCTTTCTCATGTTTTGAATCTTTATGACTTTCCTTCTAGAGAAAGTTTCTGATTTTGAAATGTTCACCTGATTGGGTCAGAACCACCAAGATAACCCTTACTTGATAGCTGATTTACAAAATGCCAGCTTATCAGTAGGTTAAAAACAATGGCATAGGATCTTAGGAAGGCTTTTTTTTTTTTTTTAAGATTTTATTTATGTATTTGACAGACAAAGATCACAAGTAGGCAGAGAGGCAGGCAGAGAGAGAGAGAGGAAGATGCAGGCTCCCTGCTGAGCAGAGAACCTGATGCTGGGCTGAGCTGAAGGCAGAGGTTCTAACCCACTGAACCACCCAGGTACCTCCTTTTTTTTTTTTTTTTTTAAATAAATCTGCCTACTATAAACTTTATTGACAATTATAAAATACATACATATCTATGTTTTGCTTTTTATCCCCTTCCCCCAGACACACCCAGGGCAGGGGTGGAATTGTTTATATCCCTATGGTATTTTTATATTCTTTCAGCTCCATAATTTCTCTTGGAAAAAGAGCTAATTAGAATTTATTTCATTTTCATTTCATATAGCCAATGTCATTATTTTCTTTTTTCTTTTTCCTTTGGGTATTAACTTTACTCTTTATCTTTGTAACACACAAGATTTCCCTCTGCCTTCTCATTAGTGTTTAGAAGAATGCAGAAATCTTATTCTCATTTTGAAAATCAACATTGGTAGCAGGGAAAGGGCTTAAGCAATATAGAAAACTTTCAAAGAGGCACAATTTCTTCTCAATGTTGTGTCATCCTTACACCAGTAACCTCAGACTAAGTTTAAGTTCCTTAAGCCTACTAAGAATTTGCAGAATGAAATACCATACACATGATATATATATATATATATATATATATATATATATATATATATATATATATCAAGAGTATTAGTTAAAACACTGTTAACACTATTGATTAAAACCAAGGCTCTCAAATTTTAATAATTTTCAGAATCATTTGAAAATCTCATTAACAATGTAGATTCTTGGGGCACCTGGGTGGTTCTGTCAGTAAAGCCTCTGCCGTCTACTCAGGTCATGATCTCAGGGTACTGGGATTAAGCCCCACATCAGGCTCCCAGCTCAGCAGGGAGTCTGCTTCTCCCTCTCCCTCTGCTGCTCCGCCTGCATATGTTCTTTCTCCCTGTCTGTCAAATAAATAACATCTTAAAAAATAAAAAAAGAAATGTAGATTCTTTGGCTCCATTTCACAAAAATTTCTACTGTGAGAACAATGAACTGATATTAATGCAAGTGATAAACACACAGAAACAATGCCCTGGCCTCCATGTGCGCACACACACCCATGTACTCACACACACCCATTTATACAACACCAGAACAGTGCTCGCTTCGGCAGCACATATACAACACCAGAACACATGTATGCAGTCATATCAAGTGACAACCTTATTTCTCAAGTGAAATTATAGTTTTATTCTACATATTTTATGTTTCAAATTTTCCGTGGAGCTTTTGTTCTGATCCCTGGAAGCAGGACTGTAGACCACACAATTATTATTAACTTCTGTCCAGCCTCCAGTATTCCTCCAGTATTCCTGAACACTATTAGTGTTCAGGGAGTATGGTGTTCAAAAGATAGATGACACTGGGAATTGAAGATAAAGCCAAATGTACATTCATGAAAGGCTTGTGTGCTTCACAAAGGACTTTAAACTTCAATCCACAAAGAGAAAGATGCTTCAGTTGGTTGAGCAAAAGCCACTCCCTATAGGCCTGTTATGCAGGATTTAATATATAATGAATGGCTTGCGTGTCTCTAGGAAAAGCTGGTGGGCCGGAGGTTAGAGAAGCTGCCAACAAAGGCCAGGCTAACAGTAAAAATCTTCCTCTGATGTGGTAGCAGGTGGCTCTCAGAACTTGCCACACTCCTGCAATTCTCATGAATAGCGATAAAGCTCCAGGACTTCTCTGCTGCAGCTAAGCAAGTTTTTTGTAGGAACTCACCAGTAAAGCACGGGAATTTCATGTCTGGCCACCTTTCTGGTTACTGATGGGGCCTGTGGACTTTGGGCTCCTAGTCTTCCTTCTCAACCTTTCTCTCAGGATTTCTGGAGTATGCATACATTGTTGGTTTCTTTAAATACTCCCCTCACTATTTTAATTGGATTTTCTATTACATTTTTTTCTTTAAATGACCAATGTTAATTGTCAATCTCCCCTTGCCACCCACCCCAAGGCCCTAACTGATGGCCTTACACTTTTATTTATGCCTTGCATTATAATTAAAAATCAGAAATGATCTATTACAATGACTGGGATAATTAAATCATTTATTAGTATATTAATTGAAAAACTCCAGTTAACCCAGTAGACACCAAAATACAACAATCTTAAGGAAACTATTTCATATGGTCTTTATATATTAGAAATATAGTTCTAAAACTTTAACAGTTTTTTTTTTTAAACAAATTGTCAAAAAACCCTTTGCACGTTCCTGATAAATAATGAAGATATATGAATCTAATTTTTAAAAATGATCATGAATATTAATAATAAATAATTTAAAAAATTAAAATGATCATGAATAAAAATGTTGAAATAACTAAATATATCGTTCATTTTTCACTGATTTTATAAGAAAATGTTCCTGATAAAGTAGAAAAATGTGTGAAAACAGTTATAGAAAATGTATATATTAGTGTATTTTTCACTTTTAACATACAAAATATTCTCTAACAAATTTATTTCTTATGTTATTGTTTAAAAAAATGTAATAGATTTTTTTAGATTTTTATATTTGCTTTGTCTATGTGGATGAAAGGATGAAAAACAGTGAACAGACACTCAGAAAAAATAAATCACCTTTTCTTTTCTGAATATATGTATAGCGTTAGGAGAATCAAAGTTAGAATCTAAAGAGACAAAACTTCATCCATGTTCATTGTACTAGTAGCTATATTAAAAAGTTTTTGGTCATTGGGGCACCTGGGTGGCTAAGTGGGTTAAAACCTCTGCCTTTGGCTCAGGTCATGATCCCAGGGTCCTGGGATCAAGTCCCACATTGGGCTCTCTGCTCCACAGGGAGCCTGCTTCCTTTCCTCCCTCTCTGCCTAGTTGTAATATCTGTCTGTCAAATAAACAAATAAAATCTTTAAAAAAAAAAGTTTTTGATCATAATCTGGTACAAATTTACACAAATCATGAAAAGTCTCTAATTTCATTATCAGTTAGGAAGGACATACTAATAAGGCCTAAGAAAATAACAAAAAATAATCATACTTAACTACATAATGACAGCTTTGAAAAATAGTCAAATTTTATTAGTTTTCTATGGTTGCTGTAACAAACCACCAGCAATTTGATAGCAGAAACAACAGAAATTTGTTTTTATTTTACATTTTGGAGGGCAGAAGTTTGAAATCAGTATCACTGGGCTGAAATCTTTTTTTTTTTTTTTTTTTTATACTTTTTTAATTTTTTATAAACATATATTTTTATCCCCAGGGGTACAGGTCTGTGAATCACCAGGTTTACACACTTCACAGCACTCACCAAATCACATGCCCTCCCCAATGTCCATAATCCCAACCCCTTCTCCCAAAGCCCCTCCCCTCAGCAACCCTCAGTTTGTTTTGTGAGATTAAGAGTCACTTATGGTTTGTCTCCCTCCCAATCCCATCTTGTTTCATTTATTCTTCTTCTACCCACTTAAGCCTCCATGTTGCATCACCACTTCCTCATATCAGGGCTGAAATCTTAAGTGTTGACTAGGACTCGCTCCCTCTCAGGCTCTCAGGTAGCCTTAGCAGACAATCCATTCTTTTACTCCCCAGATTTTGATAGCTGCAAGCAGTCCTAAACTGAGCCTTGCCAAGATACATGTGGTTACATTTAGGCCCACCCAGGAAATCCTAGATAACCTTCCTGTCTCAAGATCCTTACAAGTAAATCACAGCTGCAAAATCTTTTTATTGTTTGTTATCACATATAGTAGCTTTCACACATTCCAGCGATTAAGATGTGTGCAAATTTTGGGAAGTCATTGTATAGTTTACCTTCACATTCTTTTGTCTTTGAATTCTTAATGACTATCAGACAACAGGACAAGAGTTACATAGTAGTTTAATTTTAACAAGTATTTTCACAAAAATGAATAAATAGAGAGACTAAATAACAAAACATTAAGAATTTCAGGCATTTATATAAAACACTTTGACATTAGCTTTATGAGACTCTTTTTTTTAACATTTATATCAAGTCTATGGGTCAAAAGTAAATCATAAAATTCAATACAGAAATTCACTCTTCTTAAATAGTTACAAAGTTGTATTTTAAAATATCCTATCTTATTACAGATATTATATTGTATTAATTTTTCCATGATGCTTTGTATTGGGTAAACATATTATTTGTTTCTATGTTTTCTTTGGGGCTAGTTTTTCTTTTTAAATTTATATGTGTGGAATTCAATGCAATCAAAGAGATCAAATTACATGGATGTTCTAAGCTTACCTACTCTGAGTTACCTATATCACTTATGTTAAAGTTTTCCTCTTATAAAAATTTGTAAGGTCTCTTTCTGCCACCTAGTTTCAAATCTTTGATAACAATTTTAATAAAGTGTGAATTTGAATAATTACCATCTTGTATTACTTTTTAATTTTTAAAAATACCTATTACTTTGCCAAGCTATATTTGAAAGCTCTATTTTTAATTTATATATTCCTTATATAACTTTACATTTTAAAACACAAAAAGCAAAATTTTTCTCTAAATGCACACATCAATGCAAAATTATATGAAAAGTCTCTGGTATAGTGACAAGTTTAAGGAATATATGTTTTCTTTTCTGCTTCCTTTGTAAGCTACTTAAAGTGTATAAGAACCATATTCTAAATTTGCTATTATTAATATATTAGAATAAAATATCCTACAGGAAAGTTTAAATGTTACTGAAATATTTCAATATAATTCTCCTTCTGAAATATTTAACAATCAGAGAAATTTTAATAAAAATACACTGTGTTTTTAGCATATGAACTCTTTTTCTTTCATTGCAGAAGTAGATATTTATATGTATAGGGAGGGCTATTGAAGAAACAGTTTTTGTCTCTCTACCCCTTCACCAATTCCTTGGACTGAGCTGAGGCCCCACAGTGTCCCTGACTTTCTGTGTCATCCACTATTAGCACTGAGAAAGACTCTTGACATTCATGATCACATTATTGTGGCATCCTCTCCATGTCCTGAGGCAGGTTCAGAAGATGTAATACCAGACCCACCTTGAACTACTTATATTTTTTAAATTACCTGTTTATGCATAAATATGGACAAATATTAGAAAGTAAAAATAAATTAAACTCTAAAGTAATCTTTAAAAAGGCATACATACATTGTATAAAAAGTGTTCATCTACTCAGGTCCTTCACAATATATCTAAGATATGATATATTGTAAGTAAAATTTGCTAAGATCTATTATAGGACAGATAATGAAAAATGGCCATGTGGCTCATTTATTATACCTTTTTGAACATCATTTGTTGGGAGAAATTTAAAGGAACAACTTCCTATTGTCCTATCACATGTGGCACAGAACCCAGAAAACTCTCAGACTGGATGTCAGAATACATGAGTGGGTCATAACCTCTGCTCAGTGGGATTTCAGGTTGCTCAACTGAGGAATCATTAACCTTTTGTCTTATATAATTAGAGACTTACAAAAAGTAGTAATAAAATATGCTCTAACACTTGCCTTTGTTAGCTTATTGTCCATGGTTGGTTAAACAGAGGCTGAAGGACAGATTTTGAAATGACCAGTATTGTTTCTCTGAAGCACTGAAACTTAGCTGGATTCAACAGAATTTTTGCAGGAGGCTAACTCTTTGGGAAACTGACATACAATACTCAGTCTTAAATGAAATAAACATTACCTTACATCAATATTTCAGAAACATAGAATACTAATAGCACTGAAATATATATATATATATATTCAAATAACCATAACTAAACATTAATAAAGCTATAAAATAAAATAAATAAGAAAAGGAGAGAAAGAAAAGAAAGGAAAAAATAAAGGTGTGCTTGCCAAATTGCGATTTCTTATTCTTGTGGTTTTTTTTTTTAAAGATTTATTTATTTATTTGACAGACAGAAATCACAAGGAGGCAGAGAGGCAGGCAGAGAGAGAGGAAGAAGCAGGCTCCCTGCTGAGCAGAGCCTGATTATTCTTGGTTTTATAGATAACAGGAAAACCAAATATATCAAATGTAAAAAGGAAAAAAAATAAGTATATGTAACAGAATATTTTCAATAATTTGACTGATAATATTTCCTTGTTCGAAATGGTATTTTGGTATCATTCATTATTTTTTTTTCACTTCTCTACACTTCACATGCATCCACTTTGCTCTAACTTACCTGCAGCAGTTGCTAATATAATCCAAGTACATTCATCTTTTGAACATAATCAGCCTTGTAGAGCTGGGTTACAACTAACATGACATCAATGCTGATAGGCTGACTGCATTTCACTACCTCACTGATGTAGATCATGTCTTGCCTTATGATGTAAAGTCTGGCTCATAGATTACCGCTGAGGCTAGTCAAGAAACTGGATGGATGTCTGTGGCAAGTTCAACTTTCAGAGTCATAAAGAGTAGGGACTACACCATTACTCTGAAGATCTGGAAGTTGAAGACACATCAATGAAAATTATTGGTTCATGTATTTTTCTAAAGTAGGAGACCTATTTTATTTCAAAGATGATATCTACCAAATTGTACTAATACAATAATTATACCTGTTCACTTGTACATATATCTAAGTCCCATGGTACATAGAGCAGATATTTGTTTTAGGTATGATACTACTATTTTGAAGATCAGTTTATAAGAAAGTTTCTTTTAACTTGTACATTTGCAAGACATAGCTGAGCTGAATTCTTTATCACTGTGCATTCTAATAGAATTCCACTATTGCCTATTTCCCACTGAGTTTGAAAAGAATAGTCTTTTGTTATGATAAAATGCTCTTGATTTTGTGTAGAAAAGGATGGTACAATTTTGTGGCAATGCAATTTATGTTAACAACATAGATGAGCCTGTAACTGCTCTCCCATTAACATTGTTGTTTTTCTCTGTTCACCATTTTCTAAAAAGTCCACCTTTAAGGTTGGAATATTTCATACTTGTCTCCAAACAAAATGTGTCTTTCTTTTTTTATAAAAATTCACTTATGTCAGTTGAGCTGTTATTCTGGGTAAGGAGATGGGGAGAAAAAAGTCATTTCTATTTTCTCCTAAAGGCATTTTATTCATGAGCAAAGTTAAATGGCAAAATCTTATTTTTTCTACAAGTTTGTTCATAAGGATAAATGTTACTCCACTTGTAAGAAATAGCATATGATAGTGAAAGTGCTGACTAATTTAGTCCAAAATAAAAAAGTCCATTGAAGTAAAGTAGCATTTTCTTTTTTCTTAAGGTGAGTAATTAAAAAAAGTCACCTATTTAAAACTGATTAACTATAAAACTATAATCCAATTTTACCGTGCCTGTGATTTTCATTTTGTAACCTTAAAAATAAAATAGATTTTAAGATATTTTAATAAATTTATAAAAATAAGACATATACTGTAAAATCATTGTATATAGACTATATATGCATTGATTTTATTGTAGTCTATATATAAGATACGTGTGTGTGTACACACATACTGTCAGTGAGATTAGAAAGAAGATGGCTTGAATAGGTTTTAAAGTGATAGAATTAAATTAACATATAATGTAATTATAGGAGAAATTTGAGAAAGAAGGGAATCAGGTGAATGGGATATAGTTAGTGAATAAGATGCCCTTAATATGCCTTTCAATTTGGCTAACATTAGATAAGTTTCTTCCTGACTATAGTCTTTTGACCTATCTTTTCTTGGAACATTTACCTTAGATGACTTGTCATTGTAAATTTTTTCTCTGACCCCCTTTAAAATATATATAAATCTCTTCTTGCTAGATTTAGGACCCAAGGAATGTCTTTCTTAAGGACCCAAGGCCTTCCTTTGAAATATAATTATCAAGAAAGATAGAGCCCATCTCCTAGTCTTTGTGAGAGGCACAAGCCTAACTTCCTTGGGTGCCAGATAGCAAACAGAAATAGCATAATCATAGAAAGCAGCATTTGCAAACTCAGAAATAACTGAAAGTGTTCAGTGCATTCCACTGATCAATCTCCACCTCTGCAGTATGTCCTCCAGTACTTTCCTACTACCTTAGCCTCTATGCTTAGAACACTCCTGACTTCATGTCCGTGGGTGTCGGTGGAGTTGAATTAAATCTCTCTCTCTTATTCCAACAGCCTTAAATAGTCTCCCTTGCTTATTTAATTTTGTCTGATGAAAATTTTCTCTGACATTAGTTATACAGGAGATTCAGACAAAAGCAACACTTTTTTTTCTCTTTTTCTTTTCTATGATAATGAGTGGATAGGAGGCTTATTTCCTATAACAAATGCCATCTATTCAGTTAGTATTAGGGATTATGGTGAATTAATTGCAAAACTTCCCACAATTATTTATCCCTGTATCAGTGTCTTATTCAATGTGTATTTGCAACTTCCTCTCTTAAAAAGAAAAGCCTAATTCCATACTCTCTAAGTTGGAGCTTGCTTTGTGATTGCTTTTGCCAGTGCAATGTGGTGGAAGTGATCTTTTGCAAGTTCTGAGGCTAGGCTCCAAGAGACATCCATATTATTTTAGGATGATGACACTGCCATGGAAACTAGCCTGAACTAGCCTGTTGAAAGATAAGACACCATTTGGAAGAAAGCTCATTTTCCCCACTCTTGGCTCCCTGAACAGTCCTGAGCAGCCATTCTTAAACAAGTGAGAAAAGCCCACCAAGATAAACAGAGAAACCTAAGTGACCCACAGCTGAACAAGGATGCCTGGCTGAACCCAGATGAGACCAGATAACCATTTAAAAAAATCAGCATCTAAATATGATTTTTAGACTTGATATATTTATCTTGAGCTTTATAAAATTAAGTATAAAATAAATGTGATTTGATATATGCATGATTTTATTTTTAGAAACTGGTTCAATGGGGTGCCTGGGTGGCTCAGTGGGTAAAAGCCTCTGCTTTCAGCTCAGGTCATGATCTCAGTGTCCTGGGATCAAGCCCCATATCAGGCTCTTTGCTCAGCAGGGAGCCTGCTTTCCTCCCTTTCTCTCTGCCTGCCTCTCTGCCTACTTGTGATCTCTGTCTGTCAAATAAATAAATAAAATCTTAAAAAAAAAAAAAAGAAACTGGTTTAATTAACTATTGTTTTCTATCTGAATATCTTTGTGAGTTTAGATAGAAGTATGAAGAGAATACTTGCATCACCTTTGTCAGCTTATCATCTAAAATTTTCATGTTTTCTCTTGGCTAGGCAATCTTTATATTTTCTTAAGAAATTAGAGAGAAAATTAAATGTGTGTGTGTGTGTGTTTGTGTGTGTGTGTGTCTGCACAGGTCCATGCATTTGTAAAGTAAGTTGTTGGTCAACTGTGACAAAGATTTGAAATTATGTTTGCATAATTGTGTCTTTCTTACATGTATCCAGCCTCCTAAAAATACTTATCTCTCACCCACTGACTCCAGAAATAATTTTTTTGTGCCTAATATATGTCATGTTCAGTATTATTTACTGAGGATACATTTGAAGAAGATATACATAGGCATTGCCAATTTTATGGATGAGATTTACAATAAATAAGCATGCATGACCATTTTAACTCCGATAATTTAATTGTGAAAAATGTTATGTGAAATACAGCATGCAATAAGATTATATAACCTTGGATGCCTTCGGTGGCTCAATTGGTTAAGCAACTACCTTCAGAGTCTTGAGATCAAGCCCCACATCAGGCTTCTTGCTAAATGGGAAGCCTGCTTCTCTCTCTCCCTGTTACTCTGCCTGCTTGTGCTCTCTCTGTCAAATAAATAAACAAAATTTTTTAAAAATTATATAACCTTGCAGGTCAAGTGGTGTAAGAAAAGCTGTATCTATGTTTTTATATTATTTTATGTTAATTATGTTATATTTATGTTTATATACTATACTAAAACACCTGAACAAACAAAGATTTATGATTATGAGCATGTCAACTGAGTATTTTTGGAAAAGACAATGGAAGGCTTAAGAATTCTAAATGGGAAGAGACATTTAAGGAGCATAAGGGAAGAACGTAACAGGGTAGAGAAAGGAGAAACATATCAATGATTTATACTGGAGAGGTAGGCAGGTAACAGATCACACTGGACTATATATATGACTTAAAAGACCAACAGCTTAACACTTGAGCCACCTGTTCTTCATGCTGAGAAATGATATGAGTTTAAGATTTGCCAATCTTGTGATATAAAGAATTTAAGGCTTAACTCTTACCTTTAAAGACCTAATAGTCTCATAGGGGAGATGAACATATTTCTATTTTACTTATCATCAGCTGAAAGATGAATATATTTAGGCACACACATATACATATCTTTTCTAAAGGGAGATGCAAACAACAAGTTCACTTTAAAAATATTTAGCAAATTTAGCTTTAATAGTCCTCTTTTCTGTATCAGTTTGGATTTGGGATCAGATTATCGCTTGCCTAAAAATAAAGATAAGTTGGTTATAACTAGAAGCAAATGCTGTTGTAGGAGTAGCACTCATGTTGGCATTTTACATAGAGGCTGGTATTGAATTTACAATTATACTATATTACCAAGTGTATAATAACTACTCTATCAAATAATTCAGCAAGCAACTAGGCAGAGTTAGGCAAATCTATTTGTGAGTTTGCCAATGAATCTGGCAAAATGCTATGAATTCACCAGACACATTTTATTATCTTCATGGGCATGGAGATAAACTATGTTTTTCAGCTTTACTAACATAAAAAGTCATGAAACTGAACTTTGACCAAAGGATACATGTGATGAATGTCCCAGGCTACATGCCTAAGACCTGTTGTGAGGTCCTGTGCTCTTGGTTTTTGGCTGGCTGAATACAATAAATATAGTGGAGAACTGCGAAACCTAATGGATGAGGGATCCACTTAATATGCTTTGGATTGTAATATGAGAGAGAAATAAACCATTTTATTGTGGCATAACCCTTGACGTACTGGGATTATCTGCTACCACAGCATAGTGTACTCTAACCTAACTTTTGTAGGGTGGGTTAGTAGAAGGATTTGATTAAAATGTTATTATTACTATTATTATTATTGCCTAAGGAACCCATATTTTACATAGCTGATGGTCATCTGTATCTATGTGTTATTTCTCAGAATTCTCATGAGAAATTTACATTCAGAAACTCACAGATTCAAAATTTGGGGAGAATTGGGAGGAATGGATAAATTAATGAGAACTTAGTGGATTTGTAAAAAAATGAGTTCTTAAATGTGAATGATATATGATTACATTTTGGTTTAAATTACATGCTATTATTTTACACAACTACAGTTAAAATTATGATATATTGTATATTGTCTGCAGTAAGTATAAATGTGAAATTTAAGATTTTTCCAAGTGCTTTACCAGCTTACAAAATTGTCTTTTGTAGCAACTTTTCCTCAAGAGAATTTGAAAGATTTATTAGTTAATTAAACATTCTGGATGGTTAAGTAACATAATGTTTCCATTGATTTTTCAGGTTTAATTAACTTCAGATTTGGAAAAAAAGTTTTTTTATTTTATATAAAATTCATAATTATTCTACCTATAAGTTAATGTTGAAATAGAATAGTAAGCTGGTGTTCCAATAGAATAAAAAAGAATAGTAAAAATATAATTGAGTTGGAAATATTTTATGTGTAGTATTCAGTGAATTAAAAAAGGATTTATTGCAATTTTTAATTAAAATGAGAAAAGTGTATTGTTTTTGCACCTGGCACATAGACTGTGTAACAATTGTCCTTTAATGCCATTGTATTACAGACGGTGTTATCCTAAGTTTAAATGTAAAGCATTTATTTCGAATTTAATTGCTATTTTAAATGTAATAACTGCATTTAATATGACGTAATTAACTATTACTATTAAGAACATGTCTCATTTATTATTTATTATACGCTTATCTTAAAGAAAATATGTGAATGTGTGTATGTATATGTAATTAAGAACATATATTTAAAACATGGTGAAATCATTGGGAGAATTGAGAAGTATTAAAACTTTTCTTTCTCAATCCACACATTCTTGATGTGGTACAGCTTTCAAAGGGTGTTGTACATCTTTGGATAAAGGAGAATTTGATAAGCTTTTGCTATGTAGAAAAAATGACAATAATATTATAAAATAACATTGACAAAAAGGTAATAATTAAAGCTGATTTTGTTTCTACAATGACTACAGATCCACAAGAAATGCAAATACCTGATTTATAATATAAATAATTGTAATCAGGGACATTTCAATGTCAAATTAACATAGAATGGTATACAATTGTTATGCCCAAATTCTGAGACCCCCCAAAGACGACCACCAGAGTCCAGAGTCAAAGCCAAACAGCAAGGGTCATTTATTACGAGTTCAAACCCGGACCTCCACACACTCGTTGCCGGTGATGCGAAGAGGTCCTGAGCTCGGGATCACAACACCTTTTATACATAATTTTTGGGGAGGCAGGGACTTAGCACACATCATAGTATCTTGTAGCAAATCGCCACATACTGCGGGAAAATCAAAAAGGAACTATATAATATGACTGGCCCGCTACAGAGTGGGAAAAGCTGGGGAACAGATTATTGGTTAGGTCAAAGGGCTGTCGTTCTTCAAACTGCTTGGTTGGCACCACTAGGGTATGTGTCACCTCAGGATTGGCCAGGATCTCCCTGTCAAGCCGGGGGGCATCAGATGGTTATTATCTCTTGGCCCAGAGCTGGGTGGGGGGTCCAGGAGCAGTCATTCTGTCACGCCCAATTCTGGGTGGGGGATTCTCTGGCACCTGATGGCTGTTATCTCTCAGCCCAGAGCTGGGTGGGGGTTCGGGAGCAACCACTCTGCCAGGTTCAATTCTGGGCGGGGGATGTGTGGTTACAGAGTGTCTATAGAAAGTCTGCTGGTATTTTTCCATCTCCTCATGGGTTAGCAAGCAAAGGTACAGAAGCAGAACTAACAGTTAGGTGTATAATGGTCATAATTTTATTCCCTAAGCATCTCACAACATGTACTATGAAATATTTAGAAAAATTATCAAAGAGTCACATTAATCTCCCCTATTTTTCTATTTTTTTTTGAAAGATATATTTATTTGTTTTAGAGAGAGAGAGAGAGCATGCAGAAACATTAGGGCCAGGGGGAGAAGGAGAGAGAATTTCAAACAGACTTCTGAGCTGAGTGCAGAGCCTGATGTGGGGCTTGATCAAATAATCCTGAGATCATGACTTGAGCTGAAACCAGGAGTCAGAAGCTAAACCGACTTTACCACCCAGGCTCCACTATTATTTTTTTTTTTTAATTTGTTAGCCAGTAATATTATTTAACTATTATTTCTTAGATGAAGATTTTGCCTTCTCATGAAGCTACTACACCTCAGCACCATTAGTGTGAGTTACTACATTCCTTTTAACACCACTATATTTGTCCAGGACTTACAGAAATATACAAAGATTCAGCCTTCAGAATGGGTTTAACAGATCAGGGAATTTGGGTAGCCCAATTCCTTAAATATCTCCCTTTGGCTCAGGCTGCAATTCCAAAGTCTTGGGATGAGCCCTGCATCAGACTCCTTGCTTTGTGAGAAGCCTACTTCTTCCTCTCCCTCTGCCACTCCCCATGCTTGTGTGCTCTCTCTTTCTCTCTCTCTCTCCCTCTTTCTGTGTCAAATAAATAAAATCTTAAAAAGTAAAAAAAAAAAGATTGGTTTAACAAATCAGAATATTTGGGATAGAGTTGTATTAACTGAGATTTATTTCTATTTCACTCTTAAAGACAACTGAAAATATCAACATTTATCTGAAGTTAGTTTCCACAACTATCTAAGACAGACCAACCACTATAATTAATTTCGATGTTCTTTAGGGATATATAATGAAGCATAATGTTACACATAATATTATATCTTCGGGTAGCTAGGTGGCTTAGTCGTTAAGCATCTGCCTTCCATTCAGGTCATGCTTCTCGCTCTCCCCCTCTCCCTGCTTGTGTTCCCTCTCTCACTATCCCTTTCTCTGTCAAATAAATAAATAAAATATTTAAAAAAAATAAGACAAAAGTTGTTTCATTAAAAAATAACAATATCATATCTTCATCATAGACAGCAAAAATTGTTATGTTACACCTTTTTAAAATAATGTGCAATATTGTCTCTTGATTTCCTATGACTTCACTAGAAGTGTTAGGACTTCATAAGTTATAAGAACTAACCTAAACTGCAAAACAAACAGAAACTATTGGTTTTTAAAAGAGTGCCCCCATCCCTTTATTTAAATTTAGGCAACTTTTACAACATCACTCTTACAATCCATGTAGTTGATTTCTTTTCAATTTATGTTTCTAAAGTTGGGAAGGAAAGTAGAAAGTCACTTGTGCTGTTTTTGTTTTGTTTTGTTTTTTCCTTGCTTTTTTAATGAATCTGTTTTTGTTTTTGTTTATTTGTTTGTTTTTTTGTTTTTTAAGGGAAGATAACAAAATCTCCAGAGTGTTAAATTCCATTTAACAGTGTTTCCTTTCATTTTCCTCATCAATTGGAAAAAACCACAATATACTGTAGATTGCAATCATTTTTCCTAAAAAAGGGATACAACACAGTGACTTATTTAAATTTTAGATTGGTGAAACAGCTAAACCGAAAGTCTGGTAATTCGAAACTCCTCATTTAGAATGTAATGGTTTGCCAAGTGCCAGGCAATCGATATGTCAATCGTTGAGTACAACTGAAGACAGCTTAAGGGAAAGATAAATATCACCTTCTAATAATTCTTGTTTTCTAAGGATACTCCATAGGACACTTTTTGTACCTTAGAACACATGTATTTCATAGCATGTAGAAGAATTAACACTTTAAATTATGATTATGTTAGTGTTAATTATATCATTTTTAGTTGTAGATTTATTTATCCATTCATTCATTCATTCATTCATTCATTTATTCATTTGACAGAGATCACAAGTAGGCAAAGAGGCAGGCAGAAAGAGAAGGAGAAGAGGCTCCCCACCGAGCAGAGAGCCCGATGTGGGGCTCGATCCCAGGACCCCGGGAACACAACCCAAGCAGAACGCAGAGGCTTTAACTCACTGAGCCACCCAGGTACACTTAGTTGTAGATTTTTTAAATGATAGATCTTTTATTTATTTATTTTTTCAAGATTTTATTTATTTGAGAGAGAGAGAGAGCAAGAGAGCACAAGCAGGGTGCCACAGAGGGAGAGGGAGAAGTAGGCTCCCTGTTGAGCAAGGAGCCTATGCAGGACTCAGTCCCAGGACTCTGGGAAATTGACCTGAGCTGAAGGCAGATTCTTAACCTACTGAACCACCCACGTGCTTCAGGATAGATCTTTTAAAGGGTAGATCTTTTTTATAGACCCACAGGTCTATGGGGACTTGTGTTTGTTTGTTCATTTACCTGTATTTTGATGTTGAGCCTATCCATTGATTTATTTTTAATTTTTTAATTTTTGTTCTGGGATGTGTGTATGTGTGTGTGTTTCACCTAGAGTATGTTTCACTTTTAAGTTTTCCATTTGGTTCTTCATTATTGTATCTTTTATTTTTCTATTGCAACTTCTGATTTATTTGCCAAAATTTTTAAATTTATCTTATTTGTATTTGTAATTGTGCATAAAACCATTTTCATGAAAGCTGACTTACCATTTCTGTCAACTAATTCTTCTTAGTCATTCCATCTACTGATTTTCTTCTTTTCATTTATTTTGAGGTCTTTGTGGTTCTTGCTATACCAGTTAGTTAAAATTTAATCCTGGACGTTTTGGCTATTATTTTATGAGTATTTGGATCTTATTTATGCCTTCTGTTTTAGCTGACTTCCCCTGACACAGCTCAGGCAGGAGGAGTGTTGTAATCTCATTTCTGCCTTTCTGTTTCTGCCAGATGTCCATGTGCCCCTCTTAGCCTACTTTTTATCTTTTAATTATTATTAATTTTTAAGATAAATGTAATCTCCAGGGTTTTTAGTTGTACTTGATGAGAAGAATAGCGAAGAAGATATCTACTGAATCTTACCAAAGTTGAAAGTCTCTACTGTTGCCTTTTCACAACAGAGGTAACAGAAAAATTTGCACAACCAGAGCTCAGACACCAAGGCAAATATCTACCATATGAGATATAAGATAATATGGGTAATCAATCATTTGAAAAAAAAAAAAGGCACAAATCGCCCAAAATATTTTATTCTATAGAAATGAAATAAACCATCAAGAAGATAAAAGATATGTCACTTTATATGTCTATGAACATGGTTTCAAAATTAAAAAAGCATATATCTTTATAAAATGTTCTATTATCAAATTCAAAGTCATCATAAGAGGTATATATTCATATCTTTAAAATATTTTCAAGTACAGAAAATCTATTAATTTGTAGGACTTCAATAACCATTAACATTTAATTTTAAAAGAAATACACAATGCTTTACCTAACAAAGAATAAATATGTTATTTGTATCTTTAGTTCTATAATATTTATGAAACAGGACACATTCTGGGCAAAAAGCAGTAAATTATTATTAAAATTTTTGCATTCAGAATGTTTTTAAAGGAGATATCACCTGAGTTAAGCCTTGAGATGATTATAACCTTAGCTTCCAGCTGAACCTGAAACACTCAGCTAAGCCACACCTAACTTCCTGACTCACAGAAATTGTGAGGTAAAATGTGTTTTGTCTCAGCTTTTGAATTTTAGGATCATTATTATGCCACAATAGTCAACTAATTTAATTGCTTATAACCTAATTAAAAGAAGTGTTAACATGAGAGATTATGGACTCCTTGAAACAAACTGAGGATTTGGTGAGGGTGTGGTGAGGGGATATGTTAGCCCACTGATGGGTATTAAGGAGGGCTGTATTACATGGAGCACTGGGTGTTATATGCAAACAATGAATCTTGGAACACTACATCAAAAATGGTGACTAATGTAATAACAATAATAATAATAATAATAAAGAAAATCTCAAAAAAAAAAAAGAAAAGAAGTGTTAAATATTGGTTGAGGATAATAAAAATAGATTTTTTTTTTCTAATCCAAGTTTACAGATCTCTGAATAACATGAACACATCCTTTTGGCTCCCAATTAAGAATTCCTATTTTAGGTCTACTCACTTAGAATGAAATAATTTCACCTGTTTAAACTATTTAAATGTGCCTAAAATAACTATATTTAAGTATTTTAACTTCTAGAAAATAAATTAAGAAATTCACACAATGTCAGAGGTAACTAAGATGGATTTGATGATGTTGCATCTTAATTTGCCATTTTCTTCATTAGGTGAATATCTTTTTAACAGAACTTTTTTTTAATGAAAAATAATTTCTCTTATTATAGCAAATGTCACTTGAGTAGGTTACCAACCATGATCAGAATTTTTCAGAAGATGCATATATAAGTTAAGGGTATAATCATGACAAAAGTTTCTTTGAAGACCTGGGTGTTGTGATTGGTTATAGAGAGAACTGATAGTTACCAGCTTAAAGATAAAACTCAGGCAAAGACAAATAATTGAGGTAACAGATATATTTAAGGAAAAATAAATGTGATTAAAAATTTGATCAGTTTTGGGGTACCTGGGTGGCTCAATCATTAAGCATCTGACTTCAGCACAGGTCATGATCCTAGGGCCCTAAGATCAAGCCCTGAATCTGGCTCCCTGCTCAGCAGAAAGCCTACTTTTCCCTCTCCACGCCTCTCTCACTGTATCTCTCTCTGTCAAATAAATAAATATCATACTCATACTCATACTCATACTCAAAGGGTCTGTCCACAAGAAGATCTAACAATTTTAAATATCTATGGCCCTAACATGTGAGTAGCCAACTATATAAACCAATTAATAACAAAATCAAAGAAACACATCAACAATAATACAATAATACAATTAACACTCCCCTCACTGAATTGGAGAGATCATCCAAGCAAAATATCAACAAGGAAATAAAGGTCTTAAATGACACACTGGACCAGATGGACATCACAGATATATTCAGAACATTCCATCCCAAAGCAATAGATTACACATTCTTCTCTAGTGCACATGGAACATTCTCCAGAATAGATCCCATCCTGGGTCACAAATCAGGTCTCAACCAGTATCAAAAGACTGGGATCATTCCCTGCATATTTTCAGATAACAATGCTCTGAAATTAGAACTTAATCACAAGAGGAAATTTGGAAACAAACCAAATACATGGAGACTAAACAGCATCCCTCTAAAGAATAAATGGGACAACCAGAAAATTAAAGAAGAATTGAAAAAAATTCATGGAAAGAAATGATAATGGAATTACAATGGTTCAAAATCTGTGGGACACAGCACAGGCAGTTCTGAGAGGAAAATAGATAGTGATACAAGCCTTTCTCAAGAAACAAGAAAGGTCTCAAATAGAAACCAAAAAAAAAAAAAAAAAAAAAGCCCCACGGGGGGCGGGGAACAATAGAACAAAGCAATGAAACTAGGAACTGGTTCTGGTTCTTTGAAACAATTAATAAGATTGATAACCCCTGGCCAGACTTATCCAAAAGAAAATAGAAAGGACCCAAATAAAATCATGAATGAAAGAGGAGAGATCACAATCAACACCAAAGAAATAAAAACAATTATAAGAACACATTATGAGTAAATCCATGCCAACAAATTTGATAATCTGTAAGAAATGGATGCATTCCTAGAGACATAAAAACTACCACAACTGAACCAGGAAGAAATAGAAAACCTGAACAGACACATAACCAGTAAAGAGATTGAAAGAGTCATTAAAATCTCCAAACAAACAAGAACGCAGGGCCAGACTGCTTCCCAGGGGAATTCTACCAAACATTTAAAGAAGAATTAATACCTATTTTCCTGAAACTGTTCCAAAAAATAGAAATGGAAGGAAAATTTCAAACTCATTTTTGAGTTGGAAAGGAAAATTTTCAATTCATTATGAGACCAGCATCATCTCGATCCCAAAACCAGACAAGGATCCCATCAAAAAAGAGTACTACAGACCAATATCCTTGATGAACACAGGTGCAAAAATTCTCACCAAAATACTAGCCAATAGGATTCAACAGTACATGAAAAGGATTATTCACCATGACCTAGTGGGATTTGTTCCAGGGCTGCGAGTTTGGTTCAACATCCACAAATCAATCAATAAAAGAAAGATTAAGAACCATATGATACTCTCAATAGATGCTGAAAAAGCATTTGACAAAGTATAGCATCGCTTCCTGATCAGAACTCTTCGAAGTGTAGCGATAAAGGGCACATACCTCAATATTATCAAAGCCATCTATGGAAAACCCACTAAAAATATCATTCTCAATGGAGAAAAACAGAGCTTTTCCACTAAGGTCAGGAACATGGCAGAGTTGTCCATTATCACCACTGCTATTCAACATAGTACTAGAAGTCCTAGCCTCAGCAATGAGACAACAGAAAGAAATTAAAGGCATCCAAATTGGCAAAGAAGAAGTCAGACTCTCCTTCTTTGCAAATGATATACTTTAAGTGGAAAACCCAAAAGACTCCACTCAAAATCTGCAAGAACTTATACAGAAATTCAGTAAAGTGTCAACATATAAAATCAATGCCCAGAAATCATTGCATTTCTATATAGCAACAACAAGACAGAAGAAATAAACATTAAGGAGTCAATCCCATTTACAATTGCTCCCAAAACCATAAGATACCTAGGAATAAACCTAACCAAAGAGACACAGAATCTCTACTCAGAAAACTATAAAGTACTCATGAAAGAAATTGAGGAAGATGCAAAGAAATGGGAAAACATTCCATGCTCATGGATTGGAAGGACAAATATTGTGAAAATGTCTGTGTTACCTAAAGCAATCTACATATTTAATGCAATACCTATCAAAATCGCATCCATTTTTTTCAAAGAAATGGAACAAATAATCTTAAAATTTATATGGAACCAGAAAAGACCTCAAATAGCCAAAGGAATGTTGAAAAAGAAAGCCAAAGTTCGTGGCATCAGAATTCCAGACTTCAAGCTCTATTACAAAGATGTCATCATCAAGACAGTATGGTACTGGCACAAAAACAGACACATAGATCAATGGAACAGAATGGAGAGCCCAGAAATAGACACTCAACTCTATGGTCAACTAATCTTTGACAAACCAGGAAAGAATGTCCATTGGAAAAAAGACAGGCTCTTCAACAAATGGTGTTGCGAAAATTCTGCCACATGCCAAAAAATGAAACTGGACCATTTCCTTATACCACACATGTAAATAGACTCAAAATGGATGAAGGAAATCAGTGTGAGAAAGGAATCCATCAAAATCCTTGAGGAGAGCACAGGCAGCAACCTCGTCAATCTCAGCCACAGCAACTTCTTCTTAAAACCATTGCCAAAGACAAGGGAGCAAGGACAAAAATGAACTATAGGGATTTCATCAAAATCAAAAGCTTTTGCACAGCAAAGGAAACAGTAAGTAAAACCAAAGGACAACTTACAGAATGGGAGAATATATTTGCAAACGACATATCGGATAAAGGGCTAGTGTCCCAAATCTATAAAGAACTTAGCAAACTCAACACCCAAAGAACAAATAATCCAATCAAGAAATGGGCAGAGGACATGAACAGACATTTCTGCAAAGAAGACATCCAGATGGCCAAGAGACACATGAGAAAATGCTCCACATCACTCGGCATCAGGGAAATACAAATCAAAACCACAATGAGATACCACCTCACACCTGTCAGAATGGCTAAAATAAACAAGTCAAGAAATGACTGATGCTGGTGAGGATGCGGAGAGAGGGGAACCCTCCAGCACTGTTGGTGGGAATGCAAGCTTGTGCAACCACTCTGGAAAACAGTGTGGAGGTTCCTCAAAAAACTGAAAATAGAGCTACCTTACGACCCATTGATTCCATTACTGGGTATATATTCTAAAGATACAAATGTGGTGCTCTGAAGGGGCACATGCACCCGAATGTTTATAGCAGCAATGTCTACAATAGCCAAACTATGGAAAAAACCTAGATGTCCATCAACGTTTGGATAAAGAAGAAGTGGTATATATACACAATTGTATACTATGCAGCCATCAAAAGAAATGAAATCTTGCCATTTGTGATGATTTGGATGGAACTAGAGGGTATTATGCTTAGCAAAATAAGCCAATTGGAGAAAGACAATTATCATATGATCTCTCTGATATGAGAAAGTGGAGATGCAACATGGGAGGTTTGGGGTTTAGGAAAGAATAAATGAACAAGATGCGATTGGGAGGGAGACAAACCATAAGAGACTCTTAATGTCACAAAACAAACTGAGGGTGGCTGGGGGGGGGGGTTGGGAGAGGGTGATGGGGTTATGGACAATGGGGAAGGTATGTGGTATGGTGAATACTGTGAGGTGTGTAAACGTGGTGATTCACAGATCTGTATACCTGGGACTATTAATATATTATATATTTATAAAAAATTTAAAAAATTAAAAAAAGGAGATTCCTATAACTATGATAAATATGATATACACTAAACCAGGAGAGATAAAACCAATATTTACTCTTATTGAATAATTGCATGAACACAGAGGGGAAAATTTTGTTTTATTTATTTATTTATTTATTTATTTATTTATTTAAGTGACTTCCATGCCCAGCATGGGTACTGATCCCACAACCTCTAAATCAAGACCTGGAATTAACAAACTGATCCATCCTGGCACCCCCTTACTCTTCTTTCAAAACATATTGTAGAAAATCATCCTTATAAGAAATCTATTTTTGTTTGTGGCCTATACCATCTTTTCTGTATTGATAGTCCATTTAAGATTCAGTAATATAATCTGTTAGGCACAAAAGTTAAAATATGTTTAGAGGTAGTTCATTGCCATTATCAAAGTAAATTCTTGCGTCATACATAATGTAATAGTAAAAACTGAACTATTATGAAATATAAGATTTTTAGATATAAAGATTTTTTCCAAAATATTTCTATTTCTAATCTAAAATTTGATCATTTTAAAAAATATTATTGAATGACTGGAACTTTTCTAAATAAAGATAGAGGGGAGACTGGGTGGCTCAGTATAAATAAATAAATAAATAAATAAAGATAGATGTTAACCTTATAGATATGTTTAGGAAGAAAATAAGGAATACAGCAGTAAGAGTCACAAAATATTTCTGTTTCAATATTGCCACTGTTATATATAGGCCATTTTTCTTAAAGGTTTTATTTATTTATTTTATAGAGTGAGAGATCACAAGTAGACAGAGAGGCAGGCAGAGAGAGAAGGGGAAGCAGGCTCCTCGCTGAGCAGAGAGCCTGATGTGGGGCTCAATTCCAGGACCCTGAGATCATGACCTGAGCTGAAGGCAGAGGCGTAACCCACTGAGCCACCCAGGCTCCCCTATATAGGCCATTTTAAATAAATTTTTGTTGTTGTTAATAATAGGCAAAAACAAAGAAGCAAAAGCCTCATGTTCTGTTTATTCTTACCATTTTCCTGACATCATGCTAAATTTGAACTGTCATTATGTAATGTATATAAAATCTTCATTGTCTCTAAATTATATGAATTTATACAAATATATGGACTATAGACTATACATAGGCTGTTTCTGTTATACAGTTGCTTTATTTCAGAATTGAAAGAGTTACATTGAATGTACAGTGTTTTGTGTAAAATGTCGACCTAGTAGCAATTATGATTTTTCTTACTTTGACATTAGAAACTATTCAATTACAATAGAAAAATAAATGCAGTAATCTTATAATTCAAAGTATGTAACACATTTGACAATTTCAACTATTTTAAAAATAAGTACACATATACTCAGAAATATGTTTACATTATCATTATCTTTCATTTCAAAGTATTTACATTTACTCACACATGACACATACACAAGGTCCAACATACACACACACACAAACACACACACACACACACACACATATATTAAAAGATTTTATGTATTTATTTGACAGACAGAGATCACAAGTAGGCAGAGAGGCAGACAGAGAGAGAGGGAGGAAGCAGGCTCCCCTCTGAGCAGGGACCCTGAGGTGGGGCTTGATCAGAGGACCCTGAGATCATGACCAGAGCTGAAGGCAGAGGCTTTAACCCACTGAGCCATCCAGGTGCCCTGGTCCAACATATATTTAAATTAATGATACCCTAAACATTGTTAAAACATTCACATAGTCTTTCTTGGAAAAGAATATTTGGGATATTTCAAAGAAACCTGCTGTCAATTGAGAAGAGTAAAAAATAATAAAATATAGAAATAATTAGCAAGTAATTAGATTACTGCACAAAAAATCAAACATGTTATTATGCAATAAACACTTGATAATTTAGAACTGTGATTTTTTTTTTTAAGATTTTATTTTTTTAAGTAATCTCTACACCCAACCTGGGGCTTGAACTGACAACCCCAAGATGAGATCAAGAACTGCATACTCTATCAATTGAGCCAACCAGGCAACTCTAGAACTCTGATTTTTGGTATCATCTTCTGAGAAAAATCTTATGTGTTAAGCAGTGACAACAATTCTTTTTTTTTTTTTTTTTTAATTTTTTATTTTTTATAAACATATATTTTTTATATACATATATTTTTATCCCCAGGTCTGTGAATCACCAGGTTTACACACTTCACAGCACTCACCAAAGCACATACCCTCCCCAATGTCCATAATACCACCCCCTTCTCCCAAACCCCCTCCCCCAGCAACCCTCAGTTTGTTCTGTGAGATTAAGAGTCACTTATAGTTTGTCTCCCTCCCAATCCCATCTTGTTTCATTTATCTTCTCCTACCCACTTAAGCCCCCATGTTGCATCACCACTTCCTCATATCAGAGAGATCATATGATAGTTGTCTTTCTCTGCTTGACTTATTTCGCTAAGCAAGATACACTCTAGTTCCATCCATGTTGTCGCAAATGGCAAGATTTCATTTCTTTTGATGGCTGCATAGTATTCCATTGTGTATATATACCACATCTTCTTGATCCATTCATCTGTTGATGGACATCTAGGTTCTTTCCATAGTTTGGCTATTGTGGACATTGCTGCTATAAACATTCAGGTGCACGTGCCCCTTTGAATTACTACGTTTGTATCTTTAGGGTAAATACACAATAGTGCAATTGCTGGGTCATAGGGCAGTTCTATTTTCAACATTTTGAGGAACCTCCATGCTGTTTCCCAGAGTGGCTGCACTAGCTGGCATTCCCACCAACAGTGTAGGAGGGTTCCTCTTTCTCCGCATCCTCGCCAGCATCTGTCATTTCCTGACTTGTTTATTTTAGCCATTCTGACTAGAGTGAGGTGATATCTCATTGTGGTTTTGATTTGTATTTCCCTGATGCCGAGTGATATGGAGCACCTTTTCATGTGTCTGTTGGCCATCTGGATGTCTTCTTTGCAGAAATGTCTGTTCATGTCCTCTGCCCATTTCTTGATTGGATTATTTGTTCTTTGGGTGTTGAGTTTGCTAAGTTCTTTATAGATTCTGGACACTAGTCCTTTATCTGATATGTCGTTTGCAAATATCTTCTCCCATTCTGTCAGTTGTCTTTTGATTTTGTTAACTGTTTCCTTTGCTGTGCAAAAGCTTTTGATCTTGATGAAATCCCAATAGTTCATTTTTGCCCTTGCTTCCCTTGCCTTTTGCGTTGTTCCTAGGAAGATGTTGCTGCGGCTGAGGTCGAAGAAGTTGCTGCCTGTGTTCTCCTCAAGGATTTTGATGGATTCCTTTCGCACATTGAGATCCTTCATCCATTTTGAGTCTATTTTTGTGTGTGGTGTAAAGAAATGGTCCAATTTCATTTTTCTGCATGTGGCTGTCCATTTTTCCGAGCATCATTTATTGAAGAGGCTGACTTTTTTCCATTGGACATTCTTTCCTGCTTTGTCGAAGATTAGTTGACTGTAGAGTTGAGGGTCTATTTCTGGGCTCTCTATTCTGTTCCATTGATCTATGTGTCAGTAACATGCTGTCTTGATGACGACAGCTTTGTAATATGCTTGAAGTCCGGAATTGTGATGCCACCAACTTTGGCTTTCTTTTTCAATATCCCTTTGGCTATTCGAGGTCTTTTCTAGTTCCATATAAATTTTAGAATTATTTGTTCCATTTCTTTGAAAAAGATGGATGGTACTTTGATAGGAATTGCATTAAATGTGTAGATTGCTTTAGGTAGCATAGACATTTTCACAATATTTATTCTTCCAACCCAGGAGCATGGAACATTTTTCCATTTCTTTGTGTCTTCCTCAATTTCTTTCATGGGTACTTTATAGTTTCCTGAGTATATATTCTGTGTCTCTTTGGTTAGGTTTATTCCTAGGTATCTTATGGTTTTGGGTGCAATTGTAAATGGGATTGACTCCTTAATTTCTCTTTCTTCTGTCTTGCTGTTGGTGTAGACAAATGCAACTGATTTCGTGCATTGATTTTATATCCTGACACTTTACTGAATTCCTGTATAAGTTCTAGCAGTTTTGGAGTGGATTCTTTTGGGTTTTCCACATAAAGTATCATATCATCTGCAAAGAGTGCTAATTTGACTCCTTCTTTGCCAATTTGGATGCCTTTAATTTCCTTTTGCTGTCTGAGTGCTGAGGCTAGGACCTCTAGTACTATGTTGAATAGCAGTGGTGATAATGGACATCCCTGCCGTGTTCCTGACCTTAGCGGAAAAGCTTTCAGTTTTTCTCCATTGAGAATGATATTTGCGGTGGGTTTTTCATAGATGGCTTTGATGATATTGAGTTAAGTGCCCTCTATCCCTACACTTTGAAGAGTTTTGATCAGGAAGGGATGCTGTACTTTGTCAAATGCTTTTTCAGCATCTATTGAGAGTATCCTATGGTTCTTGTTCTTTCTTTTATTGATGTGTTGTATCACATTGACTGATTTGCGGATGTTGAACCAACCTTGCAGCCCTGGAATAAATCCCACTTGGTCGTGGAGAGTAATCCTTTTAATGTACTGTTGAATCGTATTGGCTAGTATTTTGTTGAGTATTTTCGCATCTGTGTTCATCATGGATATTGGTCTATAGCTCTCTTTTTTGGTGGGATCCTTGTCTGGTTTTGGGATCAGGGTGATGCTGGCCTCATAAAATGAGTTTGGAAGTTTTCCTTCCATTTCTATTTTTTGGAACAGTTTCAGGAGAATAGGAATTAGTTCTTCTTTAAATGTTTGGTAGAATTCACCCGTGAAGTCGTCTGGCCCTGGGCTTTTGTTTGTTTGGAGATTTTTAATGACTGTTTCAATCTCCTTACTGGTTATGGGTCTGTTCACGCTTTCTACTTCTTCCTGGTTCAGTTGTGGTAGTTTATATGTTTCTAGGAATGCATCCATTTCTTCCAGATTGTCAAATGTATTGGCGTAGAGTTGCTCATAGTATGTTTTATAATAGTTTGTATTTCTTTGGTGCTAGTTGTGATCTCTCCTCTTTCATTCATGATTTTATTTATTTGGGTCCTTTCTCTTTTCTTTTTGATAAGTCGGGCCAGGGGGTTATCAATTTTATTAATTCTTTCAAAGAACCAGCTCCTACTTTCATTGATTTGTTCTATTGTTTTTTTGGTTTCTATTTCATTGATTTCTGCTCTGATCTTTATGAGTTCTCTTCTCCTGCTGGGCTTAGGGTTTCTTTCTTGTTCTTTCTCCAGCTCCTTTAGGTGTAGGGTTAGGTTGTGTACCTGAGACCTTTCTTGTTTCTTGAGAAAGGCTTGTACCGCTATATATTTTCCTCTCAGGACTGCCTTTGTTGTGTCCCACAGATTTTGAACCGTTGTATTTTCATTATAATTTGTTTCCATGATTTTTTTCAATTCTTCTTTAATTTCCTGGTTGACCCATTCATTCTTTAGAAGGATGCTGTTTAGTCTCCATGTATTTGGGTTCTTTTCAAACTTCCTTTTGTGGTTTAGTTCTAGCTTTAGAGCATTGTGGTCTGAAAATATTCAGGGAATGATCCCAATCTTTTGATACCGGTTGAGTCCTGATTTAGGACCGAGGGTGTGATCTATTCTGGAGAATGTTCCATGTTCAGTAGAGAAGAATGTGTATTCTGTTGCTTTGGGATGAAATGTTCTGAATATATCTGTGATGTCCATCTGGTCCAGTGTGTTGTTTAAGGCCTTTATTTCCTTGCTGATCTTTTGCTTGGATGACCTGTCCATTTCAGTGAGGGGAGTGTTAAAGTCCCCTACTATTATTGTATTATTGTTGATGTGTTTCTTTGATTTTGTTATTAATTGGTTTATATAGTTGGCTGCTCCCACGTTGGGGGCATAGATATTTAAAATTGTTAAATCTTCTTGTTGGACAGACCCTTTGAGTATGATATAGTGTCCTTCCTCATCTCTTATTATAGTCTTTGGCTTAAAATCTAATTGATCTGATATAAGGATTGCCACTCCTGCTTTCTTCTGATGTCCATTAGCATGGTAAATTCTTTTCCACCCCCTCACTTTAAATCTGGAGGTATCTTCGGGCTTAAAATGAGTTTCTTGGAGGCAACATATAGATGGGTTTTGTTTTTTTATCCATTCTGATACCCTGTGTCTTTTGACAGGGGCATTTAGCCCATTAACATTCAGGGTAACTATTGAGAGATATGAATTTAGTGCCATTGTATTGCCCGTAAGGTGACTGTTACTGTATATGGTCTCTGTTCCTTTCTGATCTACCACTTGTAGGCTCTCTCTTTGCTTAGAGGACCCCTTTCAAGATTTCCTGTAGAGCTGGTTTGTTGTTTGCAAATTCTTTCAGTTTTTGTTTGTCCTGGAAGCTTTTAATCTCTCCTTCTATTTTCAATGATAGCCTAGCTGGATATAGTATTCTGGGCTGCATGTTTTTCTCATTTAGTGCTCTGAAAATATCATGCCAGCTCTTTCTGGCCTGCCAGGTCTCTGTGGATGAGTCAGCTGCCTATCTAATATTTTACCATTGTATGTTACAGACTTCTTTTCCGGGGCTGCTTTCAGGATTTTCTCTTTGTCACTAAGACTTGTAAATTTTACTATTAGGTGACGGGGTGTGGGCCTATTCTTACTGATTTTGAGGGGCATTCTCTGAACCTCCTGGATTTTGATGCTCGTTCCCTTTGCCATATTGGAGAAATTCTCCCCAATAATTCTCTCCAGTATACCTTCTGCTCCCCTCTCTCTTTCTTCTTCTTCTGGAATTCCAATTATTCTAATGTTGTTTCGTCTTATGGCGTCACTTATCTCTCGAATTCTCCCCTCGTGGTCCAGTAGCTGTTTGTCCCTCTTTTGCTCAGCTTCTTTATTCTCTGTCATTTGGTCTTCTATATCACTAATTCTTTCTTCTGCCTCATTTATCCTAGCAGTGAGAGCCTCCATTTTTGATTGCACCTCATTAATAGCTTTTTTGATTTCAACTTGGTTAGATTTTAGTTCTTTTATTTCTCTAGAAAGGGCTTTTATATCTCTCGAGAGGGTTTCTCTAATATCTTCCATGCCTTTTTCGAGCTTGGCTAGAACCTTGAGAATTGTCATTCTGAACTCTAGATCTTACATATTACTAATGTCTGTATTGATTAGGTCCCTAGCCTTTGGTACTGCCTCTTGTTCTTTTTTTTGCATTGAATTCTTCGGTCTTGTCATTTTGTCCAGATAAGAGTATATGAAGGAGTAAATAAAATACTAAAAGGGTGGCAACAACCCCAGGAAAATATGCTTTAACCAAATTAGAAGAGATCCCAAATCGTGAGAGGGGAGAAAGGGGATAAAAAGAGGGTCAAAAAGGAAGAAAGAAACAAAAAAGAAAAAGAAAAAAAAAAAGAAAAAAGAATTAAGAAAAAGAAAACAAATAAGAAAAATATAAAAAAGAAAAAAATATATATTATATAAACTAGTTAAAAAACGTTAAAAAAGAAAAAGGTAAAAGTAAAAAAAAAAAAAAATTTAACCAGAAGGCGAGAAAAAAAACCAATAATGAAAAAGAAAAAAATTAAATTAACTGCAAGACTAAAAAAAATCACAGGGAAAAAGCCATGCGTTTCGTGCTTTGCTTTCTCCTCCTCTGGAATTCTCCTGCTCTCCTTGGTATTGAAACCGCACTCCTTGGTAGGTGAACTTGTTCTCAGCTGGATTTCTTGTTGATCTTCTGGGGGAGGGGCCTATTGTAGTGATTCTCAAGTGTCTTTGCCCCAGGCGGAATTGCACCACCCTTATCAGGGGCCGGGGTGAGTAATCCGCTCGGGTTTGCTTTCAGGAGCTTTTGTTCCCTGAGTGCTTTCCGTAGATTCCTGGAGGACGGGAAATACAAATGGCGGCCTCCTGGTCTCCGGCCCGGAGGAGCCAAGAGCCCAGGGCCGCACTCCTCACTGTGCCCTCAGAGAACAGCGCCTGGTTACTCGCATCTGTTTGACCTCCGGACGCGCTCCTAGCTCACCGAGCCTGCGACCAGTTCAAGGTAACACTGATCTGTGAGCTTACTGTCAGCTCTGTCTCTGTAGCCGGCTTTCCCGTTCCAATACCCGCAAGCTCTGCGACACTCAGACACCCCCGACCCTTCTGTGACCCTGCGGGACCTCAGGCCACGCTCACCCCACGTGGGCTCCGCCCCAGTTTAGGTTCTGGAGTGATGTCCCTCAGCGGAACAGACTTTTAAATGTCCTGATTTTGTGCTCCGTTGCTCCACCGCTTGCCGGGAGCCGGCCCCTCCCCCCGGGGTCTATCTTCCCGTTGCTTTGGATTCACTTCTCCGCCGGTCCTACCTTTCAGAAAGTGGTTGTTTTTCTGTTTCCAGAATTGCTGTTCTTCTTCTCTTCGATCTGCTGATGGATTTTCAGGTGTTTGCAATCTTTAGATAAGCTATCTAGCTGATCTCCGGCTAGCTGAAGTAGTCTCGCCCTGCTACTTCTCCGCCATCTTGACTCCTCCTGGTTTTCATTTTTGATGGAGATGGAAGACAACACATTTTCCAGTTGAAAGGACACATGATATAATGAGTTAATATTAATTTTTAAAAATATTTTATTTATTTATTTGACAGAGAGAGAGAGACAGTGAGAGAGGGAACACAAGCAGGGGGCAGTGAGAGAGGGGGAAGCAAGCTTCTTACCGAGCAGGGAGCCGGATGTGGGGATCGATCCCAGGACCCTGGGATCATGACCTGAGCTGAAGGCAGATGCTTACCAACTGAGCCACTCAGGCTTCCCAAGTTAGTATTAATCTTAATCTAACAAAGATAGCACATTTGGCAACAATTACAAATATAACTACTACTTCATTGAATTTCTAGTAGTCTATTATCTTTTTAAATTTTTTTTTTAATGTCATCCTTTAAAATCAATTTTCTTTCTTTCCTCCCTTTTTAAAGGAGCAGAATGATAAAATAAATGTGAATAGGATGAGGTCTCTTTTTTGAATTCTTTAAGGTTTAAGAATGTTAGTGAACTCTACCACCGTTTTCAGAATATGATATTTTAGATACCCTCTTGGCCACAGTGGGACAATTTCAGGGTCTTTTCTTTGGCTTTCAATTATAATAGGGTTTAATACCACAATCTAAGGTTAAATGTAGCTTCTGCCAACTACTCATTATGTTGTATTATATATTTTGGTAATGATAATATGATGTTGGATGCAGTGGAAAAATCTGTCAGCCATATTTGAATTAGTAATCCATTTCTTCACATAGTCTGTATAGACTCCTAAAAGCAGAGTCATCAGGATGCTTTTGACTTCAGGTATTATTGTGAATTCAGACTCTGTATATAGAGGTCTTCAACATGTTGAGGGATTTTATTTTGTCATTTTATTTTATTTATTTATTTTTTTAAGATTTTATTTACTCATTTGTCATAGAGAAGTGAGAGCAAGCACAGGCAGACAGAGTGGCAGGCAGAGGCAGAGGGAGAAGCAGGCTCCCTGCCAAGCAAGGAGCCGGATGTGGGACTCGATCCCAGGACACTGGGATCATGACCTGAGCCGAAGGCAGCCATTTAACCAACTGAGCCACCCAGGCATCCCTATTTTGTCATTTTAAATGAGTAACAATGTTGATACCTAAAAGAAAGAGTGCGGTGAGTCGTTATTGTAAATAATTGCCTTAGAAGTCCAGGATTTTTACGTATGGAGACCCATCTTCTCTTTGAGATGATGGAATCCACATCTGAAAACTGTCTCAGGTACTGTAATGAATTAAGAACTTTTTTTTTTTTAGATTTTTTTTATTTATTTGACAGATAGAGATCACAAGTAGGCAGAGAGAGGAGGAAGTGGGCTCCCAGCTGAGCAGAGAGCCCAATGTGGGGCTCGATCCCAGGACCCTGGGAACATGACCTGAGCTGAAGGCAGAGGCTTTAACCCACTGAGCCATCCAGGCGCCCCGAATTAAGAACTTCTTTGATGGGCATATCAATAGACTAGATACAGTTGAGGAAGGAATCTCTGAGCTTGAGGACACCCTAACAGAATCTGCCAAAACATAAAGAAAACAAAGGCAAGAAAAATAATAAAATACTTAAGGACTGAATGATAACTACAAAAGGTATAACATACACATGGAATATTATTTAGTTAACACCTGAAAAATTAAACAGGGACAGCCATAACAAAATATGTATGCAATCTATAAGAAAGAAACTATAAAAACTCTGATGAGTAGAAACAAAGAACTGAATAAATGTGGAGATACTCAATATTCAAATATAGGAAGACTCAATATTTTTAAGACATCACTTCTTCACAGTTTGATCTATACATTCAACATAATCCTAATCAAAATTCCAACAAGTTATTTTTTGGGTATCAGGAAACTGATTCTAAAGTCTAAATACAGAGGCAAAAAATTGAGAAGAACCAATAATATATTGAAGGAGAAGAACAAAGTTGGAGAATTAACACTGTCTGATTTTAAAATTTATTATAAATCTACAGTAATTGAGACAATGTGGTATTGATGAAGGAATAGACATGCACGTTAATGGACCAGAATGGAGAGCCTAGAAATAACCTCATGCATACATGATCAATTTATTTATGACAAAAGAACCAAGAATATACAATGGGGGAAATGAGAGTCTCTTCAATAAATGATGTTGGGGAAACTGGGTTGTCATAATACAAGAGATACAATTATATCACTATCTTATTCATTCTCAAAAATCAACTCAAAAGGAATTAAAGACTTGAACATAAAACCTGAAATGATAAAATTCCTAGAAGAAAAGAAAAGGAGTAACTTCATTGATATTAGTCTTGGCAATGATTTTTTGGATTTAGCTCCAAAAACAAAGACCTAAAAAGCACCTAAAAATAAATAAGCAGATTACATCAAACAAAACAAACAAACAAACAAAAACCATGAAAACACACACACACAATCATCTGATCAGTAAAGGAAACCATTAACAAAATGTAAATGTCACCTATGAAATGGCAGAAAATATTTGCAAACCACATATCTGCTAAGTGGTTAATATCCAAAATATATAAAAGAAACTCATATAACTCAATAACAATAAAATACCCTGATTAAAAAACAAAACAAAACATAGGATTTGAATATACATTTTTTTTTTCCAGAGAGGACTTTAAAAGGCCAAAATGGGGGCGCCTGGGTGGCTCAGTGGGTTAAGCCGCTGCCTTCGGCTCAGGTCATGATCTCGGGGTCCTGGGATCGAGTCCCGCATCGGGCTCTCTGCTCAGCAGGGAGCCTGCTTCCTCCTCTCTCTCTGCCTGCCTCTCTGCCTACTTGTGATCTCTCTCTGTCAAATAAATAAAAATAAAAAAAAATCTTAAAAAAAAAAAATAAAAGGCCAAAATGTATGTGAAATAGATTATCTTCTTACAAAGTAAGGATCACAAAGGTAAAATACTTGGAAATCACTTGTAATGAGAAAATTCCAAGCTATCAGCACTTTTTGATCATTTTCTTTGTACGAGACAGTGCAATTCTGAAGAGTAGAAATGTGCTACAAGTAGTAGAGTCAATCATATATAAATTCAGTAATTGCAGAATTAATTATTGATTCTCATTTTTTGTGATTTATTCAGAGAGAATATCAGAGAGGATAAGTAAAGTTTCAGATCTCTGAAATAGTAAAGATGGCCAGGTAAAATAATTTTAATGGTCTTGAATCAGAAGACCATATTTCACATACCATAAAAGAAGAAATAAGGGAGCAGGAGATAAGAAAATTCCAGAGACTGGGAAATTTGAATGAGTTAAAGGAAAAATAAAGACAACATGAGATGTTAAGAATTCAGAATTTGTGGTTTGAAAGTTGTCTACTATTTTTACACTAAAATTTTATAAATACTATGTTTAATTGTCAGACATATATTTTATTATGTTCTTTTTATAAATGAGAGTGAGTGCCTTTTGGTTCTTTGGCTAATTAGCTACCTGGCTAATTTACCAGGTGAAGTTGCTAAGGATCTGGTTTTTCTGATTCTAATCTCTATTGCATATTATTGCTGTAGTTTTGTTTACTTTGTTTCTCCCTACTCAATATTTTAAGGCTTGATTTGCATTCTGAAATATTTAAAATACTACATTCTTTTAGGTAATTTTATTATAGATATTAATATTTACTCACCCTCTCCACCATTTTATTTCTGTTCTTATTGGTAATTAACAAAGGTATTCTTAATGTTAACTAGCTGCATGTATAGCCATATTTCTAAAGTTGCAAGACATACTTGGAAATATGGAAACCTTTTTATACCATCACATTTATTCTGATTTTATCACTTTGGGTGTTATAAAAATGGTTTGTTATAATGCATTGTTTTATTTCTCCATTACAATTGTTTCCAGATGTGTACTGTAATTAATATTTCACTTACGGATATCTCAAATTACTGTTTGCTTTTGAATATTTACAGCTTAAAAGATTTTTTTTTGCAGACAGAGAGGGGAGTATAAATCACAAATACTTAAAGAAGACTTCACTTTAAGAAAACATTACAAGAAAAATTGAGAAAACAAAGCATTTCACGCTGAGAGATTTCGAGTAGTTGTGTATGGGAGAAGAGGAAGATATTTGACAACTTAGCAACTTCTAATTATGCTCTTGTTCTTGTTGTTATATTGTATTAAATGATTTCCAGATCTCCAACACTTCCACTTTCTAATATCAATTCAAACATTATGTATGGGTGAAAACAAATTGATTTGCTGTTATTCATATCTATTTCCTGCATGAGTACAAATAACTGAGAGCTGAATTCCTTGCTATGGAAATAGCATTGCAAGTCATATTTTATAACGCTGTGGAGTTTTCAGAGGAAATGATATGTTGACTCAGTCAATTTACCCTATAAATTGGGGATATAGACTTAGATATACATAGGAATTAAAAAACAAGAAATAATTCTTGTTACTTAATTTTAATAAGAATTAGAATCTGAGACAAAACACACTCTAAGACATTTACATAGAAAGCCACAGAAATTTTCCAACAAGAAATAAATTTTGTAACTTTATCTTTAGTAGAAAGTCTGGCTCTTTGTGACTACCCCAATGCGATTTTATTTAAAGTGAACCTAAAATATACTTATATATTTTAATATATATTTTAGTCATGGGAATAATTGTGTTAGAATATATCAATGTGTTTATGTGTATGTGCATGTGCATATATTTAAGTGTAGAGATATAGCTACAATTCAGTTGTATGTACATGTTTATGTTTTACATATGTATATATATTATGGTCCATTTATGATGTATCAAACTATTCATTTCTCCATATGTGTACATATTGACAATACAAAAACATATGTAATTTTATTATATAAGTTATAGTAAAATACAATCTTGTGATATGACACAATCCTTAGTATTGCCTGGCATATATGTTTTAAATGATTTTAAAGTGCATTTAAAAGATGTAAAGTGTAGCAATTATAATTTATCTTTTACAAGTTAAAAGAAACACCAAATTGAAAGATTCAGTCTACTCAGTTATTAAGGATACCAGGATGAAAACAATAGTGGTCCTTAGATATTATATATTTTTAAGGAAAATGTCAAGGATTATGAAATATTTATATAAATAACCATTTAGAGAAAACATTGGCTAGTTTTTTGTTTTCACTTTCAAGTATTTTTTTTCTTCCTTACATGGCTTGCTTTTAAAAAAATGAACAGCATATATCATTAACAAAGAAAGTAAAGATGAAATATTATAGTCCATATACAGGAAAAACTCACTATAGTCAATGGTGATTTTCCATTTAAAGATTATAGGATTGCGTTTAGAGACAGAACAATTTAATGTAATATATTCCATGAATACATAATTTTCACCAGGTCAGCCCCTTCTTTTTTTATTCTCTCTACAATACCCAAATGAGCTCTTTGCTTTCTATTTCGCATCAAAGACAAATTACTTCCTTGCTGTACTCAGAAATAGAAGAATATAATGAAACTCAATGTCATTTAGCAAGGCATCAGATTACAAAGATGGGTCTCTTCAACTAGCTTTAAAAAAGTTTCTGAGCAGATAAAGAGCACCTGTTTTGTTCCTTTCTTGGCTGGAAGTGGTATGAGAGGTGATGAAATTACAAGAAATTGCCAACCAGATAATTTTTGTAAACATCCAGGAAAATAATTCTCAAATGTTTTTGGTATCGCTGCTCAATTATACAGGACAAAAATCTACTAATTTTTTAAGTGATAGAAATATTGATTTTCATAAGTTAGTATATTAAAATATAAACTGGAAGTCACTGAGATTTTTAAGTTTAGAAATTAAGTCAAGTTTCTCTCTGTCATATAATATTGCAGGACTCCCATGTAGTGCATTTATTCTAAAAATAGATGGGAGTCCCAAAGATTTTCTGGGAGAATAAATCCATTTTTGAGCTTAACTTTTGCTCTCCAGGTTTTTCAGTTGTTTATATTATTTTTTTTCTTAAATAAATAACTACTGACTTAGATTTATTGTTACTATTTTTTTTTTTTTTACTAGATTTTCAGCAAGTAGGTGAGTCAATGTCTTAGAATTATTTTGGCCTCTGGTCTCTTAGAGATTAATACATGAAAGTATGGTCTTCTGGCATAAACATGACATATTTTTGTGTTCAATAGTTATAACATGTATTCCAGCCAATCTTTTTATTATGTTAATTTAATTAGTTATCTGCTGCTCATTATTTTGGGCCACAATTCTTTAAATATGTTTCCTATTAATTCAAAAGAAGCTTTTCTTTTTGTAGTCTAGTGTAATTCCTGTTCCTTGTAACTATTCCTACTACATTTAAGGTTATATTACCAGTTGGACTACCATGATTTTGAGCAACTTCCACTCTGATAGTTTTCTGACCTGTGCTTTGATAAATAGAAGTAGATATTCATTTTCCAGTTGTAGAGTGATTCTTTTCTAAGTAAACTCTGAACTACAAACAATTTCAATTATTCAAAATATTTCATCTATTTAGTTCCTTTTTCATATTCAAAATAATGATTTTGTATATGATCCTTAGTCATTTCATTCATTTGGCTTTTTGTGGAGACTGTTGGATACAGATGAAATTAATTGTTCTTTTCATATCTCTTACCATCCTTAGCAACAAACTATTTTTTTTACACATTTTCCCCTCTGAAAACTTATCTGTACATTTTCTTTTTGAAGATGTGATTATGGGGCCTTTGCCTTCGGTTCAGGTCATGATCTCAGGGTCCTGGGATCAAGTCCGGCACTGGACTCTCTGCTCAGTGGGGAGCCTGTTTTTCCTTCTCTCTCTGCCTGCCTCTCTGCCTACTAGTGATTTCTGTCTGTCAAATAAATAAATAAAATCCTTAAAAAAATGTGATTAGGGGGGAGGAGTCAAGATGGCGGAGAAGTAGCAAGCTGAGACTGCTTCAGCTAGCCGGAGATCAGCTAGATAGCTTATCTAAAGATTGCAAACACCTGAAAATCCATCGGCAGATCGAAGAGAAGAAGAACAGCAATTCTGGA
The DNA here is from genome assembly GCF_030435805.1 of Mustela lutreola. Taxonomy (NCBI): domain Eukaryota; kingdom Metazoa; phylum Chordata; class Mammalia; order Carnivora; family Mustelidae; genus Mustela; species Mustela lutreola. The sequence continues at coordinate 79,235,816 of NC_081290.1, forward strand.
AACAGAAAAACAACCACTTTCTGAAAGGTAGCACCAGCGGAGAAGTGAATCCAAAGCGACGGGAAGATAGACCCCGGGGGGAGGGGCCGGCTCCCGGCAAGAAGCGGAGCAAACGCGCACAAAATCAGGACTTTTAAAAAAGTCTGTTCTGCTGAGGGACATCGCTCCAGAGGCTAAACCGGGGCGAAGCCCACGCAGGGTCAGCGTGGCCTCAGGTCCTGCAGGGTCACAGAAAGATCGGGGGTGTCTGAGTGTCGCAGAGCTTGCGGGTATTGGAACGGGAAAGCCGGCTACAGAGACAGAGCTGACAGTAAGCTCACAGCTCCGTGTTACCTTGAACCGGTCGCAGGCTTGGTGAGCTCGGAGCGCGGCCGGAGGTCAGGCAGACGGGAGTAACTGGGCGCTGTTCTCTGAGGGCGCACTGAGGAGTGGGGCCCTGGGCTCTCGGCTCCTCCGGGCCGGAGACCAGGAGGCCGCCATTTGTATTCCCGTCCTCCGGAAATCTACGGAAAGCGCTCAGGGAACAAAAGCTCCTGAAAGCAAACCCGAGCAGATTACTCACCCCGGCCCCGGGTAAGGGTGGTGTAATTCCGCCTGGGGCAAAGACACTTCAGAATCACTACAACAGGCCCCTCCCCCAGAACATCAACAAGAAATCCAGCTGAGACCAAGTTCACCTACCAAGGAGTGCGGTTTCAATACCAAGGAGAGCAGCAGAATTCCAGAGGAGGAGAAAGCCAAGCACGGAACTCATGGCTTTTTCCCTGTGATTTTTTTTAGTCTTGCAGTTAATTTAATTTTTTCTTTTTCATTTTTTTTTTTTCTCGCCTTCGGGTAAAATTTTTTTTTTAACTGTTACCTTTTTCTTTTTTAACGATTTTTTACTAGTTTATCTAATATATATATATTTTCTTTTTTACATTTTTCTTAGGTGTTTTCTCTTTTTAAAAATTCTTTTCTTTTCTTTTCTTTTTTTTTCTTTTCTTTTTGTTTTTTTTTTTTTCTTTCTTCCTTTTTGAACCTCTTTTTATCCCCTTTCTCTCCACTCACGATTTTGGATCTCTTCTAATTTGGTTAAAGCATATTTTCCTGGGGTTGTTGCCACCCTTTTAGTATTTTACTTGCCCCTTCATTTACTCTTATCTGGACAAAATGACAAGACGTAAAAATTCAACATGCAAAAAAAGAACAAGAGGCAGTACCGAAGGCTAGGGATCTAATCAATACAGACATCGGTAATATGTCAGATCTAGAGTTCAGAATGACAATTCTCAAGGTTCTAGCCAAGCTCGAAAAAGGCATGGAAGATATTAGAGAAACCCTCTCGAGAGATATAAAAGCCCTTTCTAGAGAAATAAAAGAACTAAAATCTAACCAAGTTGAAATCAAAAAAGCTATTAATGAGGTGCAATCAAAAATGGAGGCTCTCACTGCTAGGATAAATGAGGCAGAAGAAAGAATTAGTGATATAGAAGACCAAATGACAGAGAATAAAGAAGCTGAGCAAAAGAGGGACAAACAGCTACTGGACCACGAGGGGAGAATTCGAGAGATAAGTGACACCATAAGACGAAACAACATTAGAATAATTGGGATTCCAGAAGAAGAAGAATGTGAGAGGGGAGCAGAAGGTATACTGGAGAGAATTATTGGGGAGAATTTCCCCAATATGGCAAAGGGAACGAGCATCAAAATTCAGGAGGTTCAGAGAATGCCCCTCAAAATCAATAAGAATAGGCCCACACCTCGTCACCTAATAGTAAAATTTACAAGTCTCAGTGACAAAGAGAAAATCCTGAAAGCAGCCCCGGAAAAGAAGTCTGTAACATACAATGGTAAAAATATTAGATTGGCAGCTGACTTATCCACAGAGACCTGGCAGGCCAGAAAGAGCTGGCATGATATTTTCAGAGCACTAAACGAGAAAAACATGCAGCCCAGAATACTATATCCAGCTAGGCTATCATTGAAAATAGAAGGAGAGATTAAAAGCTTCCAGGACAAACAAAAACTGAAAGAATTTGCAAATACCAAACCAGCTCTACAGGAAATCTTGAAAGGGGTCCTCTAAGCAAAGAGAGAGCCTACAAGTGGTAGATCAGAAAGGAACAGAGACCATATACAGTAACAGTCACCTTACAGGCAATACAATGGCACTAAATTCATATCTCTCAATAGTTACCCTGAATGTGAATGGGCTAAATGCCCCTGTCAAAAGACACAGGGTATCAGAATGGATAAAAAAACAAAACCCATCTATATGTTGCCTCCAAGAAACACATTTTAAGCCCGAAGACACCTCCAGATTTAAAGTGAGGGGGTGGAAAAGAATTTACCATGCTAATGGACAGCAGAAGAAAGCAGGAGTGGCAATCCTTATATCAGATCAATTAGATTTTAAGCCAAAGACTATAATAAGAGATGAGGAAGGACACTATATCATACTCAAAGGGTCTGTCCAACAAGAAGATTTAACAATTTTAAATATCTATGCCCCCAATGTGGGAGCAGCCAACTATATAAACCAATTAATAACAAAATCAAAGAAACACATCAACAATAATACAATAATAGTAGGGGACTTTAACACTCCCCTCACTGAAATGGACAGGTCATCCAAGCAAAAGATCAGCAAGGAAATAAAGGCCTTAAACGACACACTGGACCAGATGGACATCACAGATATATTCAGAACATTTCATCCCAAAGCAACAGAATACACATTCTTCTCTACTGAACATGGAACATTCTCCAGAATAGATCACACCCTCGGTCCTAAATCAGGACACAACCGGTATCAAAAGTTTGGGATCATTCCCTGCATATTTTCAGACCACAATGCTCTAAAGCTAAAACTCAACCACAAAAGGAAGTTTGGAAAGAACCCAAATACATGGAGACTACACAGTATCCTTCTAAAGAATGAATGGGTCAACCGGGAAATTAAAGAAGAATTGAAAAAAATCATGGAAACAAATGATAATGAAAATACAACGGTTCAAAATCTGTGGGACACAACAAAGGCAGTCCTGAGAGGAAAATATATAGCGGTACAAGCCTTTCTCAAGAAACAAGAAAGGTCTCAGGTACACAACCTAACCCTACACCTAAAGGAGCTGGAGAAAGAACAAGAAAGAAACCCTAAGCCCAGCAGGAGAAGAGAAATCATAAAGATCAGAGCAGAAATCAATGAAATAGAAACCAAAAAAACAATAGAACAATTCAACGAAAGTAGGAGCTGGTTCTTTGAAAGAATTAATAAAATTGATAAACCCCTGGCCCGACTTATCAAAAAGAAAAGAGAAAGGACCCAAATAAATAAAATCATGAATGAAAGAGGAGAGATCACAACTATCACCAAAGAAATACAAACTATTATAAAACATACTATGAGCAACTCTACGGCAATACATTTGACAATCTGGAAGAAATGGATGCATTCCTAGAAACATATAAACTACCACAACTGAACCAGGAAGAACAGACCCATAACCAGTAAGGAGATTGAAACAGTCATTAAAAATCTCCAAACAGACAAAAGCCCAGGGCCAGACGGCTTCCCGGGAGAATTCTACCAAACATTTAAAGAAGAACTAATTCCTATTCTCCTGAAACTGTTCCAAAAAATAGAAATGGAAGGAAAACTTCCAAACTCATTGTATGAGGCCAGCATCACCCTGATCCCAAAACCAGACAAGGATCCCACCAAAAAAGAGAGCTATAGACCGATATCCTTGATGAACACAGATGCGAAAATACTCAACAAAATACTAGCCAATAGGATTCAACAGTACATTAAAAAGATTATTCACCACGACCAAGTGGGATTTATTCCAGGGCTGCAAGGTTGTTCAACATCCACAAATCAGTCAATGTGATACAACACATCAATAAAAGAAAGAACAAGAACCATATGATACTCTCAATAGATGCTGAAAAAGCATTTGACAAAGTACAACATCCCTTCCTGATCAAAACTCTTCAAAGTGTAGGGATAGAGGGCACATACTTCAATATCATCAAAGCCATCTCTGAAAAACCCACCGCAAATATCATTCTCAATGGAGAAAAACTGAAAGCTTTTCCGCTAAGGTCAGGAACACGGCAGGGATGTCCATTATCACCACTGCTATTCAACATCGTACTAGAGGTCCTAGCCTCAGCAATCAGACAACAAAAGGAAATTAAAGGCATCCAAATCGGCAAAGAAGAAGTCAAATTATCACTCTTCGCAGATGATATGATACTATATGTGGAAAACCCAAAAGACTCCACTCCAAAACTGCTAGAACTTATACAGGAATTCAGTAAAGTGTCAGGATATAAAATCAATGCACAGAAATCAGTTGCATTTCTCTACACCTACAGCAAGACAGAAGAAAGAGATATTAAGGAGTCAATCCCATTTACAATTGCATCCAAAACCATAAGATACCTAGGAATAAACCTAACCAAAGAGACACAGAATCTATACTCAGAAAACTATAAAGTACTCTTGAAAGAAATTGAGGAAGACACAAAGAAATGGAAAAATGTTCCATGCTCCTTTTTGGATGAATAAATATTGTGAAAATGTCTATGCTACCTAAAGCAATCTACACATTTAATGCAATTCCTATCAAAGTACCATCCATCTTTTTCAAAGAAATGGAACAAATAATTCTAAAATTTATATGGAACCAGAAAAGACCTCGAATAGCCAAAGGGATATTGAAAAAGAAAGCCAACGTTGGTGGCATCACAATTCCGGACTTCAAGCTCTATTACAAAGCTGTCATCATCAAGACAGCATGGTACTGGCACAAAAACAGACACATAGATCAATGGAACAGAATAGAGAGCCCAGAAATAGACCCTCAACTCTATGGTCAACTAATCTTCGACAAAGCAGGAAAGAATGTCCAATGGAAAAAAGACAGCCTCTTCAATAAATGGTGCTGGGAAAATTGGACAGCCACATGCAGAAAAATGAAATTGGACCATTTCCTTACACCACACACAAAAATAGACTCAAAATGGATGAAGGACCTCGTGTACGAAAGGAATCCATCAAAATCCTTGAGGAGAACACGGGCAGCCACCTCTTCGACCTCTGCCGCAGCAACATCTTCCTAGGAACAACGCAAAAGGCAAGGGAAGCAAGGGAAAAAATGAACTACTGGGATTTCATCAAGATCAAAAGCTTTTGCACAGCAAAGGAAACAGTTAACAAAATCAAAAGACAACTGACAGAATGGGAGAAGATATTTGCAAATGACATATCAGATAAAGGACTAGTGTCCAGAATCTACAAAGAACTTAGCAAACTCAACACCCAAAGAACAAATAATCCAATCAAGAAATGGGCAGAGGACATGAACAGATATTTCTACAAAGAAGACATCCAGATGGCGAACAGACACATGAAAAAGTGCTCCATATCACTCGGCATCAAGGAAATACAAATCAAAACCACAATGAGATATCACCTCACACTAGTCAGAATGGCTAAAATAAACAAGTCAGGAAATGACAGATGCTGGCGAGGATGCGGAGAAAGGGGAACCCTCCTACACTGTTGGTGGGAATGCCAGCTAGTGCAGCCACTCTGGAAAACAGCATGGAGGTTCCTCAAAATGTTGAAAATAGAACTGCCCTATGACCCAGCAATTGCACTATTGGGTATTTACCCTAAAGGTACAAATGTAGTGATCCAAAGGGGCACGTGCACCCGAACGTTTATAGCAGCAATGTCCACAATAGCCAAACTATGGAAAGAACCTAGATGTCCATCAACAGATGAATGGATCAAGAAGATGTGTTATATATACACAATGGCATACTATGCAGCCATCAAAAGAAATGAAATCATGCCATTTGCAACAACATGGATGGAACTAGAGCCTATCATGCTTAGCGAAATAAGTCAAGCAGAGAAAGACAACTATCATATGATCTCCCTGATATGAGGAAGTGGTGATGCAACATGGAGGCTTAAGTGGGTAGAAGAAGAATAAATGAAACAAGATGGGATTGGGAGGGAGACAAACCATAAGTGACTCTTAATCTCACAAAACAAACTGAAGGTTGCTGAGGGGAGGGGGTTTGGTAGAAGGGGGTGGGATTATGGACATTGGGAGGGTATGTGATTTGGTGAGTGCTGTGAAGTGTGTAAACCTGGTGATTCACAGACCTGTACCCCTGGGGATAAAAATATATGTGTATAAAAAATAAAAAATTAAAAAAAATTTTTTTAAAAAGAACCAAATGGAAATGCTCAAGGTGAAGAATACAATGACTGAAATGAAAACTGAAAAGGTTAGCAGACATGACCAAGTGGAGGAATCTGTGAGTGCTGTTATAGGGGAAAGGGGTAGGGGGAGAGGATAACAGGGTGATGGGCATTAAGGCGGGCACATGATGTAATGAGCACTGAGTGTTATACACAATTGATGAATCACTGTAACTCTACCTCTGAAACTATTAACACACTACATGTTTTTTTAATTGAATTTTTAAAAAATAAAATAAAATAAAATTTAAAAAAAATGTGATTATACACATACATATGTTCATTTGTGCACATTTCATGGCTTAGGGTTTCATGCAGTGCATAGATTAATTTTCAGTAAATAATATCAAGGTTTTTTTATAATAATACCAAGATTAATATATATACAAGATTAATAATATATAAAATGTATTGAATGGGTCTATGAGTGATTCTTGTTTTGTGACTCAAGCACAGTGATATCTTTATTATATATATCCCCCTAACTAAATCTTTAAAATAGAGAAAAAAAATCAATGTTGTTAATTTAAAAATGACAGCCTGGAAAGAAATGTTTTTTATTGAAGCACATGGTCAAGTTTATTTTACTTATTTAGTGTTTATATAGAATCTTTCATGTATCAGACACTATTTGCTTTACAAATATTAACTCATTTATTCCACATGACAATTTTAAGAGGTAAGCTATTATTGTTACTGTCCATTTTTTATAGATAAGGAAAGTGAAGCACTGAGAAGTCAAATAAATTATACAAGATCTCATAACTACTATGTGGTAAAGCATGGATCCAAACCTGGACAGGCTTGCTACTGAATATACATTCTCACTCATAATGGTATGCAGCCTCTCTTGGCTTAGTCCTGATAGAGCATATACTTACACAAATAGCACTGGCTTTTATGTTTTAAAACAAATAATGGCACCAGAGATCTTGGAAGCATTTGGAGCCCCTAGTTATACAAAGATCTAAAAGACTAAGAAGTCAAAGGCATATTTACATTTTCTTCTACAAATAACTGTGATTTCCCAAAAGAGAGAAGCTGGTGTTAGATGGTGCAAATACAATTACTGTGCAACCAGGGGCCCCTGGGTGGCACAGTCGATTAAGCAGCAGACTCCCTGTTTCTCCTCAAGCCATGATCTCAGGGTCCTGAAATGGAGCCCCAGGTCAGGCTCACTGCTCAGAAGGGAGTTTGCATCAGATACTCTCTCCCTCTCTCTCTGCCCCTCCTGCTCATGCTCTCTCTCTAATACTAAAATAAAATAAAATAAAATAAAAACTGTGACCTCCCTGAATGGCATGATAAAACCTAAGCAAGAGTCCAAACAAACACATGGTATGGGAAAAAAAGAAATTGAATTTGCTCTGGAATTAGCTGGTCTTCTCATGCGGCTCTAAACTAGAGAGAACTTGATCTGATAAATCTATGGACACAACTATTAAGAGGGAAAGAAAAACAACAGCAGAGGGAGTTTCCACAGAAAATAATAAAAGATAGGTGGCTCAAACTCAAGTCCCACAGCTTGGCTGGGAAATGTCATTCCCATGGAACTTTCTTCTCAGGGAACACACTAAAAGAACCTCTGTCTACTGGAAAGTTTTTTCCTATTAGACATTTATTTCTGCACTTCTTACCTGGACTGCCTTACTCTTTCAATATGAAACTTTTGTTGGACATTGCCTTATAACTTTCTAATTGTTTTTGTTTTCTCTTCACCCCTCCTTACTTATACTTCAAGACCCCCCCTTTTTTTTTAAGATTTTATTTATTTATTTGACACAGAGAGAGAGAGAGATCACAAGTAGGCAGGAAGGCAGGCAGAGAGGAAGAGGGAAGCAGGCTCCCTGCTTAGCAGAGAGCCCTATGTGGGGCTCCATCCCAGGACCCTGGGATTATGACCCAAGCTGAAGGCAGAAGCTTTAACCTACTGAGCCACCCAGGCGTCCCTCAAGACCCATTTTAAATTCCTTCTGAAATCCTTTCATATTACTTGATTTAATTTATAGATACTCTCCTGTCTGAATTTTTAACAGAAATAATACATTTATAATTTAACTGCTTAAATACTGAAAAAGTTCAGAATAACTGCTTAAATATCTTAATTTTAACAGGTCCACTTTTAAGCTACCTGTATCCTTGGATAAATGTGAAGTGTATTACTCACAATAGTTTTTGAGAAAAAAATAATTTTTTATCTGATAGTGCGACTACACATGCTATAGATACTCTAAAAGGTATGGTACAGTCTACTTCTAAGTCTTGGACAACATACTTTATCCTAGCAAAACAGTAATTTTATTTATCATTTATCAAAATGTAGGTACTATTTTGGTAGGCAGATTAATAGACTCCATATATGACCAATTTCTAATCTTCAGAACTTGTCAATATAGCTTACATGTCTATGATTCTGACACCAATTCTAATACGTGGGTTTTTCTCCCATATCAAGTATATCTCTGATACCAGATAGGGATATCCTGCTATTCAATTCAATTCTGACACCATCTACCTGAAGATAGATCCCCCATGTTAAGGGCTCAGTACTACAAGACTGTTCTACTCTAGTTTTCAGATGCTAATTTCAAATTCAGGTTATGCCTGTGCTTCCTATCTATGGGCTGTAGCCCAAAAGTTCCAATGACCCCATCCCTGGGTTGAATGAATTTACTGTGGCAGCTTATAAGAACTAAGAGAAACATTTTATTTATTATATTATCAGCTTATTATAAAAATCTATAATTCAGGAATAGCCAGATGGAAGAGATAAATAGTGCAAGGTATGTAGGAAGGGGTACAGAGGTCTCAGAAGCCTGTCTTTGTGCTTTATGAAACTTTCATTGTAGAGGAATGATTGATTAAATCATTAGCCCCTGGCAATTCCCAGTGCCTTTCCTCTCCCTGCAGGTCCTGGGATGAACTGAAAGTTACAACCCTCTGATCAGATTGTTGGGTCACTGGCAACCCACCCACCTTATTAATATAACAAAATATACTTTTCTTCCCAGCCCCTTCACTAAGGAGATTCAAAGAGCTTTAAGAGTTTTTGCCTGGGACAGGGGAAAAAATGCATATTACTTATTATAAATCATAGTATCTCAATATAAAAAAAAAAGACTTTGCAGGAACAATTAAATAAAAGCTCTTGAGATGCAGACTTAATCCTGGATTATTTGGGCAGGTCTAATCTAATCAGACATTGTAAAAGCTGAGAAACTTAGCTATAGTCAAAAGAAAACAATTCTCTGAAAGATGCCTTGTTGCTGGCTTTGAAGAAGGAAGAAGACAGTGTAGCCAAGGAGTATGGAAGGGCACTAGAATTTTTCTGAAAAAGGCCAGGGGACAAATTCTTCCTGTGTTCTCCAAAAGAAACAGAATTCAGTCTATACTGACTTTAACCCATTGGGAACCTTATGAGACTTCTGACCTTCAAGAACTGTGAAATAGTAATATGTGTTGGTTTAAGTCACTAAATTTATTGTAATTTGTTAGGGCAGCAATACAAATTTAATACAACAATAATGATGATAAAAAATGATTGCCACACCAAACTATGTAAATACTGTGTTGTTCCTTTTGTATAGGTTGTTAGTTTTTTTTTCTTTTTTTTAATATCCTATCATTACTTCAATCCTGTTTTGGTACTTACCTAATGCAGTATCATAAAATTTTATCATCTATACTTGAAGCAAGGTAAGCTGGAAGTGGGGTGTGAGATTTGAAAAACATTACTTCCAGATTTCACTTAATGGGCAGTACATTGCATGACAAGTAATTCCATGAATTTTCCTGGGCATGTTCATGAAGTGTATCTTTATTTCTGCCTATCTATCTATCTATCTATCTATCTATCATCTACCCCTTTATCTATTATCTATCTATACATATATTTCTATTGACAGGCTTGATGATGGTATCTTGACACCTGTACAATATTGAGGATTTGAATCTCTTATGCCTTAATTGAAAAAAGTTTTGTCTAAACAGTGAACCTTTCTAGTTTGACACTCTTGTTACCATTTGTATACCTTTTCTTATATAAGTAACCAAATCTTTCTCTCTTTCATTTACTTAATATCCTCTCTCTTTTCAGACATGGCATTTTTCTGAAATAGGTCACCACAATGCAATTTCTTATATTCTCTGTCAGAATTGCAGTTAAATGTGACTAAACTCTAGCACATACAAATATGACTACATTCTTGCTAATAATCATGTCATCTCGTGTTATCTATCACAAAGGCTGACTCTGACCAAGCAAAAGTGACTAGCTCCTTTTTATCCATGCTGTTTCTGATTTTAAACTCTGTAAATCATTCTTCTCTTTTGAGAGGATAGGACCCCTTGTTCTATCTGTCTATCTATCTATCATCTACCTATTCATCAATCATCTATCTATTAAGAATTAATCTATGGAGGGCATCTTTGTTCTTTCCACAGTTTGGAGACCGTGGCCATTGCTGCTATAAACATTGGGGCACAGATGGCCCTTCCTTTCACTACATCTGAATCTTTGGGGTAAATACCCAAGGAGTGCAATTGCAGGGTCAGAGGGAAGTTCTATTTTTAATTTCTTGAGGAATCTCCACACTGTTCTCCAAAGAGGCTGCACCAACTTGCATTCCCACCAACAGTGGAAGAGGGTTCCCCTTTTCCACATCCCCTCCAACACATGTTGTTTCCTGTCTTGCTAATTTTGGCCACTCTAACTGGTGTAAGGTGATATCTCAATGTAGTTTTAATTTGAATCTCCCTGATGGCTAGTGATGATGAACATTTTTTCATGTGTCTGATAGCCATTTGTATGTCTTCATTGGAGAAGTGTCTGTTCATATCTTCTGCCCATTTTTTTGATATGAACCAAGATGCCCTTCAACGGACGAATGGATAAGGAAGATGTGGTCCATATAATACTATGGAGTATTATGCCTTCATCAGAGAAGACGAATACCCAACTTTTGTAGCAACATGGATGGGACTGGAAGAGATTGCTGAGTGAAATAAGTCAAACAAAAAGAGTCAATTATCATATGGTTTCACTTATTTGTGGAGCATAACAAATAACATGGAGGACATGGGGAGATAGAGAGGAGAAGGGAGTTGGGGGAAATTGGAAGGGGAGGTGAACCATGAGAGACTATGGACTCTGAAAAACAATCTGAGGGTTTTGAAGGGGCAGGGGGTGGGAGGTCAGGGTACCAGGTGGTGGGTATTATAGAGGGCACGTATTGCATGGAGCACTGGATGTGGTACAAAAACAATGAATACTGTTATGCTGAAAATTAAAAAAAAATTAAAAAAACTGAAAAAAAAAGAATTAATCTAGGGAGAAAGTCATGAAAATAAAATAAATTATTTTTAAGCTAAAGAAATTTTGGAACTTTTCTATTCACTTTTACATATACAAGCAAAAAACAAACTTGACATCATTTATTTGTACTATTTTATGTAACATATTACTATTTAAGTGTATTCATAGTCACAAAAGAAAAAATGGCAAAAATATACTAAAAGATATATTCAAGAGTACTCTTTAAAATTTATAAATAATGAAATTTTAATGTGTGGTTTTATTTTATGTATAAAATGCAAACACAAATGTTCATCACTAAATTTATTCCTTAAAAAATGTTTAATTAGAGAGTGTCCAATAGTGATTAGAAACAAAGGCATTAGTGTCACATTATTAGTTTAAAATCTTGGTCCTGATCTTGACTTGCTCTGTGGTTTAGTATAAGCTTCTATGTATTCGCTCCATAACCTAGTGCCTTGTTGAGTTACTAGAAGATTTGAGTGAATTAATGCACATTAAGTCTTCAGTATAAATGTGAACTATTATGAACTATTCTATAATAAAGAAAAAACTAAAATAATATGAAATATCAGTTGAAACAGATATTAGATGTACATAGTAATACACTGATAAATTAATGGGTAAGAATTTAAAAATCATGTTTTTTGCACTAGAGTAGCATGTGAAACAAATATGATGTGGCATAATACATTAATCTGCCTTAGTATCAAAATAAGTATTACTTTGCCATTTACTATCAATAAAGAACCACCACAAATTCCCTAGAAAGAGTGAAAATTCAAAACCCATCCAGATAAAAATTGCTTTTATATTGATGCCATCTCTAGGGATATGTTTGGAATTGAATTTTCTTGTTTTTGATCACCCTGACATTATTGTTCATTGGAATGAACATGAGAAATTGCTCATCAATGACATATAAAATTTTTTAAAAGATTGGAATTTAAAACCCATCCCTGGAGCTTGCCTTAATATTGAAGCAATTTCATAGCCAGGGTTTGAATTTAAGTCCTCATGGATTTTAAGTGAGAATTGTCTTCACATTGCTTACACAATAAAATGGGACCAAATATATTTATATAGTGATACAGAGACTCTGTGAAATTCAGATTTTTCAAAGGAAATAAAAAATAATATATTATGTATGTTCTTTCATATTTTCCTGATAAACTTTATTTTTATTTTAATGTTCAAGCTTATAATAAGAATTAGTAATAGAATTAAAGATAAGCATATGCTTTATGAAATCTTAGATTTAAAAAAAGTTATATATCTAGTTTCTCATATATTCCATTCTTCAATCTTATTTTTGCTGTAATTTGCCCAATTTTAAGAAACTATATAAAAATCTGAGGGAGATAATTAAATCTAAGATGATATTTCATATCAACATTGCATAATTTATATATAAATTATATTTAAAATGAGCACAACAATAGTGAAAAAATGAAACTCTAATCTTTCGGCAGACATAAAAATGATGCTAAGGCAATAGTTATGTGTTCCTTTAAAAATTTTTTAAGTGATCTATTTCATAGTGCATAATGTATTTATTTAGTAGCATAATATATCCATATTTAATGCATAACAACATATCATTACTGATATATTAAATTGATATATTTTCTCAGTTCACTGTCCTTAACACTAAATTAGTAAAACTGAATTTTTAAAAAATCTCAAAAATACAGACTAGAAATGCTATGAAAATGTTTCTTTTATTATATATCTACAGGTTTTATAGTAGGCAACATGTGTTCAATGTGTATCTCTAAGAAACAAGCTTGAGACACTAATGCCTCAAGCCATTGAAAGGGACTCAAGGTTAATAATCATTAACTCAATATTTTTTTACCACATCTTAGACACACTTATTGTCACAGCTATTATAACAGCTATTATAAATGAAACTAACACTCAAACAGATAACATAACACTATTTCCTAAAACATTTTATAGTAAATATAAATAGAATAGAAAGAGATATAAGTACTATTCAAAGAAGTACTTTTCAGGAAGAGATAGGGGCCACACACTAGCTAAAAAAGGAATAATAAAAAAAGTCAAACCAATGAGGTCTGTTTACACTGAAACACAGCATGAGAGAAAAAGGGGGTTCAGAAAGGATAATGTGGACAAGTTGTCGTTACACAGAAAGGCTTATTACATTTACACTCAAAGTTCATGGTACTTTTGCACTGAAGTTACATGAAGAAGACATGAGGAGAAGGTTTTAAGCAAGTAAATTACTTGGCTTAGCTTATATTTTAGGAAAAGTTTTGTAACTAATCTGTGTGTGTAGTCTGTTAGGAGTTTATGGACTGAGGGAGGTCAGTTAAAAGACTACTGTAGTGTCTAGAGGAGAAAGTAAAATCATGAAAAATAATTTTTTCTATTAAATTAGAACCCAATGGATAACCTTTTTGAGAAAATATAAACTTGGTAAGAGTAGAGCTAAGAATTGTGACACTAATATCCAATACTCAACCCCAAAAGACATTTTTTCCTCTTATGTGATAAATTCTGGTCTCTTGTTTTGTTTCTGATTCTGATTTCCTTCTGAATGACCAAAATAGTTAAATACATGGGCTTCTAAAAGAAACAGTTTCAAAATTATGGAAGAGTTTTTAGGAAGATAGATCAATAATGAATTGCAAGTATAATTTATCAGAATTCTCCCATGAAAGTGAAGTAAAATGGTCATCATGTTAATGTTTGTGAAGTCATTTCATATTTATAAAATATCCAATTCTGACAATATACAGTGGTTATGATTTACTTATAGTTCTAGAATAAATCAAATAATGTTCGGGGTAATACAGCACAATGAATAGAAAGGCACAATTCTTCAATTAAAATATTGTCCTTACCATTGGGCAATTGCATTAAATGGGGGGAGTCCTTGGGGCAATTAGCATCTCTTAGCTTCCATTTCCTTACCTATAAAATTGAGATAATAAGTGTTCTTTTTTTCAGCAGGTTATGGTGAGGATTCATCACAGAGTATCACACGCAGGAATGACAATAAGTACCAGCCATGTTATTATTTACAGGTTTTATATCACCAATATTCTGTTTTGTCATGAAAGTTAATGCATTTACAGCTTCTGGGAATTAAGATGTGGACAGTCATTGGGGAGTCATTATAGTAAATTACTCATATCAATATAGAGTGTTTTCATGATTCTGACAATGATAATCTCTCTTATGAGAGTTATGTCATTTAAAAACAATTTCAGTTCTACTCTTCTTTTTGTTTCTTGAAAGACTAACAAATATCCTCAAGAAAAAAAGTATGTCATAAACATATGCACAGCACAGATAACACGAAGGGTTCATGGAAAAACTTAAAGTTTAACTTAAACCCAGTTCTTTCTGATACATGTTCATGATGTTACAATTAATGGGATTTGTTTTTCTTATTTACGGTAAATATAAATTATCTATTAATTTTCTCTTTTATTGGTAAGATGTGATAATTTTTTGAACAAAAATAACTAAAATAAAAGTGAAGAAAGACAAGTTTGCTTCTAGGGAACACATGAGAAATCTGCTTTGATTGCAGTTCAAATGCTTATCTAAAATTTCCTACTCAGTACTTTCCCTAATTACTTTATCATTTTAGCACATTTAAAACAGAAATGTTGACCCCATTTTTTATACATATTGGCTTATGTTCATAACTGTCCATGTTTTGGACTTCTCAAACATGTGAATACAGACCCTAGTTAGTAGTCAGTGGTTTGATGACTGAAGAAAAAGGCAAAAGAAAGTAATTTTCTTCCAATGTTAATTTTAGATAAAAGTTTCGCAAAATCTCACTTTAATGTCAAAATTGAAAAGATATTTCATGAAATATGATGCAATATTTATTGTTTTTCATTATAAAGGGTGTCTTCTGATAAACACATGCTTGTAGTATGGCCAATAATGTTGTAATTTTGAGAACTATACATGGGTGGACATATGTTTTCACTACTAATAGGGTATCTTTAACAAGAAAAACTCCAAAACCAAATCCCTAACAAATTAGAAAAAGAGAAAATGCAAAATACAGAAATAAATTATTTATAGGTATCATAAATGGCTAACTCAAAAAAAGGATGAAAAGGGCCAGGATTCTGGAGATAGAACATTAGAAGGATGAGCTAATTATCTGCAGTGTCATAGTACCTGTTGTTTTTTCAAATCCGTATGTTCATAAGAGGATTTTGAAATAGCAGAGCCTACTCCTTTAGGAACAGAAGGAAAAAAAAAGGCATTTTTGATGTCTTTCAGAGAGAAAATGCTTCCTTTTCACAACACTTTTTAACCTCTTTGCTGTACAAAGAGGTCTAAAAGCTAAGCTGAGTAGAATTTTGGCAGCCATGCCAAAATTCATAGCAGTCATGCCATGGCACTGCAGAGACAGAAACTAGAATTTCAGTCTCCCTGGGGGAAAAGGTCAAAGCGAATGTGCTGAGATCTCAGGAGGAAACCAATCAACCCAAACTTCATTTACTTTGGACAATTATTAGCTTAAGGTAATAAGCTTTCAAATCATTTTACTTAGTAAAGGAAATAAAGAAACATCTCTAGAGAAAGATCACTTCATTTAGGACCTAAACATTTATAAAAAGATACTGACACAAAATTAAAAAAAAAAAATTACTCAGCATTCGAATGGTTTAGGGCCATATGGCCAGAAGTTGAGGACTATAAGAAAATAAACAAACAAACAAACAAAAAAACAAAAAAACAAATAAAAAAATTAAAAATAGACTCACACACGGTCCAGTTATGTAAGATAGCACTCATGATTTAAAATATAGTTAGTATGTCAAAGGAAATAGAGAACCCATCATTTTCAAAACTAGTTAAAAGTATGGAGAAAATTAAATATAGAAATGTTTGAAACATATCAAATAAAAATTTTGGATTTGAAAATCTGTATTTGAAAATCAGAATTCATGGAAGATGGTTAGGACATGAGAAAATAAAAATGGGATTTTTGAAACTGAAAATAGACAAATAGAAAATATCTACATTGAAAGAGACAAAGAAAAGAATGCTGATTTAAATAACAAACATAGGAGGAGGAGTCAAGATGGCGGAGAAGTAACAGGCTGAGACTACTTCAGCTAGCCGGAGATCAGCTAGATAGCTTATCTAAAGATTGCAAACACCTGAAAATCCATCGGCAGATCGAAGAGAAGAAGAACAGCAATTCTGGAAACAGAAAAACAACCACTTTCTGAAAGGTGTTTTCTTTTTTTATAAATTCTTTTCTTTTTTTGTTCTTTTTTCTTATTATTTTTCTTTCTTCCTTTTTGAACCTCTTTTTATCCCCTTTCTCCCCCCTCACGATTTGGGATCTCTTCTAATTTGGTTAAAGCATATTTTCCTGGGGTTGTTGCCACCCTTTTAGTATTTTACTTGCCCCTTCATATACTCTAATCTGGACAAAATGACAAGACGGAAAAATTCAACACAAAAAAAAGAACAAGAGGCAGTACCGAAGGCTAGGGATCTAATCAATACAGACATTGGTAATATGTCAGATCTAGAGTTCAGAATGACAATTCTCAACGTTCTAGCCAGGCTCGAAAAACGCATGGAAGATATTAGAGAAACCCTCTCGAGAGATATAAAAGCCCTTTCTGGAGAAATAAGAGAACTAAAATCTAACTAAGTTGAAATAAAAAAAGCTATTAATGAGGTACAATTAAAAATGGAGGCTCTCACTGCTACGATAAATGAGGCAGAAGAAAGAATTAGTGATATAGAAGACCAAATGACAGAGAATAAAGAAGCTGAGCAAAAGAGGGACAAACAGCTACTGGACCACGAGGGGAGAATTCGAGAGATAAGTGACACCATAAGACGAAACAACATTAGAATAATTGGGATTCCAGAAGAAGAAGAAAGTGAGAGGGGAGCAGAAGGTATACTGGAGAGAATTATTGGGGAGAATTTCCCCAATATGGCAAAGGGAACGAGCATCAAAATTCAGGAGGTTCAGAGAACGCCCCTCAAAATCAATAAGAATAGGCCCACACCCCGTCACGTAATAGTAAAATTTACAACTCTCAGTGACAAAGAGAAAATCCTGAAAGCAGCCCCGGAAAAGAAGTCTGTAACATACAATGGTAAAATATTAGATAGGCAGCTGACTTATCCACAGAGACCTGGCAGGCCAGAAAGAGCTGGCATGATATTTTCAGAGCACTAAATGAGAAAAACATGCAGCCCAGAATACTATATCCAGCTAGGCTATCATTGAAAATAGAAGGAGAGATTAAAAGCTTCCAGGACAAACAAAAACTGAAAGAATTTGCAAACACCAAACCAGCTCTACAGGAAATCTTGAAAGGGGTCCTCTAAGCAAAGAGAGAGCCTACAAGTGGTAGATCAGAAAGGAACAGAGACCATATACAGTAACAGTCACCTTACGGGCAATACAATGGCACTAAATTCATATCTCTCAATAGTTACCCTGAAT
Organism: Mustela lutreola; assembly: GCF_030435805.1. NCBI lineage: Eukaryota > Metazoa > Chordata > Mammalia > Carnivora > Mustelidae > Mustela > Mustela lutreola. The sequence goes on from NC_081290.1 coordinate 79,253,885, forward strand.
GTGAATGGGCTAAATGCCCCTGTCAAAAGACACAGGGTATCAGAATGGATAAAAAAACAAAACCCATCTATATGTTGCCTCCAAGAAACTCATTTTAAGCCTGAAGATACCTCCAGATTTAAAGTGAGGGGGTGGAAAAGAATTTACCATGCTAATGGACATCAGAAGAAAGCAGGAGTGGCAATCCTTATATCAGATCAATTAGATTTTAAGCCAAAGACTATAATAAGAGATGAGGAAGGACACCATATCATACTCAAAGGGTCTGTCCAACAAGAAGATTTAACAATTTTAAATATCTATGCCCCCAATGTGGGAGCAGCCAACTATATAAACCAATTAATAACAAAATCAAAGAAACACATCAACAATAATACAATAATAGTAGGGGACTTTAACACTCCCCTCACTGAAATGGACAGGTCATCCAAGCAAAAGATCAGCAAGGAAATAAAGGCCTTAAACGACACACTGGACCAGACGGACATCACAGATATATTCAGAATATTTCATCCCAAAGCAACAGAATACACATTCTTCTCTAGTGCACATGGAACATTCTCCAGAATAGATCACATCCTCGGTCCTAAATCAGGACTCAACCGGTATCAAAAGTTTGGGATCATTCCCTGCATATTTTCAGACCACAATGCTCTAAAGCTAGAACTCAACCACAAAAGGAAGTTTGGAAAGAACCCAAATACATGGAGACTACACAGTATCCTTCTAAAGAATGAATGGGTCAACCGGGAAATTAAAGAAGAATTGAAAAAAATCATGGAAACAAATGATAATGAAAATACAACGGTTCAAAATCTGTGGGACACAACAAAGGCAGTCCTGAGAGGAAAATATATAGCGGTACAAGCCTTTCTCAAGAAACAAGAAAGGTCTCAGGTACACAACCTAACCCTACACCTAAAGGAGCTGGAGAAAGAACAAGAAAGAAACCCTAAGCCCAGCAGGAGAAGAGAAATCATAAAGATCAGAGCAGAAATCAATGAAAAAGAAACCAAAAAAACAATAGAACAAATCAACGAAAGTAGGAGCTGGTTCTTTGAAAGAATTAATAAAATTGATAAACACCTGGCCCGACTTATCAAAAAGAAAAGAGAAAGGACCCAAATAAATAAAATCATGAATGAAAGAGGAGAGATCACAACTAACACCAAAGAAATACAAACTATTATAAAACATACTATGAGCAACTCTACGGCAATACATTTGACAATCTGGAAGAAATGGATGCATTCCTAGAAACATATAAACTACTACAACTGAACCAGGAAGAAAAAGAAAGCCTCAACAGACCCATAACCAGTAAGGAGATTGAAACAGTCATTAAAAATCTCCAAAGAAACAAAAGCCCAGGGCCAGACGGCTTCCCGGGGGAATTCTACCAAACATTTAAAGAAGAACTAATTCCTATTCTCCTGAAACTGTTCCAAAAAATAGAAATGGAAGGAAAACTTCCAAACTCATTTTATGAGGCCAGCATCACCCTGATCCCAAAACCAGACAAGGATCCCACCAAAAAAGAGAGCTATAGACAAATATCCTTGATGAACACAGATGCGAAAATACTCAACAAAATACTAGCCAATAGGATTCAACAGTACATTAAAAAGATTATTCACCACGACCAAGTGGGATTTATTCCAGGGCTGCAAGGTTGGTTCAACATCCGCAAATCAATCAATGTGATACAACACATCAATAAAAGAAAGAACAAGAACCATAGGATACTCTCAATAGATGCTGAAAAAGCATTTGACAAAGTACAACATCCCTTCCTGATCAAAACTCTTCAAAGTGTAGGGATAGAGGGCACATACCTCAATATCATCAAAGCCATCTCTGAAAAACCCACCGCAAATATCATTCTCAATGGAGAAAAACTGAAAGCTTTTCCGCTAAGGTCAGGAACACGGCAGGGATGTCCATTATCACCACTGCTATTCAACATCGTACTAGAGGTCCTAGCCTCAGCTATCAGACAACAAAAGGAAATTAAAGGCATCCAAATTGGCAAAGAAGAAGTCAAATTATCACTCTTTGCAGATGATATGATACTATATGTGGAAAACCCAAAAGATTCCACTCCAAAACTGCTAGAACTTATACAGGAATTCAGTAAAGTGTCATGATATAAAATCAATGTACAGAAATCAGTTGCATTTCTCTACACCAACAGCAAGACAGAAGAAAGGGAAATTAAGGAGTCAATCCCATTTACAATTGCACCCAAAACCATAAGATACCTAGGAATAAACCTAACCAAAGAGACACAGAATCTATACTCAGAAAACTATAAAGTACTCTTGAAAGAAATTGAGGAAGACACAAAGAAATGGAAAATGTTCTATGCTCCTGGATTGGAAGAATAAATATTGTGAAAATGTCTATGCTACCTAAAGCAATCTACACATTTAATGCAATTCCAATCAAAGTACCATCCATCTTTTTCAAAGAAATGGAACAAATAATTTTAAAATTTATATGGAACCAGAAAAGACCTCGAATAGCCAAAGGGATATTGAAAAAGAAAGCCAATGTTGGTGGCATCACAATTCCAGACTTCAAGCTCTATTACAAAGCTGTCATCATCAAGACAGCATGGTACTGGCACAAAAACAGACCCATAGATCAATGGAACAGAATAGAGAGCCCAGAAATAGACTCTCAACTCTATGGTCAACTAATCTTCGACAAAGCAGGAAAGAATGTCCAATGGAAAAAAGACAGCCTCTTCAATAAATGGTGCTGGGATAATTGGACAGCCACATGCAGAAAAATGAAATTGGACCATTTCCTTACACCACACACGAAAATAGACTCAAAATGGATGAAGGACCTCAATGTGTGAAAGGAATCCATCAAAATCCTTGAGGAGAACACAGGCAGCAACCTCTTCGACCTCAGCCGCAGCAACATCTTCCTAGGAACAATGCAAAAGGCAAGGGAAGCAAGGGCAGAAATGAACAATTGGGATTTCATCAAGATCAAAAGCTTTTGCACAGCAAAGGAAACAGTTAACAAAATCAAAAGACAACTGACAGAATGGGAGAAGATATTTGCAAACGACATATCAGATAAAGGACTAGTGTCCAGAATCTATAAAGAACTTAGCAAACTCAACACCCAAAGAACAAATAATCCAATCAAGAAATGGGCAGAGGACATGAACAGACATTTCTGCAAAGAAGACATCCAGATGGCCAACAGACACATGAAAAAGTGCTCCATATCACTCGGCATCAGGGAAATACAAATCAAAACCACAATGCGATATCACCTCACACCAGTCAGAATGGCTAAAATCAACAAGTCAGGAAATGACAGATGCTGGCGAGGATGCGGAGAAAGGGGAACCCTCCTACACTGTTGGTGGGAATGCAAGCTGGTGCAACCTCTCTGGAAAACAGCATGGAGGTTCCTCAAAATGTTGAAAATAGAACTGCCCTATGACCCAGCAATTGCACTATTGGGTATTTACCCTAAAGATACAAACGTAGTGATCCAAAGGGGCACGTGCACCCGAATGTTTATAGCAGCAATGTCCACAATAGCCAAACTATGGAAAGAACCTAGATGTCCATCAACAGATGAATGGATCAAGAAGATGTGGTATATATATACAATGGAATACTATGCAGCCATCAAAAGAAATGAAATCTTGCCATTTGCGACAACATGGATGGAACTAGAGTGTATCATGCTTAGCGAAATAAGTCAGGCAGAGAAAGTCATCTATCATATGATCTCCCTGATATGAGGAAGTGGTGTTGCAACATGGGGGCTTAAGTAGGTATGATAAGAATAAATGAAAGAAGATGGGATTGGGAGGGAGACAAACCATAAGTGACTCTTAATCTCACAAAACAAACTGAGGGTTGCTGGGGGGAGGGGATTTGGGAGAAGGGGGTGGGATTATGGACATTGGGGAGGGTATGTGATTTGGTGAGTGCTGTTAAGTGTGTAAACCTGGTGATTCACAGACCTGTACCCCTGGGGATAAAAATATATGTTTATAAAAAATAAAAAATTATATTAAAAAAAATAAAAAAAAATAAATAACAAACATATGTAGGAAATAGCAAAAATAAAGTGCAGAGGGAGTGTTCTCAATGTATCAGGATAAATGGTAATCCTTTAAGAAGTATGTATTGGAAATTATCTTCATTACTTTGGGTATATGCAAATGTTTATTATGATAAAGGAAAGGTAAACAATTTTAATATGTAATGTTACACCATTCTTAACATTGTTTTCAATAGTCAAAAATTATATGAATTGAAAATTATGAATTAAGTTAAAATCTCACTTGTATTGACAAAATTTAAAGAGGTCCTACATTTCATATGCCAAATATCATAATAATTTCATTCTGAATCTATTAGAAGGATTCACAAGAATTCTGGGACATATTTGTTAAATAATGTAAAAGATGCAGACTGATACACCTGTATTTTATTTGAGATTCCAACTGACTATAAGTAGCATTCTTGTTCGATGGCATGATTTTTTCCAAAATAGTGAGATATTCTTGGTAAACATATTTTTAAAAACAATTTTCATGTTAGGTTTAATTCTGAAAATGCCAATGAATATTAAAACTATTCAAATTATGTTATTTGGATCCAGGAACAAAGTTAAATTTTAGGTTCGGATAATTTGCTCAAGGGACAGGACAATTCTCTTTTATGTTGAATTGTCCCAAACCCAGGACATCTAGTATTTCAAGGATAAACAGCCACCAGAATAAATATCAGTTGGGCCCCTTCAATCACTAGGACAACAAAATATCAACTTACAAATTTCCAAATGCTCCACAGGACATGGAAACTCCCTATCTTCCCAGACCCATGCTAAGAATTACTCTCTTTGGGGGTATTTTAGGTCAATTTTCAAGGGGCTGAAGTACCTTAATTTCTCAATCATCATCTTTTAATCTTCTCTCAAGCTCATTCAGTGATTTGGAAAAAAAAAAAAAAATAGGTGTATATTGAAAACATGGCCTCATTCCAAGTAATTGTTAATCATCACCACCAGAATTCAGATCTTTCCACTTAGGCTACCAAAGTAACTACTGAATCCTTTTTTCTGCTTTTCCCTAACTCCCCATTGGATCCCCAAATAAATTCTCTATGAAACAAGAGGAAACTTCCTTTTTTTAATCTTTAATTACATTATGTCCCTTCTTTAATCTTCTCTCTTCAAAGTCTTTCCTTCCACTTGTATAAAATTATAAATTCTTCATTTGTCTTTCAAGTGCCACAATAACTTGCTTCTTTATACTTCTGTCAAACCTATGTTCTATTGTTCTTCCACTGATTACCCACAGACACATTGACCTTCATATTCTCCATGCAAACATGAGGTTCAGGAATCCTGGGGTGCTCCCTTTCTTCCCAGATTCCTAAAATGTGCCTTCCTAAGTTATACACTTGGGTAGGTGCCTTGTTTGAATCAAGTCAGGTCAAATAGCATCTCTTCTGTCTAAACCAGAACTCAATCCACTTAGCAAGAATAATTTTCCTTCACAGAACCTATTATTAACTGGCATTATATAATGTATTTATTTATTCATCTGTTATATTCTGTATTCTCCTCTAGATGCAATCTTCAAAAGGCAGAAAAATGATCTGATTGTAATCTGTTATATCCCTGATACCGAAAATACTACCAATAAATGATATGCATTTAAAAAATGTTAAGTCCTGGTATAAATAAGTTACTAGTCTCTTTTCTCTAAACTTCAGGAAAAATAGTCTAATTCAATGAATATTAAAAGTATAAGATATTTTCCTTGAAATGATTTCCAATCTTTCTATTAAGAGAAAAGTTCTTTCTCTTTCTTTTCCCACTTGACTACACAATATATCATTTTATGAGATCATAAAGTAATATATATTTTTAGTCCCAAGAAGAATTTATCCATTCTGAAACCTTTAGTCTGATAGCTATTGTTTTAATATTTGCTAAAGCAAATCTTCTAAGCCTCTTCTATTGGAAAGGTTTTTTTTTTAATGCTTTATTTGTATTCCTCTTTAAATGAGTAAAGGGAATAATCTGTCCACAAAAGACTTAGAGTAACTCTGATTCCAATGGAAAATTGAATATTTTTAATAAAATATTGCAGTATGTTATTTTACATTTCATGTTATGTGATCTGTAATATAAAAATTCCTGTCTGGGTATTAAGAAACAAGAACACCCTGAAAATATCCTTCAGATCACACAAAGGTAATGCAAAGTCAATAAAATTGCTTCATAATAATTTTGAGACTTCCCAAAGGTTTTGGCAGAGAGTTAAGTTTTTCATAAGATGAGAGAATATGTCCTATGCAGAGAAATTGAATCTATGAGTCAGAAATGCATAGTTTCAGAAGCTTGTAGTATTCTAATCATGACTTCATCATTTCACTTATTGGAACTGTCACAGATCTATAATAATTTAATCTTCCAATCATTGAGCTATCTTACCTCTAAATAATACAATTCTACTTTTCCACAGAGATATAAATTAAAGAACAAGATCTTTTAAAATAGATAACAAAGAGAGAAAGAAATAGTGTAGATGATAACAGTCTGTCAATCCATAAACTTTGAGTGGAGATGTCCATAATTCAATACTCATTCACCAATGAGGACATTTATTTTTTTATTATTATTATTACTAAGGACAGGAAAAGATAGGTTTGCATGTGTACTTACATTAAAATAACTAACTTGAAAAAGAAATTCTCTAAGTAATTTTAACATGTACTGCAGTGTAAGTTTTATTTTCTTTTCTGATTTTTACATTACTTCCCCGAAGATACTGACTTCCTTTATGAAAACTGAATAACTTCATTTACTTAAACCACCACAGGGAACAACATAAGAATGGCAATTTCAGATTATCATAGTTTTTTATTGTTGGTTTAATGCTTACAATTAGCATGTCTGTGCTCTGTGCCAAAAGTTGTTCATTCGTTTGCTTGTATTTTTGTCAGTGAGTAACTGAAAATTTCAGAAATACATACATAACATTTATTGTAATTCTGTTAAAAGTATGAGTCCAAATATTATAAATTAAACTATTATTTTCTCAAGAAATAAATACCAACAGTGAGTGCTCATATTTTATTCATGATATGTGTGTGTTTGCAGCATTACGAACTTTGAGTCATTTTCTTTTTAAATTTTATGTCAAATAAAGTTTAGATTATGTAGTAAGTTATATTTTAATGTGCAATTTTAATGCATAATAAGAAAACTATTCCTTTTAAGATAAACTCACCAACTATAATTTAATAGTAAATCAAGCATAGCATTTGTGAATATGCATGTATAATTAATTTACATAAGTTAATATGTTCTTATTATTTATATATTAATTATTATATATCACTTATTTGTTAAAACTGCTCAGAGACTAAGACAAGTATGAATTTATTTTAATTGGATTATTTAATATAATTTAATAAATGTTTATGCTCTAATAAATGTTGCTTTAGTTTATAAATAAATTTTATTTTTAAATATTTTTAAAATTTTTATTTATTTATTTGAGACAGAGAAAGCACAAGCAAGGAGGAGGGTCAGAGGGAGAGGGGGAAGACGACTCCCTGCTGAGCACGAAGCCTGATAGTGGGTTTGATCCCAGGACCCTGAGATCATGACCTGAACTGAAGGTTGCCGCTTAAAGGACTGGAGCCACCCAGGTGCCCCTATAAGTTCATTTAAAAACTTAATGTCTATAAAACCTTAGAAAGAGTTATCAGTGGGAAAAATCCATAATTTTTGTTAAGTATGTTAGCTATATATATTTTTGACTTCCTAGAAATTGACTCAATATCACAAATCCAAAGGTTTAAGATATATCTACAAATATATTAACGTATACAGGAAAGTAATATTTAGTCAGTTGTTCATACACCAAAAAAAGTATGTCTTAATTATTTTTATTTTAGCTCATTTGCATTTGGAAATATTTATAATCTAAGTATTAAATAATTGGTATGTATTTAAATTATTACTGTGTGCAATCTGCAATGATGAATTATTATTAAGTCTGGATACTGCCCTTCCAAAGATTACTATTTAGTTAGTAAGACAGAATACACCCTTAAAACATTTAATACATTAAAATTTTATGAAAAACATATTTAATTAGAAAATAGCATCTAAAAATGTTAACTCACTTTTAAGGGACTTTTAAAAACTTTCTTTGACAATGCAAGTTTCTGGGTAGCAAGGATATTTGATAACTGCTTTATAATATTTCTCCTATAATGATGCTCAGCTTACAAGCACTTTTTCAATGATGAAGGCTTTGGTCAGCATCCCTGCCTCCCACTACACATTCTTTCACACAAAAAGAGAAAACTGCAAGCTTATATCTCAACATATCTCAAATCTATTTCCACTGCTAAGATGATAAACTTCTAATTTTATTTCCCATTCAGGTTTAAAGCTTTATTTAGTTTCTAAGTAGCAAGAAGTCTACATTTTATTGCCTGAATTATGCAATGAAGTGGTAAAATATCTAAACTCCCCCCTTACATACAAGTGTAAGAAACAAAAAATTGGGTAAGAGATGGAAAAATCTCAGCACAGGCGGGAATATAACACAAATGTGGGTGAAGGGCTCACCCTAAGAAAGGATCGTACTCTGTTCTGCCCTAGTCCTCTTTGTCACTGCTAATTCAGTTTTGAACTTCTGCAGCTCTCTTATAAGAAATTATACTTAAATATTGTTTGTACTCTTTATGGAATTTTAAAGTTTTCAACAAGTGAAAATATAAATACATTTGCACCATATAATAAATATGAGATTATCCAATGATAATACATTATTATAAGAAGAATTTTTCTCAAATTATTTAATTATTTTATATCTGCATAAAGATATTTTGCCTATACAATCCATCTATGTATAAGAGATTTTCTCAAATTATTATTTATTTGATGTAATTTTTACATGGACAGTTAAATTCTCAAACTGCCAAGCAAAATATTGTTTGGCAAGGTGACACCGTTGAGAAAGAAATGTTTTTAGTATTTGAAGAAGAAATTATATAATCCTTTGCAAAATTTGTTAAATATTCTAGCTCAAAAATAAGCTTTGAATTTCCCTTCAATTTTGAAAAATTGAGAAGTGATTTTCTTGAAATATAATTATAAATAACAAAATATGTAAGTAGAGTATAATTGAGAAGCTTGAAGACCCTTAATTATAGTGGTGCAAATGTGGCATTATAAAACTTGAATTGCAGCCTAATTATTACTTCTTTTTTTCATCTTAAGAAATTGCTGACAAATGGTTTATAGTTTTAACTTAAGAAACTAGAATAAAATTTAGAATTAAAGATACAGTGGCTCAAAAAGCATGTTGACGTATGCTATTTAGCTCTGAAACATATTATGAAATTTTAAAAAACACAGCATAAATTTGTACTTGAAGTGTATATGTGAATCATAGTAAGGAAGAACACATTTTTATTAATTAAATAGAACACTTGTAAATTCTGATTTTGCTTTCTATGGCTTCTCTTTCTTATGAGTAATTGTATATGGTGTGTGTGCATAAATGTCAATTATGTTTATGCTATTTCTTTTTTAAAAAAATTTTATTTATTTATTTGACAAATAGAGATCATAAGTAGACAGAGGCAGGCAGAGAGACAGAGGAAGGGAAGCAGGTTCCCCGCTGAGCAGAGAGACCTATGCAGGGCACAATCCCAGGACCCTGAGAGGCAGAGGCACAGCCCACTGAGCCACCCAGGCGCCCCTGTTTATGCAATTTCTAATTAATATATGTTAAATACCTCTATATATTATCTGTATATTTATTAACTACATATTATGAATGGTATTATATCAGATATACTTAGCACTATATAACAAAGTGGTTTATGCGGATAGAAATTCTAACACAATGTAATTTTTCACATACTATTTATTGAAATATGTATGCATGTACACACACACACACACAGCACAAATATGGTCAGTTTTGTAAAGTATTTAACAATTTTCTCAATCAAATATACAATCTTCTTATCACTCTGGAAAGTTTTCAACAAAAACGTTGCAGCTCTATGTTGTATGAATTAGGTATCTGTCTTTGTGATTCTATATCAATTTTTCTGCATTGCAATAGTAGACTTTTGCATTTGTATAGATAGACAGGTACTTTACTATCTACTCACATTTGGTTGTCCTTTGCCGTCAATTTTCAGTAAAAGACTGATCAAACTTTTTCTGTAGACACTGAAAATTCTAGATATTTACTTTCCCAGTCTGCCCTGTATTTAGTGCATGAGGACTTGTGATCTAGGCCTAGATCATTAACAGCTTCAGTGCCAGACTTTGAATTAAGAACTACTCTGGCAAAAAAGGTACGGTAAAGAACCCATGCTGACAACTGTAGTGAAAGGACAAATCCATTTTCTAGAGACAGCAGTCCAGCCACCATGACTTAAGTGCTGGTGGTACTGGTGGGCAGTCAGGATGACTTTTACTCAGAAGTTTTCTATCCTATGACTTTGCTTTAAGTTGGGCTTTGTGGCCTCCCTTCATTCCTATTTCCCAACATATTTCCTCTATTCTTCCAGATGATTCTCTAAGCTTACCAAAGTCTATGAAATACTTTTGATTCAAATCAGCCAGTAATTTTTTTGTTGTTTGTGTCTAAGGACACTGAATAGTATAAATAAACATTTCTTCGTGGTAGCAGAAAAAGAGGTGGAGGGGAGTCAACACATGTTTCAGGAAATAAGGAGAAAATATGTGGTCTGTAAATGACAAACTACCCCAGAAGAAAAAGATTTTTCCTTCATATGCAAGTGATAAGGAGGCATAGGAAAAAGTGAAGGAGAGAAAGATAAGAACAATAATTGATCATACAACACAACTGAAGAGACAAAATAGATTACTTTCCCTGGGAAGAAATAATGAGGGCCAACATACTAGCTTCAAGACCAGTTGGAATCATGTGTGCCAGAAAGAGCCAACTAAAGAGATAAAACGCATTTCTTCAGTCTGACTTTGGGGCGGAGGGGAGTGCTCCTGGCTAGTCACATATTTTGGGCAGATGTGAGGCATCTGTTGCTTACACCTGAGAAAGCTAATTAGCTAATTAAATTCTTAGGAGGAGCAGGGAAACACGCCTGAGGTACAAGATTCGCCCCAGCTGAGTTGTATGCTGTAGTACCAGAATTAATGCGAATTTAAAGCTCTCTGACTAGGAGGAAGGAAAACAAGTGAGGATTTTATTTCAAGCTGTAATTACAGAACTTAAGTAAATTAAAAAAAAAAAAAGGCTACTCTATTAGCAACAAGGAAAACAGTGCACAATTCCAGTTTTCTATTAATCGGCTTTATTATTTTAAATAAACATCTATTCATGGCAATGTTACTTTTTAATATTAGGCAAATGTTATTATGTATTAGATTTCATTTATTAAATTTAAATCACTATATATTGGACAACTTGATTATATAAAAATCTAAATGCATGCTCTTCAAGTATACCCATATGTAAAAAATAAATTTGGCCTTGATTCCCTTACACTTATTAGAGCACAATGTCAGCTGTTAATTCAGGCCACCGAGGTTAGCATCTTTATGTTGCCATGACTGGGTTTTGTCTATTGGCTCCATAGAAGGCACACTGACATGAAATACATATTTCTCTCATAATTCACATAATTGGAGTGAACTCAGAATGCTAAAATTGCCCAAGTTACAAAATATAATTCTACTTTACACTAAAGTTCTTGACTGAATCCCTTATTAATGGGATTTTCTCTTTGTACATTAAATGTAAAAACATGCCATTATAAACACTATGGAGACAACACTTAGCACTATGCAGAATGCACTGGTTAGAGAAGACTGAACTGTAATTTGAATTATTCAAGTTTTGAAGTACAAACATGTGAAGATTAGTTCAGTGTGTCAACTTGTCTAGGCAACAGGTTACCCAGATATCTACTTAAAAATTATTTCTAAAGGTGTCTATGAGGGGGTTTCAGGAAGAAATTGATGTTTGAATGTTTAGGACTGAATAAAGCAGAGGGTCCTCCTCCAGGTGGGTAAGCATCATCCAATCCATTGAGGGCCTGAATAAAACCAGAAGGTAGACAAAGGGAGAATTCACCCTCCATGCCTGATTTCTGAAGTGGGAATGGGTCTTCTGCCTTTGAACAGGACTTAGGCTATCAGCTCTCAAGGTTCTCAGGCTTTCAAACTCACACTGGAATACACCACCTGCTTTCCTGGGTCTCTGGGGTGTAGGTAGCAGATCATGGAACTTCTGAGCCTCCATAATAATATGAGCCAATTCCTCATAATCCATTGGTAAATAAATAAATGTGTATACACATATATACATATATGTATACACATGTGCAGGTATATATAAATATATATGTAATGATATATATATCATTAAATTTATCATTATATATAAATATACATGTATATACATATACATATGTACATATATGTATCCATCTATCATCTATCATCTATTATCTATCTTCCTGTCTTCTATCCATAGTTTAATATAAGGCTCTGTTTTTTTGGAGAAATTTGAATGATACAGAACATGTGTAATTTTGTTTAAAAAATATAATCTAACATTTAGAAGTGTTGTAAAGTGCTAGCTCAACAAGTGAAGCTTTAATAAGGCACATGTTAATACTTCAGTGTTTTGATCGCAATAGAAATGTTAGAACTGAAGCAAGGCACCTGTAACCAAAATGAAATTTAAAAATTGTATTTTATATTAGGTTATATTGACTCACTACAATTTGTGAGAGAGTGAGATAATCTCATTTGTAAGCTAAAAAAAAATACATTAAAAACACCTACACCTTAGGGGAAATAAATGTTTAATTACCTTATAAATAAAACTATGAAGTTTTTTGTTGTTTTTCCTTTATTAACATATTTTTAAATTTTCACTTAAGTTTCTTGAAAGGGAAAATATCTATTCAATTTTTTGTTTATAATAAACTGTCCTTTCATTCTAATTCTGATCATGAAATTTCCAGGAATCTTCATATAATAAAGGGAAAAGAATACTACTGACGATGACTGCTTTTGTCATTAAAATAATATATTCTTTTTTTTTTTTTTTTTAAAGATTTTTTTTTTTTAATTTATTTGTCAGAGAGAGAGCGAGCGAGAGCAAGCATAGGCAGACAGAGTGGAAGGCAGAGTCAGAGGGAGAAGCAGGCTCCCTGCGGAGCAAGGAGCCCGATGTGGGACTCGATCCCAGGACGCTGGGATCATGACCTGAGCTGAAGGCAGTTGCTTAACCAACTGAGCCACCCAGGCGTCCCTAAAATAATATATTCTTGTAAAATGTATTGTAAAATGACCCACTGTGCCCTTTAAAATGCTTAGGCCTAATGCAATATAGCAGTGCATTTCATTCGCAAGGTCAAAAAAAAAAAAAAAAAAACAGTTTAGAAAGAAAGTGTGTAAACCTGGTAATTCACAGACCTGTACCCCTGGGGATAAAAATATATGTTTATAAAAAATAAAAAATTAGAAAGATATTTTTTTTTAGTAACCTCTTATATATCACACAAGCATTACATTGAAACACAACATTAAATAGCTATAAATTTATGCAATTTATAATTTTTCATAAAACACACATATTTAAAGACATATCTTTTAAAGTGGGCCAGAAATTATTGTTACTGTGTCTCCTTAATGGCTAGTAATTAAACAGTAATGTAAATATTCTTCAAACTTCAAATATGTTACGACAAGGAATACTCGAAAAAAAGTTTACATTTAATAATGTGAAAATAAAAAGTGCTATATTTATTTTTTATTTTTAAGCTAATCTTAAAATCTGGATAAAATTTAAGTTTTAAAATGTAAATACTACAAATTGTATTAACAGAGCAACCAAAATTGCAACGTAATTTACAAGATACACAATTTGCCTAAATATTGAAATGATCTTGCTCTGGCATGTGCCAGATAGATTACTTTTCTATGAAATTGGCAAGTGGAAACTTGTTTGTCAGTAATATGGTTAATAGCTACCTTTTTTAGAGTTTGTATAAGCTGTGAAATAGATCAATTAGAATATGTCTGAGAGTTATAAGAAGAGGAGATTCTCATTTTTTTCCAATGAGTTCATGGTACAAATGGAAATGAGAAATTATAGGATATTTTCTACATATTAAAAATCTTGCCAAGCTGGCTCATTGTTGCACATAAATCTACATAATATTCGTTATCACTGATTGCCTAGATGCCACAAAACGGCTTATCTTTCTGTTGATTTTTTAAAATTGCAACCATTTGCAAATATCCAAATATATTATTATATTGAATTATTTTTTAAAATCTTTATTCTACACTTGGGATATGGATTCAGCTGTGTTTTCAAGTTAAAATGACCTTGGCAAGCCATTAACTTTCCAGGGTTCAATTTTCCTATTTCCAAGATGTGATAACAATATACCTGACTCTGTTTACTTTGAAGAGAGTGAAAATAACATAGATAAGGTAGATTCTCCCAGGGCCTAAAATAGCTGCGGATAGTAAATGAAATACTTTATAGAAGAGGAATTAACTTTTCCCAGCCACTAAGTAAACTTTGACTAAGTTACTCTTTCAAAATTGTTATAGAAACGCAAAGAGCAAAAATACAAATACAAGCACAACATAAAAATTAAATTAACCATTAAATTGCTTTCAAACTGAAGACCAAATCCTGTGCTATAAACATAAACCCAAGAAGAAAAAGGCAGGAAGGCAAGAAATGGTGCTAATGAAAATTTAGTATTAAGTAATATACTAAAAGAGTGGTTTATAGTGTACACTGTCACATATTTAATTTAATTGGATTTTCCTAATAATCACCTGAAGAAGTGTCCTGTCACGTTTGTAGCAGATATTTCATGTACCACCCGATGCTCCTACAAGAAATCTGAGTCTTCCATTGCCTACATTGTAGCTAGCTTGGAACCTCCAGCTCCTTGTCAGAATTGTCTCAACTTTTTTTTTTCCCCAGCAATGCCATTTATTTTCTTGTTTATTTTGAAATAATTTTAAATTCACATAAAATTTGCAATAGTACGAAAATCTCCCATATAAACTCTACTAAGCTTTTGCATTGTTAAAATTTTACCTTATTTGCCTTAGCATTTCTTTCAGTTCTATTTCCCTTTTCTATATCACTTGAGAGTAAGCTACAGACATAATGTCCTATTAACCTTTAATACTTTATATTTACAAAAGAATTATCCTTCTTTTTTTTTTTTTAAAGATTTTATTTATTCATTTGACAGAGAGAGATCACAAGTAGGCAGAGAGGCAGGCAGAGAGAGAGAGAGGAGGAAGCAGGCTCCCTGCCGAGCAGAGAGCCTGATGCGGGACTCAATCCCAGGACCCTGAGACCATGACCTGAGCCGAAGGCAGCGGCTTAACCCACTGAGCCACCCAGGCACCCCAAGAATTATCCTTCTAATGAAAATACAACTATCAAAATTAGCAAATTAACCAATATTACCATCTTGTCAACCAACTGCATTCAAATTTTACCTATTGTCTCTGTATTATTTATAACTTCAAGAAATGTGTGTCAGCATGTCCTTTAACTCCTCAATCTGAAATAGTGTCTGAATCTTTCCTTGTCTTTCATGATTTTGATATTTTTGAAGAATATTATATATATATATAATATTTTATTCTATATTATATATGTATATTTGATATTTTGATATAGTTCATATTTTGAAGAATATATAGATATATGGATTCATAGACATACAGACATACAGATATAGATAGATCTTCATTTTGATGAGAAGAAACCATTCAGGTTCTTTAGCATACTCCCATCATTCTCTAAATTTTTTCTTACTTTCTGGTAAAAGTTATTCTGAGCTTATATATTATTTTTTATGACTTGTAAATGGAGTCAACCATTTCTCCAAGGACCTTTAGTATTTGTTGTTTGTTTGTTTTGTTTTTTAAATTTCTAAGTAGAGAATACTGTTTAGAAATCAAATACACAAATATGCATATTTCTATATTTATCATTAAGTCTATCCATCTGTCTGTATGTCTATCTGTCCATCTATCTTCTAACTATCTTAAAGCCATAAATTCACCCCACTTCCTCTAACTGCAATTTCATACCACAGGATTTTCCCTCATACCAACTTTTCTGTATTTCTAGGGTGATAAATCTGGCTCTAATCATCAAAGAAGTATTATTGTTTGCTCAGTCTCTCCTATATTTGATCAATCTTTTGCCACATCACCAGAAAATTCAGCCCTGATCATGCTTCATAAACTCTACCCTGGCACATCTTCCGAAACCATGATCCAGACAAGCCATGGACATACTATTCTCCAGGTGACCCTCAGCCAATGCATAATGTGATGGTGATTACTGAGAACACTCTCTTCTACGTATGGCTCCCAGACAATGACTAAGCAGAAAAATGCATAATGGCATACTTATTTCCATCCTATTTGTATACTTCTAATGTGCAGGTTTTGCTTCAGGTCTCCCCACTAGGCTTGTGGTCATATATCACAGTCATTTGCCTAACCCTGGGAGTCCTCCTTCCTCCCTTTTCTTTTTGTAGGTGTTACTCCCAATAATATCTGTATGCCTGAATTCATGCCCTTCTCTTCTTTCTAGAGAACTGAAATTATGACAAGGGAGTGGGCAAATCTATCATGACTTTCATGGAATGTAAATAAATTAAGAATTATTGTGAAAAATCTTATAAGCCAAGAATTTGCAGGAAGTGAATGCCTCCCTAGTTTCTAATCATTTTATAGAAAAGTTTGTATGCAGGCAAGGTAGAGTTTGAATTGTCATGCTATGGAAAGATTTTAGTATTGAGAAGTCTTCAAAGCCCCATAAACCTCTAGAGAAAGAGCAAATACAGAACAAACACTGATAAGAAGTGGGATGTATTTAGCTATAGAAAGAGGAAGAAATAAGTGTACACACTCTTCAGAGTACTACCACACAGGTGCAAAATCTAGATAGGTTTCCATCAAGGATAGAATAACTATGGAATAACTAGTAACATTAGCCTACCCCCAATAAACTATAAAGCCAGGTAAAATATATGAGGTAACTGCTTTAAGGTAGTAACAAAAAAGAACACAAGACTGCTATATCTGAGAAAAGAGAAGCAGACAAGTCAAGTCCCCTAATAATGTCAGATCTATGCCTGCAAAATATTTCTCACCAGCAATTCAGAGAACTGGATTACAAATATAAAAATTATATATATAAATTGAGGAGGCACAGATCAGAGTTTGGGAAAGTAGATTGGTTTTCATCTGCAGCAGCATCCCAAAGTAGAAAGCTGCATAGAAAGGTTGCCCAAGACGTCCATTGGGATCCCCTGTGAGATAGTGAGAGAGAGCTACCATTTGTGTGTATGGAGTGAGACAACTAAATGCTTCCCAAGAACAGCTGCTGCAGAGCTAATGGAACACAGGTGTGTAAATTTGTCATGAGTTTGTATTGTAGGAGCCTACTTAGCCAGAGCTACTCCTTCTCGGTTAACAGCCATTTTGTTGTTTATGCAGTAAAACTTAAACTGACCCTGCCCTCCCTACCCAGGGGAACTTACTTAAAAGCAAATCTGGAAAAACAGTAAAATATGGTCGACCAGTCCCTGATAATAGAGCCCAAATACAAGGATGGGTCAGGTCAGGTGGAGATAACAGAGCTCAGAATGCAAGGATGAGTCAGGCCAAGTGGAGACAATCTCATTGGCCAGGCTCAACCACGTGGCCTTTGCTCTGTAAAAGCTCGTCTGTGAGGCTGGGGGTGGTAGCTCTCTCTGTAAGAGATGGCCCTAGCTGGTTGGTTTGATTCTCGGTGCTGGCCTGAAATAAAGCTTTGCTTGACCTTTCACTTTGTATCAGTCTTGCTCCTTTGATCATGGACCCCATCAGTACTGCCACAAGTTAAGGATGTTTATGTTGAAAATACGAGAGTTTTAATGTGTGTGAATTATTCCTCAATAAAATTAAGTAAAATTAACTTTATTGTTGCTGATTTAAAAGTGAGACATGCTAAATTAAAGAAATGATTTTTTTTTTAATCATAATACCTGGAAGTAAAGTGACCATTTGAAAATTAAATTTAGGGCCCCTGGGTGGCTTCGTCCATTAAGTGTCTGCCTTCAGCTCAGCTCATGATCCTAGGGTCCTGGGATAGAGTCCTGCATCAGGCTCCTTGCTCAGTGGGGAGACTGCTTCTCCCTCTGCTGCCACTACCCCCTGCTTGTGGTTGTTCTCTCTTGCTCTTTTTCTCTCTCTTTCTCTCTCTGAAAAATAAATAAAATCTTAAAAAAAAAGAAAATTTCTTTTTCTTTTATTTTTTGAGAAAATTTCTTTTTCTTTCTTTTTTTTTTTTTTTTTTGATGCAAAGAGAGAGGAAGACATGCACAAGCAGGGGGAACAGTAGGCAGAGAGAAAGGGAGAAGCAGACATCCTGCCAAGCAAGGAGCCCAACACGGGACTGATCCCACCTGAGCCAAAGGCAGATGCTTAACTGCCTGAGCCACTCAGACACCTAGAAAATTAAATTTAGTAACCCTTAATTCAAAGCTAAATGGGTATCTCCCCCAACCTCTTGCCCTACCAATCTGTCAATAATATATTATTATATTATCATATATTAATTATAATAAAGTATTACTTTCTGTGTGATATTATATATATCTCAATAGATACTCAGACACACAGACACAGTCAATTCTTGTTATCTGTGGTAATTATGTTCTCTGAAGTCACCAGGAACACTGAATAAGAGTACACTGAGACTTTCTTAAGTGAAATATAGAGTTAGGTCCTTGAGAGCCTCTAGTCTCCACATTTTCATCAACTGATCAATATATAATCTTGTTTTATGTGTATTTCTCCTTAAAGACATTTTATTTAATCCTTAATGCTGATTCATTAATATTGAATGCATAGCCAACTGCACTATAATTCATGTGCAAATAAAGTCAATCTAACATATGTATTTTCTTTGTGCTTAGGAAAACTAGATAGTACTTTAGCACTACACTTGGGGAACATTTTAAACAAATCCCTGACAAAAGGTATAACAATCTAAATAAAGAAGACATTAAATAGACCACAGAAAGAACACATTTATGGTGTGAAACCTGAAACAAGAAGTATAGATGCAGATGGAAATGTGCATGTGATTCAAATTTTTCATCTCTTTGCATAGTTCTGTAAGTGATCAAAAAATGCCAATGGAATATTAATTTGGGAGATAAAAATAAACTTTAGTAAGTTAAGAAAATTTACAAATATGGAATCCATGAATGATGATTGACTGTATAATATTTACATGTGTCAATGTGTACTTTAAAAAAATTATGTATTGATTTGACAGAGAGAGAGAGATCACAAGTAGGCAGAGAGGCTGGCAGATAGAGAGGGGAAAGCAGGCTCCCTGCTGAGCAGAGAGCCCAATGCAGGCCTCAATCCCAGGACCCTGAGATCATGACCTGAGCTGAAGGCAGAGGCTTTAACCCACTGAGCCACCCAGGTGCCCATTGTGTACTTTTTTTATTGAAGAGTTGCAATTCCTTTACCAACTTCTCTTTATGGGAGCAAGTGTCTTATATATGAAAATCAGTTACTGACAGGCCTCTTATCTTTTCCTGAGAACCTGTTGGCCACCTTTCCTTCAGTGTTTGACAGAATATATACCTTAAATGGTTCTTATATTACCTTTAATAAGGTTCTGGGGCATACCAACTCCCTTCTTTTCATTTTACTCAACCTAGATCTGGAGATATCATGGAATTGGATGTATTCCTGTCTCCATAAAGCTTTTGAATGACTCTAAACACTAAATTTTATAATTTGACAGTGTGAACTTCCTGTTTTGGCTTCATCACTTAAAGAAAAAAAAATAAACTTCAACATTCTATTTGTATAAAATCATACATTATGAGCTGCTGGGTTATTGTGTTGGTTAATTTTATGTATCACTTGGCATGCCATAGAACTCAAGTATTTATTCAAACACCAGACCAAATGTTGCTGTGAATGGATATTTAAAAGATTGTCATTCATCCAAGTAGACTTTTAGTGAACCAGATTACCCTCCATAATGTGAATGGATATCATCCAACCAGTTGAAGACTCAGATCCCCTAAGGAGGAGAAAAAGACTCAGATCCCCTAAGGAGGAGAAAATTCTGTCTCTAAATTGTCTTTGGTCTTGAACCACATCAACTCTTTCCCTGGGTCTAGAGCCTGCCCTACAGATTTCAGACATGTCAACTCCCACAGTTACTGAACAAATTCCTTAAAATAAATTTCTCTATAAATACATATATCCTATTGGATATTTTTTCCTCTGGACAACTCTGACAAATACAGTCATTAAATTCTTAATGTGATACAGGCATTAAAACAATTTTGTGTAAATGGGATTTCGTAAACATTAATAATGTTTACACATAGGCTTTTAGATAGCACACATGTGTGAGCATGCACACACACACACAGACACACCCACACTTTTCACTCTGGATTGCAGAAGAAAAAAAGGAGAGTTCTTATGTATACTGTCTTCGGTCATTAACTTCATATATTTCTCTGAATATCCATATTATTTTAATTAGAAAATGTTATGGGAGAGCCATTATAACTTATAAAGTAAGAAACTCAATCTTTTCAGTAACCAACTTTTCATATTTGTTTGGTACTTCTACTCTTTTATTTCTTTTATGGCTGCAATTTTTCATCTACCTATTCAATCTGGAATAAACAAATTGGTCATCTTTTAACTATTACTTTTTTTTCAATTGGGTATGTGTCAATCAAAATTTATTTAAAATATGAATTTGAATTTGGCTTGACCAAAAAATGTATTTTTTAAAAAGATTTTATTCAGACCTGTACCCCTGGGGATAAAAATACATGTTTATAAAAAATAAAAAATCAAAAAAAAAGATTTTATTTATTTATTTATTTGAAAGAGAGAGAGAGTAGGAGGAGGAGAAGGTGAAGGACAAACAGACTTCACACAGAGCATGAGCCAGTTTGGGGGGGGGGGGTGATCTCATAACCCTGAAGTCATGGCCTGAGCTGAAATTAAGAGTAGGACACTCAACTGACTGAGCCACCCAGGTGCCCCAAAATGTATTTTTTAATACTATGAAGAGTTCCATAAAACCAACTCATCTAGTCAGTATTTTTTCAATGTCTATTCTGATGGTAAACACTTACTGAATAGCATTCCAGTGAAACCCAGAGTGAAATGATACTATGTATTTATATATAGTCATGTTTTTAAGCACCCGTTAAAATGATTAAAGAACATTATTTTCTCTATCTTATTATTTTTAAATTAATTTATTTATTTTAGAGAGAGAGAGAGAGAATATTAGGGGGAGCAGGAGGAAAGAAAATCTCAAGCAGACTCTCTGCTGAAAAAAGAGCTCACTGAGGGACTCAATCTCAGGGCATTGAGATCCTGACCTGAGCCTAAATCAAGAGTCAGACACTTAACCAACTGATTCACACAGACACACCTGTTTGGCTCTAATTTAAACAATTTTAATGTTAATGTAAAGATTTGTAGAGTTCTTGTAAACATCATTTGACATAAAACATGTAAGTCATCTATCTCACTCCCTTGCAGATAATAAATATTTTAATGTTTTAGTGTTGTTTCTGGCATGGGTTGTTTTGAACTGAGACTCCTAGTAAAAAGAAAAATCAACTCTGAAATATCAAAAGAGTATCAAAAAGTGTCTGTTTGATGGCATTAGAAAACTATGAAGCAATGAAGATTTGCAGGACCAAAATGAAAGGAATAGAAGAAGGCATGAAATGTCAGCCTGATATTTGGCACTGCTAGCTCCTTGAGGTATTATTTGATTCAAAATGTGTAGCTAGAAGCCTGATGAACTGGTCAAACACCTGTTAGTAAGAAGAGGCTTTAAAGCCATATGGAGCTTTCAACAGTCTCACTAAGCAGGGTACAGCTTAGTATCTTCTAAAAAGTTTAGTGTCTTCTAAAGTTTAGTATCTTCTTTTTTTTTTAATTTATTTTTTATTTTTATAAACATATATTTTTATCCCCTAACAAGAAGAGACTATAAAAAATAAAGACTTAGAATGGAAAATAGGGAATAAATCACCATAGGCAGAAGTTTATTAGACTGATAACAATACTTCATGGAGACTTAACCCAAGATTCAAAACTAGTTCAATGCCTGAATAGATCAAGGTAATTTATTCCTACCATCTTCTATATAACATTATCCCAAACCTCAAGTATTTTTACATCTTAATATGAAATATTTGATAATCCAAAAATTAAGTTACATAAATATATATGAATTGACACTAAACCAAGAGAGAAAATTAAATCAACCCAAAGGAGGTCCCAATGTAAATTTATCAGATATATAATTTAAAATAATTTTATTAGTATGTTTCAGATAATAAATTACAAGGTAAATTTTTTCATCAGAGAAAGAGAAATTGTAGAGCAATAGTTAAACATAAATTCCAAAACTGAAGATAGAATAACTGAAATTCAAATTGTATGGGTAGGTTTTACCACAGATTTTTGAAAGCCAAAGAATTGACTGGAAGATATATCAGAAGAAAAAACACAATCTGAAGTTCAGAGAGACAATTATAAGATTAATTTATTATTTTCTTTATGTATTTTAGAGAGTGTGTATGTGTGTGCGAGCAGGGAGAGAAGTAGAGAAAGAGGGACAAGCCAACTCCACACTGAGCACACAGCCCAACTGGGGCTCCATCCTTGCACCCTGGATCACAAACTGAGCCAGAAATTAAGAGTTGGGTGGTTAACCTATTCTGCCACTTAGGTGCCCCTATAGAATTAATTTAAAAACCAACATACGTGATACATAAGATACAGTGAATTAAGCATATGTGGTATTGGAGTCCCAGAGGAAATGAAAGAGATGAGAAGTGATGAGAGATGAGAATCATTCAAGAAATGATGATGGATAATATGCAGTACACATGATAAATTATATAAAGAATATTAATCTGGTCACAAGGGTTTATATTTGCATGGTTTCCATTACAAGAATTTCCAAAGTGACCAAAATTAATCTATGACTCTATATGTTAGAATTTAATTTACTTCTCAGGGGGAGGATTAAGGTAATAAATTGTGGGGAGTAAAAAAAAATCTGATTTGATGGTAATGTCTTATTTTGTTAGTCTGTTGACTTTATTATGATTCGTTTAGCTGTACACTTATGGTTTTATATGCTTCATTATGTGTATGTTATAACTGTGTTCAACTGTGATTGAAATCATTAGTATCTTGTCAAAACCTTATCTCTGGAGAACCCCAGAAATATAAATGGTGAAAAACTATTTCCCATTTATTTATTGTCCATAACTTGTTAGCCCTCTTTCTAGGTAACAGTTTAATATTAATTCAGCAGAAGCTACTTTTAATTTATTCTCACCAAGTGCTCTTACGCTTGAGAGTACATAAGGAGAAAGCTTCTAAAACTAAATGAAATTTCAGAGAATCTCATATAGGTTGAGAATTAAATCCTTTCCAAACTTCTTACCTTCTATTTCCACCAACCACTATTTTTCCTTTCATCTTCATTCATTTCATCCTGAAGTGGCAAGAAAATTTACATGGATAATCTTGCATCTCTCTGAAATACAATAATGCATACTGAAAAATACGTTCACTGGTATCAAGAAGTTAAATTTTAGTGAACATAACACAATTTCTTAAGATTTCATGTCATAATCAAGTTTATAAATTTGACAAGTTTACTGGATAATCTCAACCATAAACTTAATCTTCACTGAAGCTTTGAAATCAAATCTTGACCTGAGCATTCAAAACAAAATCAGAGGTTGAGCCAATTAAAATGTATCAGTTGTATGTTATAAAACAAATCAGAATAAAGACAAAATTCACGATAACTTTGTATATTAGCTTGCTTTATATCATTTTCTAACTGTAATCTTCCATGCATTTTTACATATTAATGTAATAAGTAGTGACTAAATGTAAAAGGAACAAAAGGTATTTTTTTCTTGTTATTCTTTGTCCTCAGGAAGATGGGATGTTTACGTGACAACTCAGTTTTCCAGGTGCGGTCAGTTTGGATATCCAAAGAATCTCTTTTGATTCATGCAGAGTCATGTATGAACTACTTGAGATTTGGATAAAAATGGATTTAAGATTCCTCATTTCTCATTTAGAGATAATTGCTTTAATAACTTACTCTCCAGCTTCTCTTCAGAAAATCATCTTTCTAAATTAGTTGGCTATTGAAGGTCCTCAGGTGCACACATGTCAAATTTAGTATTAACTGAAGTGTATTCTCTATTAGAAGAAGAAATTCCATCTGTGCTTATATTCAATGTCTGGCTACTGAAATATATTTAGTCTCAGTATCTGAATTACTCTCACAGTGAACCAAACTTACAGGATGACAAGTTAAAAATTGTTTCCTTTTTGCCATCAAAAGAAGGTATAAACCTCCAATAAATACTTGGCCAATATTTAGAGCATTCAAAATTATGACTTTATAATGAAATATGTAAATAACAGGTATATGAACATATTCAAAAAAACAGGATCTTTATGCATTTCTTTAGTTATTTCCCAGGGAATAAGACCTAGGCCAGTACTATGCAATCTACTTCATAAAATACTTGATTTTATTTAAAATATGCTGCAACATGAAACCTGTAATTGTTGTAGTGGATATTTCTCCTCAAGACTCCAACTCATGACTGCTGCCCCAATATAGTCAGAATTTAATAGGTGAATAAAGTTGGCTGCTTTAGAGTTGATAGCTCCTAAATGCATTTATAGAATCTCACTCTTCTCATCTGCATTGAATGTTGATGCTTTTGGTTTCAAAGCTATACATCCAGAAAAGACAGACTGACCCAGTGCCCATCTTTCTAGGCATTGCATTCTTGGTTTTTCTATCTCTCACTTGTAAGCCTCTCTTCCTTCTAATTTTTATTTTAATAGCAGATAATAATTTATTCTGCTTTCATAATGTTTAACAGTTTACTATAATTCTTATTGAAAGTTGAAAATATATTAATATAAAATAGGTATCATTCTTCAAATAAGTGGATAATAGCTTCTCAGATATGAGGTGCATAGCTTGTCTTCATTTATTGCCATATTTTTATAATCCTTTCAACTAAAAGCATAAAAAAAGCACCTGTTATGATGGGCGAACATATTGATTTATCTAAGTATATGGCTTATGGAAACGGACAATTCATGTAATCTTATACACAATTTGACTACCAAAGCACATTAGGCATATAATAAAATATTTATATTTACACATTTTAGATTTTTCCTCTATAAAATTGCCAAGATATTAATCTGAAAAAGTGACACTGTCATTTCGGTGATCCAAAATGGTTTTAAATATAAAATAAACTATCAAAATCACATTTGTAGAAACCCAAACGATACAAATTCTTTCATTTATGGCTCTTTCACTAAAGAAAAAGAAATGATTTTACTTCTCTTAAGATTATGATGCTATCTGTCTTGCATATAAATAGTTCTCAATTTATTTTGCTTTTAGCATTAGGACTTAAATAGTGTTTGGCTAAATAAAAATAGGAGTTACTGGGACGCCTGGGTGGCTCAGTTGGTTAAGCAGTTGCCTTCGGCTCAGGTCATGATCCCAGCGTCCTGGAATCGAGTCCCACATCGGGCTCCTTGCTTGGCGGGGAGCCTGCTTCGCCCTCTGCCTCTGCCTGCCATTCTGTCTGCCTGTGCTCGCTCTCTCCCCCTCTCTCTGATAAATAAATAAAATCTTTAAAAAAAAATAGGAGTTATTGAATTCTAAAACTTTTGTATACTAAAAAGAAATATTAAAACTTTTTTTATGTTTCAAGGTTTTATAAATTATGGTTGGTTAACATATAGTGTAATATTAGTTTTAAGAGTAGAATTTAGTGACTCATCATTTACATAAAACACCCAGTGTTCATCGCAACACATGCCCTCCTTAATGCCCATCACCCATTTAGCCCATTCCCTGCCCACATCCCTTCCAGCAATCCTCAGTTTGTTCTTTATAGTAAAGCGTCTTTTATGGTTTGCTTCCTTTTCTTTCTTTCTCTTTCTTTCTTTCTTTCTTTCTTTCTTTCTTTCTTTCTTTCTTTCTTTCTTTCTTCTTTTCCCCTATGTCCAACTGTTTTTCTTTTCTTTTTTCTTAAATCACATATAAGTGAAATCATATGGCATTTGTCTTTCTCTGACTGACTTATTTTGCTTAGCATAATGCTCTAACTCCATCCATGTCATTGCAACAGACAGTATTTTATTCTTTCTTATGGCTGAGTATTATTACATATCTTCTTTACCCATTCATCAGTCAATGGACATGTGTGATTTTCCCATAATTTGGTTATTGTTGATAATGTTGTTATAAATATCAGGGTGCCTATGCCCCTCTGAATCACTAATTTTTTTTTTTTTTTTTTTTTTTTATCCTTTGGGTAAATACCTAGTAGTGCAATTGCTAGGTCATAAGGTCTATTTTTAGTTTTTTAAGCAACCTCCATACTGTTTTCCCAGGGGCTGAACCAGCTTACATTCCTACCTACAGTGTATGAGGGCTCCCCTTTTTCTGCATCCTTGCCAACATTTGTTGTTTCCTGGGTTGTTAATTTTAGTCATTTTGACAGGTGTGGAGTGGTGTCTCATCTGTCCAGTATTCCCAACACTATTTGTTAAAGACACTGTCTTTTTTCTATTCAGTATTTTTTCCCACTCTGTCAAATATTAGTTAACGATATAGTTGTGAGTCCATTTCTGGGATTTCTATTCTGTTCCATTGATTTATGTGTTTGTTTTTATGCCAATACCATACTGTTTGATGATTAAAGCTTTGTAATATGGCTTAAAATCTGGAATTGTGGTGCACCAAACTTTGCTTTTCTTTTTCAGTATTGCTTTGTTTAGTTGGGATCTTTGGTGGTTCTGTGCAAATTTTAGAATTGTTTAGTCTAGCTCTGTGAAAAATGCTCATGGCATTTTCATAGACATTGCATTAAATGTTTAGATCGCTTTCAGTAATATAAACATTTTAACAATATTTGTTCTTCCAACCCATGTGCATAGAATTTTTTCCATTTCTTTGTGTCTTGTTCAATTTCTTTTGTAAGTGTTCTATAGTTTTCAGAGTGAAGATCTTTTACCTCTTTGTTTAGTTTTATTCCTGGGTATCTTATGGGGTTTAGTGCAATAGCGAATGGGATTTGTTCCTTGATTTTTCTTTCTGCTTCCTCATTGTTGGTGTATAGAAATGCAACATATTTCTGTATGTTGAATCTGTATCCTATGACTTTGCTGAATTTGTGTATCAGCATTAGCAATTTTTTGGTGGAGTCTTTTGGGTGTCTACATAGACTATTATGTTGCCTGTGAATAGTGAAAGTTTGACTTCCTTTCCCATTTGGATGACTTATTTCTTTTGTTGTTTAATTACTGAAGCTAGGATTTCTAGTACTATGTGAAATAACAATGGTGAGAGTGGACATCTTATTTTATTCCTGACTGTAGAGGAAAATCATTCAATTCTTCCCCATAGAGGATATTAGCTGTGGGTCTTTTATATATGTCCTTTATGATGTTGAGGTATGTTCCCTTCACCTCTACTTTTTTGAGGGTTTTTAATCATGAGTGGATGTTATATTTTGTCAAATGCTTTTTTTGCATCTATTGCATATCTATTGAGAGGATCATATGGTTCTTATCCTTTCTTTTATTAATTTGGTATATTAAATTAATTGATTTATGAGTATTGAACCATCTTTGTAGCCCAGGAATAAATCTCATTGATCCTCATGAAAGAGTCTTTTAATGTACCATTGGATTCAAGATGATAATATTTTGCTAAGAATTTTTGCACCCATGCTCATCAAGGATATTGAGTTGTAATTTACCTTTTGTGGGGTCTTTGTCTAGGTTTGGAATCAAGATAATGTTCTCCTTGTAGAGTGAATTTGAGAATTTTCCTTCCATTTGTCTCTTTTGAAACAGTTTGAGAATAGGTACTATTTCTTCTTTAATGTTTGGTAAAATTTCCCTGGGAAGATATCCAACCCTGGACTTTTGTTTGTTGGGAGATTTTTTATTACTGATTAAATTTCTTTACTGGTTCTGGGTCTACTCAAATTTCCCATTTATTCTTGACTAAGTTTTGGTGGTTTGTACATTTCTCAGAATTTGTACTTTTCTTCTAGATTTACCAGTTTGTTGGTATATATTTTTTCCTAATATTCTCATCGTTGTTTATATTTCTGTAGTGTTGGTTGTGACTTTTCCTCTCTCAGTGATTTTATTTATTTTTGTGATTTCTCCTTTATGTTTGATAAGTCTAGCTAGGGGTTTATTAATTGTATTAATTATATCAAAGAACCAACTCCCACTTCTATAATCTGTTTTACTACATTTTTTATTTCTGTACCATTTATTTCTACTCTATTCTTTATTACTTCCCATAGTCTGCCAGATTAAGACTTCATTTGCTATTCTTTTATGGGGGGGGCATTTCCTGAGTACACAGAGCTTACTGACTTCTGCTTTAATTCTCTTCCTGAGGCATAAAAATTAGTAAAATAAAAAATAGACTTACTAGCCATTAAGCTGTGGTGGCAGAACTAAGAATTGAAGAAGAAATCATAGCTTACCTAATACTGCTACTATTTGCAAAGTGTACAATCTATATCATAAGGGATTACCTAAACTCACAATAGTGCATTTATATCCATGCATATATAGATCACTGATATACCTAACAATAACTTCACAGAATTATGTTTCTGAAAATAAAGGAACTAATTCTCCCAACAATTTGACTGGTTAACAAATTCTGTTCATTATAACTCATATAAGTGAGGTCCAGCCTTCCATATAAGTACCTTTCCTTGACTCCCCCATGGGATGCTTCATGGCTCTCTTTCTTTCCTTTCTCTATTGCTTCTAGAAACCAAATATCCAACTTTGGTTAACCACAAGTATTACTAGTGGTTTTGTGGTCAGTGTGCTTTAACATTTAGAGATCCTATAGAAATTTGTCTGAGACTCTCACTGCCTAGACTGGGGCACTTGATTGACTTAGTAACAGTGTGCAAATATAACTTTTAGTCTTCACCTGCTTGAGGCACCAGAGTAAATAAATGTATTGTAATATATTCATAAAACAGCATGTTAAACATAATGGCAATAGAAAACTACAACAATAAACAACAACAAATTAATCTCACAAATAAAATAGAGCAATGTCAGACACAAAAGAATATATGCTGAATTATTGTATTTATATAAAGTCTTCAAATAAGCAAACATAATCAATACTGTTAGAAGTCAAAATGGTGATTATCTTTGGAGGGGAAAAGTAGCTAGAAGAATATTTTGGCAGGCTTCTGAATTCTTGTCAAATTCTATTTATGGGTCTGAGTTCTGGTTACACAGCTGAGTAGATTATCTTTAAAATTATGTTTAATGAATTGTGTACTTTTATGAATATGTGTTATATCTCAATAAATGTTTAGTAATAAAAAATAAAAAAACCAAAAGCCCAAAATAGTAATATATTTTATCACCAAGATCTGCTCTACAAATAAAGGCTGTATTCTTTTTAAAAATGTTTATTTGATTTGTATCAAACATTATTCAAATTTGAAGAACCAAGCGTAATAATTTAATAAAATTTTAGTTCACCAAATAAAAAAAGAAGTTAGATTCAACAAATTAGTATAGGTTGTCTCAAGATACCACACAGTCATAAATCTTATTTCAGAAATTTAAAAATTAAGTATAACACATTTCCATACAAATATAAATCTACCATATAGACATTTGTTATTTTCTGATGACATGTGCATGTTTTGACTGAATTTTAAAAACAATCATTTTGCTTAGCTGAAGACACAATTCTCTTTTTCTTCTTAAGCCATTCCTTATCATTAAAAGCACCGATAGGAATGAATATCTTGTCAAAGTCCTTCTATATACCCATATATCGAATACACAATTACTATTTGTGTGGAATTCAGATTCTGAATAATGTATTTTCTGTCAATAAAAACCAGCTATTGCCTATGTCATATAAGGCCTTGTAAACTTCAAAACCTTTTCAAATTATCATAACAACAAACATTAGTTATTATAAACTAAATATGCTTATTTTACCAAATAGTTCATTTATAAATGTCTTACTTATTTTGACTGTTATATTTTTTAAATCTTCAAAGTGATGAGGAGCTAATCTCCCCAAAATAATTGTGTTTAAGAGGTCTGCTCTTTAATACACAATCAAATTTATACCTGATTGAACCCAGTTCTGACATATTACCAAAGATCTCAAAATATAGTTACTACATGGTCTTTAAAATTAGCATTTTTTTTTACTTTTTTGGTAACTGGTCATATTATGGTTACACAGCTGAGTCAGTTTATGGGTACTTGACTGCAATGATCATTCGGGCATAGTATATAGGTTTTATCTACCATTCTGGTTAATTTTAAGATATTTGGAAGTAAATACTAGAAATCATAGCAATAGGGCAAAGTAAACTGAAGAGTTTATCTTGTACACTTTCCATTGCCATAAATCAAAATGATGTGTTGCTTAAGTAACCAGCTAGGTGTGGTTAGAAAATGACTGCTACTGCCCACTTGGTTTATCACAGCTTAGCATGCTTCCTTGATTATGTCAAATATGAATGGAGATGAAATCATTTAAGGACAATGGGAATGAAATCTTTAAAAAGTAGATTTTGGTGAACTTTACAATGAGGCAAATTAATCTGGCAAGATATGTTGATCGGAATCATTTTTTAAAAGATTTTATTTATTTATTTGAGAGAAAGGATGAGCACAAGCAGGGTTTGCTGCATAGAAAGGGAAAGAAGCAGGTTCCCCATTAATCAGCCTGATATAGGGCTCAATCCCAGGACCCTGGGATCATGACCTGAGCCAAAAGCAGATGCTTAACAGACTGAGCCACTCAGGTACCTCATGTTTATGGGAATATTTAAGACACATCCCAAAAGAATTTTATTAAATTTTGAACAAACCCAATTGTAGCTGCATAACACATGGTACTCTGGGTACATATAATTTTTCCTAAGGGAAACATTTCATTATTCTGTAAAGACAACAACATATATGGTAGCTTGATTATCTCTGGCATAGTCATAGAAAACATCCTGCAGATATCTTCAATAATGATTCAGGCAGATAAAAATATTTCCTATAGGCTTTGAGTCTTTACATCTGGACTCTGAGCTTTGGTGCAAAGTTGGTTGGATCCACTGTTTGCTTATTTCTTCTTGGCTTACCTTTTGAATTTGGAAAGCACAACTTGAAGCAACCTCCCTTAGAAAGGAGTGTAAAAGAGATAAGGAATTGGGTCACAATGACGTTAAATATCCTGAATGTGAAGCAATCAGCAGGTGCTGAGAACCAGTGTTGAATCAAGTTGTGTGGCACCAGATATCTCTTATAGAAGCATTCCAAGGTGCACCTTTCCTGGATCATGGTTAATACATTCAGCTACATATATCCTCAGCCATCTCTCACCAAAATGACTAGGAGGAGGAATGCCCATCAGAGGAAAAATTCAGAAACTGTACCCTCTCCATCAGAGCTATTGGATATGGACATAAACAGTATGTTGGAAAGGGAATTCATGCTAACAATTAGCCAGGTGATGGCTAGGTTGGAGAAAACCAATAATGATAAAATAGAATTGACTAGGGCAGAAGTGAAAGCCACCAGAGACGATGTTGCTATCAATGAGTTCTAATCTAATCTGAATTCTCTAGCAGCTAAGGAAACCTTCCAACATCAGAATTACTGGAATCCATGAGTGGGTGGGGGGGAGATCCTGGGGAAAGGGAGAGAAAGAAAGAAAACTAGAGGATACAGTTGAACAAATTCTCCATGAAAATTTTCCCAATCTGGGGAATGGAACCAGCATTCATGTCCTAGAGGCAGACAGGTTTCCCCCCAAAGATCGTAGGATCTAGAAAGACCTCAAGACATCTGATTGTGAAAATAATGAGTCATAATTTTAGACAGGAGCTCTTGAAAGCAGCTAGGGGAGGAGATTCCTTATGTACAGAGGAAGGCCTATCAAAATAATGTCAGACCTGTCCACAGAAACCTGGCATGCCATAAAGGGCAGGCAGGATGTATTCAGGGCAATAATGAGAAGAACATGCAGCCAAGAATACTTTATCCAACAAGGCTGACATTCAAAATGGATGGAGAAATAAAGAGCTTCCAAGACCAGCAAGGTTTAAAAGAGTATGTGACCACCAAACCAGTGCTTCAAGAAATATTTAGGGGAGTTCTATGAAAGAAGAAAAAACCCAAGAGTGTCACAGAAGAGAAATTTACAGAGACAATTTATAGAAACAAGGACTTCAGAAGCAATATGATGTCAATAAAAACTTATCTTTCAATAATCACTCTCAACATGAACGGCAAGGTTTAAAAGAATATGTGACCATCAAGCTGACACTACAAAAAATATTAAGGGAGGGGGTATATAAAAGGAGAAAGAACCCCAGAATGTCATTGAACAGAAATTTATGGAGACAATCTATAGAAATAAGGACTTCACAAGTAACATGATGTTAATAAAAATGTATCTCTCAATAATCACTCTCAACGTGAATGGCCTAAACACTCACATAAAATGGCATAGTGTTGCAGATTGAATAAAATGACATGACCCATCCATATGTTGTCTATAAGAGACCCATTTGGAACCTAAGGATACATCCAGACTGAAAGAGAAGGAACCATCTTTCATGCCAATTGGCCTCAAAAGAAGGCTGGGGTAGTGATTCTCATATCAGATAAATTCAATTTTAAACTAAATACTGTAGTTGGAGATACAGAAGGACACTACATCATTCTTAAAGGATCTATTCACCAAGAAGATCTAACAATTATAAATATGTATGCCCCCAATATGGGAGCAGCCAACTACATAAGACAACTGTTAAACAAGATAAAGAGTCATATTGATATGAATACATTAATAGTAGGTGATCTTAACACACCACTCTCAGTAATAGGCAGATCATCCAAGCAGAAAATCAATAAAGAAACAAAAGCATTGAGTGACACATTGAACCAGATGGACCTCATAGATATATACAGAACATTCCACCCTAAAACAAGAGAATACTCATTCTTCTCGAGTGCACAGAATAGACCACATACTGAGTCACAAATCAGGACTCAACTGATACCAAAAGATTGAGATTATTCCCTGCATATTCTCAGACAACAGTGCTTTGAAACTGGACCTCAACGACATGAAAAAGTTTGGAAGGAATTCAAACACTTGAAAGCTAAAGACCACCATGCTTATGAATGTTTGGATCAACCAGGACATCAAAGAAGAACTTAAACAATTCACGGAAACCAATGAGAATGAAGACACTGCTCCAAAACCTATGGCAGACAGCACAAGTTGTCCTAAGGGGGAAATACATAGCCATCCAAACCTCCCTCAAAAAAAAAAAAAAATCCAGAATATACCAGCTCTCTATACACCTTAAAGACCTGGAGAATCAACAACAAATTAAGCCAACCCCACACAAAAGAAGGGAAATAATTAAGATTAGAGAAGAGATCAATGAGATAGAAACTAGAGATTCTGTAAAGCACATCAACGAAACTAGAAGTTTGTTCTTTGAAAGAATCAATAAGATCAATAAGCCATTGGCCAAAATAATCCAGAAGAAAAGAGAGAGGATCCAAATTAATAAAATTATGAATGAAAAGGGAGGAATAATGACTAACACCAAGGAAATAGAAACAATCATCAGAAATTATTATCAACAGTTATATACCTATAAGTTAAGCAACCTAGAAGAAAAGGATGCATTCCTGGAAACCTATAAAATTCCGAAACTGAATCAGGAAAAACTGACAACCTGAATAAACCAATATCTAGTAATGAAATTGAAGCAGTGATCAAAAATGTCCCAAGAAACAAGAGCCCAGGACCTGAAAGATTCCCTGGGGAGTTCTACAAAACTTTCAAAGAAGAAATAATACCTACTCTCCTGAATCTGTTTCAAAAAATTGAAGCAGAAGGGCAACTTCTAGACTATTTTTATGAAGTTAGCATTACCCTGATCCCCAAACCAGACAAAGACCCCACCAAAAAGGAGACTTTCAGACCAATATCCCTGATGAATATGACTGTCAAGATTCTCAACAAGATCCTAGCAAACAGGAACCAACAGCACATTAAAAAGATAATCCACCATGACCAGGTGGGATTCATCCCTGTGTTTCAAGGGTGGTTCAACATTTGCAAATCAATCAATGTGATAGAATAAATCAGTAAGAGAAGAGAGAAGAACCACATGGTCCTCTCAATTGATCCAGAAAAGCATTTGACAAGATACAGCATCAGTTCCTGATTAAAATGCTTCAAAGCATAGGGATAGATGGAACATTCCTGAACTTCATAAAATCTACCTCTGAAAAACCCAGAGCAAATATCCTTAATGGAAAAAAGCTGACAGCCTTCTCTTTGAGATCAAGCACATGACAAGGATGACCATTTTTCCACTGTTGTTCAACATAGTACTATAACTCCTAGCAACAGCAGTCAGACAAGAAAAAGAAATAAATGGTATTCAGATTGACAATAAAGACGTCAAACTCGTTCTCTTTGCAGATGACATGATACTTTATACAGAAAACCCAAAAGACTCCATGCCCAAACTACTAGAACCCATACAGCGATTCAGTCATGTGGCAGGATACAAAATCATTGTACATAAATCAGTTGCTTTCTTATATACTAACAATGAAAATATAGAAAGGGAAATGAGAGAATCAATTCCATTTACTATAGAACCAAGAACCATTTATACTTGAGAATAAGCATAACCAAAGAGTTAAGGGATCTGTACTCAAGGAACCACAGAACACTCTGTAAGAAATTTAAGAAGACACAAAAAAGATTGAAGACAATTCCATGATCATGGATCAGAAAAACATTGTTAAAATGTCTATACTGCCCAAAGCAATCTCTACTTTTGATGCCATCCCAAAATTCCACTGGCATTTTTCAAAGAGCTGAGACAAATGATCCTAAACTTTGTATGGAACCAGAAGAGACCCTGGATTGCTAAGGAAATGTTGAAAAAGAAAAACAAAACTGGGGGCATCACATTGCCTGATTTCAAGCTTTACTATAAAGCTGTGATCACCAAGACAGCAAGGTACTGGCAAAAAAAAAAAAAAAAAAAAAAAAAAAAAAAAAGACACATAGACCAGTGGAACAAAGTAGAGAGCCCAGATATGGACCCTTAACTTTATGGTCAACTAATCTTCAACAAAGCAGGAAAAATTATACAGTGGAAAAAAGACAATCTCTTCAATAATGGGACTGGGAAAATTGGACAGCTATGTATAGAAGAATGAAACTCAACCATTCTCTTACACCATACACAAAGATAAACTCAAAATGTATAAAAGATTTCAAGATGAGACAGGAATCCATCAGAATCCTGGAGGAGAACATAGGCAGTGACCTCTTCAACACTGGCCACAGCAACTTCTTTCAAGATATGTCTCCAAAGGCAAAGGAAACAAAAGCAAAAATGAACTTTTGGAACTTCACCAAGATCAAAAGCTTCTGCACAGCATGGGAAAAAGTCAACAAAACAAAGAGGCAACCCACAGAATGGGAGATAATATTCACAAATGACACTACAGACAAAGGGATGATATCTAAGATCTATAAAGACCTCCTCAAACTCAACACACACAAAAAAGATAACCATGTCAAAAAATGGGCAGAAGACATGAACAGACACTTCTCCAATGAAGACATACAAATAGCTTACAGACACTTGAAAAAATATTCATCATCACTAGCTATCAGGGAGATTTAAATCAAAATCACATTGAGATACCACCTTACACCAGTTAGAATGACCAAAATTAACAAGACAGTAAACAAGTGTTGGAGAGGATGTGGGGAAAGGGGAACGCTTTTACACTGTTGGTGGGAATGCAAGTTGGTGCAGCCACTTTGGAGAACAGTGTGGAGATTCCTCAAGAAATTAAAAATAGAGGGCGCCTGGGTGGCTCAGTGGGTTAAGCTGCTGCCTTTGGCTCAGGTCATGATCTCAGGGTCCTGGGATCGAGTCCCACATCAGGCTCTCTGCTCAGCGGGGGGCCTGCATCCCTTCCTCTCTCTCTGCCTGCCTCTTTGCCTACTTGTGATCTCTCTCTGTCAAATAAATAAATAAAATCTTTAAAAAAAAAAGAAATTAAAAATAGAGCTTCCCTATGACCATGCAATTGCACTCCTGGGTATTTACCCCAAAGATACAGATGTAGTGAAAAGAAGGGCCATCGGTACCCCAATGTTTATAGCAGCAATGGCCACAGTTGCCAAACTGTTGAAAGAACCAAGATGCCCTTCAACAGACAAATAGATAAAGAAGATATGGTCCATATATACTATGGAGTATTATGCCTCCATCAGAAAGGATGGATACCCAACTTTTGTATTAACATGGATGGGACTGGAAGAGATTATGCTGAGTGAAATAAGTCAAACAGAAGAGTCAATTTTCGTATGGTTTCACTTATTTGTGGAGCATAAGGAATAATAAGGAGGACATGGAGAGATGGAGAGAAGTGAGTTGGGGGAGTGAGTTGGGAGGTGAACCATGAGAGACTGTGGACTCTGAAGAATAAACTGAGGGTTTTGGTGAGGAGAGGGGTGGGAAGTTGGGTGATCCTGCTGGTGGGTATTAAGAAGGATACATACTGCATGGAGCACTGGATGTGGTGCATAAACAATGAATTCTGGAACACTGAAAAGAAGTTTTTAAAAAATAAATAAAAATTTAAAAAAAAGAAAATATTTACTCTAGTCTCATGATTTTGATTAGGAAAAAACAAAAAACAACAACAACAAAAAACTTGTTAACCAAAATAACATCACTAATAGGAACTATCTTCCAGGGGAGATAGAAGACAGTATGCAGATACCAGAAAGCTTTAAGTAAATGGAATAACCAAGTAAAAATTCAAAGGAACCTCTTACCTATCAAAAGTGTTAGAAGCTGGGTTATAGCCTTAGCCAGTAATGCAAGTTGATATTCAAATCAGAATAGAATTTGCTATCTTTAAATTTCAGTGCTTAATTTGCTACAAAATCAAGTCAATTACAATGTAATCAAGTCAATGACCTAAACATAATGGGTAAGAGTGTAATTTATCTTCTCTGATGTTCAGCTGTGAAATTAAGCGCATAAAGATCCAATACTGTATCACCATTGTGGGATGGTATATGGGCTAGTATCTGTAAAATTTATACTATAAGATCTGTGATACGGCTATACATATATGTACTATGTAGATTCCAGAATTTATTGAACAATGGTTTCTGGTAACCACCACAGTCACTGTAACTATAAGGTACATGAAAGGAGGTCTTAAGGGGTTGGGGAGAGGAATGGAGAATAACGTGATAATTTTAAATATTGTGTCAAACATTTTTTTTCTTTATTCTGTAGATTTGCAGTATAACAAAGAGTATGAAACTTCACTGATAAAATTAAGTCTGTGAAATATGAAAACAATGATTCTCAGTATAAGAAAATATTTTAGTGACTTGAGTTCAGGCCTCCAATTAATGTATTATTGTGGAAACTGAAGATTGGTTAGAAAATAAATTAAATTTAACCTTAGAAATATGACATACATACTAACTATTTTATTAATCTATATTTTAAATATTTTTAACAGTGGTTAGTGGAAATAAAAGACTGCTTAAACTGGAATAAAAAAAAATAGGGCTCTGAAGGGATATGGTCAAAATTAATGTGCTTCATAGAATGAATTCCTACTCTCCACTGGGTGGTTAAAATCCTCTTTTTTATGTTAATAGGCTCCTTTGTATGAGAAAATATTGCAGAAAGACAAATAATAATAAGATGCTTAAGGAAAACGTGTGTCAAGGGAATCCCAGGTAAGAGGGTACACTTGGAAAACAGAGGAAGTGAAGAATAAAATAGCTAACCTGAAATCTATTTCTGTCCTGTCCTGACTACCAAGGAGTGAGAACATAGGTGACCAATCTAATCTCCTATTAGTATGTTGTAAATAGACTAAAAATATTTGGCTTGTCCTTGTAAATACATCTTGATACTATAACTTTATGCACATGTAGTCACCCAGAATATATTGCATAAGCAATACAGACATCCAGGATAAGCAATGAAAATATTTCGTAATTTAGCAACTCCTTGTGAAGGAAGTAATAACCTCTGTATCACATTAGAGGCTACTTGGCTAGAAAGTGCATATTCACTATGAAGAGATTCTTGGGAGGCCCTGAGTATATTCTAGTCTCTTCCTTCTTCCCATATGCTACTAAATTGCTTATATTCTTGAAATAGTAGAAAATCTTGATCCAAGGTAGTATCTCCAATTCATGTAAATTTACTTTTAACATATTAACTCAGAGCTCAAAGATAAATGGAAAATTTGGAGAACATTTTTGTTGGTAATGGCTCAGATAAAGAGCTAATAACTTAGATGTTTAAAGAAATTTTTAAAGTGAAGAAGAAGGACACCTGCCTAGCTTAATTGGAATAACATGTGATTCTTGCCTGGCATTGTAAATTCAATCTCCGCATTGGGTATAAAGATTACTTAAAAATAAAATCATGGTGGGAGGCAAGGGGGGAGGGAGAGGGTGGTTGGGTTATGAACATTGGGGAGGGTATGTGCTATGGTGAATGCCATGAAGTTAGTAAACCTGGTGATTCACAGACCTGTACCTCTGGGGCTAATAATACATTATATGTTAATTTTAAAAAGTCATAAAATAAGGTAAAAAAAATTTAAAAAACTTGAAAAACAAAAAGACCAAACATCAGGGAAAGAGTGAAGAAAGGGACAACATATATGAATAGCCTATACATTTATAAATATATGCTAAAGGATGTTGAATCATAAGAGATTTAAATTAAAAATGTATTATTTGGGGGGCACCTGGGTGGTTCAGTGGATTAAAGCCTCTGCCTTCCGCTCAGGTCATGATCCCAGGGTCCTGGGATCAAGCCCCACATTAGGCTCTCTGCTCAGCAGGGAGTCTGCTTCCTCCTCTCTCTGCCTGACTCTTTGCCTACTTGTGACCTCTCTCTCTCTCTCTCTCTCTTTCCAATAAATAGAAAATATCTTTAAAAAATTTAAAAAAATAAAAACATTATTTTTGACATAAAGTGGTAAAAATTTAAAAAACAAAAACAAAAACAAAACCTTGGAAAACACTCTATTTGTGAGGCTATGGAAAAATAGCCAGGCTAGTACATTGTCAAATGTACATTCACCACATTGCCAGTGGTGAAAAATGCTGTAACTGTTCTAAAGAGGATTGGGTAACATTCATCACATTTACAGATGCATTAATCATTTCACCAACCAAATTTACTTCTAAGAGTTTATTATGAATATATGCCTTTAACAATAGTAAACATTATATCAAGTATTTCTATAAGACACCTATTGCTGCAGAATATATTGGAACAAAGTTAGTAGCTAAAATCCAGCATGCACTACTATCTCACAGCTTCTGTGTTAGGAATCCAGTGGTGACTTAACGGTTCCCTCTGTTTTAGGATTTATCACCAGGTTTCCATTATGAGTGGGACAGTACTGAGATCTCAAGGAAGACTAGACTGAGGAAGGATCACTCCCCCTTCCAAGCACACATGATTGTTAGCAGGATTCACATGCTTATAGCTAATGAGTTGAGAGATTCAGCTCCCCACCAATTCTTGATAGGAAGCCTTGAGTTTTTTGTCCTGTGAGTCTCTCCATTACATGCTTTCACTTCCTCAAGGTGTAAAAGCTAAGGAGGTAAGAGACAGAATCAATTAGCAAGATGGAAATTCAAATCTTATGTAATGTAATAATGGAAGTAAACACCCTATTCCTTTGTCACATTCTGCTGGTTAAAAGCAGTGATGATTTACTGTTTCAGCTCTGCATGTAAAGAACTTGGAAGTGAACACTCAGTCATTACAAACAGAAAAAACTGAGTAAACTGAAAATCAACTTTGTTTTTTGTATACACTAAAAAACTAAGGTTGAGAGATGAAAATGGAGTGAATATAGGGATGGGAGTAAGACTTCACTGAATATGGATTTCTAGATTGTGCTGCACTTTGCACTAAGTAAGTATTTTTATAATAAAAATAATTATGAAGAATGGATAAATACATGCTAGGGTTAAAAGCAGAAAATGAAACCTGTAATAATACAAAGTTGGTGACTTTTTCCCACAAAGAAATAATGTCACCAACTCTGGGACAAAGTACACTGACAGTGACTATATACCTTAGTGGAATTTGGAAAGGAAAAGGGAACACTAAAATTTACCTAATATATTATTTTTGATCCATGTTCAAATACTTTCCACAACTCTTCGAAGAAAGTCTTTCTTACCTCACTTGGGTCTGAACACTCTGCTCTGGAACACATTCTTGGTATATATCTCCCTCATACTGTCTGTGTGCTGGCATCTCAGATTTCCTCTGGATGAGAGCACCCTCTTCACCATGCTGAAAGTCCAAACAGCCATGTAGGTTTATCTTTTTATGCATGTGGCCACATTTCTTTTGTGGCACATGAATTTCTTCACTTTTTCTTT
Organism: Mustela lutreola; assembly: GCF_030435805.1. Classification (NCBI taxonomy): domain Eukaryota; kingdom Metazoa; phylum Chordata; class Mammalia; order Carnivora; family Mustelidae; genus Mustela; species Mustela lutreola. Next base: position 79,294,656 of record NC_081290.1, read on the forward strand.
CTAAACTCATCTAGCTTAGTGGTAATGAGAACTATTCCTAGATAACAAATAGTCAGAGTTGTAGATGCCCCAGGCTAAAACAACTAGATATTTAAATACAGTTATTATTTAAAAGATGGAAGAAAAGCCTTAATATTATAGTACAATTATCATATGATTTTCATGCATAAGGAAAGAACAAAGAAGAAATATCTTTGTGTAATCTCTCATTTTGATATGTAAGATTTCCTAATCCTCCCGTACCTTTTTTGATTGTTCTTAAGTGAATAATATTTTTTTTCTCAGAATGAGTAACAGGTGAATTTGTATTCACCTGAAAAAAATATATATCTATACACACACACGTGTATAAAATCATATTGAATATACATATGCATATTATATATGTATACATATATACACATATATGCATATTATATATACAATATATGTGTATATTTATATATCTTCAAAAGATAGAAATATATAAGATATATATTATGATATATATGTAACCATTGTTAAACAGAATTTGTTGAATCAGAACTCTTCAAATCAGAAATAAACATGCTTAAACTAAGTAATGTCTTATACTATGATTTTCTTTCTAAGAAATTTGAGATTTGTTTGTTTCTGTCATAAATTTTGTTAAGAATTCTATAAATGGCCTCAAAATATGAGTTTGGAAGTTTTCCTTCCATTACTATTTTTTGGAACAGTTTCAGGAGAATAGGAATTAGTTCTTTAAATGTTTGGTAGAATTCCCCCGGGAAGCCGTCTGGCCCTGGGCTTTTGTTTCTTTGGAGATTTTTAATGACTGTTTCAATCTCCTTACTGGTTATGGGTCTGTTCAGGCTTTCTATTTCTTCCTGGTTCAGTTGTGGTAGTTTATATGTTTCTAGGAATGCATCCATTTCTTCCAGATTGTCAAATTTATTGGCGTAGAGTTGCTCATAGTATGTTCTTATAATAGTTTGTATTTCTTTGGTGTTAGTTGTGATCTCTCCTCTTTCATTCATGATTTTATTTATTTGGGTCCTTTCTCTTTTCTTTTTGATAAGTCGGGCCAGGTGTTTATCAATTTTATTAATTCTTTCAAAGAACCAGCTCCTACTTTCGTTGATTTGTTCTATTGTTTTTTTGGTTTCTATTTCATTGATTTCTGCTCTGATCTTTATGATTTCTCTTCTCCTGCTAGGCTTAGGGTTTCTTTCTTGTTCTTTCTCCAGCTCCTTTAGGTGTAGGGTTAGATTGTGTACCTGAGACCTTTCTTGTTTCTTGAGAAAGGCTTGTACCGCTATATATTTCACCTTGATCCCAAAACCAGACAAGGGTCCCACCAAAAAAGAGAGCTATAGACCAATATCCGTGATGAACACAGATGCGAAAATACTCAACAAAATACTAGCCAATAGGATGCAACAGTACATTAAAAAGATTATTCACCACGACCAAGTGGGATTTATTCCAGGGCTGCAAGGTTGGTTCAACATCCGCAAATCAGTCAATGTGATACAACACATCAATAAAAGAAAGAACAAGAACCATATGATACTCTCAATAGATGCTGAAAAAGCATTTGACAAAGTACAGCATCTCTTCCTGATCAAAACTCTTCAAAGTGTAGGGATAGAGGGCACATACCTCAATATCATCAAAGCCATCTCTGAAAAACCCACCGCAAATATCATTCTCAATGGAGAAAAACTGAAAGCTTTTCCGCTAAGGTCAGGAACACGGCAGGGATGTCCATTATCACCACTGCTATTTAACATAGTACTAGAGGTCCTAGCCTCAGCAATCAGACAACAAAAGGAAATTAACGGCATCCAAATCGGCAAAGAAGAAGTCAAATTATCACTCTTTGCAGATGATATGATACTATATGTGGAAAACCCAAAAGACTCCACTCCAAAACTGCTAGAACTTATACAGGAATTCAGTAAAGTGTCAGGATATAAAATCAATGCACAGAAATCAGTTGCATTTCTCTACACCAACAGCAACACAGAAGAAAAGGAAATTAAGGAGTCAATCCCATTTACAATTGCACCCAAAACCATAAGATACCTAGGAATAAACCTAACCAAAGAAACAGAATCTATACTCAGAAAACTATAAAGTACTCATGAAAGAAATTGAGGAAGACACAAAGAAATGGAAAAATGTTCCATGTTCCTGGATTTGAAGAATAAATATTGTGAAAATTTCTATGCTACCTAAAGCAAGCTACACATTTAATGCAATTCCTATCAAAGTACCATCCATCTTTTTCAAAGAAATGGAACAAATAATTCTAAAATTTATATGGAACCAGAAAAGACCTCGAATAGCTAAAGGGATATTGAAAAAGAAAGCCAACGTTGGTGGCATCACAATCCTGGACTTCAAGCTCTATTACAAAGCTTTCATCATCAAGACAGCATGGTACTGGCACAAAAACAGACACATAGATCAATGGAACAGAATAGAGAGCCCAGAAATAGACTCTCAACTCTATGGTCAACTAATCTTCGACAAAGCAGGAAAGAATGTCCAATGGAAAAAAAGACAGCCTCTTCAATAAATGGTGCTGGGAAAATTGGACAGCCACATGCAGAAAAATGAAATTGGACCATTTCCTTACACCACACACGAAAATAGACTCAAAATGGATGAAGGACCTCAATGTGTGAAAGGAATCCATCAAAATCCTTGAGGAGAACACAGGCAGCAACCTCTTCGACCTCAGCCGCAGCAACATCTTCCTAGGAACAACGCCAAAGGCAAGGGAAGCAAGGGCAAAAATGAACAATTGGGATTTCATCAAGATCAAAAGCTTTTGCACAGCAAAGGAAACAGTTAACAAAATCAAAAGACAACTGACAGAATGGGAGAAGATATTTACAATCGACATATCAGATAAAGGACTAGTGTCCAGAATCTATAAAGAACTTAGCAAACTCAACACCCAAAGAACAAATAATCCAATCAAGAAATGGGCAGAGGACATGAACAGACATTTCTGCAAAGAAGACATCCAGATGGCCAACAGACACATGAAAAAATGCTCCATATCACTTGGCATCAGGGAAATACAAATCAAAACCACAATGCGATATCACCTCACACCAGTCAGAATGGCTAAAATCAACAAGTCAGGAAATGACAGATGCTGGCGAGGATGGGGAGAAAGGGGAACCCTCCTACACTGTTGGTGGGAATGCAAGCTGGTGCAACCTCTTTGGAAAACAGCATGGAGGTTCCTCAAAATGTTGAAAATAGAACTGCCCTATGACCCAGCAATTGCACTATTGGGTATTTACCCTAAAGATACAAACGTAGTGATCCAAAGGGGCACGTGTACTCGAATGTTTATAGCAGCAATGTCCACAATAGCCAAACTATGGAAAGAATCGAGATGTCCATCAACAGATGAATAGATCAAGAAGATGTGGTATATATACACAATGGAATACTATGCAGCCATCAAAAGAAATGAAATCTTGCCATTTGCGACAACATGGCTGGAACTAGAGCGTATCATGCTTAGCGAAATAAGTCAAGCGGAGAAAGACAACTATCATATGATCTCCCTGATATGAGGAAGTGGTGATGCAACATGGGGGCTTAAGTGGGTACGAGAAGATAAATGAAACAAGATGGGATTGGGAGGGAGACAAACCATAAGTGACTCTTAATCTCACAAAACAAACTGAGGGTTGCTGGGGGGAGGGGGTTTGGGAGAAGGGGGTGGTATTATGGACATTGGGGAGGGTATGTGTTTTGGTGAGTGCTGTGAAGTGTGTAAACCTGGTGATTCACAGACCTGTACCCCGGGGGATAAAAATATATGTTTATAAAAAATTAAAAAAATCATAAAAAATAAATAAATAAATAAATAAATAAATAAAAGCTAAAAAAAAGAATTCTATAAATGGAATAATAAATTCAATGTTTCTTGAGATTAACATGAGTTATTTAAGTATAGAGTTAGAAGATAAGGTATGATAATTTCAATTTGTATATGTGTGTGTATGTGTGTATATATGTATATATATATAAAGTCCTCATTTGTTATAAATGTTTTTGAATTGCAGTTAAGAAAATGGGTTGCATATAAATACTAATTTGAATTATCCCTATTTATTAATCGACACAGCTGGTAATTTATTGAGATCTATGTGTCAGGAACAGTTTCAGAGTTACAGTTGGATTGTCTAATTTGATCCTCACTACCACTCCAGTGCATGATTACTTTTTCATTTTTATGTATGAGAAAACTTCGAAAATTACTTGCCCAAGGTCTCACAACTACAAAAATAAATACTAAGAGGAGACAGTTATATTTGCTCAGAAATTTTTAGCAACCACATTATAATCTCACAACATCATTTCTTCAGTCCCATATGTGTTTATAAATTATTTCAGAATCAATCTAATAGTTATTAGTACTTATTCAAATTATTTATACCAAATTGTAATAAAATAATAATTTATATTTTTACCAAAATATATGACTGTTTAAATTTTTGAGAGCATTACATTTATATATCTGTGTCTCATGTAAGAAAATAAAACTATGGGGTGCCTGGGTGGCTCAGTGGGGTAAAGCCTCTGCCTTCAGCTCAGGTCATGACTCAGGGTCCTAGGATCAAGCCCTGCATTAAGCTCTCTGCTCAGCAGGGAGCCTGCTTCCTCCTTTCTCTCTCTGGCTGCTTCTCTGCCTACTTGTGATCTCTGTTTGTCAAATAAATAAATAAAATCTTTAATAAAAAAAATAATAAAAGTATGCATCTCTTACTCTCTATGTATGATTTTAGAGGTCTCAATAGACCACAATTTTCTTTCCTACAAAATAAATAATATCAAATTGATTCTGTAATTAATTCACATCATGATTTGCTTATGTAACTTACAAAATGAGTACCTATGAAAAGGAACTATAAAGAAAACTAGAGGTAGAGATTAGAAGTTGACACACTGGTTTATTAAAGAGAAGTTAGGTGAGTATTTTGTCTCTTAGTTGATGATAATGATAGACGGATGACAGATAGAAAGATCGTAGATAATAAATGATAGATAGGTGATAGATGATAGATAGATAGATAGATAGATAGATAGAAGAGTATAGATATAGATAAAATTACTCTCATTCAGAAGTGCTTAAGTATGCCAACCATGTTTTCCATTACAGGGATACAACCAATTTCAGTTATTTGATTAGCATCAGAAATCAAATGAAAGAGCTAAGACAGAAATAAATTTCTTCACTGATAGACCAGCCACTCTGTTTGAAGTTGTCTGAATTTGAATAGTGAAACTTACCATGCTGTTTAATAATTACCATAATAAACAATGCAAATCAAAAAACATTCTGCCTACAAAAGATAACATACAAAAAATATAGGCAATAATTGTAAATCAGATACTCTAAGTAAAACGAAGGCATGCAAAAATATTTTTTAGAAAGGAGACATCAGGCTTAAGCAAAGGTAACAAATCAAGTCCCTTCACACAGCATGAAGGTACAAAACAACATTCAATTCTGCCTTTCTACATCAGGCTTTATTTATTTATTTATTTTTCTTCCCAAGGTCTGAACCTTAATAAGAAATGGGGGCAAAAATCCTAGGGATGCATATTTTACTGAACTAATATTAATTGAACAAATAGAAAAAATAATCTGAATTATTTTCCCCTTTACAACACTTTCTCTAGATTAAGTGCCACCTTTCAAAAGTTAGTAGATAATGAGCTTTGATGTGCTCATTTTAAATTTGTCAGTTGGGAATTAATTGCACATAATATTTTATGTAGCATTAAATGCAAATGATTTTATACTTCCAATTATCTCACCAACTAGATGTAAATTAGAAAAAGCTCTTCTAACTTAAGTAAATTTTTGTTTTAAAAAAAGTTACATTGTTTGGTATTTTGCACCTAAAACCTTAATATAAGACTAACTCAAATACTATAAATCAGGAGAAGATAATTTTATAATGTTAGAATTTCCAGATGTAGATTATCCTCAAAAAAAAAAAAAAAACAAAACTTTTTTTTCTCACAGTAAATCCAGTATTTTTTTTTAACAAAAATGACTGTAATGAGAGGCCACATGAATTAAAATTATGAACAGAACATCAATAACCAAATCAGCTACAGTAAATATACATTTGTGATTGTAGTAATTATCCTTACCCAGCATAAAATAAAAAGTTAGGCAGTTACAGAGTTTCTTAGTCAAAAATAAAAAAAGAAAGAAAGAAAGAAAGAAAGAAAGAAAGAAAGAAAGAAAGAAATACAAGACTTTGAGAGTATTCTTTTTAATACTTCCATTAAGGATAATTTCATTAAAAACAGTATTTCTACACTTATTTAGTATTTCTATACTTTTAAAACTTCTTAGCTCAGATAATTAATCAAAGATGGGATTTGTGCACACCAAATTTTTCTGCATTTTGAATTTTAAAAAGCACTCTATCAACCTTATTTTTTTAAAAACATTTACCTTTATACTATTGTCAGAAGTCACCATAAAACTTTCATTTAGCATATTTCATAAAAATAAACACAAGAATAAAAGCTTTTCAAGTAGATTTGTAAAGCACAATTTAAATACTATTACAATTTTACATACTGCATTGACTTGAATTCACAATTACATATTCAGATAATATTTGTGACAATTTTATTAGAGATCACTTGATTTGTATTACTGTAGAAAAACACAATTGCGCCTGCTGTATTTCAACAATAATCCTTCAACCTTCACAAAGAAATACAAAGAGCATACTTGAAAATGAAGTAGCAGAATATTCTTTTTTCATGTGTCTATGTCAGGTTTTCTAGGGGAAAAAATAAAAACTGTATAATCATGCACACACAAACCACCCATCAGAAGTTAGTTTTGTGACTATTTCTATATGTTATGTTTCATCAAAGTTACTTACTAATATATAAATTTTGTAACTATTGACCACCTTATGTGGTTTAAAAATCACTAAGCCCTCATTTGTTTGTTTTATTTTGTTCATAAATATAGAAAGGGTAAGAAAACAGATTTAGAAAAGTCATATTTTTATTTTGTTTTGTTTTGATCAAACAATATCAAGCAATAATAAATATAACATTGATTTTAAGGCTTAGACATGGGATTTGTGTCAATGATGGCAGAGGAGTAGCAGGCTGAGATGACATCAGGTAGCAGGAGATCAGCTAAATAGTTTATCAAACCATTTCAAACACCTACAAATTCAACAGGGGATCAAAGAGAAGAAGAGCAGCAATTCTAGAAACAGAAAATCAACCACTTTCTGATAGGTAAAATCTGTGAAGAAGTGAATCCAAAGGGACAGGAAGATAGACCCTGGAGGGAGAGGAGGGTTCCCAGAAAGTAGCGGAGCAATGGAGCACAAAATCAGAACTTTTTTTTTTAAAGGTTTTATTTATCCATTTGCTAGACAGAGATCACAAGTAGGCAGAGAGGCAGGCAGAGAGAGAGGAAGGGAAGGAGGCTCCCTGCCAAGCAGAGAGCCTGACGCGGGGCTCAATCCCAGGACCCCGGGATCACGACCCGAGCCGAAGGCAGAGGCCTTAACCCACTGAGCCACCCAGGTGCCCCCAAATCAGAACTTTTAAAAGTCTGCTCCACTAAGGGATACTGCTCCAGAGGCTAAGCATGGGTGGAGCTCTCATAGGGAAAGCATGGTCATGGGTCCCCATGGGTTCAATGAAGGATCAGGGGTATCTGAGTATCACAGAGCTCGCAGATATTAGAGCAGGGAAGCCAGCTACAGAGACAGACCTGAGGAGTGAGTTCTCAGCTCAGGGTTACCTTAAACCATGACCCATGGCACAGTCAGACCACTGATCTTTGAGCAGGGACCCCTGCTCAAAGGGGTCAGATCCGGGGAGACCTCCCTGGAAAAGTAGCAGTGGTCTGCTGGGTTTGGAGACTCCAGGTGGGGCTGTGTACACAAACACTGTACTCTAGTTGGTAAATTCATATCTTAGAAGTATATAGGTTAGGAATTTTGAAACTACTTAAATGTATACTAAGATTGAACAAATACATAAATATAGATAAAGAGGGGCAGGTTTCTCACTATTAGAAAGGCTACAATGAATTCTGTGGTGCTAAATTAGAGTTAGAACTATAGTTTGAACTCTTGTTTACTTTAATATATATATGAATAGATACAGAAATAAACATAGATATGTGTATATGTAGGTTAGCAGACATATATTTCTTAGCTCTGTCCACTAGAGGGTTGGGAAGAATTGAAACCCTAGAAACAATGAACACACTTAGCATCCAGGTCTGGCTCTCTAAATCTCATTGTCAGTAGAAGGAACCAGAGCTCCTTGAAGAAATGGCCTGTACTAGCGATGGGGTAAGGAAAACACAGGGACTGGGGGCTTGACCATCTTGTAGATTCAAAAAAAAAAAAAAATCCTGCATCAAAAGACACACAGTCGAAGGACAAGTGAGTTCAATAAACAGCCAGAGGCCAGGTAGACGGGAGTGATTGCGCACTTTTCTCTGAGGTGCACTGAGGAGTGGGGCCCTGAGCTCTCCACACCTCCAGGCCAGATATCAGGAGGCTGCCATTTTTATTCACATCTTCCATAATTCTACAGAAAGCATTCAGGGAAATGAAGCTCCCGAGAACAAACCAGAGCAGATTACTTAGCCTGGCCCCTGGAAAGGGCAATATGAATCCGCCTCAGGCAAAGACACTTGAGGATCTCTACAACAGACCCCTCCCCGCAGAAGATTAGCAAGAAATCCAGACAAGACCAAGCTCACTTATCAAAGAGAACCGGGGAATTCCAGAGGAGGAGAAAGCAAAGCATGGAATTCATGGCTTTCTTCCCATGAGTCTCTAGTCTGGCAAAGTTAATTAATTTTTTTAATTTTATTTTTTCTTATTCTATTTTTTAACTTTTACTCTTTCCACGTTTTTTAACTAGTTTATCTTAAAAATAGCTTTCATAAAAAATCTTTTTGAATGTTTATTATTATAGTCATATTTTATCCTTCATTGTATCTAACTTTATTTTTTATATACACATAGGGTTTTTTGTCTAAAAATTTTTTTGATACAACCTCTTTTAATAGATCAAAATATACCATAATCTAGTACAGGGCATAGTTCTGTAGACAGAAGAAAGAGAAATTAAGGAGTCAATCTCATTTATAGTTCTACCCAAAACCATAAGATAACTAGGAATAAACCTAACCAAAGAGGCAAATAATCTGTCCTCATAAAACTATAAAGTACTCATGAAAGAAGTTGAGGAAGACACAAAGAAATGGAAAAATGTTCCATGCTCATGGATTGGAAGAACAAATATTGTGAAAATGTCTATGCTACCTAAAGGAATCTACACATTTAATGTTATCCCTATCAAAATTCCATCTATTTTTTTAAAGAAATGAAACAATCCTAAAATTTCTATGAAACCAGCAAAGACCCCAAATAGCCAGAGAAATTTTGAAAAAGAAAGCCAAATTTGGTAGCATCACAATTCAGACTTCAAGCTCTATTACAAAGCTGTCATCATCATGGCAGTATGGTACTGGCACAAAAACAGAAACATAGATCAATGGAATAGAATAGAAAGCCCAGAAATAGACCCTCAACTCTATGGTCAACTAATCTTAGACAAACCAGGAAAGAATGTCCAATGGAAAAAAAGACAATCTCTTCAACAATTGGTGTTGGAAAATTGGACAGCCACATTCAGAAAAAGGAAACTGGACCATTTCCTTACACCACACAAAAAAATATACTAAAAATGGATGAAAGACCTCAATGTAAGAAAGGAATCTATCCAAACCCTTTAAAAGAACACAAGCAGCAACCTCTTCAATCTTAGCTGCAGCACCATCTTCCTAGGAACATCACTAAAGGCAAGAGAAGCAAGGGCAATAATGAACTACTGGGACTTCAACAATATCAAAAGCTTTTGTATAGCAAAGGAAACAGTTAACAAAACCAAAAGACAATGGGCATAATGGGAGAAGATATTTGCAAAAGACATATCAGATAAAGGGCTAGTATCCAAAATCTATAAAGAACTTATCAAACTCAATACCCAAGGAACAAATAATCCAATGAAGAAATGGGTAGAGGACATGAACAGACATTTGTGCAAAGAAGACATCCAGATAACTAACAGACACATGAAAAAGTGCTCCACATCACTCGGCATCAGGAAATACAAATCAAAACCACAATGAGATATCACCTCACACCAGTCAGAATGGCTAAAATTAACAAGCCAAGGAATGGTAGATGCTGGCCAGGTTTTGGAGAAAGGGCAACCCTCCTACATTGTCAGTGGGAATGCAAGCTGGTGCAGCCACTCTGGAAAACAGCATGGAACTTCCTCAAAAAGTTGAGAATAGAGCTACCCTATGACCCAGCAGTTGCACTACTATTTACCCTAAAGATACAAACAGAGTGATCCAAAGGGGCACATGCATCTGAATGTTTATAACAGCAATGTCCACAGTAGCCATACTATGGAAAGAACCTAGATGTCCATCAACAGATGAATGGATAAAGAGGAGGTGGCATATATATATATATACAATGGAATACTATGTGACCATCAAAAGAAATGAAATCATGCCATTTGGAACAATGTGGATGGAACTAGAGGGTATTATGCTAGCGAAATAAGTCTATCAGAGAAAGACAATTATCAAATGATCTTCCTGATATGAGGAAGTTGAGAGGCAATGTGGGGGATTTCGGGGGGTAGGAAAGGAATAAATGAAACAAGATAGGATAAGGAGTGAGAGAAACCATAAGACACTCTTTTTAAAAAATTTTTTAAAATTTATTTTCAGCGTAACAGTATTCATTGTTTTTGTACCACACCCAGTGCTCCATGCAATACGTGCCCTCTCCAAAACCCACCACCTGGTTCCCCCAACCTCCCACCCCTCACCCCTTCAGACACCTCAGATTGTTTTTCAGAGTCCATAGTCTCTCATGGTTCACCTCCCCTTCCAATTTCCCTCAACTCCCTTCTCCTAACTCCCCTTATCCTCCATGCTATTTGTTATGTTCCACAAATAAGTGAAACCATATGATAATTGACTCTCTGCTTGACTTATTTCATTCAGCATAACCTCTTCCAGTCCCATCCATGTTGCTACAAAAGTTGGGTATTCATCCTTTCTGATGGAGGCATAATACTCCATAGTGTATATGGACCACATCTTCCTTATCCATTAATCCATTGAAGAGCATCTTGGTTCTTTCCACAGTTTGGCGACCATGGCCATTGCCGCTCTAAACATTAGGATACAGATGGCTCTTCTTTTCACTACATCCGTATCTTTGGGTAAATACAAAGGAGTGCAATTGCACGGTCATAGGGGAGTTCTATTTTTAATTTCTTGAGGAATATCCACACTGTTCTCTAAAGTGGCTCCACCAACTTGTATTCCCAGCAACAGTGTAAGAGGGTTCCCCTTTCTCCACATCCCCTCCAACACATGTTGTTTCCTGTCTTGTTAATTTTGGCCATTCTAACTGGTGTAAGGTGGTATCTCAATGTGGTTTTCATTTGAATCTCCCTGATGGATAGTGATGATGAACATTTTTTCATGTGTCTGATAGCCACCTGTATGTCTTCACTGGAGAAGTATCTGTTTATTTCTTCTGCCTATATTTTTATATGATTGTCTATTTTGTGTGTGTTGAGTTTGAGGAGTTCTTTATAGATCCTGGATATCAACCTTTTGTCTGTACTATCATTTGCAAATATCTTCTCCTATTCCGTGGGTTGCCTCTTTGTTTTGTTGACTGTTTCCTTTGCTGTGCAGAAGCTTTTGATTTTGATGAAGTCCCAAAAGTTTATTTTTGCTTTTGTTTCCTTTGCCTTTGGAGACATATCTTGAAAGAAGTTGCTGTGGCTGATATCGAAGAGGTTACTGATTATATTCTCCTCTAGGATTCTGATGGATTCCTGTCTCACGTTGAGGTCTTTTATCCATTTCGAGTTTATCTTTGTGTCCGGTGTAAGAGAATGGTCAAGTTTCATTCTTCTACATATAGCTGCCCAGTTTTCCCAGCACCATTTATTGAAGAGACTGTCTTTTTTCCACTGTATATTTTTTCCTATTTTGTCGAAGATTAATTGACCATAGAGTTGATGGTCCATATCTGGGCTCTCTACTCTGTTCCACTGGCCTATGTGTCTGTTTTTATGCCAGTACCATGCTGTCTTGGTGATCACAGCTTTGTGGTAAAGCTTGAAATCAGGTAATGTGATGCCCCTAGTTTTATTTTTTGTTTTTCAACATTTTCTTGGTGATTTAGGGTCTCTTCTGATTTCATACAAATTTTTGGATTATTTACTCCAGCTCTTTGAAAAATACGGGTAGAATTTTGATCGGAATGGCATTAAAAGTATAGATTGCTCTAGGCAGTATAGACATTTTAACAATGTTTATTCTTCCAATCCAAGAACATGGAATGGTCTTCCATCTTTTTGTGTCTTCTTCAATTTCTTTCGTGAGTGTTCTGTAGTTCCTCGAGTAAAGATCCTTTACCTCTTTGGTTAGGTTTATTCCCAGGTATCTTATGGTTCTTGGTGCTATAGTAAATGGAATAAATTCTCTAATTTCCCTTTCTGTATTTTCATTGTTAGTGTATAAGAAAGCCACTGATTTCTGTACATTGACTGTGTATCCTGACATTTTGCTGAATTGTTGTATGAGTTCTAGAAGTTTGGGGGTGGAGTCTTTGGGTTTTCCATATAAAGAATCACTTCATCTGCGAAGAGAGAGAGTTTGACTCCTTCATTGCCAATTTGGATACCTTTTATTTCTCTTTGTTGTCTGATTCCTGTTGCTAAAACTTCTAATACTATGTTGAACAAGAGTGGTGAGAGTGGGCATCCTTGTCGTGTTCCTGATCTCAACAGGAAGGATGCAAGCTTTTTCCCATTGAGGATGATATTTGCTGTGTGTCTTTCATAGATAGATTTGATGAAGTTCAGGAATGTTCCCTCTATCCCTATACTTTGAAGCGTTTTAATCAGGAAGGGATGCTGGATTTTGTCAAATGCTCTTTCTGCATCAATTGAGAAGACCATGTGGTTCTTCACTCTTCTCTTATTGATTTGTTCTATCACATTGATTGATTTGCGAATGTTGAACCATTCTTGTAGCCCAGGGATGAATCCCACCTGGTCATGGTGGATAATCTTTTTAATGTGCTGTTGGTTGCTGTTTGCTAGGATCTTGTTGAGAATCTTAGTATTCATATTCATCAGTGATATTGGTCTGAAATTCTCCTTTTTGGTAAGTATAAGGTCTTTGCTCGGCTTGGGGATCAGCATAATTCTGGCTTCATTGAAAGAGTGTGGAAGTTTTTCTTCTGCTTCAATTTTTTGAAACAGCTTCAGGAGAATAGCTGTTATTTCTTCTTTGAAAGTTTGGTAGAATTCCCCAGGGAATCCATCAGATCCTTGGCTCTAGTTTTTTGGGAGGTTTTTGACCACTGCTTCAATCTCGTTACTAGGTATTGGTCCATTCATGTTGTCAGTTTCTTCCTGGTTCAATTTTGGGAGTCTATAGTTTTCCAAGAATGCATCCATTTCATCTAGGTTGTTTAGCTTATTGTTGATAGTAACTTCTGATGATATGTTTCTACTTCCTTGGTGTTAGTTGTGATCTTTCCCTTTTCATTCATAATTTTATTAATTTGGGCTTTCTCTGTTTTCTTTTGGATTAGTGTGACCAATGGTTTATCAATCTTATTGATTCTTTAAAAACGTCAGCTTCTAATTTTAGAGCTATGTTATACTGTATCTCTGGTTTCTACCTCATTGATCTCAGCTCTAATCTTGATGATTTCCCTTTTATGTGTGGAGTTGGTTTGATTTGTTGTTAATCCTCCAGTTCTTTAAGGTGTAGAGATAACTGGTGTGTCCTGGATTTTTCAATTTTTTTGAGGGAGGCTTGGATGACTATGTATTTCCCCCTTAGGACCACCTTTGCTGTATCCCATAGGTTTTGGACTGAAGTGTCTTCATTTTCATTGGTTTCCATGAATTGTTTCAGTTCTTCTTTGATCTCCTGGTTGATCCAAGCATTCTTTTTTTTTTTAAAGATTTTATTTGTTTATTTGACAGACAGAGATCACAAATAGGCAGAGAGGCAGGCAGAGAGAGAGAGAGGGAAGCAGGCTCCCCGCTGAGCAGGGAGCCTGATGCGGGGCTCGATCCCAGGACCCTGAGATCATGACCCGAGCCGAAGGCAGCGGCTTAACCCACTGAGCCACCCAGGCTCCCCTGATCCAATCATTCTTAAGCAAGGTGGTCTTTAGCTTCCAGGTGTTTGAGTTCCTTCGGAACTTTTCCTTGTAATTGAGCTCCAGTTTCAAAGCATTGTGATCTGAGAATATGCAGGGAATAATCTCATTCTTTTGGTATAGGTTGAGTCATGATTTGTGACCTAGCATGTGGTCTATTCTTGAGAAGGTTTCATGTGCATTTGAAAAGAATGAGTATTCTGTTGTTTTAGGGTGGAATATTCTGTATATATCTCTGAGGTCCATCTGGTCCAATGTGTCATTCAATGCTCTTGCTTCTTTATTGATTTTCTGCTTCGATGATCTGTCTATTTCCGAGAGAGATGTGTTAAGATCTCCTACTATTAATGTATTCATATCAATATGGCTCTTTATCTTGATTAACAGTTTTCTTATGTAATTAGCTGCTCCCATATTGGCAACATAGATATTTACAATTGTTAGATCATCTTGGTGGATAGTCCCTTTAAGAATTATGTAGTGTCCTCCTGTATCTCTGATTACAGTCTTTAGTTTAAAATTTATTTGTCTGATATGTGAATTCCTACCTGGCCTTCTTTGAGGTCCATTGGCATGAAAGATGCTTCTCCGTCCCTTCACTTTCAATCTGAGTGTATCTTTAGGTTCAAAATGGATCTCTTGTAGACAATATATGGATGGGTCCTGTCATTTTATCCAATCTGCAACCCTGTGCTGTTTTATGGGCGCATTTAGGCCATTCACATTGAGAATGATTATTGATAGATACATTTTTATTGACATTGTGTTATCTTTGAAGTCTTTCATTCTGTAGATTGTCTGTATATTTCTGTTCAATTCTATTCTTAGTATTTTTCCTCTTTTATAGAACCCCCCTTAATTTTTCCTGCAGTGTCAGCTTGGTGGTTGCATAGTCTTTTAAGCCTTGCCGGTATTGGAAACGCTTTATCTCTCCATCCATTTTGAATGTCAGTCTTGCTGGATAAAGTATTCTTGGCTGCATTTAGTGCCCTGAATATATCTTGCCAGCCCTTTCTGGCTTGCCAGGTCTCTGTGGACAGGTCTGACATTATTTTGATGGGCTTTCCTCTGTAAGTAAGGAGCTCTTTTTCCTAGTGGTTCTCAAGAGATTATATCTACAATTATGATTCCTCAATTTGACTATCAGGTGCCTTGATGATTTTTTGGAATCTATAATCTTGGGTGGAGACCGTTCAGCCTCTAGTCCATGAACGCTGGTTCCATTCACAAGATTGGAAAAATTTTCACGAAGAACTTGTTTCACTATATCTTCTAGAGTTCCTTATTTCTCCTCCCCTTTAGGGATTCCAATAATTCTGTTATTGGAATGTTTCATGGCATCATTTATTTCCCTGATTCTGTTTTCGTGGCTTCTAAGCTGTGTGTTCCAGGCTTCCTCCTGATCCTTTCTCTCTATCTGTTTGTCCTCCAGATCACTAAGTCTATCTTCTGTCTCAGTTACCCTAGCTTTGAGAGAATTTAGATTAGATTGGAACTCATTGAGAACATTGTGAACCTCATCTCGGGTAGCTTTCAGCTCTGCCCCAACATTGTGAACATCATCTCTGGTCGCTTTCATTTCAACCCAAACAATCCTGTTTGGTCATCCATGGCTTTTTCCAACCTAGCTATTGCTTGGATAATTGTTAGCCTGAATTCTCTTTCCGATATATTGTCTATGTTGATAGCCATTAGTGCTTTTGCAGAAGGCCCATCCTCTGCATTTCTTCTGTTGGGCATTCATCCTCCTAGTCATTTTGGTGAGAGATGACTGAATGGATGTGGCTGGATGTATCGACTGTGGTGCAGTCAAGGTGCACCCTGGAATGCTTCTGAGCAATCAGGATTCCCCACCCAAATGAGAGAAAAAAAGAAAAGAAAAAGAAAAAAAGAGAGAGAGAGAGAAAGAGAGATAGGAAAAAAAGGGAAGATAAAAGAGAAGGTTCAGCCCAAATGGACTCCAAGGTAAGATTTCTGAAGTACACAAACAGAAATAGAGAAACAAAAAGACTGATAAAAATATATGACAAGAGAAAAAAATGTATATATATAAGCAAATAAAGGAAGAACCTCGTCAAAAGAACCCCTATTATAAGATTTATATACTATCAGGACAAACACAAGAACACAGAAACACTGGTGGAAGAAAAAGATGAGAGAGTGGTAATAAATTCTCAGTGTGGGCAAGGTAGGTTGTTTTGATTCTTCCTGGATGTATCTTGATATCTTTGTTAAAGGAATCAACTTTCCTAAGATATAGGGGGATTAAAATTTGGTTTACTTATAGGGGTAGCATTGATTGGGGAAAGGGGATTTTGTTGAAGTTTAACTCTATATGAATATTAGAAATAAACTAGGAATAAACTAGACTAAACTGAACTAAAATTTAAAAAAATTAAAAAATATAAATGCAAAAGAAAAACAGAAATGTATGTATCAACAAGTTCAGGTTAGAAGATTATTATGGAATTTGATGTACTGGAAATCTCACTGTGATGGCAAATAGGTTAAAAAATTATTTATATATAAAAAAATAAGTGAACCAGAATAGTGGCAACAAGTTAAAATAAAAGTCGTCCTATGAAGTACTGGTGGTTGTTCTCTTGTAGTCTTTTTTTTTTTTTTTTTAGTTTCCTGGTTGGTTTTCTGGGGGAGGGGCCTTCCACGTGGGTTTTCAGTCAATGATGTTCCCTGAGTTAAGTCCTCCCGCCCCTCTCAAGGGGGTGGGCTCTGAGGAAACTGTTTTTTTTCAGGCTTTTATTCTCTGGCGGTTTTTATGTTTGTTCACTTTTTTTTTTTTCTCTCACCTTGACCGCTTTTGATGGTTTTTGTAGGTTTAGAGGAAAGCAAACTGCACCCTGACCTCCCTCTCAGAGAGAAGCCTCAGTCTGGCTACAGAGCCCAAATAAATTCCCCCTTGGCCGCTCGCAGAACAGGTTACGAGTCGCGGTCCCTGGGGACTCAGGATCTTTTTTTTGCTTGTACCCAAAACCACAGCAGCAGCAGCTGTCTGGGCAGCCCTAGACTGCCAGAGAGGTTCCAAGCAGTGATCGCACACTGAGATTTTCCCACTGGCCTGGGCTGGGAGTGCCTGGTCTTTCCAGGTCTAAGAGCTCAGGGCTTGTACACACCTCTCTCAGGTGAGTCTCAGGCTCTGTTAGCATGGCTCAGCATTCTGCCATCTGGCGAGGCTCCCAGCCCCTCACAGGAGCTGGACCTCACGTGTTCTTGGGTGCGCTGGTGGCTCAGGAACCAAGGTCTGGTTTCTCTGCCGCACTCTCTTTGGCTCAGTGCCAGGGGAGGCTGTTGTGGGTCCCGGGACTTAAGCCTTTGTCCCTAGCCACCCCAATTCCCATAAATTCCACCCCCCATGATCCTTTGCTCTCTTTGAGTGTTTTCAACCAATCTCCAAGTTAATGCTGGTCCCCAGATACAGGGCACTCTCATACTGGGGTATCACTTTCCAATCAATCACCTCTGGTGGCTCCCTCCCCCTTTTGTTTATCTTCCAATATCAGTTTAATGTTCCCACTCCATTTTACCTGCTCACTGGTGTCTTCTGCCCCGTAGAGATCCAGATGTGTATAATTCTGATCTCAGGCTTATTTCGTGGGTGATCGGAGTTCTTTGGTAGGTAATCAGCTCACTTTAGGGTACAGGTTGAAATGGCGCCTCCTCCTACTTCCCCATCTTGTCCCCCAATCTCACCATAAGAGACTCTTAATCTCATGAAACAAACTGAGGGTTGCAGAGGGGAGGGGGTAGGGAGAGGGTGGTTAGGTTATGGACATTGAGGAGAGTATGTGCTATGGCTTGTGTTTTGAAGTGTGTAAACCTGGCAATTCACAGACCTGAACCCCTGGGCTAATAATACATTATATGTTAATGAAAAAATTTAAAAGAATTCAAAAAATAAAGGCTTAAACATTATTTACTCTAAACAAATACATAATGCTTTTGATTGCATTAAAGCAAGCCTGGTTTTAGTTTTATATGTACCCCCCAAAATATGCATTAAAAACAACTTCTAAACATTTTATTCAGGTATTTTCATCTAAATCTTAAATTCCCATTGTCTATACCTTCTAAGTGCACACTCATAGAAATTATAAGACCTAAGCACCTGGGTGGCTCAGTCATTAAGTGTCTGCCTTAGGCTCATGTCATGATATCAGGGTCCTGGGATTGAGCCCTGCCTGGGGTTCCTTGTTCTGCAGGAAGCCTGCTTCTCCCTCTGGTTGCCACTTCCCTTGCTTGTTCTCTCTCTCTCTCTTTATCTCTGATAAATAAATAAATAAATAGAATTTCTAAATAAATAAATTACAGACACAAAACTCATTCAGAATACAAACATCTGACTTTATAGCATATGAACTTTCCATTCCTATGTATCGCAGAATGCTCTTGAAAGAAGTTGTGCTAAATTATACTCCCTTGGATGAACCTGATGTTGGGTATAATGGAGGGCACATATTCCATGGAGTACTAGGTGTGGGGCATAAACAATTAATTCTGGGACACTGAAAAGAAATTAAAAAAAATTAAACTCCCATTATTTTCCATATTTCTCATTTGTATTAACTATAATATTTGTAATGAAAATTTTTGCTTGAAGTATCAGCTTTTAAAAGATATGTTGAATTTCCCCTTGGTTGTCTCTATTTTGTCAAATTTTATCCAACAAACTGGAACACTTTTGTTATTTACACTCTGTGTTTTTATATATACTTATTTTTTTTCAAATGTCTCTATTGGTAGCTTTTACGCTTTCCAACAGTCATTCTATTTTTTTTTCAGAAGCCTGAAATTTACACTGATATATCTTATGACTCTAATTTTGCTTGATATCTTTTAGTTTTTTGAGTATTTTACTTCCTTTTTAAATTTTTTAAAAATTTCGTTGTAAGTAATTTTAAGATAACAATATCCCCTTATAATTTTTCAAAGTTTAGATGCCAACTTTGGACTGTAACTCTTTGAATTAGGTATTAAAATTTAATTAATTAATTAATTAATCAGAAAGTTTTTTTAGAATATACTGAATTCTGTAGATCCACTTCTGAGAGGGAATTTCATAAGCTTTCAGACACACATAACTTAAAATACTTGTTTAGAATTCTTATATACCCTTAAACCTCTGGTTCATTATTAAATTCTAAAAGAACATGCTACTAATAATCTCCAAATAGATAATACAATTCAACAACATCACACTTAGTAAAAAAGAAAACAAAACTTACAATTCATAATAATCTGCTCACATAAATGAATATTACAATGACTTTTTTTCATAATCTAAATTCAGTGAGATCACTATCACAAAATTTTATATGTATTGCAACAAAAAAATGTTCAAATTTGTAACTACAGCTGTCACAAATTTTATCTATATATAGAAATAATCTTGTCTATGTTATTAGTTGTCTTGGGGGAGTCAAAAATTATACATGGATTTTACACATATATAGATTTTTCAGCTGAGTAGGGTGTCAACATTCCTAAACCCCACATTGTTCATGGGTCAACAGTAATGTTGTATACCAATTATACCTAAAAAGAAAAACAAGCAAGCAAACTCCTTTACCTGCCTTCCATCTGGTAGTTTTCTATACAACCAATGTCATTGGTTTACTAGTGTTCAGATTTAATACATCACATTGGAACACTTAAAAGCACATGTTAAACCATTGCTCCTGGAAGATGTTCATTCTCTAGTAATGATAGAGTCTTGTGTACCTAATTTGATTTCTGGGGCCCAATTTCCTAAAATGCATAATAAAAGGGCCTTGGAAATCTTTAAAAACAAACAAACAAAAAAAAAAAAAAGAAAGAAAGAAAAACAAAAACTAGTGTTGTCTAGAAACTTCATTGAATACTCACCTATCCTTACTCTCTCTCCCAATATTTTATTTTTATAATTATTTCCAAATTTTAATCTATTATATTATTATTTCTCCATTTAGAATCTTTCTTTATTGTATTCAGTTAGCCTGCATGTAATACATCTTTAACTTTTGATGTAGTATTTAATGATTCATTAGCTGCATATAACACCTTCCTAGATGTATTAGAAATGGAAAAACATTCCATACTTATGGATTGGAAGAACAAATATTATTAAAATGTCTATGTTATCTAGAGCAATCTACACATTCAATGCAACCCCTATTAAAATACAATCAATATTTTTAGCAGAGTTGGAACAAATCATCCTAAAATTTGTATGGAACCAGAAAAAGACCCTGAATAGCCAAGGAAATATTGTAAAGAAAATAAAAGCTGATGGCATCACAATTCCAGACTTCAAGCTCTATTACAAAGCTGTAATCATCAAGATAGTATGATACTTGCACAAAAACAGACATAGATCAATGGAACACAACACAGAATCAAGAAATGGACCCTCAACTCCACTGTCAATTGATCTTTGACAAAGCAGGAAAGAATACCCAATGGAAAAAAGACAGTCTCTTTAACAAATGGTGTTGGGAAAATTGGACAGCCACAAGTAGAAACTGAACCATTTTCTTATACCATAAACAAAGATAAACTCAAAATTGATTGAAGACCTAAATGTCAGACAGGAATCCATCAAAATCTTAGAGTAGAAAACAGGCAGTAAGTTCTTTGACCTCAGCCACAGCAACTTCTTGCTAGACCTGTCTCCAGAGGCAAGGGAAATAAAGGCAAAAATGAACTATGGAGCATTCATGAAGCTAGAAAGCTTTTACACAGCAAAGGAAATAGTAGACAAAACCAAAAGACAACCTACAGAATGGGAGAAGATATTTGCAAATGTCTTTTCAGATAAAAGGCTAGTATCTAAAATCTATAAAAAAAACATATCAAAATCAACACCCAAAAAACACATAATCCAGTCAAGAAATGGGCAGAAGACATGAACAGTCATTTCTGCAAAGAAGATATCTAAATCGCCAACAGACACATGAAAAGGTGCTCAACATCATTTGGCATCAGGGAAATACAAATCAAAGGCACAATGAGATATCAACTCACACCAGTCAAAATAGCTAAAATTAACAAATCAGGAAATGACAGGTGTTGGCAAGGATGCAAAAAATGGGGAACCCTTTTACACTGCTGGTGAGAAGGCAAGTTGGTGCAGCCACTCTGGCAATTATGGAGGTTCCTCAAAAAATTGAAAACAGAGCTATCTGATGACCCAGAAATTTCACTACTATGTATTTATCACAAAGATACAAATGTAGTGATATACAGGGGCACATGCACCCAATGTTTATACCAGCAATGTCTAACTATAGCCAAACTATAGAAAGAGCCCAGATGTCCATCAACGGATGAATGGATAAAGAACATATGGTGTATAAATACAATGGATTACTACTTTGCCATCAAAAAATGAAATATTACCATTTGCAACAATATGGATGGAACTGGAGGGTATTATGTTAAGTGAAATAAATCAATCAGATAAATAATTATATGATTTCACTCATATGTGGAATTTAAGAAACAAAACAGGATCACAGGGGAAGGGAGGTAAAAATAAAATTAGATGAAATCTGAGAGGGAGACAAACCAAAGAGACTCTTAATCATAGGAAGCAAACTGAGGATTGCTGAAGGGGAGTTAAGAGGGTAAATGGGCAATGGGCACATGATGTGATGAGCACTGGCTGTTATATGCAACTGATGAATCACTGAACTCTACCTCTAAAACTAATAATGCACTATATGTTAATTAATTTAGTTAAAAAAAGCTATTATCTTTACCCTTTTTTACTCAAGCACATTTGTTAATATAAACAATTATAATGACTTTATTTTGTCCTTATTGAATAATCTTATATTTCCATTCTAAAATAGGAAAAAATATGGAATACCTGCATAACTTGATTATTATCTCAAATTAGCATTCTCCCAAGGGAATGGAAATTCCATGTCTTTTAGTTTACCATTCTCCTTTTCATGTCATTTTTCTCAGCTTACAAAACTTTGAACCTTGTAAGTAAAAATTACATAATTCTGAACCTATATTTTCTGAAGAACTCCATAAACCATCTGGTATTCTTGAGAGGAACAAGAAGAATCTCCTCATGGAAGAGGTAAACAACAATGGTGTTTGTAAATCAGGAGTCACAAATGTTATTTGTATCAAAGGTGAAGGAGCATTTCATAATATCAGACAGGGAGGTATTAGTGGAAAATACAATGATGACTGGAAGCAGAAGAGAAATTAACCAAGATACATTAATTTTAAAAAAGAACAGAAGTTTGTTTAAATCTGATGAATAGAAGAGAGTAAATCATTTTAACAATATAGGATTTATTGGGGTGACTGGATGGCTCAGTTATTAAGTGGCTACTTTAGACTCAGGTCATGATCACAGGTTCCTGGATTGAACCCCACCCTGGGCTCTCTGCTCAGTGGGGAGTCTGTTTCTCCTTCACCCTCTGCCTCTCCTCCTGGCTCGTGAACTCTTCCTCTCTTTCTCTGTTACAAAAATAAAATGTTGAAAAACAACAACAATAACAACAAAAAATATAGGATGTATATTACTGACCTGATACAGTGGATTCATCCTTCCTTATAAACATAGTTCAAACAGCCAGTGACTAAGAGTGAAGTCAATACAGAAATAGATACTGAGAAGTCTGGTTTCTACCCAGTTCCCTGAAAATAACATTAATTTAGTCGTTGATATGTCATATAAACATTTAGGTTAAACCTAACCTCTTAGTTGTGTGTGTATATGTATGTTTATACACACATTTTCATTAAAGTGTTGCTTCTATTAAACTATTTTCAGAGGACAAGAATCATGAATATTTCATTTCCTTTATTCAGCTTCCTTGAGAGTGCTATGAGATAAGCACTTATTAAATGCTGTTGTTATTATCTTGCTTAATAATGATGATGAAAAGGGAATATAAACACCAGACACTTGCTAGAGGTAAACAGGCTTCCTGTACATTGGAATATTCTGCTTAGTTCAATATTCTGCTAATTAAAATGAGAGGCATTCTCTTTGATAGTAGTCTTTCTTGAAAACTTTTATGGAAGTGTATTTTGAAACTTAAATTATTGAACATAACTAAAGTTCACTTTAATAAAAACCAAAACACAGTCAGAATACCTCACTTAACAATGCTGATATATTTTTACAATTATGAAAGACATTACCTTTTACATGTTTAATTAAAAAAATTAAGAATAGAATTCGACATGATAAATTGAAATGATTAGTAGAAATTTATTCTATTACCAAAATAGAAAGGGAGATTGAAATCTTAAACAAAGGTAATCCATCTTTGAGATTCCTTTGGCAAATAATCTTATCTCTACCTTAATCACCTTTTTTGTAATTTTGCAGAACTCTTCTCATTTGAATTATTGCTTCTTCTACATTTGTTAGCCTAACTATTTTTTAAAAATATTTTATTTTTATTTATTTGTTTGAGAGAGAAAAACAGCAAGAGAGAGCATGAGCAAGAAGGTCAGAGGGAGAAGCAGACTCCCTGTGGAACTGGGAGCCCAATATGGGACTTGATCCCAGGACTCCAGGATCATGACCTGAGCTGAAGGCAGTCGCTTAACCAACTGAGCCACCCAGGAAACTCAGCCTAACTATTTTTATTATATTATGGCATGTAAATATATAAGAATGTGTTAAACTTAAGAGCTATAAATCCTTTTAATATATAGAACAAATAAATCGATTTAAACTTAAATACTTAGAATGTGCTTAATCATATTTATATGGCACAATTTATACTATCATAAAATCTACAATATTAAACTATTTCAGAAATAATTTCCACTACTTCTCACATTTTAAAACATTTTTGGAAGCGCCATGACAGGTTTTTTTTTTTTTTTTAATTTTATAAGCAAAAACACTGAAGCACATTTATTTTAACTTTGTAAACTCTTAGAAGTTTCATGTGTTTTTGTGGAAAGAAAGAATCCTTTGTCAATCACATAAATACTATTTCTGGCTTTCAAACATTTTCTATAAACAATGATACTCCTTTTATTTTACAACCTATTAGCATGAGAAAATCATGCAAATGTCCTTGTGACTAAAATGTAAAGCTCAGCATACAGAGAAACTAAAATTTATTCTATTTATGGAAAAGCTTATTTTCTCCTTCAAAATTCACATAATAGGTTTTCAAAATAGATATGCTTAATCTTGTTTTTCTGTCATTCGGAACAGTAATACATATGGTTCTTAAAAATAAAGTGTTAACGTTGACATTTTAGAAAACAAACACATCTCATTCATGCATTTAAGAATTCTTTACAGAAATTCAAACTCTACATATACCTGCAGTAGTGTCTTATTTCAAAGGCTTATTGTGGTACCTTTAAATGTAATTGTGCTTAATGCTATAAAAAAATAGTATCAGTGAGATCATTCCCATCTTTTTTTATACTGTGAAAACTGAGTCTTTAAATGTATACTGAGTCTTAAAATTATTCATTGTAATGCTAACTCAGCTTTATTATCCTCTAACACCTTTCAAAGTGGAGATGAGCAAGGGAATGTCCCTTTGAAAAGAGTCAGCTGGCAATGAATTAGAAAAGGATATACTTGAGAGATCAGTCAAAATAAATGAAATCAATCCAGTACTTTTTTTTTTAGACATTGCTAAAGCAACAAAAACTCTTTAGTACAAAAAAATGCCATCTGAATCAAAGTGACTTATAAAGTCAAAACCAAAACCAAACAAACAGAAACAACAAAATAAACCTATAATTGTTCACTGCTCATTTAAAACGATTAGTGTAAAAGCAACTATACAGGGAGCCTGGGTGGCTCAATTGGTTAAGCAACTGCCCTCAGCTCAGGTCCTGATCCTGGAGTCCTGGGATCCAGTCCTGGGATGGAGTCTGGCATCTGGTTCTCCCTCTGACCCTGCCCCTTCTCATGTTCTCTCTCTCAAATAAATAAAATCTTAAAAAATATATATATTAAACAAAAGCAGCTACACAATTTCTGATTAAGTTCAGTTTTAACAGTTATTGGATAATTATAACAATGTTTATGTATACTCAGTACCAAACACAAATGGCTAAGCACCATTTGGTACATAATTAAACCTTCTCAACATCCATATAAAATAAAAAAATATTAGGTATATTATTTTACAGATGTGTAAAATGAGGCTGAGACACATTAAGTAATTGGCAAAGAGCTTAAATCTTAATCTGTCTCACAAGATTTATAGCTATTATTTTATATACTGAGCAGTTATCATAGATGATATTCAGCTTAATTTAAAAAAATTTCAGGTGGCAATTCCAAATTAAAATTGACAGCTGATGTTTAATCTGATTCACATAGCTATGATTTAACTATGCACATTCACAGTATACTTAACCAATGATAAATTTTGACACAAAGATTTATCTGAACTATTAAAAATAGTTATTTGAAAAGTAGTGGCAACTTTCAAAATATCTCACCTTCTTTCAATTCCAGACGAAAGTTGGTCATGACACTTTCTTTTCCTGATACTACATAACATTTTAGAGTGTTTAGTTGTATGAACAAAATTTTAAGTTATTCAAGGGCTTTTCGCTATATACTTTCTCTTCTGCATTCTGTATGATGTCAGGAACTCTGTGGGTGTCTAAGAAGGATTAATTGGTGTCAATGGCAATAATAACTTCTATTATCTCCTTAAGTATTGATACCATTAAGAAGGTGATACTTAAAAGGATCTAACTTTATAATTTCTAACAATGACCAGTGATTTAATATGAAACAGAATTTTCAAGTGAATAAAAATAGAAAATTAGCATAGGATAAAGATTACCAACTGTATCATAGTCTTTTTTTTTTTTTAAGATTTTATTTATTTATTTGACAGAGATCACAGGTAGGCAGAGAGGCAGGCAGAGAGAGGAGGAAGCAGGCCCCCTGCTGAGCAGAGAGTCCGGTGCGGGGCTCCATCCCAGGACCATGGGATCATGACCTGAGCCAAAGGCAGAGGCTTTAACCCACTGACCCACCCAGGCGCCCCCTGTATCATAGTCTTAATAAATTGAAGTTACAATTACTCAGACCTATGCTTGGCGAAGGATATTTGGTAGGCATTTACAGATACCCATTAAGCAAATCTATTTATGAAAGGTGTAATCACATAGAAGAAAATCAATATGGTAAAAAGAACACTGGATTTGGAAACAAACTGACTGTGAGTAACAGTTGCATTATTTGTAAGTGAAACATCTTGATCATATTATTTAGGCTTTAGCCATATTTATTTACTTATCAGACAAGATCGGGCGCATTCAGGGTGGTATGGCCGTAGACTATTTACTTATCAATAATGGAAATAATCACACCTTACCTCACAAGCTTATCTTTATGTCTCAATAAATTAAATAACAGATTACCAAATTAATAAAAATATCCAGCTACATTAAAAGGTCCAGTTATATTTTAATATAATATATATACTATATTAAATACATATTTAATATAATATATAATCCAGTTATATTTTGTATATAATATATATGTTTCCTGTGTGTGTGTATATGGAGGTTTTATTAGGATTCTAAAGAAAAGCCAAAAGGTGTCTGAGGGTGAAGAGGGTAAGGGCTTGGAATTGGCAGGTAAGGTAAAGAATCTTTGAGAAAAAAATTTACAAATATTCTAAGAATTGAAGGGTAAATAAAATCAGTCAATCATAAAAAAAAAAAAAAAAAAAAAAACCCTTCATGTGCAGCTTTCCAAGCAACATAAACACAATGGACAAAGGGAGGAAGGGCTTTACTTAATTCAGCAACAGAGTATGAAGAGTACTAGGGTAAAAAAGATGTAGGACAGGGAAATCCAAGAAGGACTTTTCAAAGAAAATAAAGCACACAAGATTGAGACGGTGTGAATGATAAGCTAGGGGGAAAAAAAAAAAACTTAAAAATTACACCAAGAGATTAAATGAGACAAGACAAACATTTCTTTGAAGATGTTGCTATAAAGATCAATAGTGACATTAATAAAAACAGCTCAGGAGAAGTATTGCAGAGAGATGGCACATTTCAGTTATTTAAATACTGAATGTGGTCTATTTCTTCTGAAATATGCAGAAAAGACTCAATATACAATAAATAGAGGTTGCAATTAAAACAAAACAAAATTCTACTAAATGCATAACTGATGGGAAATGTATCATTGCAAGAAAGTAAGGAATATCTCAGAACTACTAACTGGAAATTGGTGTTTGAGCCAGTTAGGGATAGACTTGGAGATTGAATTTGGCTTTTTTTGGTAGTCAAGAGGCCTGGAAGTTTGCAGCGCTTTTGTCAAACAGATGAAGTGAATCAAGGCAGGAAGTGGGAACTAAGGTGACAAAATAAAAACTCAATTTTCCAACGTCTCACTGATTCCTGACCAGAGACAGGAAAAGAGCAGAGATTTTGTTATCTATCTTTGAGGACTTCAGAACATATAAAAATCGTTAACATCTGTACATGAGCTCTATTCTAATACTGCAGAGGGATGGGAAGAGAGCAGATGCAGATCAAGAGAGAGAAAGCAGAACAGATCTTATCATTTTGTTCCCCAGACTACTCCAGGGAAAAGACAGAACACAAGACAGGACCAGTTAGGGGGAAGTCCTGGAACCAATCACAAAGCAGAGTGAGAAAGAATCCTGAGCACAAGTCTTTACTGGGGTTTCCATAAGAAAGGAGGGGCGAGACAGGGTAAGTCCATTCAACATTGGCTACTTTGAATTATTTTGGGGCACACTGGGGCTTAGAAGCTCCCTTCTTGTCTGTTACTTGAGCCTAGGGCAATGGGGGCAGGAGTATAGTGGCTAAAGTGTGAGAATCCAGTAAGGGAGTTGGTTAGGAGTGTGGATTTAATTAGCGGCTCAGTTTAGAGATTGTACTGGCCTCTAGCTAGGGCCTCAAAACTGAGTCAAGGCAGTATCAAAAACAAAAACAAAAACAAAAACAAACTATATTATAAGTACATAGTACAAATAAGAATAAAATTTCATTATGATAATAAGAAATTGCAGAACACCAAGGACAAAAACAAAATCGCATACATACCCAGAGAAGAAACAAGAAGAAATTGCAAGAATAATATTTATATCAATAATCCTTTTTCTGGATTCAGTGTGCAATTAAACTAAATTACAAAACAAATAAATATATGAGTTTATAAGAAATGGTACTTATATGTCAGACATTTTGTTTTAAAATATGACATACAGGACACCTGGGTGGCTCAATGGGTTAAAGCCTCTGCCTTCGGCTCAGGTCATGACCCCAGGGTCCTGGCATCGAGCCCCGTATCAGAATTTCTGCTTGGCAGGGAGCCTGCTTCTCTTCCTCTCTCTGCCTGCCTCTCTGCCTACTTGTGATCTGTCAAATAAATAAATAAAATCTTAAAAAAAAATTAATTCTGGGAAATAGAAAGAGACAAAATTCTCCCCAATGTTTTTTCCTGATGCTGTAAAACTTTGAAACCAAAACCAGATAAGAAAGTGTGAAATAGAAAAGTTAAGCTAATCTCTTGGATGATTATCTATTTCTATGTTTATACACATTGCAAAGCAATTCCCAAAAAGGTATCCCATCTATTTATGAAAGACTTCTAGCAAACTAGAAGAAAATTCCATAATTTGATGAATCTTTCTCCATTTGTCCAAGCAACAAAGGACTGTTACATAAAACATGTTTTAAAAATTCCTGTGAGGGGGGTAAAATTCTTGTTGGGTCAAAAATCAGTGGAAGAGGAAATCCAGGTGGTCAGTACATATAACAATCAGGTAAATACAAATTTCAATTATGATGAAATATAATTTATGCACACCCAGTTGAACAAAAAAGTTGAAAATCTGACAAATAATTTTCACTCCAAGGGATGTATTCACATTCTCACAAGAAAAAATATTATATGCACATTTATTAAAACTTTCTCTTTTTTAGAGCAAATAAGAAAATAATCAAGTAAAAATAGATATATAGTTCTATAAATAGAAACAGAGCTACATCTATCAAGGAAGATATACAGATCTGTATGCCATTGGAACATGAATTTCACTTTTTATAAAATAAATTATAGTAATTAATAAAAAGCAATCTCTGATATTGTTTATTTAACAAAAAAATAATGTCTGATAAATCAAATATTAAGACAAAATAATTTCATTCTGAAATACTTAATAATTATACTCCCTTCAACACAAGTAATTTTTTTTTCCCAAGAAAAGGATATAATGGTAGAATTCATCTTTCAAATTGGAAATATGACATAATTTTTCTTTAGTTTCTCTAGGTAAAAAATGTATTTGTATTCATCTCTAAGTTGGTCACTGAAGTAAACAAATATCTTCATTATTAAAATTTTCTACTTAGGAAAGAAACAAGCTATAAGGTCAATGAAATATTATGAGGAAACTTCTATGCATATTTATACATGAAAGACACCAAACCAAAAAGCTATATACTATATTATATAATATATAGAGCATTTTGGAAAAGGGAAAACCATAGAAAGAGTTAAAAAAAAATCTCTTGACAGGAGTTCCTGGGCAGTTGGGGCAAGATGAATAGGATCGACAGGGGTTTTTAGGGCAGTGAGACTATTCTATATGGATAGAATTATGGATTCTACATAATGGATACATTATGTATTGGTAGAACCCATAGAACTTACAATACAAAGAGAGAATCCTAATGTAAACTATGGACTTGAGTTAATAATGTATCAATTTTGTTCATCAGTTGTAATAAGTGTATCACATTAATAAAAGAGATTAGGGAAAAGGGAAACCATACTTGAGGATATACATGGGAATTTTGCACTTCTTGCTCTATTTTCTATAAAGCTAAAGCCATTCTGAAGAAGTCTATTATTTAAAAACATAACACACATATTCTAAAAGTAGATAAATAAACTATCATTATATAATACAATCATGTGGAAGAGATAAAAATACACTCACTAGGAAAAATAACTTTTATTTTTATCATGTCATTAAGAAATATGAGTAAATAATATGTATTGTGATGAATATTATGGGTATCCTTTGAACAATTTTTTCAGTTGGAATGTGTTTGAAGATAATGTGAAATAAAATCTTCAATTTCAACGTTTGATAAGCCTAAGCTTTATGTGAAGAATGAATCTACACACATTATATATGCACACCTGAAAGTAAAAAAAAAAAAAAAGGAGGCAGATACTGTAGATATTTTTAGGCATGTGCAGATGGCACTCACATTCATTTTAAGTTCATTTAATTCAGTGTGATTACTTTATATTTTGCACTGCTGAGAGTTGTTAGACCTCCTTTGTTTGTCCTAAGCATCTCTGTCCATTTCTGCACAACAGAGCTCTTCCTTTATCAACTTTTCAGGTGAACTAATTGTGTGTGTGTGTATGTGTGTGTGTATAAAATATATGTGTGTGTATATATGGATATATGGATATATACACTATGTATATATTTATGCATGTGTATATATTTACATATATATAAATTTATATTTATGCTTAATATATTTATATATTTATACACTTGTGCATATATGTATATTTTGTCTGGAGGACTACTTTCTTTTTTTTTTTTTTTTTTTTTTTTAAACTATTTTTTTTTTCTTTTTTTTTTTTTTTTTTTTAATTTTATTTATTTATTTATTTGACAGAGATCACAAGTAGGCAGAGAGGCAGGCAGAGAGAGAGAGGAGGAAGCAGGCTCCCCGCTGAGCAGAGAGCCCGATGCGGGACTCGATCCCAGGACCCTGAGATCATGACCTGAGCCGAAGGCAGCGGCTTAACCCACTGAGCCACCCAGGCGCCCTGGAGGACTACTTTCTGAACCCTTTCTTCATTCATTCTAAAACTTTGGGTTTTCATACTTTTTAAAAACACATCAGTGCTGAGAATTTTCAAAGGCTCTGACATTATCCTCTTCCATGCTATATTGTCATCAATTTTTTTTTATGTTTTATGAACCTTTGTATTTCTTTCCACCTAACTGCAGTATATTTCTAGTTGTTCTCAGAACATGTTTTAAAAATCACTTTCTGTAATTACTTACTCAATATGTTGATCAGTTGTGTTCCATATGTATTCTTTATTTGCTTCTCACCAGTCATCTCAAAGTCATTTTCAGCCTCTCATTGTAGACTGCTTTTAAATTTGAATAGAAGGAACATAAATTTTATTTTCTTGCCTTTTAATGGCACAAGTTTTGATTTAACTAATAGTATGAAATTGGTAAACATTTTCTTTCCTTGATCGTCATTACTTCAGCTTTCCCTGAAAAAAATATTTCCTAAACTACTTTTTACACTGAGCAAATAATTAAGTGACTCCATTTTTTACCCAATTATTGTACTTGGATGCGAGGGGGCAGTGATATAGTGGTTCAGAATGACAGCAATAAAGCCAACGTGTTGAAATGAAAGTGTATCTCTGTTGTTCTTTAGTGATTTCTCAGGAAAATTACTTGCCTTCCTGTGCCTCAGTTTCATATGAAAGGGAATAATATCAGCATTTACCTTTTAAGGTAGAAAAGAAAAATAAAATTTGGGTTTATATGATTGATATGTTTGGCATATTATCTAGTGTCTAAAATTGTTCAATGGTTGTGGTCTACTTATAAGGCCATAGCCATGATTATTTTAAATGTATATTTTATGTAATCTGGAATACTGTTTTCTATAATATATAATATTCTCGTACAGTCCAGGAGTTTAGATTTCTGTGTCCCTCTTTAAACCATCTGTACTTTGAAGATCACTAGTGGATACATGCTGAGAATTAACTACTCAAGAATTTTGACTTGTAGGCAAGTCTTCATTATGGAATGTGAAACAACTGGTAATGAGACTGGAAGTCATATTTTTGGGGCATCTGCAAAGTTCTAAAGATTGTAAAGCTTATCTATTAATCTTCATAAGCAATGTATGAATTTTGTGTCATTACCTCTTCATTACCAGAAAGAAAATGGATCTTTTGGTGAAGAAGTCAGATTGGAGTTTTGGAGCTTTGATTTTTCAATCCCATGTGCTATCTGCCTCACTACTGTAAAAATAGTCACACAAAGTTCTAAACCCCTGCAATATAATCATCTAGAAAGAGCCACTTAGTCTATATTTTATTTTACTTTATAAAATGTTTATATTTTATTGATCTTAACCATTAAACATTTCAATTTGGGTTTTCACTAAGAAACAAAGTAATAACATTTCTCCACTCCTGGTCTAATTTAGAAGTGCATCACCAATCTCTACTGAACAACAGGTTAGTGATTATCTACAAGGCCAGCCTTTCTAGGTATTCTGCTCCGTAGTAGGTCTATGTATCCAAGTGATGTGAATTTTAGTGTTTTCAAAAATGTATTATCTGTGTTATCATACTTTCTTTTCATGTTATTCTATTAAATTTTATTCATAATATTGATCCATATTTTTTTTCTCTCTGCATTTTTTCTTTTATTTATAGAGGCTGCTGCTGGATAATTGACACATTACAAAATCATAAATGTTGAGTGTTTGGAAGTGCATGAAAGCCATCTGGACACCATTCTTGTTATTATCTCAAAACAGAAGAAAGAAAACCATGAAAATAATATTGCTATGAACCGAAAGCAATCATTGTTTTTTAAATGTAATTAAAATTTTTGCAGACAGTTTTCCATTCTTGAAAATTCTATTTGCCTGCCTGGTATTCAAATAAAAACAAATGAAAGTCACGAGACACCACACAGATTTCACATGCTGCCATGGCCGGTCTATTTTAACACAGGTGCACGGTTGTAGGTGCTGTGTCATATCTGCCATGATAATGGTTTTCTCAGGGCTTAGTGAAGGCCAAGGGAATGTGCTTGCTTTACTGAGAAATCCGTGAGAAAAAAAACATTTTTTTTTATACATTTTCTGCTTTTTTTTTTTTTGATCCATATTAATAGTTGAAATTGTTTTTTTGTTTTGTTTTGTTTTTGGATTTTTTTTGGATACAGTACTTTATTTTTATTTATTTTTATTAACATATAATGTGTTATTTTTTTCAGAGGGACAGGTCTGTGAATCATCAGTCCTACACAATTCACAGGACTCCCCTATAGCGCACACCCTCCCCAAGGTCCATCGCCCAGCCATCCCATCTCTCCCACGCATCTCCCCTCCAGCAATCTTCAGTTTGTTTCCTAAGATTAAGAGTCTCTTATGGTTTATCTCTCTCCCTGGTCTCATCTTCTTTCATTTTTCTATACAAATAGTTGAAATTTTAAAGTCACTTGTTTCTGTCACAAGTCTGTACTTCCATTGCTTTTCGTTTCTCCTTTTGTGGTTTCTGTTTCTTTAATGACAGCACTATTATTTAATTAGTCCAGTAAGAATTGTTTTTAAATTATTTATTTATTTATTTTAGAGACAGAGCATGAGCAGGGTAAGGGGTAGAGGGAGAAACAGATTCCCTATGGAGCAGAGAGTACTCTTTGAGGCTCAGTCCAAGGACTCTGGGATCATAACCTGAGCCGAAAGCAGATGCTTAACCAACTAAGCCACTCAGGTGCCCTAGAAAATTTTGAATTACCTTCTACTTCTCTTAAATTAACTGAAAAACTAACTAAGGTACCAAAAAACCCCTGTGTCTGCCATTTCCACTGGGCTGTGTCTCTGAAACAAGTTCCCCACCTTTATGCTCTTCCAATAGGACTTTTGGTTCCCATCTACTCGCTTGCACATCCTTCTTCCTTGTCACCAACAGAATGCCACTGTGAAAACACACTGGTGGCTGATGTCCTAAAAGAATTGTTTCATTGGTTTGGAAGAACTCTCATATTTTTATCATTTCACCCATTTTTGTTTTATGTGCTTACCTTCAACTACTTTTTCAACAATATTTTTGCTGACATTACTAGATTAATAAAATCTCCATTCAGTGTTATTAGCCAAAGTCATTTACATGTCCAATCCCAAAGTCAAATCAGTGATAAAGAGTATCTCACCCATACTAAGAAAAGTGTCAAGGATGTGGTTATATAATGTATGTATAATGATATTAGAGAAAAATAAGAATTTGGCCAATAATTCTATCTGTACCTATACGATGCTATGGACTGACTTGTGGTACCTCAAGGTTCATATGTTGAAGCTTCAACTCCAAATGTAATGGTATTGTGAGATGGGGCCTTTAGGAGATAATTTAGTTTAGAGAGTTCGTGAGAGTGGTGCCCTTAATGGGATTACTGTCCTTATAACTAAAGTTATCAGAAAGCTTAAGGTCCCTCCCCACCTCTGCCCTGTGAAGACATAATCAGAATGAGGCTCTCTATGGAGCAAAAATAGAAATCTCATCAGAACCGGATCCTGACACTCTGGTCTTGGGTTTCTAGCCTCCAGAACTGTAAGAAATTACATGTCTATTGTTTAAGCCAGAAGATTATTATTATTATTATTATTATTTTTACATTCTGAGTTGACAAAAACAATGATGAAGAAGCCCAACATCATTAAGGGGCAAAAGCAGCCTGAGAAACTGGATAATTGGTTTTACATTTTTTCTATAAAATGAAAAAAAATAAAGCAAAAATGTATATGGGTTCCTACTACCTTCATAGTTCTACTGATGACATAATACTAAAAATAATTAACCTTAATTTAGTAATTACTCTATGCTAGTTCCTGCACTAATCAATTATATGTATCAATTTTCTTATTTTTCACAACCTTCTGAGATATGGCCCTCTGTTTAACTTTACCTTACAAATGAGAGAACTGGACACAGAGGTTAAGTACCTTAAGGAGGTCAAACAACTAGTAAATAGTAGAGTCAGGATTCAAACCCAGGTGTTACACCAGTACTGCACATCTTATTTCTTATGAGTTAAAGCCTCAAATTCATACATTGCACAGAAGAATTCCAGTGTCCTCATAATATTTCAGTGATCTTTTTAAAACCTAGACTGCAAAAAAAAAAAAAACCAAAAAACCCAAAACAAAACAAACAAACAAACAAACAAAAAAACAAACTACATCACTTCATGCTACCTTAAATCATCCCAGTCTCATGATTCTCCTGAGCCTAACTTCACCCTCTTCCTTCTCTACTGTTCTCCTTACTGCTGCACAAACACAAAGATTGTTCTTGCCTCAGTATCTCTGAATTTGCTGTTTCTTTCTTCTTGGAATGCTTTCTTCAAACATTTATATACAGTTTCTCTTAATTGATATGATATACATTTAAAGGCTTATTCTTTTGAAATTGATATTTCTTAATGTCCTATAACCTTGATTTTTCTTTATGCAATTGACCTAGAAACTTTGTCATTATCTATCCTACTAATCAAACTTTATGGTTCCTCACAACATTTATTACTATCTGTAATATTGTTCATTTTTTATATATCTCTTAGTACACTAAGGAACGGGAATTGTATTTATATGGTATTGCTTAGTGAGAGTAGCAATTGGCAAAGAGTAGTAATTTAGTAAATATTTTTTGCATAAATGGATATAAGACAAATGCAATTTATTTTTTTCTCTAGTTTAGTTTTTTCTAATCTTCTCCTATTAAAATATAAGCACCATAGTATAAGGAACTTGCACAGCTTCTTCAATACCAGAGACCTATTCTTTAAAAAAAGTATGTGTGTACATAGTGTATGTTGAATCAATATTTAATGAATAATGGATATACAAATATTATTTCTTCACTTTTTGAGACAAGAAAATTGACAAAATAATTACTACTATAAAGCAGAATCAAGACAATCTCAGATCTGATTCAAATTGTTTTTGTTGCATGATTCTGGGTAAGGGAAAGTTTACTTTCCTGGAAACACAGAGCTTTCTTTCTTTCAAGAAGAAAAATAATGATATGTCTCAGGGACTATCCCAGAATCAAGATTTTTAAAGGCTAGATCCTTAATGAGGATGATTTTGGAACAGCGCATGACCAACAGTAGCCATGGGAAGGTGTTCTATAAAAGCGTAATAGAGTCTGAAGAAAATAGTTTGGGCGAAGAATTGAAATTATGGTGTTTTAGAAATTTAGTTGTTCTGGTGAAATTCTCATACCAGTTTAGAAATATGACTTAACAGTTTCTTGTTTGTAACTCCAGAATTTGTGTTTTTACTATTCCATTTACTACATATTTAATATATTTTCTGTATAAAATAATACTCTAAATATGAAACTTTTGAGTTTGTCAAAAAGAATTTTCCCCCCCAAATTTGTGTCAGTGTAGAAGAGAACAGTGGGTCCTGTCATGTTTTTTAACATCCTCAAACGGTAACACCTGATAGAATAAGTTCTTCACACTGTAAAGTGACCCCTCTGAAGTAAAACTTCTATTCTAAATGATAAAGAAGGCTACTGTTCCAGACGATTTCTCCCAGCTTTTAAGGCAGTCCTTACACTTATTTTATTCTCTCCGAGTTTCTTAAAACATACAGAGATATCTGCACTTCTTGGGAACACTCTGTCAAGGTTCTAATGGGTTTGAGACACAGTAAAAGACAGCTTTGAGTGGGACCAAAACAAGAGTGATAATTTTTTTGCAGACCTATCTTCTGCTAGGCCAAATATGAGGTATGGCATTAAGTTAGTAAGAAAAACAACTAGGGCTGCTGGGTGGCTCAGTCAGTTAAGTGTCCAATTCTTGATTTCAGCTCAGGTCATGATGGGCTCCGTGCTCAGTGACGAGTCTATTTGAGATTTCTCTCCTTCTCCCTCTCCCTCTGCTCCTCCCTTTGCTCTCTTTCTCTCTAAAATGAATAAAATATATCTCTAGAAAAGGAAAAATAACTATAAATCATAATCCTGATACCAACACAGTTTACAAATTGTATATATAGATGAATCATATCTATCCTTCTGTTGCGGATAGTATATTCCAAAGTAGGAAGAAGGATAAGTG
This sequence comes from Mustela lutreola, assembly GCF_030435805.1. Classification (NCBI taxonomy): domain Eukaryota; kingdom Metazoa; phylum Chordata; class Mammalia; order Carnivora; family Mustelidae; genus Mustela; species Mustela lutreola. The sequence goes on from NC_081290.1 coordinate 79,331,842, forward strand.
CTAAAAGGTAATAGAAAGCGGGAGATAATTTCAGAAGGGCTGGTCAAAGAAAGCCTCATGAAAGATCACATGTCAGCTATGATTTAAAGGATTTCAGAATTCAAACAGATGTGCAAAATATAATCTACTAAATTTAAAAAGTTCCACAGTATTCACTAAATTATACTAAGATGACTCCAAAGCATTAACACACTTTGATCCTTGGTTATCTAGATTTGAAACAAAAGAAGCTTAAGTTCAAGAATTATCGTGTTCTGGAAAAATTGTGATGAGAAACCAAAGGCAGTACACTCTCCCAAGGAATAAGAATATTTCATGCTTATTATTTCATACTGCCTATGTCCTATAGAGAAGACGTTGGTATATAGACTTAAACATGTCTTTAACACAGATATTTTAAAGTCTATCGACAAAGTACAGTTGGGGGTTTTTAATTACATAGTATTGCTGCACTTGTGAAAACAAGGTAAAATAATTAAGGTGGAATAGTTGGTTGGGTTCTGCCATAAGCTTAAGATTAATAGGAAAAGTATTAAATCTCCTCTTTTGTAAACACAGACTTTTTTTTTTTCCCTGAAAGCTCTTCTCACACTGTTTATGTTGAATCTTTTAAAAATAAAGGAATACCTGGGCAATAATTTAAACAATCCTTAGTAAAGTGTTTTCTTATGATACTAAAAAGAAATTCAGAGTTAGGGAGGTAAATCATGATAATAATTTTCTATGTAGCTTCATGAACACAAATAATGGCCATAGTCAAGAAATATTTACTCAGAAATAATTTTTTATAAACAGTAATCATTTGAATTCACCAAAAGATTGATATGTAGAAATTAACATAAGTAATCTATTTTGAAATTCCAATGGAAAACCAACCTTATATTTATTTATAATTTATGTATCTTATAGTGTTTCAAATGAGAAAAAATATTTTATTATAAAAATAATTTACATTTCTTATAAAAATGATAAATTATTTGAGTGTAACTTCAGTGGAACAGGATAAATATCTGTGACGTAGCAAATAAATCACATGCTACTAAACATATCCAAACTGACCTCAATTGCTTACAATTAACTGCAGACGACGTTGAGTGTTTGGCTTGCCAATTACTTGACAGAAGGAAAATTGTAGGCTGGCAGTGAGCATACACTGGCATCCAACTTTCTGGGACTCCCTTCTTTAGAATGCATTAATTGTTACTACCAGATTGTATTTACTAACAAGATTTCAGAGTCTATCACACATAAGATCTACATTTGTATCTGTGCCATTTTTCTTGTTATACTCATACATATTTCAATATCATCTGTATGGTCACACAAGAAAGGAATGATTCAGTTGCTAACAAGCCAAAATGTCATCACGGAAGTGTCATGTTCATATCAATACTTTAAAAAAAATTTTTCCCCAAATAATCATCTATTTTAAAATTATTTTCCTTTATTTTGATAAATTCATTTCCATTTCATGTTACATCCAGTTAATTTATCACAAGAAATACGTTGCAAAATTTGGAAATATCGTTTTGGCATGTCCATGAGATTGTTTTATTGTAATTCATATCAGTTCCTTGAGTAAAAGAAATTAAGTAGAATTAAAATATTAACTTCATATTTGATCATTTATTTCTCAAAATGAAAATGTTGAACAGAATACATAGCAACTAATGATAGAAACAGTATTAAAAAGAGACAAAGAAAAAATACACTTTATTTGAGGGAATAATTCATACTATTACAGATTTTGGGTTTTTTAAATTTCTGTTTAATAAATGTGTTAAAAATTAAATGTCCTCTAATTTTTAACAGATTTTATATGCTGAAATAATCTTAGATAACCTAACTATCCCCTTATAAAGCTTAGAGTGTATAAATATTCTCCAGAATGTATATCTAACAGAGTTGTTAAGAATTGAGATAGCTAGTTAATTTCCTTTTTATGTGATTTCATCTACAGCTTATTTAGTCCCCAGTTGCAGCCCTTATGTTGCTTGGTAAAATTAGTTCCGTCATTTAATAAATTCATCCTTAATGCTACTCATCTTGGGAAACAATACACAAAGTTGCCCATCGATACTTATATTGAAATCTACCATTTGCTTCCTCTGTCAATGTGTCATAGAGGGTCTGATAATGTGATTATTGGTCTTTTTATTTTTGCACAGTATTTTTTTCTTTGGCAAAGTTGACGTTCATATTGATCAACTCTGCAATTCATTTTGGATTGAGTATATATTGTTCATAAAAAGTATCCCTTCATTTTTCTTCAAGGAATGACTGAACATGAATTGAAAATTTTAGTTTGACAAAGCCAAATGACAGCACTACAGAAATACTAAGCTACATTTATGTGAATTATGAGAAAAGTAATAAGAAAAGAATACAAGTTGACATACTATTTACTTTTTAATAAAAATAACTAGAACCATTCAGTTATTGTAGATAACACAGATCTAATTATGTATTATTGAATATACCATAATAAATTATAATTTTAATTAATCAGTCAAATTCATTAGCAAATTATTTGTTTTGAATCATAAATTCATTCATTTATATCATACATTCACGAAAATTATATATACATATACATATGTATATATAATTTATTTATTGACAGACAGAGAGACAGCAAGAGAGGGAACCCAAGCTGGGGGAGTCAGAGAGGGAGAAACAGGCTTCCTGCCCAGCAGGGAGCCCAATAAAGGGCTCAATCTCAGCACTCTGGGATCATGATCTTAGGCAAAGGCAGACATTTAACAACTGAGCCACCCAGGCACCCCGAAAATTCTATTTTTGAATGTTTGTTCTATTTCTCATTTTTTCATCAAAATGATTGCTATTTTTACATTAAGTGAGATTATAAAGATTATGGAGATTAAGCAATGTTAATTTAAATGTTACTTTGAGGCTTTAAACTTCTTATACATTGATGCTCCATCAATAGCATGCCACTTATATTCACTAATATCAACTTTAAAAATGTTATGTGGTTGTTGAAGTTAACATATATTATTACAAGTTTTAAAATTACAAGTCATGGGGCGCATGGGTGGCTCAGTGGGTTAAAGCCTCTGCCTTCGGCTCAGGTCATGATCCCAGGGTCCTGGGATTGAGCCCCACATGGAGCTCTCTGCTCGGCAGGGAGCCTGTTTCCTCCTCTCTCTCTCTCTCTCTCTCTCTTTCTTCCTGCTTGTGATCTCTGTCTGTCAAATAAACAAATAAAATCTTTAAAAAAAAAATTACAAGTCATTTAGAACAATTTTTTTTTATTTTTGTGAACCTATCTTTAAAGATGATTTTGATCCATATAATAATACAAAAATAATGTTGAAATATCATTTTATAGAATAGATGGGCTGATAATAGGTGAAAATGAATAGAGATGACCACACTTTTCTGTTGTTGTCATTATTATTCTCAAGGCAATAGGATTTATATCTCTCCCACCTAAGACAGTTTATCTCTTATTGTATATTGATGGTGGGTGGGTCTTTGGTTGTTTAACTAAGAGAACACAAAAAGAGTAGCACTTTCCTTGAGCCAGTTATGGGCCTGGCTCTTATTAGACCTTGATGGCCTGCTTTTTTTTTTTCTTGAAGTACTTGCAAGAGGCAACTTCTTTCACAATCATGTTGCCAAGATGTGAGAAGCACAAGACACCCATGTAAATGATTTTGTTGACAGCCCCAGTTAGACCCAGTTCCCTATCATTAACCATCAGCCCTGTGATTAAATCATTTTGGAAGTGAATTCCCGAGTTCTAACTGGCACCATGTCTGCTCAAGTCCTGTCCAAGTGATTAAACTGTAAAAATATTTAAAAAAATTGTTTGTTTCAAACCACAGGTTTCGTTTTTGTTATAATGGACTCTTTAGTACTTTAAAACAATTTTTCTGGTTTTTTTTTTCATCAAGTATAGTTGACACAAAACTAAAAATTAACTGTAAAAACTGATGTAAATCTTCGTTCCAAAAACTTTTCCTTTATACTCCATTCACCTACCTATTTTCTGCTTGAAGTATGTATTCAATGATACAAATATTATCTTTTTCTTTTCCTTTCTAATGTCTGTTTGCTTCCTTTTTTATTGTTCTGACAACTTTATTTTAATTTTTTCTAACTTATGAAGAAAAATAATAGATCCCCTTAATATTCAAGTTCACATTTTATAACATTAAAATAGTATTATTAAACCATGTACTAAATTTTAATAGCAGGTAAGTTTTGTAGTGTCAAAATTTTCATACCAACAATTACATAGTTGTTTTGATCAGTAGTTCACTACATAGTAATCTCTAATTAGGTTTTTGTAATACATATTTTTGCCTTTTAATGGAGAAGGAATATTACTTTGTGATTTATATCATAGTAAAAGTCATTATACATTTAAACTAAGAATTTAGTCATATTATGCTGAGACTTTAAACAAAGTAGATGACAAGAAATGCCTTATAAATATCTAATTTAAATAGGAAGCTTATAAAAAGGATTTTAAAATGTTTTCAAATATTTCCTTGTCAATGTATTAGTTGAAAAAGCAGGTTTTTATTTAGCATATTTTTAGATCAATTAGTTTTCTTGATTTTTATCTAAATTCCCAGTTTGTAGATCAAAGCTGTAGAATATATATTGACCAAATTAGGATAATATGCTTGATTTTCATCTGAGAGAAAATTATTGTAAAATAATGATTTTGGATATAATGACATTATCTAACATCTGCTTGAAATGCATTATAAGGTCTATGTAGATCATCCATATTTAAAGTTACTTAAAATATATAAGAAAAATAATTTCAAATAATTAAGATATTTATTGTTTTTAATATATAAAAAACCTGAGCAGGATCACCTTTGTATAGTTTACTATCTATATAACAATGCACAATACTGGGGAGAGGTATAGGCTAAAAAGTCAAATTTTCAGAGCCAAGTCAAGACGTAGAGTGTTTTTATTCTAAACATTGACAAATAAGCAACAAAAGGAGAAGACATTTGAATTGAGTTTAACTGAGGCAAACATTACTTCATTACTTCATAAAGGAATCATAACTATAATGAATTCATCAAATGGAGAAAACAGGGCAAAGTTTTGATGTGAAAAGAGGATTCTGATTGTCTAATGATAGATGTAGAAAATAATATAATAAAATATAGAGACTCAGACTCATGAGGTGATGATTCTTAGTTATCAATTAAAATAGATGACTTACACTTACTTTAAAAGATTGTACTTACAAGTAGTAATCATTTACCTTAGTTTTGGGGGGAAAAAAAACTGCAGAATCAGAGACTTAAGTAATAATCAAATAGATGTGATATAAAATCCAGTCACATGTGACATGTTTTTAATATGAAGCACATACAATAATTAGTTTGTTAAAGTTAGATGTTGTATGCTACACATGAATTATTTCCAAACACTAGTTTAAAACTTTTAGTCAAATATCCTTTCTGTGCCTTTCACATTATCTTGTACAACAGAATTCATGATTTCAAGGCACTGTCAAGTATTAAAAACAACATTAAAAGCATTAAACTTTAAAATTTAATCTTTTTTTTTAAAGATTTTATTTATTTATTTGACAGACAGAGATCACAAGTAGGCAGAGAGGCAGGCAGAGAGAAAGCAGGCTCCCCACCAACCAGAGAGCCCGATGTGGGGCTGGACCCCAGGATCCTGGGATCATGATCTGAGCTGAAGGCAGAGGCTTTAACCTACTGAGCTACCCAGGCACTCCTAATCTCATTTCTGATTAAAGTCTCTCCCTCTTTTATTTATTATCAGTATTGTCAGAAATTATGAAGGGAGATGAAATGCAATTGTCTCTCTTTCCTCTAGTAGGCTTTCTTCTCTAGAGTGTTGGAAGCCAAAGGAGAGAAGACAAATATCCTTTAGTAAGCAGATATACTCCTTGGGGTGCCTGGGTGGCTCGGTGGTTGAGCATCTGCCTTCAGCTCTGGTCATGATCCCAGGGTCCTGGAATTGAGTCCCACTTTATGCTCTTTGCTTGGTGAGGAGCCTGCTTCTTCCTCTCCCACTTCCCCTACTTGCATTCCCTCTCTAACTGTCTCTGTCTCTGTGTCAATAAATAAATGAAATCTTAAGAAAACAAAACAATCATGCAAAAACAAAAACAAAATCACAAACAAAACAAAAAACAGATATACTCCTTATGGCAGTACCTGGTTATCAAGGTAATGTTGACTGGTCTCTGTTATGTCCTTGATATATAGGAGATGTCCAACAGCCACATGACTCTAAATGCCAGTAGTGTAAAATTTCCAGAGGAATGTGGAGAAGGCCTTCCTAATACAAAGTTTTAAAGAGGGCTATCTGCTTAGACCTAAAGTCTTTTGTCCTTCCTCTCTTCTCTTAGTTACACTTACAGAAAAACTTGCAGAAAAACTTACTAAGTTACACTTAGTTACACTTGCAGAAAAACCTCACAGTTTTTCTTGGTAGGGTTTTTTTTTGTTTTGTTTTGTTTTGTTTTGTTTTTTTTTTTTTTTTTGTTTTGTTTTGTTTTTTTAGTGATATGGGGGAATATCTAATTCAACTGAAACACAATTGAATTCCATGGCATCTCTAGGAAATTTCCTCATCCTTGCCAAACCAAATAGTGAGAACACACTTTTCCTAAAATATTTACCTCCCCAAACGTCTCTCCTCAGCTCACTCTCTCACTCTCTTTGATCAAATAAGCATTGGCATCAGTTTAGCTTACCCTTTATGTAAGCAGTTCTCAAAACTGGGGATTCTATATCAGGCCTCCTTTGTTCAGGCACCCTGGTATCTAATGAATAATTTTGTTTCAGTTCTTCACTTTTCCTCAAATTCTTCTCTACTTTTTTTTTTTTTTTTCCTGTTTTCTATGTTTTGGTTGGGTGTGAATAAATACGGGAGTTGAACTGAAGGTTGGAGAATTTGCTTACCAATTGTTTAAAAGTTCCTTCAGAAAATGTGCCCATTGGTTTCAGTTTAATTTTAGTTTGGAGTCCTAGTAGCAACTATTGGAGACTCTAGAAGGGTGTCAAAATGCATCTCATTTTAGACTTTTAAAAAGATTTTATTTATTTGACAGAGAGCATGCTTGAGTACATGAGTACATGCTTGAGTACATTGTACAATCATGTAGGGGCAGAGGGAAAGGGAAAAGAAAAAGAGAAAGAATCCCAAGCAGATTCCATGCTGAGCACAGAGCCCAATGCAGGGCTGAATTTCATGACCCTGAAGTCATGACTTGAGCTGAAACTAAAGAGTTCAATGCTTAACCAACTGAGTCACCCAGGTGCCCTTCAGTTTATATTCTAATTATATAGTCAAGAATACTTAATTTTCAGAACATGGATTCCTTGCTTTAAGTCCACATTTACTGATTAGCTTGTATAGTTCAAGAGTGATACAATTCCTTCCTTCATGAAGCCTAGGTTCCAGAAGTAGAAAAATACCATTAACATCATAATAAAACACAAATAGAAATTGATTTTTAATTTGATTATACATCATGAAGATAATAAAATCGATGTGATAAGAGAAGAGTGACTGTGATAGAACATTAGGTAGGGCTATCGGGAAAGGCCTTTTGAAGGAAATATCTGGGTTGAGATCCAAAAGATATACAGAAACTGGTCATACAAATATAAGAAGATAAAACCTTAGTGCACATGTTTATCATAGAAGTAATGTTGATATGTTTCAGGAAAGAAAAGAAGAACCAGAAGGATCATGAGGCTAGAACTTATGGCTTAAGAATGCATTGAGAAAAGATCAGATAGATGGCTGATTTAGAATCAGTTGACCCTGATAAAGAGTTTAGGTTTTCCTCTAAGTGCAAAGAAAAGTTACTAAACATATTTTAGGTAGAGGTTTTGAGTTATGTTTTGAACAACAGAATGAATTTTAAAGGATAAAGACAAAGGTAAGGAAGACTTTGGAAGAGAGAGATGATGACAATGGAACTAAGAGAGTAAAATAGAGAAAGAAGTGGATTAGAAATACACTTGCTAGAAGTTCCTGGGTGGCTCAGTGGGCTAAGTGTCTAACTCTTGATTTCGGCTCAGGCTATGATCTCAGCTTCCTAAGATCGAGCAGCATGTCCAGTTCTGTGCTTACTGTGGAGTCTCTCTAAGATTGTCTCTCCCTCTTCTTCTCACTCTCCTGCCCTGCACTTTCTCTTTCTTTCTGTTTCTAAAATAAATGAATAAAAAACAAATAAATAAATCTTAAAAAAAAGAAATATACTTGCTAATGTATTAGAACACAAGAAGAATGCACACATCTTTCTGTGCATATGAATATAAGATTACGGGAAAGAGAAGGAGTAAAAATAAGTAAAATATTTGAACCTCTGTGTCTGGGGCATTCCATTTACATAGATAATGATGAACAGTTGAAGAAAAGATTCATGGATATACAAAGGAAATAAAATGGTTTCATTGTGCATATATTACATTTGCACTGTCCATGAAATATTCAAATGGAGAAACAGGACATGAACAACTGAAAAGACACTGCCAAAGAAATGCCATAAATACCAGTAAGAAGATGAAGTTAGAATTTTAAATGAATTACTAATGGCTGATGAATTACTAATGGGTGGCAGGGGAGTGTGATGTTACTAGAGACTTCAGGCATTGAGTACTCTCACACTCTTACAGGCTCTTCCTCCAAAAACCTCATTAGACATTTTATAGGATGATTAGGGGAAAATGCTGAGAAGTCACCAGCCTGAACTGGCTGAGAATGAAGAGCAGCCACCACAAGAACTCCACTTACACACATTTTACCTATTGCCCACGTGGGACAGAAGCCTATATATACAGGGGAAATATAAGAAATTGGCTCTTGCAATTATAAAGGCTGAGAAGTCCTAAGGTTTGCAGGTTTGCAGGTTTGCAAACCAGCAAACTAGAAATCCAAGAGAGAGGATAATACTCTTCCAGACTAAGTTGAAGGCCCGAGAACAAGAAGAGCTTATGGTTTCAGTTCCAGGCCAGCTGGCAGGCTCAATCAAGCCTAAGAAGATTCAGTTTTTTTAGTTCATATTCAAAGGTCAGAAAAGATTCATGTCCCAGCTCAAGCTATCAGGCAGGAAGAATTTTCTCTTATTTGTGGAAAGATCAGGTTTTTTGTTCTATTCAGGCCTTTAACTGGTTTGGTCCGTGCCACCCACATTAGGGAGAGCAATCTATTTTACTCATTCTACCAGTTCAAAAGTTTTCTCATTTCAAAAACCACCTCATAGGTGGTATACCTATGTATACCTCATATACCCAGAATAAAGTTTAACCAAATATCTATCTAAGCACTCCATGACCCAGTCAAATTGACACCCAAAATTAATCATCATGGGAAAAACAAAAACATTCTTGCATTAGAAATCTAAGAATTAGGGGCGCCTGGGTGGCTCAGTGGGTTAAAGCCTCTGCCTTCGGCTCTGGTCGTGATCCCAGGGTCCTGGGATCGAGCCCCGCATCAGGCTCTCTGCTCAGCAGGGGTCCTGCTTCCTCCTCTCTCTCTCTCTCTCTCTGCCTGCCTCTCTGACTACTTGTGATCTCTCTGTCAAATAAATAAAATAAAATAAAATAAAGAAATCTAAGAATTAGAAGACTAGAATGCCTGAGAAAATCAATGGACAATCTCTGCAGTTGGGAGAAGGAAACAAGGGAGAATAGCAGCAAAATAGCTATCCCTGATGGAGGACTAGAAATACATGTTAAACCAACCAGTTTATTCGACTGAATTGTGAAACACCTGTGAAGGACATACCTCCCAGTTACAGCTGACAGCGTCTGCCTAAGACAGAGACATAATCGTAACCTCAGAAAACACAAACGCACACATACAAGCACACGAACCACCAGCAGCACCATAGCACTCATAATAATTTAGTAAAAACAGGAATGCAGCTGTGACAGCTGCAAGATACAGATTCTCTTTAGGGAAGCTATGTTGTGAAAAGAGGCAAAAATAAAATACCAGTATGTCTTTTTCTCTCCTTTCCTAGGTCACCCAGTATAAGGCAATACTTTAGACATATAGCAACTTCGCACTTTCTGTGAAGCTAACATATTTCTTTTATTTATTATCTCTCTATATATAATATTAAAAGATATTTTTAATATGAAAATGACTTTTAGCAAGTAAATCATTGCTACAAATATTAAATATAAAATCTGTTCATCTATAGATGTAAAATATATTCGATTAAAGAATGTTTCATCCTGCTGTGCTTTCTAGAACACTAAAAGTATATGCTTCTGATAGATAACCTATAATTTATGTTATGGATGTTATTTGTGCATTTCTCCATGCTTACTTCTAAATTTTATTATGACACTGAGAAATACTACCCTTTGGAAAAACCTGAAAAATTAAAAAAAGATAAACAAGTCAATGCAGCCACAAGGGGGAAAAAATGAGAATTCTATGCCACTTCCAATTAATTTAAGATTATATAAATTTTTATAGGATTTATGTATGTCTACATTTAACTTCCTCAGTGTTCAAAATAGCTTACCTTCAAAACTTCAACTAGTGACAAGAAATATTATGAAAGATTAATAAGTATATTTAATATAGCCAAGAAATGGGCTTCTTTATCAAACTTTGTAATTATATAAATGTGTAATACTTTCTTTAAAACATGGCCTTATATAATACATTTATCAATTGACATATAGATAGTTGTCAGTATAACAGTATAATTTAAAGTCATTTTATGCAATATATTAATAATTAAATAATTCAGTAGCAGTGATTTGATAAATTTTTAACAACATATTTGCTTGAAATTTATTAAAGGCAAATATTTTCTACTTTTTAATATTTTACATGGTTATTTAAATATGATTTATTTTATTTTTTACTATGAGGACTGAAATACACCATAGATGCATTTTTTCCTTGATTTTTTCATATTCTGAATTGGTGAAAGTCATATTTAGTTTGAAGTTATGGCAGAGATGTGACCTGAATAAAGGAAATCTATAGAGAAATACAAATCTACGGTGGTTGTTTTTACAAATTTGATTAATTATAGAGCTACTTATTGAGGCACAAAAAGGGAATGAGGCAAATGTCATAATTTGATTTCCACTTTTGGTATTATAACGTAAGTTTATCTAAGAGAAAAAGGCACTGAGTAATTATAGTTGAAAAATATAACTGTCTACTCTTAGCAGATGTAACTGTGAATCACAAACTAGTGTGCAAACACTGTTTTTCTTCCTCTGAAACTCAAAGTCAGTTCCCAATTTAAAATTCTCAGGCACATGGTAAGTTTTCTTAACATAATATTACATTTTTATAAATCACATAATAATCAAATTTTTATCAACTACTGCCAGTTTTAAAAATGTAAGTTAAGGAAAATCACTTAATAGTAGAAAAGCTTTATCAGTACAAAATCTTTGGAACCTGGTTATACTTAGTTTAACGTAGACATTAAAACATTTATTTATTTATTTATTTATTTTAATGACATATTATTTTATTTTTGGTGAAGGTCCAGACCAGCACTGTCTAGTAGAAGTTTTTGCCATTATGGTAGATCTGAACATTTAATCATGACTACAACTATTAAAATACTGAATTTCAGTTTATTTTTAATCACTTCATATTGAAATATAAATAGACACATGTGGCTAGTAAATACTGTATTGGACAGCGCCAATCCATGGTATAATTTGCATAGCTGGAGTGCTATTGAGTCTAGACCACAGTATATATCATGTTGTTTCTTTCCTTTTTTTTTTTTTTTTAAGATTTTATGTATTAGAGAGAGAGAGAGTTCATAAGTAGGCAGAGAGGCAGACAGAGAGAGAGGGGGAAACAGGCTCCCTGCTGAGCAGAGAGTCCAATGCGGGGCTCCATCCCAGGACCCTTAGACCATGACCTGAGCCGAAAGCAGAGGCTTTAACCCACTGAGCCACCCAGGTGCCCCTCATGTTGTTTCTATTATATAACATAGTCCTGTCAATCTTGGTAAATTCCTTAGATATCCTAATACAACATCTATTGAAAATTAATTAACAGAATGCAAACTGACATAGATAATCCATCTAATAATGGGAAGACAATGTATTCTATTCCTCCATTCATCTTCAATCTACCTCTGCATAGAGTAAAGACATAAAGAAGGGAAAATCAGTTAAGGGTCTGCCTTCAGTTCAGGTCATGATCTCAGGGTCATGGAATCATGCCCCATGTGAGGTTGCCTACTCAGTGGGATATCTGTTTCTCCTATTCCCTCTGCCCCTACTCATGTGCTCTCTCTCTCTCTCAAATAAATAAACAAAAATTTTTAAAAAAGGAAAGTCACTATTGTACTTAGAGTCCTTGAGAAATATAAGATATGCTTAGATGTATAAATAATGTAATAATATTTTGTATTTTTTTCTAAAAATATTTTGTACTTGTTTGTATTTTTTTCTAAAAATACAAAATAATATTTTGCATTTCTTCTATGTTTTTTCTTTTTTTAATTTTTTTAATTTATTTTTTAAATTTATTTGACACACAGAGAGAGCACAAGTAGGCAGAGGCAGGCAGAGAGGCAGGCAGAGAGAGAGGGGGAAGCAGGCTCCCTGCTGATCAGAGAGCCTGATGCGGGACTCGATCCCAGGACCCTGAAATCATGACCTGAGCCGAAGGCAGCGTCTTTACCCACTGAGCCACCCAGGTAGCCCTTCTTCTATGTTTTTTCTGTAAGTTATCCTATATTGTCCTTAAGTGTTTAGTCTATTAAAATGTATATCCTAATTTTGGCACTTCTTAACCTGGGGATAAAACGTTGATTTTTGTAGTTTTTTTTTTTTTTTTTAATGTTTTAGGTTTAGTAAACTCATATGTCATATTTTGAGAGCATATATTTAAAATGCAATGTATTAATTAAATAAAACATATAATTAATTCATCTACATAAAAAAGATGATATTTCAAACCATTTCCATTTAGCTAACCATATGACAAAAATGAAGAGCTATAGGACTGTCAGTAAGTGGTGAGCTGAAATAGAACCATAAGAGTGTATGTTATAAAAATATGCCATTGATTCCCTAAAAAGAACTTTTATAAATAATACTGAACTGTTCTTGTATAAACCTTCCATATATAGATTTTAGATAAAGTTGACAACCAAAAACAGGGAATGATAGCCAACTTTCCCTATTAGATAGCAATATTATTTTTTTAATGAAATGCCATGCAGACAAATATCCAGTACAATGAACATTACTTATTTTTTTTCCTTGTTACTATCTGAGCTGCAACTGTTCATGAAATAAAGTTTTATCTCTCAATTTTTTATTGTTCTGTAAATACTTAATATCTTAATATTCTAGTCAAATTAACTTTTAACATTATACCATTGCCATCTTGTGAATAATATGAATTCTGAAATTATCTAATATTTTCTTCTTAATTTTTCATATATTATAAAAATAATAAAAAATGTACTTCTTTAGATCTAGTTAAGAAATTTGGAATTATTTCCCTCATATCTAATAAAGATAAAAGAGCCGCTTGAACACTTAACCCAAGTTATTATTATCAGGAAATTCCTTGAAGAGTTCATGTGAAAAAGAATCAATAGGCCTTCAATGTACTAATTTACTGTCTTCTCTGCTTTAGAGAAGCAGAAAAAAGTACAAGAGAATCACTACACAACAATGATTATGTCTCAGACCTGTCTCCTTAAGAAGTAGAAGAGGCAAACTTTTTTACCCTGTTCTGTACAGAGTACATAAACATAACATGTATGTAAAAAGTATATTAAACTGTATTTATAAAAATAAATGTTCAAACAAGAAGGAAATAAATCAATTATCAAACACTTGGCATCACCAAAACATTTATTTATTTATTTATTTATTTATTCATTCATTCATTCATTCATTTATTTTTAAGATTTTGCTTATTTATTTATTTATTTATTTGTCAGAGAGAGTGAGAGCGAGAGCGAGCACAGGCAGACTGAGTGGCAGGCAGAGTCAGAGGGAGAAGCAGGCTCCCCACGGAGCAAGGAGCCCGATGCGGGACTCCATCCCAGGACGCTGGGATCATGACCTGAGCCGAAGGCAGCTGCTTAACCAACTGAGCCACCCAGGCTGAATGAATAAATAAATAAATAAATGTTTTGGGGATGCCAAGTGTTTGATAATTGATTGATTGATTGATTTATTTCCTTCTTGTTTGAACATTTATTTTGCTTACTTATTTTTTTAATTTATTTTTTATTTTTTATTTTTTTATAAAAATGTATTTTTATCCCCAGGAGTACACGTCTGTGAATCGCCAGGTTTACACACTTCACAGCACTCACCAAAGAACATACCCTCCCCAATGTCCATAAACCCATCCCCCTTCTCCCAACCCCCCTCCCCCCAGCAACCCTCAGTTTGTTTTGTAACTTTTACTTACTTATTTGAGAGAGAGAGAGAACACAAGCAGGGGATGCAAGCAGAGGGAGAGGGAGAAATGGGTTCCTTGTTGAGCAGGGAACCTGATGCAGGGCTCCACCCCAGGACCCTAGGATCATGACCTGAGACAAAGAGAGACATCTAACGGACTAACCAGATGCCCCTCCAAAACCATTTACAGAATACACAGATCTATTAAGATAACAGACCAAAAAAAAAAAAAAAAACAAAAATAAAAAAAAAAAAACAAAAAAAATAAACAAACTTTTCTTCAGTTTAACTATGGAATGCTAAAGAACTCCTTACAATCTTTTATTTCTAATCACTATTTTTATTTTTGGCAAGTCATATGTTTCTAAGCTTTTATCCATGTGCTCACAATTCTCTTCAGACTAAAAACAAATAAAAGATGAGAATCTAGTTTTAAGGATGTGGCTAAAAACGTAATTGAAATAATAAGCAGATAGTATATTTTACACACCACATAGTAGGATTTACTTGTAAGCAATTGGTAGTAAAAGCTTAATACAGTTTTGAAACTGAGTGATTTTTCCAAGGCATGATTTCTACTTTTAAGAGGCAAAGTGTAAACCTGGTGATTCACAGACCTGTACCCCTGGGGATAAAAATATATGTTTATAAAAAAAAAATTTAAAAAAAAAAAGAGGCAAAGGAAAAAGAAATGAATTTGATATGGAAAAAAGTTTCAAGTTCTAATTACTTTGAAGTATTTTTTAAAATATAAATTAATACAAGTATATATTATACAAATTTATAAATAAAACAACTGATTAAAATTAACATATAAAAGCTACAATTTATATACATGCTAGTCTATGTCATTGGTTCAGGGCTAGTTAATTTGACACTGACATACTCATTTAAAAGAGATTGTTTCTCCAGCCTAAGCAATTAAATCAAGCACGGGCATGTGAGAATTGGTTCTGTAAAGTAGGAAAAAAGCAAAAGCAAAACAGAGATGATTGAGGTAGGCTTAGATGACTAATTCAAATGTCTCCAAATTCCTGTATCCTAACTAGTATGTAGTTTCATTTAAAGACTTAAATTAATCCTGTAGACTAAAATAGACTTTATTAGGATCAATAAATTAAAAACAAATTGCTATTTCATTAGGATACAATTACCATAAGTATTAACATATAGTAAGTTCAAAAGTAATACCAGATTAAAGAACTCCATCAAATTAACATCAGATAACTTCTGAAAAGTTAAAAACCAGAGAAGACTTCAAACACTCGTTCACTAATATTGAAGGATTTCTGAACAATGTTCATGTCTGTATCACTTGAGATTAAGAAGCACAACATAGCTAATGCTCAATAAATAGTTGTGAATTGACCAAATGACTAATTAGAGTTCTAATTTTGGAATAAATTGTTCATTTAAGAAGTGCTTTGGGGAGTGTTATATCTTCTAATTATTCTGGGGTGATGTGTGCCACCCATGGTAAATATCTTTTGGATTTATATTTCATAAGAATGAAATATTATTAATAATAATTACTTTCATAATAAAAGTTAACCTACATTTTGATTAAACATTATCTTTTTTTTAAAGATGTATTGAAATTTTATTAGGGTTTATCTATATAATCTGTTTTTATTATTTATTTTTTATCTTTAGTTTTAAAGTAAAATTAAACAGTGAATAAAGAACAATTTCAACATTGACATACTTATTTTTAGCTTATTCTTATTTATTTCTTTTAGTGAAGTGCATGATGTAAGGAAAGATCAACAGAGTACTTTGCACCTATGTGTGTGCATGTGCATTTGTGTGTGTGTGTGTATGTGTTTATTTTTTAAAGAAATCTGAGATCATAATGTGGAGGAAAAAGAACCCTCATACATCATTAGTAGGAATACAAAATTATGCAGCCACTTTTGTAGATAGGTTGACAGTTTTCTACAAAGCTAAATATATTCTTACCCTACAATCCAGCACTCTTTGATATTTACACAGATGAGCTAGAAATTCATGGGACACCTGAGTGCCTCAGTCAGTTAAGTATCTGCCTTCAGCAGATCATGATCTCAAGGTCCTGGGATCCAGATGTATAAATATAAATTTATTTAAGTAAATAAAATCTTTGAAAATAAATTGCTACAAATTCACTATTATTTTATTTTTAAGCCTTTATTTATTTATTTATTTTAAGATTTTATTTATTTTTTTGTCAGTCAGAGGTTACAAGTAGGCAGAGAGGCAGGCAGAGAGAGATTGGAGGAAGCAGGTTCCCCACGGAGCAGAGAGCCCCATGTGAGGCTCGATACCAGGACCCTGGGATGATGACCTGAGCTGAAGGCAGAGGCTTAACCCACTAAGCCACCCAGGTGCCTCTATTTTTAAGCTTTTAAAATGTACTAATTTTCTCCCAAATTATAAAATTTGTTAAGGTATGTCTGAGGTGTTCTGCTGTTGTTTGTTTGTTTGTTTTGTTTTTAAGTTTTTATTTATTTAAGAGAGAGAGTGATAGAACATAGCTGGGAACAGGGAGGGGCAGAGGAAGAGGGAGTGGAAGAAGCACACTCTATGTTGAGCAGGGAGCCCTTCATGCAGCTGGATCCCAGCACCCCGCTATCATGATCTGAGACAAAGGCAGACTCTTAACCAGCTGAACGACCCAGGTGCTATGTTTTATTTTTAAAGTCATGATGTTTACATAATGGAAGCTGATAAATTAAAAAGAGAACATCAGTTTTATAGTTCAACAAACCTTGATTTTAATACCATATTAGTAGACATATTATTGGTCATAATTATAATCTTTCTAACCATAACTGGAATAAATATGAAATAAAGAAAGCTTTGTGGTTATTTTGTTGTTTTCCATATAGTATGCCCTCTTTTAGGGACTATTTTAGCATGTGAAAAAATAAAACAAAACACATTTTTGAAAAATTAAGACAAAATATAAACAAATTAATTTTGCTATGAATTTTAACTTAAAAATTACTCCCAGAGTGGTGCCTGGATGGCTTGGTCAGTGAAGTCTCTGCCTTGGCCCAGGTCATGATCTCAGGGTCTCCTGATCTCAGGTCTATGCATTAGCCCTGCATAGACTTCTGCACTCAGTAGGAAGCCTGCTTTTCTCTCTCTCTTTGTTCCTCCCCCTGCTCATCCTCTCATTTCTCAATGTCGCTTTCACTCTCCTAATTAGATAAAAATAAAAAATATTTGAAAAAAAAATAAGAGGAATCTCCATACTGCTCTCCAAAGAGGCTGCACCAACTTGCATTCCCACCAACAGTGGAAGAGGGTTCCCCTTTCTCCACATCCCCTCCAACACATGTTGTTTCCTGTCTTGCTAATTTTGGCCATTCTAACTGGTGTAAGGTGATATCTCAGTGTGGTTTTAATTTGAATCTCCCTGATGGCTAGTGATGAAGAACATTTTTTCATGTGTCTGATAGCCATTTGTATGTCTTCATTGGAGAAGTGTCTGTTCATATCTTCTGCCCATTTTTTGATATGATTGTCTGTTTTGTGTGTGTTGAGTTTGAGGAGTTCTTTATAGATCCTGGATATCAACCTTTTGTCTGTACTGTCATTTGCAAATATCTTCTCCCATTCCGCGGGTTTCCTCTTTGTTTTCTTGACTGTTTCCTTTGCTGTGCAGAAGCTTTTGATTTTGGTGAAGTCCAAAAAGTTCATTTTCGCTTTTGTTTCCTTTGCCTTTGGAGACATATCTTGAAAGAAGTTGCTGTGGCTGATACCGAAGAGATTACTACCTATGTTCTCCTCTAGGATTCTGATGGATTCCTGTCTCAAATTGAGGTCTTTTATCCATTTTGATTTTATCTTTGTGCAGGGTGTAAGAGAATGGTCGAGTTTCATTCTTCTACATATAGCTGTCCAGTTTTCCCAGCACCATTTATTGAAGAGACTGTCTTTTTTCTACTGTGTATTTTTTCCTGTTTTGTTGAAGATTAATTGACCATAGAGTTGATGGTCCATATCTGGGCTCTCTACTCTGTTCCACTGGTCTATGTGTCTGTTTTTATGCCAGTATCATGCTCTCTTGGTGATCACAACTTTGTAGTAAACTTTGAAATCAGGTAACATGATGCCCCCAGTTTTATTTTTGTTTTTGAACATTTCCTTAGTGATTCGGGGTCTCTTCTGATTCCATACAAATTTTTGGATTATTTGCTCCAGCTCTTTGAAGAATACTGGTGGAATTTTGATCGGAATAGCATTAAAAGTATAGATTGCTCTAGGCAGTAAAGACATTTTAACAATGTTTATTCTTCCATTCCAAGAGCATGGAATGGTCTTCCATCTTTTTGTGTCTTCTTCAATTTCTTTCATGAGTGTTCTGTAGTTCCTTGAATATAGATCATTTACCTCTTTGGTTAGTTTTATTCCCAGGTATCTTATGGTTCTTGGTGCTATAGTAAACGGAATCGATTCTCTAATTTCCCTTTCTGTATTTTCATTGTTAGTGTATAAGAAAGCCACTGATTTCTGCACATTTACTTTGTATCCTGCCACGTTGCTGAATTTCTGTATGCGTTCTAGTAGTTTGGCGGTGGAGTCTTTTGGGTTTTCCATATAAAGAATCATGTCATCTGTGAATAGAGAGAGTTTGACTTCTTCATTGCCAATTTGGATACCTTTTATTTTTCTTTGTTGTCTGATTGCTGTTGCTAGGACTTCTAATACTATGTTTAACAAGAGTGGTGAAAGTGGGCATCCTTGTCTTGTTCCTGATCTCAACGGGAAGGCTGCAAGCTTTTTCCCATTGAGGATGATATTTGCTGTGGGTCTTTCCCCCAATATTTATAGCAGCAATGGCCATGGTCGTCAAACTATGGAAAGAACCAAGATGTCCTTCAATGGATGAATGGATAAGGAAGATGTGGTCCATATACACTATGGAGTATTATGCCTCCATCAGAAAGGATGAATACTGAACTTTTGTAGCAACATGGATGGGACTGGAAGAGATTATGCCGAGTGAAATAAGTCAAGCAGAGAGAGTCAGTTATCATATGGTTTCACTTATTTGTGGAGCATAACAAATATCATGGAAGACAAGGGGAGTTAGAGAGGAGAAGAAAGTTGGGGTAAATTGGAAGGGGAGGTGAATCATGAGAGACTATTGACTCTGAAAAACAACCTGAGGGGTTTGAAGTGGCGGGAGGGTGGGAGGTTGGGGTACCAGGTGGTGGGTATTATAGAGGGCATGGATTGCATGGAGCACTGGGTATGGTGAAAAAATAATGAATACTATTATGTTGAAAATAAATAAATTAAAAAAATAATAAGAAAAATATTCTTGGAAATGCACCTGCGTGATTCAATTAGTTAAGCATCCAACTTTAGATTTTGGCTCAGGTCATGATCCCAGGGTCATGAAATAGAGCCCTGAGTCAGGCTCTGAGCTTAGTATGGAATCTGCTTGAGTGTCTTGCTCTCTGCCCTACTCCTATGCCCTCTCTCTCTCTAAAATAAATAAATACATCTTAAAAAAAAGTATTCTTGGAAAAATTTACATATCCTTTTGGTATATTGATGAATGACTTACTGTTGGGAGAGAATTCTCCATGGGTCTTTATCATTTCTGCCTGACTTCAGAGTAAAAGGCATTGACCCCTTAAATCTAGAAAATCTTTCCAATGCCGTTGGTATTTTTTTAGCATTTGATTTCTTATTCCAAGATTCAACAGAAATTCCTTTGCATCTTTAGGCATTTAACTATTTAATGTCCCTCTAAATAATATCTTCATTTTATCATCTTAATACAACTATAATGTGTGAAACATTGTTATGCATTTCCACAGGAATTACACAAATAACCATTATGGTGGTTTTAAATATGCAGTTGCTTGGGGTACCTGGGTGGCTCAGTGGGTTAAGCCTCTGCCTTCAGCTCAGGTCATGATCTCAGGGTCTAGAGATAGAGCCCCGCATAGGGCTCTCTGCTCAGCAGAGAGCCTGCTTCCCCCTCTCTCTCTGCCTGCCTCTCTGCCTACTTGTGATCTCTGTCAAATAAATAAATAAAATATTTAAAAATATATGCAGTTGCTCAAATCATTTATATACATACAAAATATTTTTTAAAGTATTTATAATCTCAAAAATTTATTTTTGTTTTATAACTAACTTAATATTGTAGATTTGAGTGAAAGAAGAGTTAACAGTATTATTTGAAACTTCCATGAAAATAACAGATAAAACATAATTACAATCTTCTGCATGATTAATAGGCTAGAATTTCATTTTTAATTTCATCATACAGTATGTTAACTGTGATCTTTTGGTTAAATAAATTTAATTTCCTAGGAGATCAAGCTACTACAACATGTATGCATTATCTGAATACCTATTATTATTTTAAATTTTATATCTACTGAATTTGATTAATGGTTTACTTTGATTGGCTTTATTTTCAAAGGACCTAACTGAAAATTTTTTTATTTTATTAAACATCACTGCTTGACCAGATCAAGGTAGTGATGAGATTCTGTTAATGGTGTTTTGATATATATACTACAAAAGTGAAAATACAACTTGATGACTTTCATATTATTGTCCATAGTTTTAAGAATTTTTTTTTAATTATGGTAATATAGAATAGATTCTAAATAAAAAGAAAAAAAGAAGATTTGAAGAAATGTTTACAGAAACATTTCAACCAAGGATGTAGAGTGCAATTCTTAGGAAAATTTGGACACAAGCTATAGTTCTTAAAATCTTAAAGCTAATTAAATCTATTTCAATCCATCTTTAGTAAAATCTGGGCAGAGTGGATCTGTACTTTTTCAGTTTTATGTATTTTTAGAAAAGCTACTATTAGACTAGTTGAATTTCTGAGTGATAGTCAATTTCTCCACAAATCTCTGTTTATGTCAACACATTTCAGAATCGAATGGAAATTAAGAAACATTAATATAAATAGCGTCGAAATTACATATTTGCATATTATGTTTATATATATAATATATATAATACATACATATACACATACATATACATTCATATGTTTGTTGAATGAAGGTATTCATTAGTTTATCCTCACTGCTATATCAGAAAGCAAAAAGACAAAAACCCTTTCATTAAGCTTATATTTTATCATATAGATAAGCAAGTAAGTATTCCCAGAACCAGAGGAATGATAAAAAATGTAACTATGATTAGCCCCAATTAACAGCTATAAATCAAATAATTAAAATGCCTTTGTTCTTGCTTTGGCAGCACATATACCAAAACTGAAATGATACACATAAAAATAAGCATTGCCCAGTACATAGCAAATTCATGTTTTTCCATATTAAGAAAAAAAGAAAATGTTAACTATATGAGGTGATGGATGCTTTCATTAGCTATATTGGGGCAGCCATTTCACAATGCATATCAAATGTATATACATAAAAATGTATATCAAAACATCATGTACACCTTAAATATATACTCAAATTTGTCAATTATACCTCAATAGGGATGAGGAAAAAAATTACTTTTGCTGCTGCTAGTACTCACTCTGGTATAACAAAGATGGCACACCAACATTTATATTTTTCCATTTACTATACTCTTTTACCTATGTTATCTTGCTTCATATTTACAATAAGCTGATTAGATATGTATCATTTTATTGAAAAGAAAAACCAAAGCACAGGGGGTGGGGAGATGGGATAACTGGGTGATAGGCATTAAGGAGGGCACTTGATAGAATGACTAGTGGGTATTATATGCAAATGATGAATTACTGAATTCCTTGTCTAAAACTAATAATACACTATATGTTAACTAATTGGGCTTAAATAAAATAAGTAAAAAAACAAAGGAAACAAACAAGCAAAAAACTTTCCAGGATAGGAAAGGAAAACGAAACTAAAGTCAATCTAATGTATCAAAAATAAAGAAGAAAAACTTGAAGATTATCAATCAGAAATCAACAATGTATTAAAAAATATGACATCATGGACAGAAGGTTTATTCCAAGAAACCCTGGAAAGTGGTGATGGCTTCATACTAAAATACCAATTAATGTGATGCACTGAAACAAAAGACTTAACAAATATCAAAATATAATTTAATGCCGTGGTCTTAAAAAAATAAGTCTTACATTTTGCCATCTAGAAATAAAAGAGAATGTGTTTAACTTGATTTCTTTTGGAAAGCATCATGCTTAACAAGGAAATGCTAAAGTATATCCTATGAGATTGGAAATAAGGGAAATATCAATGTTATAAATAATACAGATTAGAGATCTTAGACATGGCAGTTATTTTTTCATAATAAAAATGATTGGATAAAAGAAAACAAACAATTGTATCATAGAGGTTATTATTATCCACACAGAAAATTCAAGATGGTCACTTTGGTGGCTCAGTCCATTAAGCATTCATTATGTAAAAATGAATTGCATTTCTGTATATGAGCTACAAACACAAAGTAAAACACCACAGATATGACTTATAATGGAATTTTAAAATCAAGTTATTAAAAATAAGTAAAAAAAAAAAAAACTATGGTGAGTGCTGTGAAGTGTGTAAACCTGGCATTTCAAAGACCTGTACCCCTGGGG
Organism: Mustela lutreola; assembly: GCF_030435805.1. Classification (NCBI taxonomy): domain Eukaryota; kingdom Metazoa; phylum Chordata; class Mammalia; order Carnivora; family Mustelidae; genus Mustela; species Mustela lutreola. The sequence goes on from NC_081290.1 coordinate 79,354,828, forward strand.
CTAGTAATACATTATATGTTAATTAAAAAAAAAAAAAAAGTTAAAAAGTAAGTCTAACTGAAGCATGCCAGATCTTGTGGAAAATAACAAAAAACCTTATAGATAATTATTTAAGATGACCCAAATACACTGAGAGTTCTGCCATCATTAGACTGACAAAGAAAAAGAACTTAAAGAAGTAATTTCTCCTTTAAAAATATATCTGTAATATCAATGCATCCCAAGTAAAAGCTCTGTTAAGATTGCAACTTAAACAATATCAAGCTAATTCTATACTGTATGTTAAATATAAAAAGGCTCAAAGTTAATGTAAGTTTCTTAAAGAAAACAATACATTAGGGAATGTGTTATAAAATATAATAATATATAATATTATTATATGTGTGTTAATATATGTGTGAATATATAAGTGTTGTATTAGAAAAGCAAAAGACATATAGATCAATGGAATGGAATAGATCATAAGAAAAATGTTAGTATGAACACATGACATTTGGGAGAGCTGATATTCTAGATCAATGATGGAAGATGGATTTGTCAATAAGTGTTGCTGGTAAAACTGATTATGCAAATGGGAAACAATTAAAATGGCCTTTAATTCACACAATATATAACAAGTTCTTCCTTGGGGAATAAATATTTAAGTGTAAAACCTAGGCAAAATTTTCTCTTGGCTTCAGGTTGTTACTGCTATTGTTCAATATCTTCTTGTTCTTTATGATTTGTGGGGTGTTGTTTTTATTGTTTCTCATCAAGGGTGCTGAGTTATTGGCTTCTTTGCATAAAATTGATGTTGGGTTTACATGTCCAGCTTAAGCATCTGTTTTCTAGATAGAACTTCAATTAGAATTTGTGTTTTTAGTCTCACTTTTCACTCTATTTTTTTTTTTTGCTTTTATCTACTTTTTCTTTTTTTCTTTTTTTTTTTTTTTTGCTTTGTTTAACCCTTTAAATCCAGTCTCCCAGGTGGTTTGGTTCCCCCCACTGTACACTCATAAATTTTAGTTCTTTGTGTCTGTTTTCTCTATTCCTTTATATTTTTTAATAATCTTCATTCTTCTTTCCTCCTCCCAGAAATTTGCTGAAACCTTTTGAATGCTTAAGATTTTTCTCATTCCCTATGTTGTTCTATTTAATTTCCTTTTGTACTTTATTTATAGCCTTTTATAGCTGTATGGGAGATGTAGTCATATTTTTTCAAACTGATTGTAAAAATATGTTTTTTTTAAATGCAAGTAGTGATTAAATTTCTGATAATTGAACAATAGTTGAGTATGATGAATTTAATTTTCATTGACATTTCCTTCTTAACAAGAAGAACTGGTGTTCTCTTTCCCTACGACTGTACTAAGAGGCAATACTGTGATGTTATCACCATTAAATTGTTCAGATATAGAATATACTTTGCCAAGAAATTAGAGATCATTTGTTCTCAGGATCCTTCTATTAAAAACTCACAATAAACAGCTGTATAAATAGGAGTTATCACCTTTATTTTGCATCTTGAAAAATATATTTCAAATAGCTATCCTAATCTGTGTATAATTAATTAAATATACTTTTTATGATGAAATGTTTAGAAAGTAGATGAGATTGAATTATCATATCCATAGAATATGGATTCCATGAAATGAAGGAAGTTTGATGGTCTTCAATGATTATTTATTCTGATAAAGGTGTGATCACATGTCTCTACAGACCTCTTTTTTTTTTAGTAAAAAAACAAAAACAAAAATGAAGTAAAACTAGTTGGTAGCTTTATTTAGTTTTATAGAGAAGTTTAGGTAAGACTTTGGGCAAGAGATAGAGTTGTGCAAATGGAACCCGAGTGTATTCCAATCCCTTCTTACTGAAACTAATTCCTAAGTCCCTGAGTGTTAAACAACAGTTTCCCTTCATCTTTGCTGCAAAAAATTCTAGACTCTGCTAAAATGTCAGCCACCAGAATGATGTGTGTGTTTTACCTTTTATTTTTTAAAAGTTAACTATACAGTTGACTCTTGGACAACATGGATTTGAACTACATGGGACCACCTATATATAGATTTTGGTTGTTGTTTATTGTAAGAATATAGTACATAATTCATATATTATACAAACTACGTGTGAATCTGCTGCTTATATTATTGGTAAGGTTTCCAGTAAACAGTAAGCTATCAGTAGTTTAAGTTTTGGGGAAGTTTAAAGTTATATATGGATTTTCAGTTGTGTGGAGGCATCAATCCCCCTCATTCCTACACTGTTCAAAGGTTACCAGTATTTTCATATTTGGCGAATATCTTAGTTTTGTATTCAATTTTCTAAGTAGTATGTATCTAGTCACTATCTTACTCAAAAGTTTTTAGAGATAAAAGAGCAAAATATGTGGCTTTTTAAATTTTTACCATTTTGCCTGGTAAAAATCAATGTAAATTTTTTTTTTTTAATCTAACTTTTTCGGGTTATAGTCTCTTCTCTAGTTTCTTATATAATATATTGCTGCTTCAAAACTGATTTAGATAGAGACAACAATAATATTAGCTATTTCTTATAGCATCTGAATACATGTAGCATCTGAATCCCACTTCTTCTGGGAAATTTATTACCCTTTAAAATAATATTTATATTTCTATAATACACCAAAACATTTTGCATACTAAAATAATAAAACATTCTTAGTAGCTTTAAAAAGTCATATGATCAGAAAGAAGAGACACAGGCTGAATTTCTATGTGAACAGTAAAGCTATAAATACTTATAAAACAATTCTTTTTTTTTTTTAAAGATTTTATTTATTTATTTGACAGACAGAGATCATAAGTAGGCAGAGAGGCAGGCAGAGAGAGAGAGAGAGAGAGAGAGGGAAGCAGGCTTCCTGCGGAGCAGGGAGCTCGATGCGGGGCTCGGTCCCAGGACCCTGAGATCATGACCCCAACAGAAGGCAGCAGCCCAAACCACTGAGCCACCCAGGCGCCCCCTTATAAAACAATTCTTAATGAGACCCAAACAATGTGACATAGAGTCATTCTATCAATGAAGGAAGATCAATCCTAAGATAAGATGAACATGAATTTCTACTCCAAGAGCTTTTTTTTTTTCCCCCTTAAATGATATTAGAGGGGTGCCTGGGTGGCTCAGCCTCTGCCTTCAGCTCAGATCATGATCTCAAGGTCCTGGGATCGAGTCCCACAACAGGCTCTCTGCTCAGTGGGGACCCTGTTTCCCCCTCTCTTTCTGCCTGCCTCTCCGCCTACTTGTGATCTCTGTCAAATAAATAAATAAAATATATATTTTTTAAATGACATACAGAAAATGCTAATTCTTGGATTTAGACTACAGTCTTGCTACATATGCTACCTAAGTGTTATGGACTGGATGTTTGTACCTCCCTGAATTCAAATATTGAAGTCCCAATCCCCAATATGATTGTATTTGGAGATGGGCATTTGAAAGGTAATTAGGACCCTTATGATGAAACCCCCATGAATAGAATAACTGCCCTTATTCAGAAAAAAGCAGAAGAGAGATGATCACTCTCCACTATGTTAATACCTAGCTATCTGCAAGCTATTATCAATAATTAAATCTGTTGGCTCCCTTAATCTTGGACTTTCCAGTTTCCAGAACTGTGAGGGATAAATTTCTATTGTTTAAGCTACCCACTCTATATTTTTATAGCAGCATGAACTAAGACAATCTTTCAGAATATTTATTCTTTTTTTAATTAAAAAAAAATTTGTGAGCATAATACTCGACTGCAAGAAAGCTGTCGTCCATTTTCTGAATTGATCAAATATGCATATTTTACATTTAAAGCCATGTCTTCTTAAGTCCAACATTTATGTTATTGCTTTTATAAATATTTATTCTATATTTGATAAATAAAATGAATAATATAAAAGTTATGGGCTAAAGTATAACATTTCAAAAATGTCAGAAAAAAAGGTTAAAATTCCCAGTCTTTTTTTTCTATTTTTTTTTTTTTTTTGGTCTTTTTTTTCTAGTCCTCCAAATTGGATAACTTTTATTTTATTTATTTATTTTTTTTGGTTACACCATTTCACTTAAAAGGACAAAGCATAAATCAGACAAATATTATACACAAGTTTTCTGTCTCCTGTTTTATTCCAGTTTCCACAAAATGTATTATGTAAAATAGATTTGAAAATATATATTTTACCATAATCATTTATTTGATTGTAAAAAATAGAAACATCAGTATAAAATATAAATAGATAATAAGCTTTACATGTGAGTTTCTCTATCTTTTCAAGTGGATCAGGTAGATGGATGGCACTTTAAATAATGTGTTAAATTTAGAGAGAATACATTAAATAGGAAAGAAAGTCATGGAAAATAGGAAAGCCTTTCCATTAAGGGTTTCAGAGATGAAATGTTCTATTCAGAAACAAACTAAGCCTAAAATGAGAGGTTTAAAAAAAAAAACACATACACTAAAAGAGATAGAGAGTAATTAAAGGTAATTGGCATGTTATTATTCTTAAAAGGTTCCCTTTTCTGTTCTAAGAATACCAGGGAACAATTGAATAGATAAAAAGCGAACTATAAATTGCCAAATAGATCTTTTGTATAATAATACATCTCTCTAGACAAAAGATATTTCAAAACCATAAAAAAGAGGGAGGTGTATTTGCCTGACTGGCCCCTCATCTTGCCTGACCACAGCGAAGTTGCTTCAGATTTTTAAACTCACAGTGTTAGAAGCCATCTTAATAGGTTAAGAGGGAATCAGAAGTGAATGTGATAAACTTGAAGGAGCCCAGGTGGTTGCCAGAACTTAACATTAGGTGAATAGAAAATCACTTGATAAATGAAATTGAAAGCTGAATTAATAATTTTATTTAGGAATACCTATGGCAGATTGAGGCTGTTAACATTATTGATCCAATCTGAGAAGCCCTCCCTCTTGCCCTTTCTCTCTCCAAATCCCGCATTTTTTTTTTTTTCAGAACTGGATCAATACAAATTCTCATTATGAAGCCATTTATTTACTACTCTATCCTTCAATGAACTCTTTTGCAAAGACATCTATCCCACCCATAGTCAATACAGTGGCACATTAGTCCTGTTTTATCTTCAGTTTCTCAGACCAAATAAGACTCCTTCAGATGTTTATTCTAATTAATCTTATTTAATCCAATTAAAATATAATCCTTATTCATGCCTTCTCTCTAAAACAATGATCCTTCTGATCCATGAATTTTCCATGTTTATTTAAAGATTGTTTTTATGTACCTTCACTATTCTATTTTGAAGGTAAAAATTGTTTTTTTCCACATTTTGTGTATTTGTATCCATTTTTCTTTATGATTTAGTCCCTGAAATCTCCCAATATATTTTGTCTGGGGACATCAAAACTTGTTAAATAAAAGGAGCCATATTGAAGAATTTGAGTAAATAGTTTTTCTTCATGCTATACATAATAGGGACGTTTATTAAAATTAAAGTGTTCTTGGGGCGCCTGGGTGGCTCAGTGGGTTAAGCCGCTGCCTTCGGCTCAGGTCATGATCTCAGAGTCCTGGGATCGAGTCCCGCATCGGGCTCTCTGCTCAGCGGAGAGCCTGCTTCCCTCTCTCTCTCTGCCTGCCTCTCCATCTACTTGTGATTTCTCTCTGTCAAATAAATAAATAAAATCTTTAAAAAAAAATTAAAGTGTTCTTCATAGAAACTGCCTTATCATACCACTTTTATACCACTTAGTTATGACACTTTTTTACTGTTTTATTGCATGCACTTCTAATCATTTTTACAGATTTAAGAGGTATAACATCTATACAAAAATGGCACATATTTAATAAAATTTGACAAGTTTGGACACATGTTGATACTTGTGATACAATCACCCCACTAAGAGTAATAAATAAACATATCCATAACCTCCAAAAGTTTCTTTGGATTTTTTTTTTTTTTTGTCATAAGAGCACTCAAAATCTACCCTCTTAATACACTTTTTAGTGCACTACATCATAATATTAACTACAGATTCTACATTGTACAGCAGACAACTAGAATTTATTCAATCTTGTATAACTGTAATTTTATACTCATTGAACAACGTAAACTGAAATGGCTCTTAAAATAACTCACACACAGGATCCAAAGTTATTTAGGTATGAATGAAAAACTGATTGATATGTGGCTATTTTGCATTTAATCTTAAACTTAATGATGATAAAGTTCATATATTTATTGTCGATGACATTACAATAACCATAAGGTGCATTTCTTTCAATGTTCTAGGATTGTGTTGAAGCTTAGTGTAGGAACATAAAGACAACCATAATCTACTATCTTATATATTGTTGAGCCCAAACACTCGATCTGGATTTCAGATGTAAGAGTTCAGAATATATCAACCCAAAAGGTGCTACTTTGGCATATTGATTATTTTGAATGAAAGGTACTTGAGAAACAGCTGGTGCAGGGAGACTCTGGCCCTCTTTTGTCCCCCTAAAAACAGGAGACATATTTTGAATGTAGAATGCATCCTCCCTGTACCAGAAAGTTAGAAGGCCTCCTTATCACCAAGTGACAGGGAATTTAGGGCCAAGCAGTTTGCATAAGTAACTTGTTATTTTGAAGAACTAACAAGTTTTACTTTACAAAGTTTTCCCCGAATCTAAGCCCAATTCACTTTATCTTGTTAATTCCTCACAAATTTATTGCTCCTTTGTCTAAAAAGTATAAAACCTTCCTGCTTTGGTCAATTCTAAGAGCCTTCTATTTTGGGAGGGATTCTATATTTCCATATGTATTAAAGTAATTTTATTTTTTTTCCCGTTAATATATTTTAGGTCAATTTAAATTAGTACATCAAAGAACCTAGAAGGGAGGAAGAGAGACTTTTTCTGCACCGATGATTTAGTGCCCATGTGAGGCTCTCCACTTGCTAGACACCCTTTGCTCTCAGGCTGCTGTGGCTTAAAGATCTGGGGACCTCTAGAAAGAGGTAAACTTTCTTACCACATTAGCTTTCCAGATCTGTGCCTGCAGAATCCAGTGGAAGTGAAAATGGTAAGAGGTTTGTTATTGCTGTTATTGTTGTTTTGTCTTGTTTTTTTGTTGTTGTTGTTTTGTTTTGTTTTTGTTTTTGTTTGTTTTTTGCTTTTTTTTTTTTTTTTTAATTGTAGATTAACAGGAGAAAATATTTGTATGAACTGGGTTCCTGGGTATGGTGACCCTGAGAAAGATTGTATTACGAGTATTCTTGTTTTCTACTGATCTCTTTCATCCCAGAGATGGCCATTGTTTTCTTTTGTCACTGTTTTTTGTATCTTTTGTCAGAATGAGGGAAATCATAAGGTAGAATGCAGGCATAGTTCTGACAAGCCTGCAAGCTGGCCTCACAGAATGGTGAATTCACGGTTCGTATCAGACAAGTGTTTGTTTTGATATATTTTGTGTCTGTTTAGATAGAGTCATTATATAAAAATGAGATGAACTTTTCCTTTCTTCTGGTTCCGTGTCCTGAAAACTTGGCTTTGTGACCACTGAGAATACTCTTTCTGGCCTCCACCAGCCAGAAGGTACACATGTCACTTTGCATCTGGCAGCCAGCCAAATAAGCTGGAATCTGGGATACAAAGTGACAAACAGCATTCTCTTTGACCATGCCAACTATCAGGGGGGTTGTTTCAAGGGGTCTTAGTTTATAAAGGACCTTTATCATCTCAACCTTCGTTGTCTCATTAGTGCTGGAAAAATCCTATTCAAGGAGAGGCCACCCAGTTTCACAAATTAGCAGGTCTGTAGCTAGAGGCATCTCTTATTCTCCTGGAAAACTGGAAACACCATTTTGCTGACATTCAAACTGCTAGTGATAATGTAGGTTTTTGCTTTCTTAGGTTAACTCTGGAAGTGAATTTTCTAGATCTTGTGAGAGCTGCCTATTTTGTACCATCTTTAGGGACACCCCTTGTATCCATAGCTGAGACATAAAAGCCTTTTTGGTTTGAGTCACCATTAAGATTAATGTACCTCTGAAGGACACCTGGGGGCTCAGTCAGTTAGTTGTCCAGCTCTTGGTTTCATCTCAGATCCTGATCTCTTGTCATGAGATAGAGCTCTGCATCAGGCCCTGCACACAATGGGGAGTCTGTTTAGGAATTCTCTCTCTCTGCCCCACCCACAATGCTCACTTTCTTTCTCTTTCTCTCTCTCACTCTCTCTCTCTCTATCAAATAAATAAATCTTTTTAAAAGATTAATGTATCATTGAAGAACTTATGCATCAATAGCCCAGCGATGTACACTTTAGGTTGAAAGAATTTCTATATCTGAAAAAAAAAAATAGGCAGCTATTATCCTTAATAATTATCTTATTGGTATCTATGGAAAAATCAAATTAAAAAGAGGACACAAAAAGTGTAATGTCTAGCTTAGGGATTTCCTTAACAAAATGGAAAAAAAAAAACCCCAGAAATTAGAATAAAAAAATTAAATTTGTATCCTATGTAAGTTCCCCTTCTCAAAATCCAGCCCTGTCTCTTAACCAAATTCCCTTAGCTCCCCAAACTCCTCCAGTTTCATAGAAATTTCTTTTAATACCCAGCTGGATTTTTAAATTTCCTATTCCCTAGAAGATTTATGGAGAACATTCCAGTCTGATCTCCATGTCCACTGAACAGATTATTCATGTAAATGCTGAGAGGCACATAGTAAACTTAGCAGAAGCACCCGGGATATCAAAGAGATTACTGCCTATGTTCTTCTCTAGGATTCTGATGGATTCCTGTCTCACGTTGAGTTCTTTTATCCATTTTGAGTTTATCTTTGTGTACGGTGTAAGAGAATGGTAAAATTTCATTCTTCTACATATAGCTGTCCAGTTTTCCCAGCACCATTTATTGAAGAGACTGTCTTTTTTCCACTGTATATTTTTTCCTATTTTGTCGAAGATTAATTGACCATAGAGTTGAGAGTCCATATCTGGGACCTCTACTCTGTTCCACTGGTCTATGTGTCTGTTTTTATGCCAGTACCATGCCGTCTTGGTGACCACAGCTTTGAAATAAAGCTTGAAATCAGGTAACGTGATGCCCCCGGTTTTATTTTTGTTTTTCAAAATTTCCTTAGCGATTCAGGGTCTCTTCCGATTCCACACAAATTTCTGGATTATTTGCTTCAGCTCTTTGAAGAATACTGATGGAATTTTGATCAGAATGGCATTAAAAGTATAGATTGCTCTAGGCAGCATAGATATTTTAATAATGTTTATTCTTCCAATCCAAGAGCATGGAATGGTCTTCTATCTTTCTGTGTCTTCTTCAATTTCCTTCATGAGTGTTCTGTAGTTCCTCAAGTACAGATCTTTTACCTCTTTGGTTAGGTTTATTCCCAGGTATCTTATGGTTCTTGGTGCTATAGTAAATGGAATCGATTTTCTAATTTCCCATTCTGTATTTTCATTGTTAGTATAGTAGAAAGCCACTGATTTCTGCACATTGACTTTGTATCCTGCCACATTGCTGAATTTCTGTATGCGTTCTAATAGTTTGGGGGTGGAGTCTTTTGGGTTTTCCATATAAAGAATCATGTCATCTGCGAAGAGAGAGATTTTGACTTCTTCATTGCCAATTTGGATACCTTTTATTTCTCTTTGTTGTCTGATTGCTGTTGCTAGGACTTCTAATACTATGTTTAACAAGAGTGGTGAAAGTGGGCATCCTTGTCTTGTTCCTGATCTCAACGGGAAGGCTGCAAGCTTTTTCCCATTGAGGATGATATTTGCTGTGTGTCTTTCATAGATAGATTTGATGAAGTTCAGGAATGTTCCCTCTATCCCTATACTTTGAAATGTTTTAATCAGGAATGGATGCTGGATTTTGTCAAATGCTCTTTCTGCATCAATTGAGAGGACCATGTGGTTTTTCTCTCTTCTCTTATTGATTTGTTCTATCACATTGATTGATTTGCGAATGTTGAACCATCCTTCTAGCCCAGGGATGAATCCTACCTGGTCATGGTGGATAATCTTTTTAATGTGCTGTTGGTTCCTGTTTGCTAGGATCTTGTTGAGAATCTTAGCATCCATATTCATCAGTGATATTGGTCTGAAATTCTCCTTTTTGATAGGGTCTTTGCCTGGCTTGGGGATCAGCATAATGCTGGCTTCATTGAAAGAGTGTGGAAGTTTTCCTTCTGCTTCAATTTTTTGAAACAGCTTCAGGAGAATAGGTGTTATTTCTTCTTTGAAAGTTTGGTAGAATTCCCCAGGGAATCCGTCAGGTCCTGGGCTCTTGTTTTTTGGAAGGTTTTTTTTTTTGTTTGTTTGTTTTTTTTTTTTTAGATTTTATTTATTCTTCAGAGAGAGAGGGAGAGAGAGCGAGCACAGGCAGACAGAATGGTAAGCAGAGGCTGAGGGGGAAGCAGGCTCCCTGCTGAGCAAGGAGCCTGATGTGGGACTCGATCCCAGGACTCTGGGATCATGACCTGAGCCGAAGGCAGCTGTTTAACCAACTGAGCCACCCAGGTGTCCCTTTTTGGGAGGTTTTTGATTACTGCTTCAATCTCATTACTAGATATTGGTCTATTCAAGTTATCGATTTCTTCCTGGTTCAATTTTGGGAGTTTATAGTTTTCCAGGAATGCATCTATTTCATCAAGGTTGCTAAGCTTATTGGCATATAACTGTTGATAATAACTTCTGATGATTGTTTCTACTTCCTTGATGTTAGTCGTGATCTCTCCCTTTTCATTCATAATTTTATTAATTTGGTCTTTCTCTCTTCTCTTTTGGATTAGTGTGGCCAGTGGCTTATCGATCTTATTGATTCTTTCAAAAAACCAACTTCTAGTTTCATTGATTCATACTATAGTATCTTTGGTTTCTACCTCATTGATCTCAGCTCTAATCTTGATGATTTCCCTTCTTATGTGTTGAGTTGGTTTGATTTGTTGTTGATTCTCCAGTTCTTCAAGGTGTAGAGAAAGCTGCTGTGTTCTGGATTTTTCAATTTTTTTGAGGGAGGCTTGGATGGCTATGTGTTTCCCCCTTAGGACCTCCTTTGCTGTATCCCATAGGTTTTGGATAGAAATGTCTTCATTGTCATTGGTTTCCATGAATTGTTTCAGTTCTTCTTTGATCTCCTGGTTGATCCAAGCATTCTTAAGCAAGGTGGTCTTAACTTCCAGGTGTTTGAGTTCCTTCTGATCTTTTCCTTGTGATTGAGCGCCAGTTTCAAAGCATTGTGATCTGAGAATATGCAGGGAATAATCTCAGTCTTTAAGTATCTGAGTCCTGGTTTGTGAACCAGTATGTGGTCTATTCTTGAGAAGGTTTCATGTGCATTTGAAAAGAATGAGTATTCTGTTGTTTTAGGGTGGAATGTTCTGTATATACCTCTGAGGTCCATCTGGTCCAATGTGTCATTCAATGCTCTTGCTTCTTTATTGATTTTCTGCTTCGATGATCTGTCTATTTCTGAGAGAGGCATGTTAAGATCTCCTACGATTAGTGTATTCATATCAATATGACTCTTTATCTTGATTAACACTTTTATTATGTAATTGGCTGCTCCCATATTGGGAGCATAGATATTTACAATTGTTAGATCATCTTTGTGGATAGGCCCTTTAAGGATTATGGAGTGTCCTTCTGTATCTCTGACTACAGTCTTTAGTTTAAAATCTAATTTATCTGATATGAGAATCACTACCCCAGTCTTCTTTTGAGGCCCATTGGCATGAAAAATGCTTCTCCATCCCTTCACTTTCAGTCTGAGTATATCTTTAGGTTCAAAATGGGTCTCTTTCAAGACACATATTCAAAGGCAAAGGAAACAAAAGCGAAAATAAACTTTTGGGGCTTCATCAAAATCAAAAGCTTCTGCACAGCAAAGGAAACAGCCAAAAAAATAAAGAGACAACCCACGGAATGGGAAAAGATATTTGCAAATGACAGTACAGACAAAAGGTTGATATCCAGGATCTATAATGAACTCCTCAAACTCAACACACACAAAACAGGCAATCATATCAAAAAATAGGCAGAAGATATGAACTGACACTTCTCCAATCAAGACATATAAATGGCTATCAGACACATGAAAAAATGTTCATCATCACTAGCCCTCAGGGAGATTCAAATTAAAACCACATTGAGATATCACCTTACAGCAGTTAGAATGGCCAAAATTAGCAAGACAGGAAACAACATGTGTTGGAGGGGATGTGGAGAAAGGGGAACCCTCTTACACTGTTGGTGGGAATGCAGGTTGGTGCAGCCTCTTTGGAGAACAGTGTGGAGATTCCTCAAGAAATTAAAAATAGAACTTCCCTATGACCCTGCAATTGCACTCCTGGGTATTTACCCCAAAGATTCAGATGTAGTGAAAAGAAGGGCCATCTGTACCCCAATGTTTATAGCAACAGTGGCCACGGTTGCCAAACTATGGAAACAACCAAGATGCCCTTCAACGGATGAATGGATAAGGAAAATGTGGTCCATATACTCTATGGAGTATTATACCTCCATCAGAAAGGATGAATACCCAACATTTGTAGCAACATAGACGGGACTGGAAGAGATTATGCTGAGTGAAATCAGTCAAGCAGAGAGAGTCAATTATCATATGGTTTCACTTATTTGTGGAGCATAAGAAATAGCATGGAGGACACGGGGAGATAGAGAGGAGAAGGGAGTTGGGGTAAATTGGAAGGGGAGGTGAATCATGAGAGACTATGGACTTTGAAAAACAATCTGAAGGGTTGAAGTAGTGGGGGGGTGGAGGGTTGGGATACCAGGTGGTGGGTATTATAGAGGGCACGGATTGCATGGAGCACTGGGTGTGGTGAAAAAATAATGAATACTATTATGCTGAAAATAAATAAATTTAATTAAAAAAAAAAAAAAAAAGAAGAAGCACCCGGGATAGATTGTAGAGCTCACTTCACTATCCCATGCAGCTCCTCCTACTTTCCAGGGCTCTGTAATCTGGCCCTTCCAACTTCTGGCCCTCCTATGCAATAAGCTTTGTGGATGTAAATGGGATCCCCCACTGTTAAGAATTCAAGTCTCCTAGACAGCAGCAGATATATTAAATTATAAAGTCTTTTTACCTCTACTTTCAGAGTATCCCACAAAATTTAGAGAAGAATTAGAAAAACTAGTGATGGGATGCCTGGGTGGCTCAGTCAGATGAGCATCTGCCTCAACTCAGGTCATGACCCAGGACCCTGAGATCAAGTCCCTCATTGGGCTCCCTGCTCCTCTTGGAGCCTCCTCCCTTTGCCTTTCTCTCTCTCTGTGTCTCTCATAAATAAATAAATAAAATCTTAAAGAAAAAAATAATGACCATTCCCAAACCTACTCACAGACATTTTGGCTGCTAGAGGATGTTCTTCTCACCTATGATTATTCTGTAATTAACAGAGTAAGCCAGCTTCTCCTCTAGGGAAAATGTTCCTCAAAAAGGAAAGAAATGACAGAAATTTCTCCCTGGCCTTCCTACAAATGATCAGGAAGTAGATCATCAGGAGGCTTATGCTCAGAGGCTGCAGAAAGTAATGATAAAGATTTGTTTTTTCCCAAAAATGAATTGGCTCAATGTTGAATCTAAATTCAAGAAAAAAAAAAAAAGAGCAAAGGTCTTTTTTGAATGCTTTATACAGAATTTTTGAAGGTATAATGCATTAAGTCCTAAAACTCCAGAACATAGAAATCTTTTGATTCCCACCTTACTAAGAAATCTCCCTGATTTAAAAAAACAAAAACAAAAACAGAAACAAAAACAAAAAGCAAACAAACAAACAAAAAAACATGATTTAATGTAATTGGGTGGGTGGGTCAGCTCCTTGGTATTATTTTAGGCCCTTACCCAATTCTTTGACGAAGTAAAAGCAACTGACCTTGTCTTAGAAATCAATCTTCACAAAACCAGAAATGCAGCTCTAGAAACAATTCAAAGTTCACCCATCTTTATCAACCCCCAAACCTTCCCTATTATCTCAGAATGCTTGCTGAGCATTATTATGAAAGATCAGGACATTGAAACAGAATTATTCTAAAAAAGAAGGAAAAAATATACAGTAATTACCTTGGACTTCTGATAAAAGACAAATGTAACACCTAACACCTTTAGGAGAAAACATACATTCTTTCTCTGTCTATTGAAGACATAAATTTTACCACATCTTTGAGTTGTAAATATCCAGGAAATGGTTGAAACACCTCCCACAATCTCCTAAGACTGAGAAAGTAAGAAAGTAAGAAAGAAAGAAAGAGGTCTTTTAAAATACAAACAATTATAAAATCTTCTTTGCTCAAATCTTTTTCAACATTTCCTTAGCAATTTAGGGTCTCTTCTTGTTCCATATAAATTTTAGGATTGTTTGTTTCAGCTCCAAAAAATGCCAGTGGAATTTTGATTGGGATGGCATTGAAAGTATAGATTGCTCTAGGCATTATGGACATTTTAACAATATTTATTCTTCTGATCCATGAGCATGGATTGCTCTTCCATCTTTTTTTGTGTCTTCTTCAATTTCTTTCATGGCTGTTCTGCAGTTCTTTGAGTACAGATCCTTTACCTCTTTGGTTAGGTTTATTCCCATGTTTCTTGGTGCTATAATAAATTGAATCAATTCTCTCATTTTTCTTTTTATATTTTCATTGTTAGTGTATAAGAAAACACTGATTTCTGTACATTGATTTTGTATCCCGCCACATTACTGAATTGCTGTATGAGTTCTAGTAGTTTGGGGGTGGAGTCTTTTGGGTTTTCCATATAAAGTTTCATGTCATCTGTGAAGAGAGAATGATTTATTCTTTACCAATTTGGATACCTTTCATTTCTCTTTGTTGTCTGATTACTGTTGCTAGCATTTCTAATATTATGTTGAACAAGAGTGGTAAGTGTGGACACCCTTGTTGTGTTCCTGATCTCAATGGGAAGACTGTCATTTTTTTCTCATTGAGGATGATATTCGCTGTGTGTTTTCATAGATAAATGTTATGAAGTTGAGGAATGTTCCCTCTATCCCTATACTTTGAAGTGTTTTAATCAGGAACAGATGCTGGATTTTGTCACATGCTTTTCCCAGATCAATTGAGAGGAGCATGTGGTTCTTCTCTCTTCTCTTATTGATTTATTCTATCACATTGATTGATTTGTGAATGTTAAACCATCCTTGTAGCCCAGGGATGAATCCTACCTGGTTATGGTGGATGACCTTTTTAATGTACTGTTGGATCCTCTTAACTAGGATCTTGTTGAGAATCTTGGCATCCATATTCATCAGGGATATTGGTCTGAAATTCTCCTTTTAGGTGAGGTCTTTGCCTGGTTTGGGGATCAGGGTAATGCTGGCTTCATAAAAATTGTCTGGAAGTTTTCCTTCTGTTTCTATTTTTTGAAACAGCTTCAAGAGAATATATTCTTTGTGTTTTTTTTTTTTTAAAGATTTTATTTATTTATTTGACAGACAGAAATCACAAGTAGACGGAGAGGCAGGCAGAGAGAGAGGAGGAAGCAGGCTCCCCGCTGAGCAGAGAGCCCGATGTGGGACTCGATCCCAGGACGCTGGTATCATGACCTGAGCCGAAGGCAGCGGCTTAACCCACTGAGCCACCCAGGCGCCCCAAGAGAATATATTCTTTGAATGTTTGATAGCATTCTCCAGGGAATCTGTCAGGTCCTGGGCTCTTGTGTTTTGGGAGGTTTTTGATCACTGTTTCAATCTCATTACTAGATATTGGTCTATTCAGGTTGTTTGTCTCTTCCTGATTCAGTTTTGGAAGTTTATAGGTTTCCAAGAATGCATCCATTTCATCTAGGTTGCTTAACTTATTACCATATAACTGTTCATAATAATTTTTGATAATTGCTTATATTTCCTTGGTGTTAGTAGTGATCTCTCTCTTTTCATTCATAATCTAGTCCATAGCCTCCGTAATAACGCTTGTTGAGGGCAAATAGAAATCTTAAGTCTTCTCTACAATTTTAATGAAATCAAATGAACCTTATTCCAAATGATAGAAACACAACTTAGATTCAACTATTATTTATGAACTAGTGAGTTTTTTTTTTTTCTTGTTCCTGATTCATGGCTAAAATTTTAAAAACAAAAGCCATAAGGTCTGTTTTCTTCATTCTTCTAAATGTCTGTGTATGTCCACAAATGTATGTTATGTATATATTTTTCTACCTCTAGATGGCATTGACAAATTAATTTATTAAAAAAAAAACCTGTAGTTAATTAACTTAAAGAAAAGTAAGCCCTTATCAAATTAAATATTTATAGATTTTCAAAAATCTATTGGAAACTAACCCAAATGTTTTTCAAGTTCCCATGATCTGGGATACTCTTTGGTAAATAAATCTAGTTAAGTTTGTTGGTTTTATTAAAGTAGGCATGTCTGCAGTGTTATCAGTTTTAAATATAGTGCAGACATATAACTTTTATTCTATCTGGGTTAGCTAGTTAAATACATTTATGTTATCTCTGTTAAAAAATGCTCTCTTATTAATTTTATTTTTTTAAATGTTTTCAATCTTGCCTTGCATCTCTCTAAAGAGACACTCCTAAAAAGTTATTTTCTGTATCAATTCTGATTCTTTGGATATTAATTTCTCTGTTTGCTATTTTTTTCACTTTTTCTTTCTTTTCTTATAAGTGTGATAACTTTTGGGCGCCTGGGTGGCTCAGTTGGTTGGGCAACTGCCTTTGGCTCAGGTCCTGATCCCGGACTTCCAGGATCGAGTCCTGCATCAGGCTCCCAGCTCCTTGGGGAGTCTGCTTCTCCCTCTGACCTTCTCCTCTCTGATCTCTCTCTCACTCATTCTCCCTCAAGTAAATAAATAAAATCTTAAAAAAAAAAAAAAGTGTGATAACTTTTGATTTTTCACACGTCTTTCTGTTAACCAGAGCTTACCTCCAGAGGTGAAGAACTGTGAACCTCCTGTGAATTTGGTTCATAAGTATCGCCGTCCAGCAGCGATAATAACGACCCTCCGTCTGGTTGGGTTTCAAAAAAGCCCTTTATATCATATGGCCATCGCTTATATAGGGGAGCTAAGCCAATCAGCATAGACAGCGATATGTATCCACCAATCTTAAGTTTGTTACCAAGTACCCACAGCATAGCAATAGTTCAACAGCCAATAGGTAGTACTTCCTGTTTACAATCAGTCACTCTAGACACACCTGGCAAATCGCCAGGCGCCATTTTGCAAAGTTCTGCGGTTGACGGATCTCCGGGCCCCTGGAGCATCCACCCTCGACACACAAGGAATAACCATCCTTGTTTTCCAGCACTGATGCTCTCTGTTCTTCCTAGGTTTGCCAGTTATTGAGGTTCTGCCCTGTTCATCTTACTGATATTTGAAGACTCCTCTTGCCAACTCTCAGTTTTATTATGCTAAAGTAATGTCTTATTTTATTTTTTTAAAGATTTTACTTATTTATTTATTTTAGAAAGAGAGATTGAGGGAAGAGGTAGGGAGAGGGGGAGAGAGAGAATTTCAGGCAGACTCTGCTCTGAGTTCAAAGCCCGATAAGGGGCTCAATCTAATGGTCCTGAGAGCATGACTTGAGCTGAAACCAGAAGTAGGTCACTTAACTTACTGAACCACCCCTCTTCATTTTTTTGATAAATGGCATTTCCTTTTTTCATATTTAGGTTTCTTTCTTCACCAACTCTTTTTGTTTCTGAGATTTTCCCATTCTCAATTTAACATGATAAACAGCAACAAATACTGGCATCAAAAATCTTCACCAATCAATTATATCAACTATTTAAGAAGGAATAATATAAATAACAAGTAAACTCAAGCAAAATAAATGAGGAAAACTTCCCCATTTATTTTGAACACAGAATAACCATGATGATCATGAAACCTGAAATTGACAAGGAAGGAAAATTATAAATCAATTCATTCACATACTTAAATTTCAAACACTGAATAAAAGTATTAGAAAAAGAAAACTAACAATATACAGAAGTGGTTAGTATATAATCAACAATTGTAGGGTTTTTAATAATGTTCTTTACTAATTTTTCTCACTGAGCATAAAAGATGTTTTGAAACAGGGTCAGATTTCAGGGCACCTGGGTGGCTCAGTGGGTTAAAGCCTCTGCCTTCTGCTTGGGTTATAGTCCCAGGGTCCTGGGATTGAGCCCCACATTGGGTTCTCTGCTTAGCGAGGAGCCTCTTCCTTCTCTCTCTCTCTCTCTCTCTGCCTGCTTGTGATCTCTGTCTGCCAAATAAATAAATAAAATCTTAAAAATTAAAAAAAAAGAAAAAAATAAAGAAAAAGAAAAAAACAGGGCCAGATTTCTTAGTAAGTATATAGATCTCCTCTTTAGTCTTTTACCCTGGGAAAGTGTCACAAGATCCTGATGAGTTAAGCTAAGTACTAATGAGGCACCCATACATGAGGGACAAAGAAAATGGGTTTTTCCTCTGCCACTGAGAGAAAGGAAGTTGCTGTCCCTTTTCCCGTTTGAAAAGTCTCTTTCTTACTGTAACCATGAAGTATGTAAACAAAATCTATCCAAAAGCCAAGTGATAGAGATTTCTAGGTACCATGTTTTATCTCTTCTTGATTTTTAATACATTTTAAGAGAAATTAATTATTTATTTGAGAGAGAGAGAAAGTACAAGTGGGAGAAGGGACAGAGGGAGAAGGAAAGGGACAAGTAGACACCCCACTGGGCAGGAACCTGATGCAAGGCTCAATCCCAGAACCCTGAGATCATTACCTGAGCTGAAGTTAGACACTCAACTGACTGAGCCTCCCAGGGGCCCTAAATATAAACACCTTATAACAATAAGTAGTAATATAAATATTTTTGGATAAAATGTTTGGATATAAACATTTTAAAAACAGTCCCATTTCCCTATTCCCAGAACAGTGATATTTCAATTTTTCCTATATAATAAATAGGAAAAGGCCCAAAGTCAACGACATATTTTGGAGGAAAGGAATTACTAATATTTATGTAACTTGAATTATTCTAGTTTTTGTCTTTTATATTCCAGAAAAAAAAATATGACCTGATTTTGTTTTTCTAGAACAAATCACTTCCCTTTTTTTATTGAATAGATTAGTTGACTACTAAGATATCACTTTTATTAATTTAGTTTGGAGTAGGATGTGATTCTATTTTATTTAATTTTCAGAAAACGTTTCCAAAACCAAACTTTTGATTTCTGTTGGTATATATGTCACTGTGTTACATCTAGATTTTTCTTTACTCTAATGTAGCAACCCAAATAATATTTGACTACGAATGACTTGTGAAGCAAATTGAAAAGTATTTATGTTATGGGACGCCTGGGTGGCTCAGTTGGTTAAGCAGCTGCTTTTGGCTCAGGTCATGATCCCAGGGTCCTGAGATCAAGTCCCACATCGGGCTCCTTGCTCGGCAGGGAGCCTGCTTCTCCCTCTGCCTCTGCCTGCCTCTTTGTCTGCCTGTGCTCGCTTGCTCTCTCTCCCTCTGTCTCTTACAAATAAATAAAATAAAATCTTTAAAAAAAAAAGAAAAGTATTTATGTTATATTATACAACTTGATGAAAATGCACTAAACTCATGAGCTTCTAAAGATTTGTTAATGCCTGGAAACCCTGTATGGAGACATCCAGGAAAAAGTCTTACAGTATAAACTATGCAATAGTGAAAAATCAATAAAGCATACCAATATTTTCATAGGATGACACAATCTGGCCCTATTAATCTTTACTAAGTAAATAATCTCAAGTGAAACATGATTTCCCAAAACAATATTTTTATATCAAATTCAGTTAAGTTCAATGAAAATTTATTGAATTCTCTAAGTTCTAGATATCATGATTCATCCTGTCCTGTTAATGCTAAGAATCTCTTCCTTCTTTACCTTGAATTCACAGTGTAAAGGGAGAGAGGCTTAGATAGGTACTCAATGAAATATGATAAATAACATGATCATAGTACTTTTTCTTAGTTTTCAGATATTAATTTTTATTTAAAAACAGTTCTTTAGAGAGTGATCAGTTTTTTCTCCTTAGATATCAATAAGAATCTACTTGCTTTGTTTGGTAAAAATGAATTAATTAGAGTTTGTTCAGACATATTCTGTTGAATTACAAGGTTATGTTAGATAATACCATTATGATAAGACATCCAGAATTTATGACTTTCTTCTCTCTGAATATATGTTACAAATATGCATATGTTATATATACATATCAGGCATATGTCATATAATATATATTTATTAATTTTGAAGAACACAGTATTTTTT
Source organism: Mustela lutreola (assembly GCF_030435805.1). Classification (NCBI taxonomy): domain Eukaryota; kingdom Metazoa; phylum Chordata; class Mammalia; order Carnivora; family Mustelidae; genus Mustela; species Mustela lutreola. Next base: position 79,375,052 of record NC_081290.1, read on the forward strand.
TAAATAAAATTTCTTGAGGGCGCCTGGGTGGCTGAGTGGGTTAAGCCGCTGCCTTCGGCTCAGTCATGATCTCAGGGTCCTGGGATCGAGTCCTGCATCGGGCTCTCTGCTCTGCAGGGAGCCTGCTTCCTCCTCTCCCTCTCTCTGCCTGACTGTCTGCCTGCTTGTGATCTCTGTCTGTCAAATAAATAAATAAAATCTTAAAAAAAAAATTAAAAAAAAAATAAAATTTCTTGATTAGCCATTAAATGCCAGAATGTGCTAACTCAAAGTCCACCACAGTTGCATACACTGGTATAAGAGGCATGTGACACACACACTAAGAGATTAGACTAATTTCTCAAATCCAAACCATTACCAATATTGAGTTAAACAGGAAAAGGTGACTTCCCTATTTAGAAAACTTGAGACAAAAATCAATTCTTTGCCCACATTATTGTTGAACCATTTATTTTCTTGTAAAATATAATACACTTTAATTACAAAATATTGCCAATTTCTGTGCTCAAGTGTCAGCAATATTTCTAGCTCTGGTAGTCATTACTTACAGTTGTAAAGACCTTCTTGCCAACACAGTGGGGTCTGGTAAACGGCTTCATATGACTAATTGCTGGTAATGCATAAGTTATTTGAAATTATACTGAAATAACTAGTCATAAGTGAGACTTTTTCCAATTCTTTCAGACTTGTAGTGAGAGACTTAAAAGCTCAAAATAACAAATAAATGCTATATTATCAAAGGATATACCAAGAGATTGTGATAATGTCATTGTGCCCTTCTGTTTTTCACTTATTTCCAGAGGTTATATTTTCAAAGAGATTCTTTTGGATAGGATTCCTATCCTATGTATGCTCTTGCCTCACTTTAGTAACAAGTGAAGAGGGCTGTAAGGAAACATTCAACAAACGTGACATGTTTCTGGGGAGATGCAAGGACTGATATCTGTCTCATGCCTATGAAAGCTTAAACATGAGAGTTTGTAAGCAGACTGAGTCAAACTGAGTTTGTGTGTATATTCAAGGATTGATTGGGTCAGATGACGGTATCTGAGATGGTAGCTGGAATTGGTTTGCCTTGAAATAATCACATCTAAGAGAAGTGTTTGGGATAACCTGGTAATCCTAACAAAGGAAAAATTCCAGTACTGACTGCCTAAACATCGGGAGATGAGAGCAAACTGTAAGGGGCAACTCAAAGGGACATTTTTTTTAAAGATTTTGTTTATTTGACAGAGAGATAAGAGCACAACGAGGCTGAGAGGCAGACAGAGAGAGAGGGAAGCAGGCTCCCCACTGATCAGTAAGCCTAATGTGGGGCTGGATCCCAGTATCCTGAGATCATGACCTGAGCCTAAGCCAGAGGCTTAACCCCCTAAACCACCCAGGCATCCCAAAGAGGCATTTTTTTTTTTTTTTTAAGAACAAGGAATGTATTGGTGCTGTGGTTTCTTTTTTTTTTTTTTTTTTTTCCCTTCAGTGTTCCAAGATTCATTGTTTATGCACCACACCCAGTGCTCCATGCAATATGTGCATCTCCTTAATATCCACCACCAGGTTCACCCAACCCCCCACCCTTCTCCCTTCCCAAACCCTCAGTTTGTTTCTCAGAGTCCACAGTCTCTCATGGTTTCTTAACAACTGTCACATATTTGTGGTCCACTTTAAAGAAGAGCTAAAAAGTAGACATTGCACCATCACAAGGACACTCCTGCACAATGAAAACTACATGGGTTAAGCAAGATTTTTTATGTCCCTTTCTCCCTATTACTACCCTGTAAGAGCCAGAAAGAACATAGAAATTGGAGAAGATTTAACAGTAAACTGTACGAAGGTAAAAATCCCTTTGCTATTTGCCTAGTCTGAGGTATGACTGAGTTCGGAATGCAGCATAGTTTGGAATTAGATAAAAGAAATATTATTGATATTCAAATTGACCATAAACTATAAAATTAGAACCAATACTATTTCTTAAAACCTAAGAGTGACTAAAAACATTTTCCAAATATCAGTGTGTGAGGAGAAGAAGAGAGATTGTTTTAGCATGAATAAAGGAGAATCCCATGAAAAAAAAATCTACTTTTTTCAAGGATTCAAACCAAAATAGCTTTTTCAAAAACAAATTGTATACCCAAATTAAAATATATATATATATATATATATATATATATATATATAAAATTCCATTTAATGTTTCTTTTAATATAAATAAATATGCCCTAATTATTTGATAGGAAGTCTTGGGTCTTAATTTTGTACATGGATTTATTGAGCTTTGTTTCTTTTATTTTTGGTAATAATATTTTTAAGTTCTACTTTTTTGGCAAATTTTAATTATATATGTCATATATAATATATAAATATTATATAGTTATTATTTTAAAAATATATATACATATATAATATGTATACTTGACATCTTTATCCAATCTTCTATTGATAGATACTTTGGTTGTTTCCACAGCATGGTTATTATAAAAATTGCTTTAGTGTATATGGGAGTGCAAATATGTCTTCAATATCCTGTTTTCATTTTCTTTGGATATATATTGAAGTGAAATTGCTGGATCATATAATAGGTAGTTTAGTTTTCACTTTTTATGTCAATTCCCCTAATAGTTGTGTCAGTGGCTCCAGCAGGGTATAATGGTTGCCTTTTCTCCACATCCTCGCCAACACTTGGTTAACTCTTGTATTTTTGATGATAGCCATTTTAACTCATGTGAAGTGGTATATCACTGTGGTTTTGAATTTCATTTCTCTAATGACCAGTGATGTTGACCTTTTCATGTGTCTGTTAGCTATTTATATGTCGTCTTTGGAAAAATGTATATTCAGTTCTGCCCATTTAAAATCAGATTTTTGTTGTTGTTGTCCTTGAGTTATGAACATTCTTTATTTGAATTTTGGATATTACCCCTTATCAGACACATGATTTTGCAATTATTTCCTTTCCATTTTGATCATTTTATTTGCTGTGCAAACTGCAGATTGAGAATTATTGTTATGCAAAGATATTGACTGTTGTCAAGTGTTTTTTCTACATCTATTGAGATGATTAAATGATTTTTATCTGTCATTTTGTTAATGTGATTTATCACATTGTGATCTGTGGATGTTGAACCATTCTTGCACCTGGAATGAATCCCACTTGATCATGTGTATGAGCCTTTCAATGTATTGCTGAATTCGGTTTGTTAGCAATGTTTCTTTTTGCAATAGATATGGTCCATGTTTTTTAGTGCTGCTTTCTTGAAGCAGACCAATTAGTTGGAAATCCATAAAAAGTAATATATATGCAGAATTTACCCACCTTCCATTTAAAAAAAATATAAAAAAGCAAAAAAGGAAACATAAGCATCTGACTCATAAATCCAATTTTTCAGCATTTTTAGTAGCTTATGTTTAACAATTTATGTATACTTTCAAACTCATTTATCTCTATTTTACATAATAGCTACTTAAATTATCTGGTTGCAGTAATCATTATATCTGATATAAATATATTTGGGAACAAAACAACCAACTTTTGGCATACAAACAAGCAGTAGAAGAAGAAATGTGTGAGCATATAAGATAGGGCTAGCCCAAAAAATGTGCTCTGCCAGAGGCCAGGCAATCCAGTGCATTATTGAACAAGTACTGGCAAGACATTCAAATGTACTTTATGTCTTGGATGCAAATATGAAGGAAATAGATAGTAATATTATAAATAAAAGTGAATATTTTACCAGATGTCAAGAAAAAAAGCAAAAAGAAGCAAAATGACATGGGAAATGTAGAGACTTTGGGGTAGGATCTGCTTTGTGTTTTGTTTGTTTTTTGTTTTTTAAGATTTTATTTATTTATTAGTCAGAGAGGGAGAGAGAGCACACAACCAGGGGAAGTGGAAGATAGAGGGTGAAAGAGGCTCCCCGCTGAACATGGAGCTCAGTGCAGAGCTTAAGGGAGAGCTTAACCGACTGAGCCACCCAGGCATCCCATGGGACTCTTTCAGGATGTGGAAAATCTGACTTAGTTGTTTAGAAAAGTAACTCCTTCTCTCTCTCTCTCTCTCATCTTTTTAATGACTTACTTATTTATTTTAGAGAGGGAGAGAGAGAGCAAGGGGAGGGGCAAAGGGAAAGAGAATCCTAAAATAGTCTCCCCACTGAGCATGCAGCTCTACACAGGGCTTGATTCTAGACCCCTGAAATCATAACCTGCACTGAAATCAAGTCTGCTGCTCAACTGACTGAGCCACACAGGTGCCCCAGATAAGTAATTCTCTTGATAAATTTGTCACTAGAGAGTATATACAAATAAAACCAAGCAGCACATGAATTTGTCTTTCTTTTTTAAAAAGCCACATGTGATCACTGAGACAAGTATTAGAAATGAACATTCATTCATTTGTTAATTACTTTATGTGGGTGATCTTTGATTTTTTAATTCTTCAGTAATCAATCATCTTTACTTTAATAGATCCAGTTAACTGAGGGAAAAATAACACTTAAATATCAATAACAACACGATATTTTTATGTGAAACTTTCAAGAAAAGAAGTGAAAGAATATATTAAAAAGGCTGTTATCTGTCATTTTCAACTGGTATTTCAATTAAATATTTCTTCATGTCCTCTGCCCATTTCTTTCTCTTTTTTTAAAGATTTTATTTATTTATTTGACAAAGAGAGATTATAAGTAGGCAGAGAGTCAGGCAAGGAGAGAGAGGAGGAAGCAGGCTCCCCACTAAGGAGAGAGCCCAACACAGGGCTCGATCCCAAGACCCTGGGACCATGACCTGAGCCGAAGGCAGAGGCCTTAACCCTCTGGACCACCCAGGTGCCCCCTCTGCCCATTTCTTGATTGGATTATATGTTCTTTGGATATTGAGTTTGATAAGTTCTTTATAGATTTTGGATACTAGCCCTTTATCTGATATGTCCTTTGCAAATATCTTCTCCCATTCTGTCAGTTGTCTTTTGGTTTTGTTAACTGTTTCCTTTGCTATACAAAAGCTTTTGATCTTGATGAAGTCCCATTATTTCATTTTTGCCCTTGTTTCCCTTGCCTTTGGTGATGTTCCTAGAAAGAAGTTGCTGTGGTTGAGGTCGAAGAGGTTGCTGCCTGTGTTCTCCTCAAGAATTTTGATGGATTCCTTTCTCACATTGAAGTCCTGCATCCACTTTGAGTCTATTCTCATGTGTGGTGTAAGGAAATGGCCCAGTTTCATTTTTCTTCATGTGGCTGTCCAATTTTCCCAACACCATTTGTTGAAGAGACTGTCTTTTTTCCATTGGATATTCTTTCCTGCTTTGTTGAAGATTAGTTGACCATAGAGTTGAGGGTCTATTTCTGGGCATTCTATTCTGTTCCATTGATCTTTGTCTGTTTTTGTGCCAGTACCATACTGTTTTGATGATGACAGCTTTGTAATAGAACTTGAAGTCTGGAATTATGATGCCATCACCTTTGGCTTTCTTTTTCAAAATTCCTCTGGTTATTTGAGGGCTTTTCTGGTTCCATATACATTTTAGTACCATTTGTTCCATTTCTTTGAAAAAAAATGGATGGGATTTTGATAGGTATTGCATTGAATGTATAGATTGCTTTAGGTAGCATAGACATTTTCACAGTATTTGTTCTTCCAATCCATAAGCAGAGGACATGAACAGACATTTCTGCAAAGAAGACATTCAGATGGTCTACAGACACATGAAAATGTGCTCTACATCACTCAGCATCAGGGAAATACAAATCAAAACCACAATGAGATACCACTTCACACCTGTCAGAATGGCTAAAATTAACACATCGGGGAATGACAGATGTTGGCCAGGATGCGAAGAAAGGGGAAACCTCCTGCACTGTTGATGGGAATGCAAGCTAGTGCAACCACTCTGGAAAACAGCATGGAAGTTCCTCAGAAAGTTGAAATAGAGCTACCCTATGACCCGCAGTTGCACTACTGGGTATTTACCCTAAAGATACAAATGTAGTGATCTGAAGGGGCACGTGCACCCGAATGGTTATAGCAGCAGTGTCCACAATAGCCAAACTATGGAAAGAACATAGATGTCCATCAACAGATGGATGGATAAAGAAGAAGTGGTATACACACACACACACACACACACACACACACTATGCAGCCATCAAAAAATGAAATCTTGCCATTTGTGACAATGTGGATGGAACTAGAGGGATTATGCTTAGTGAAATAAATCTATCAGAGAAAGACAGTTGTCATATGATCCCCCTGATATGAGGAAGTTGAGAGGCAATGTCGGGAGTTTGGCGGGTAGGAAAAGAATAAATGAAACAAGATGGATCGGGAGGGAGACAAACCATAAGAGACTCTTAATCTCACAAAACAAAACAAACTGAGGGTTACCTGGGGGAGGGTGGTAGGGAGAGGGTGGTAGGATTATGGACACTGGGGAAAATATGGGCTATGAAGTGTGTAAACCTGGCGATTCACAGACCTGTGCCCCTGGGGCTAATAATACATTGTGTGTGTGTGTGTGTGTGTGTGTGTGTGTTTGGTTTTTTTTTTCAGGCCTAATAAAAAATCCTACCAATTAAAACAAGTGCAATTTTGTTTTCATTGGCTTGAAATTGAAATTTGCCATTATTTCAAATCATACTTAATTTAGTTTTTCAAGATTGGAAACAATAAAGAAATGTATGAAAAGAGAGAAATTAAATAGAAAATAAGATGACCATTGAAGTAATTGGCACGAATTTGTTGGATAGAGCCTGTATATTTGGTCTTTTTTTTTTTTTTTTTGGTTCTACACATTTCTCTCTCCTAAACTTCATTTGTGAGGAACTCAGCTATAAAATCGGTCAGATTGTCAGTGATAATTGTAGCTATGTATGGCAGTGCCTGTTGCTTTATGGGAGTTATAGCCGGGATTGTCTTCATACATATATACATATATCTAACATTTATTTAACAACTCTATCATATATACCACACACACTTATTTTTCTACATTATTACATATTTTACTATAATATAGAAACTATTTTTAGAAGTATTAGTAAGTCTAAATATTAAACAGCAGAGGAATTAAGTATCTCATATGGTGATCATGTCACATGATATTAATGAACAAAGAAATAAGTGATTCATCATAGGATAAATTTGAGACAAGACCGAAAAAAAAAACAAAAACCCTACAGTTTTGGAGGTGAAGTGGTCATTTAATTGTGAAGCATTTCAAGTAAATTATCATTCAATAAAACATTTGTCACATATAACAAATAAAAATTCAGGGAAATATGTTTTGGTTGACGAACCATAATTGGCTTTAGAGACTATCTTTGTCTTTATTATTTTATACAAGTATCTATTCTTAAATCAAGGAGAAAGAAATAAAAGGAAGTAAGTTTTTTAATAATGCAAAGAGCTACTTTTTAAAGTAAAATTTTAAGTATTTTTATATAATCATAGTTAGAAAACGAAGTGGAAATCAGTATGTGATTTCAGACGGTTGAATATTTTTATAAACTATTAGAAAGAAAATATGTCCAAGCTTCCTGTTTTAAGTTGCTGAGAGTTTTAGACTCAAAGGTAGCTATTGGTATGGTAAATGCCTTTTAAAATGGAACTAGAAAGTACATAGGCAGACATAGTTTTTAAAATATGAATTTAAAATGGTCTGTAGTTAAACAATAAAAAACCTGACTTACCTATAAACTAAAAGAAATCTAAAAAATATTTTAGATTTAAAAAACTGTAAAACTTAACTGCAATATCAAATCCTTTATAATACTAATAAAGGTAATTTGAGACATAGTACACTTTAAGAAATATCTTTGTAAATAATGTTTACTAAAAATGCAAATGTAAACCTATGTAATATGGCATGTAGCAAATATAGATCATTTAGAACATCATGTTGATTACTTATGTTTTTTAAATTATTGTTCATGGAACAGTTATACACGTAAGCAAGAAATTTTAACAAGGACAAACTGGAGACTTCAAATATTACTTTGAAAGTGTTAATAGTCAATTGAAAAATGATTCAGTACAGCTGCTGACAAGTAAAATATATCCTTATAATTAGTATTTTATGTGATTAATGTACCTAATACTTACATAAATATCTGTTATATTTCTGAAAGGAGCAAGTGAGATTTCTACTTACATTTATTCTTCTACTTATATTGGCATATTTATGGGCCAGATTTATGTGATAGTTTCTCTATTTCATCTTTTATCTTTTAAAATTGTATGCAGACCTTAATTGTGAAAAGAGTTCATTGCCCTGGAGACTGGAAAATAGAAAGTATGTCCATCCACCCACTACTAGGTAAGGCAGAGCAAAGAGATCCAAGCTACTGACTTATTTTACACTGCACCAACTTAAAAAGTCAGAGAAAATGAATGGAAACAGCTTTCATGGTTAGCAGATTTTGGATTAAATCTATCACAGTTATTAATAAATGTGCTTCATTAGACATATTACATAGCCTATCCCAGTTTCAGCGAATCCTTCATTTAACCCTTCATTCAATTTAATATAGTCCTTATTTACTTCCTGCCTATGCACCTGCCTGTTTTCATTAATGAGTAGCTACTCTATTCAGGCATTTCTGTCAGTTGTGAGGGACAAAATATTACACAATTTTAACAAAATCCTTGTCCTCATGAAACCACATTTACTCAGCAACTAATTAAATGTTAGTGCCAGTTTATGAAAAAGGGGAAGAAATTGATTAGAGTCAAAAATTATAATGAGATGTTCTTTAGACATTCAATCTCTAATATCAATAGACTTTTTAAAATGAGAATGTGGACATTATGAGAGAGGACATACATTTAAGAGTCCTTGGTTAATCTGGAATATTAAAGATTAATGACTCTCAAATTCACCTAAGCTACCTAAATTGAATGCATGAAGGGAAGAGAAGATAACTAAGAATTTATTTGTTGGATACTTCTGTGTAGAAGAGAGTTCATGGAGAGAATAAAGGTGAGACTGAGAAGGAGTAGACATTGACATAAAAGAATATGAGAATAGTGTGGGGTCTGGGCAGTCCAGTAAAGCAATAATTGTAAAGAGAGAGTAGTATATTCTGCCAAATATTGTAGAAGTACTGAAAATAATGAAAAGTAAAAATTGACTAGTAAGTTTGGTAAAATGGAGAGTGTTGTTACTCTTATCAATGTTAGTTTTAGTGAATTGGCAGAATTTAAAAGCTGGCTAGAATGTGTTAGGAAAAATTAGAAAAGTAGAAATAGTAAATATAGAAAACCCAGAAGAAGAAAGACTAGGACAAAGAATGGGGTTAATGCTGGAAGTTACCAGGATAACCTGGTATGAACGGAGAGTAAACTTTATAATTCAGAATATAAAGAGAGAATGATTTATGGATGGAGGACTTGAACAGAGCAAGAGAGGATATTATCCAATGTATATGTAGGAGAGAAGGCCTTGGAATAGGGCAAGGAGAACTAATTTATCATAACAAGAACAAAGGCAATGTTTGTGGGTGGGTGGGAGTACGACTCAAAGAGGGTGGTAGATGCACGAACCGGAATATTAGGGAGTGTCTTCTAAATGCTTTCATTTTGTCAGCCAGTCATTGGAAGTGTCTACTAGCAGAGAGTTTTGAGCTAAAATCAGACATTAGGAAAGGTTTTCACTTCCTCAGTCTATGGGGGAGGAAATTACCAGAGCAATAGATGCGGATAATCACACAGTTTTTAGTATTCACTCAGCATTATTTGATGAGCAAAAATATCTTTGAGAGAATAAAATAGGATTTTCCAGTCATTTAACAAATACATGGCATGTTCTCCCCTGAGAGAGTCTCTATCATGAGTACAATTAACTCATGCTCTAGACTGTGCTGGTTAAAAAAGGGCTCTTCCAGTGGAGAAGTTTGGGTTAATATTGCTCAATTTGAAATAACCAGAAACTTCGATTTATAATATAAATGTGCATAATTTATGATCTAAATGTTCTGTTACAAACCAGTAACCCTTAGCTAATTCAGACTAATTGACAAAGAAACCAGTCAGCGTAAGTGGAAAAAAAAATATATATATATATCGTGAATTTTATTTGAACAAACCTGTTTTTTTCTAAGTGTCTTTTGAAACTAGTGTCAGTCTAGGAATGATACTTAGTAACAGTCATTTGTTTATACATGAATATTGCCAAAGACTTCATACAGACTGTTTATAAACTACTCAGAGATTTTAAAAGAGAGTCAATATTATTACTACTCTGTAAGAATGGAATCCAAAATTCAAACTGAGTAATATAATCAAGTTTGTATAGCTGGCAAGTTACAGAGCCAGAATTAAATATAATTCTGTCTGAAACTAAAAACTATGTTCTTTTCACTACATGCATTATGCTACCAAGCACATGAGTTACTTATTAAAATAATAAATTAATTGTGAATGTATATTAATAAATTAAAATATGACACAATTGTAGTGTGTTTTTATTTATAATGATCACACAAGTCATATGGCATCTAATACTTGCATCCTTGAAAATAGCTTATTCTCTGAAGATATTTTTTATTTCTCCTCCAACATGTTTGTTTTAAATTTAATGCTAATATGATATGCTTTAACCTGAGCAACTTAAATACTTTATCAGTGGAATCTCAATTGATAAAATTTTGTTATTCAATTGATTCTATATTGAGATTCCTGTTTTGTCCTGCAATCCAAACTGTAATAGGTTATTACAGAAAATTGCCATTCTGAATCAAATTTTTTCAAGTTTCGTCAGTGAAGTAGCTGTAACAAAAGTTATATTTAAACCTAACACTGCGAAGTTAAGTGTCAGAGGCAAGGAGAAACTATTGTATTTGCTTTGAGCATTTCCACATTGTAATAAAGGATATTGGATGCAATTCAAATATAACTTTATTTGAGGATAACCCCAGGCATTCTGTGTCTGTATTTCTTGTAATTTGGACTGGCTATTGGAAACTCATTCAGTTTTGCCTCAGAGCACTCACTAACATCAGACCAAAAAGCACAAAAACTATTATGTGATGATTAGCCTCTTTAGACCAGTTACAACAGGTATGGGCAATTGCACAGTGCTGATGACTCACAAAAAGAAAAAAAAAAATCGGAAGGACTGACATGTGAAAATAATTACTTAAACTAAAAAGAAACTTGCATAGTTTAGCAAATAGATTTGAAGGCAATCAAAAAGGCTTATGAATCATATAGCCTTTTAATATATTTTTTCTGTATAATAGGACTTCTTTTCACCTTTTTGACTGCAAATATTTTGGTTAGTCATTCAGTTACACTTGTTTTTGTATCCCTAATAGAACCTATCCTGATGGTTTGTACATTAATAATCACCGTTAAATATGGTTGAGTTGAATTACATTTAGTAGCAGTTCAAAGGTATTTTTGGAATTTAGTAGCAGTTCAAAGGTAGTTTTGGATGGATAAATGAAAATGTTATAACCAGGTAAATTACTACTGTAGCACTTCTTGATAATAATATCATGAGGCACCTTTAGGAAAGATAAGAAACAAAATGGAGGAGTAAACAAAGAAGTAAGTTCAAATTTGGAATTTGATAGACAATGGAGATTGCTTTTTAGGTCTAAATATTGAAGGATTGATCTTTATGGAATTTCAAGGTCCCAAGTCATTTGTGGAAAATTTATCAAATATTTTAATCAAGAGATTAAAATGTTTGACAATTAGAAAACTATACAAGTAAGATATTTGTTGAACTGTCCTGAAAACATAGAAATAGCCATATGTCTTAGCCTAATGCATGAAATCATATGGCTAATATCAGGAATTTCTATTTCCATCAAGAAATTTTGGTTGTCATTGAAAAGATATAGTCAACTTCTGCTACTTACTTATTACTGTTCAGTATATAACTTAATGAACTAAACGCATTTATTTTTGTAATTGATAGAAATATGTCTTGTCCCAGGTAAAATTGCAATTTGGGTCAATTTTTTTCTTGGGGCACCTGGGTGGCTCAGTTCATTAAGTGTCTGCTTTCCACTCTGGTCATGTTCTCAGGCTCCTGGGTTAGGCTCCCTGCTCAGCGGTGAGTCTGTTTCTCCCACTCCCTCTTCCTCTGCCCCTCTCTTCTGCTTGTGCTCCCTCTCCCTCTCTCTCAAATAAAGGAATATAATCTGTTTAAAAAATTCTCTTGATTGTCTTTTTGTTAATATTTCTTTATGTTGCCCAAATAAAATCTTATTTCCACAAATCACTCCTTTATTTAAGAATCTTTTTAGTGAGGCCAAAATTTCAGTGATATGATACAATAGAAATGTTCTATTCTCCTCTTAAGGGCTGTGTCTAGAAGTATCCCTCAGATTGAAATTTTCTTTTTATTTTTCAGATTTCTTTGGCATGATACAATATTTGTGACTGTTAAGTATTAAAATAAGTAGGCAAATCTTCTAATAACTGAATAGAATTTTTCTCTGAACCATTTCTTAGGTGTTACTGTTGTGGTTTCTTATTATTTAATGTTACCTATTAAATACTATAAAAAGTCAAACAATAAGCTTACATAAACTAATATTTAACATAATACTAATAAATTTAAGAATATATAAAGCAAAAAAATGAGAATAAATAACATTGAAGTTTCCCTATATTACTTGATAAAATTTAGGATACAGTCTCAAGAAAACATTTTTTTTTTCCTTCTTCTGCATCAGCTCATCTACGAACCAATTTATTTCTGAAATAGGCCCCCAGGGCAGATTGGTTGGTGACTGTAATGGGGACATCTGACTGGCCACTCAAGGAAATTGCTATGGACTTTTAATCTTATTTTGATTAAGTTCTGTGTAGATTGTGTCTGCCAGGCTAGCACTAACATTACTGTTTCTGAGCTCCTTGGGCTGCTGCTGGACTGAGACTCATTTCTTTCTTTCTTTTTTTTTTTCCCCTTTTCAAGGTTATGTTGAAACAGTATTACCCATTTCTTATAAATAATATATTCTTATGTTTTAAATTGTGCTAGAAAATGTAATGTTAATAAAGACAATATTTAACAAGTCACAAGTTTATGAAAGTCACTTTTTTGAGGAAAAACAGTTTCATGTTAAAAAAAGAAAGAGAGAGAAGAAAGGAAAATTACCTTAGGAGAAAACCACAATATCTTCATGTGTTTGAAGTTGCAAAATGATTACTCTTCTAAGGCAAATAAATACATTTTAAAAGTAACTAATCAAAGAGATATTAAGTAACCAGAAGTGTGGATATAGGAGATTTAATTTTTTATCTGCTTTCAGCAAATCAAAATACATACAGAATCAAAATAAAGAAAACTTGATGTGTTCTATTTCAGAGCTATCACAATATAAACAATTAACTGTTGCCTTCCATCTTATAGCAGGTAAACACTAGTTAGTTGCCTACTCAAGTCATTCCTCTTTTTTACTTCTAAGTAGAATCCTGGTATTATGCCAGCATAATATGATGCCATTTAGCATTGATGACTCAGGGGAATCTCACCCCATCCCAAAGGACAGAGATGGATAAGCCCTTTCCCATTGTTAGCTCAAAGATGCCATAGGAAACCAGACTTGCATCATAAAGTTCATGGCATTTCTCCTGGATTAATAACGATTCATGGGTGGGCAGGTGACCTAATTTGGCCTGATCAGGTCAAGAGATGGACTTTTGTTTCATTATTGGAGCATAAATTTCCTGCCTCTTTTCCACATGTGAATAACAAAACATGCTGCATCCATTAATATTATCAGAAAAAAAAAATACTTGGTATGAAATACTTCCTTCTTTAGTACATGATATCAAAATTCATTTATTGTTAAAACAAGGTTAGAGTCAATGTTTGTCACCTCTCTTGAAAGCATTTTGATATTTCTAACCTCACATATTACTTGTCAGATTAATCTGTGGTTTAGAGCAAAACTTCTCAGTTCTTACAGTAGTACCCTGATGTGAAAGGTGTGTTAGAGGAGAGGCAACATCTGATCTCAGTAACAGTTAGTTAATCAGGGGACTCCTGATGGCCATAATCTTTAGGTGACTTGTTTCCAGTCCTGAACTATACTCTACGACTATTATTAACTTATTTGAAAGCAGTACATTTTGAAATGATAATGAAGTATTGGTCTAGAGCTTCTGATTTATAATTCAGAGCAATTCAGTGGGTCATAGTTGAGTGGGTAGGGAGTGTTCTAGTTATCTCTTCATGTATAGTAGTTTCATATATTGTCCACACTAGAAAAACCTAATACATTTCCAGTTTACTCATTCAGAGTTTGGTGAGGTCCAAAAATAGTTTACAGCTCTATAAGAAGTAATAGTATACAGTGTGAATTATTCTATAAATATTTAATAGTCAATATTTGTTTGCAGTTTTATGTATCAACTAGCTTTATAGGGAATTAATTAAATTTTATAGTCGATTTAAAAGTTAATAATATATCAAAACTGTTGTCCCGCAAATTAAAGTAACAGCAATCGTAAGTTTTCTTCTGGTTTATTCTCTAAGGATTAGTTTTAAATCACTGCTAAACTACATATTTTCTTTTTCAACAACAACAAAAAAACTCTTCCCAAGTTAGTTTTAAGGTCCATTATTCCTAAGGAGATGCATTCATTAATATGAGATTAATCTGTTACTAGGTACTGACATTTTCATCAAAACTGTATGCAAAAGGGCACCTGGGTGGCTCAGTTGTTAAGAGTCTTCTTTCAGCTCAGGTCATGATCCCAGGGTTCTGGGATCCAGCCCTGTGCTGGGCTTCCTGCTCAGCCGGAAACCTGCTTCTCTCTCTCCTACTCTCTCTGCTTGTGTTCCCTCTCTCTCACTGTGTCTCTCTCTGTGTCAAATAAATAAATAAAATCTTAAAGATTTTATTTATTTATTTGACAGAGAGAGAGAGAAAGATCACAAACAGGCAGGCAGAGAGAGGAGGGGGGGGGGAAGCAGGCTCCCTGCTGAGCAGAGAGCCAGATGTGGGGCTCCATTCCAGGACCCTGAGATCATGACCTGAGCGAAAGACAGAGGCTTAACCCTCTGAGTCCCCAGGCACCCTAATAAATAAAATATTAAAAAAACACCTGTATGCAAGGCTATCTGAAGGTATAAAGATTAAGTTCCATTTTCAAATCAGTGGGTAGTTGTAGAACTCAAAGTTCTTTTTTTTTTTTTTCCTGCAGAGCTATATTTTAATCTTCGAAAACATTGTCCAAACTTATTTGCATATAAGTTAACAGAATTGATGACATAATATGTAGCCTAAGATACTACTAATTTAAATGCATCGAGAATGTTGAAATTTCAAAAAACAAAATAAGCCCCAAAGCCTCCATTGTGGAGTATGGAAAGAAAATTTCTACATTAAGAAGTAGGAAAAATAGTCATTTGTATTACTTTTAATCAGCTCAACTGACATGATTCCTCGTCTTGGGGTTGTCTCATTTTCTCACTTCATACTAGGTCCAAGAAAGCAGTTACAAATCTCTCATTTCTCCTTTTTTTAATTTTAAAATATAATTTATGTTTTTAATTGGTTTTAAAATTTCAACTTAATATATCAGAAGTGACACTCTCTCTACACACACACACATACACACATCATCATCATCATCATCATCATCATCATCATTCTGTATATCTTTAAACTCCATCTCTTTGTACAGAAGTGATTGCTTGAGAAATCTCAGATTCACAAGGCTGCCCCTGACTGTGAAGACCCTGGTATCTAGATTCACCCTGTAAACACTGCCAAGTCAGCAGAGCCACATGTTAGTCCTTCTGGAAATTCTTTAATGTAAACATGAGTAAAATCTTTCCTTTAGCTTCCATCAGCTTACCTGGGATAGACTGTAACTTTCAAGGAATTTTGTAGAGACCTAGAGGTCAAGAGAGAACAAAAAGAGAAATAAACTTAAGAAATAATTTATCTATAAGTGTGTGCATGAACACGTGTGTGTTTTCGTGTGTGCTTTTGGGCTCCACATACAGGACTTTAAAGATGCGTTCATTGTATAGTTATAGTTTCTGTGTTCCTATATTATGCCTTCTGATACATATATTATGAGAACAATTAATTTAACATTTCAGGGCAGTTTGTACTTGTTCTTGTAGACACCCAGTTAATGGTGTCTTCACAAACACCAAGATGGAAATTCTCTCCCTACTTCCCACATATAGTTTCTCGAAGGGTAGTGGAAGAGCAATGGATTATAATTTCTATAAATTTTAGTAGGTATTATTCAAATGTTAAAACTTAATGGAAAAAGGGGATCCCTGAAAAAATTCTGATATTTCAGAAATAAAAGTGTACTTTCATCACCAAAATGATCAAAAGAATTGTCTGTCAAAGCAAACATGAAATGGTTAGTGGAACGCAAGGAGTTTTAACATCTGTTGCAAGTTGTCAACCGTGGAGGAAACAGGAAATAAAGCAACAACTTTTATCTCTTCCTTTGTAGAGATATTTGCAATTTCTCTTTCTTTTTCCTTTTCTATTTCTTTCACTCATACCCATATAATACAGAATGCATTTGAAGTATTTACAATTTAAGCCAGAGTTTATAGAAAAAAGAAAGCCAAACATGAAAGAAGTTGAAAAGCAATCTATATTTTCTAGTGGTCCTGGACCTGAAGATGAATATGGACCTGATGTGATTTGGCATTTTCTCCTTCAGGAAACGGTTGAGTGTGATTTTGGTTATATAAGGAATAGTTTATGTTAGTAACTGCAATTCCTTCCTTCCTTCCTTCCTTCCTTTCTTGCTTTCTTTCTTTCTTTTTTTTTTTTTTTTCCTGTTTGAAAGAGAATATGTTTTCTTCTAGGATATGTGGGCATTTGTCAAGCTTCCAACACATTCTTTTTCTTTACTTTTCTTTTTTTTTTTCTTTTTCACATTTATTGAGCTGAAACTGACATGTAACTAGCCTGAGAAAGAAGTAAACCTTGCCATTTACCACAACACAGATGGACCTTTAGTTTATTATGCCAATCCTTTCTTTCATTTAGGAGTTCCACCACAGAGTCTTCCAATTTCAAAGCTCTTAGTGAATAGATTTTCCTCTTTCCACGTCCTGGAAGTTAAACCCTAGAACAGACTTAAATATGATGGGTTAGTGCCTCACTTCTAAGATTTTTGCCCAGGGAAAAATTAGGTGCAGAGTCTGAAATTATTCATGGTGACCAGACAGATATGTACAACCCAAAGTTAAAACAAATGACCAGAGCCCAGCAGCCTTAGTACAAGTGCATGTGCAAGATATACCAACAATGGTCAGTGGCAAGGGGCCAAAGGCTATATCACAAGCAGATATCATCTTATTCTCTTCCAGATATCTCTCCTTTTCCTGACATCTGATTTGAGTTTTTCTCTGGTTGCTGTCTGACCCTGATTCTACTGCTTTTTTTTGTTCAATTCTAAGAGGTTTTTGTTTGTTTGTTTGTTTGTTTGTTTTTGCCTTTCCAGTACATCTACTTTGCTTGCTTGACATTACAAATAATTTCTATTGTTTTCAATCAATAACACTAAAAATAAAAGGTATTGCTAGCACACTGGATTGAAAACTTTTAAATTCTTTTCTCTGTTTTAAGAATTCTTCTAGTCTTTTGTATATCAGTGCACATCTTTGACTCTCCAGTTGAGGCAGTATGCAATAAAACAGTGTAAAAAAGAGCATTTACCAAGGTGCCTTGGTGGCTCAATGGGTTAAGCAACCAGCATTTGCTTTGGCTCAGCTCATGATCTCATGGGCCATGGGATGGAGCCCCGCAAAGAGCTCCATGCTCAGCAGGGAATCGGCTTGAGATTCTCCCTTTCTCTCCTCCTGCCCTTCCCCCAGATCTCTTGCTCACACACTATTTCTGGAATAAATAAATAAACCTTAAAAAAAAAAAAGAAAAAGAAAAAAAGAAAACAAAAGCAAGAAATATAATTTACCTGCTGGACTCTTCAACATTAAAAAAAAAATGATCTAATTATCAATGTATAACTTGGGATTATTAAAGCCAAGAACAAAATTAAGCTCTTATATAAAATAAGGGCATTTGAGCACTTTATTACCCTATTTCCCTATCTCACATGATCCTACTTTCTTATGGATATCTTTATTTCCAAATATCATTTAATATTTTAAAATTTCCCTGCCAAGAAATTTTCATATTGAGAACAGTTTACAACCTTATTTGTATGTATTATTTTGTATTTGCATTACTTTTGGAAATCAAAATGTGCTATCTATAACTAAAAAAAGGTATTTTACAAATTTTGTTTAATTGTGTTATCTGAGGGATCTCTGTTACTTTTTGGTCCACGTTCAAGATGGGCTTGATGGGTAAATATTCTAAACTTTTAATTATCTGTGAATAACTTTATGCTATTTCCACATAGACATTAATGGTGAGGTTAAGAATAAAATTCTAAGCATTTCCATAAAAGTGACTAATTTCTTCTCAAATATCTCTAAATGATTTTATAATGTCTCCAAACATTTGGTGTTCTACAAATAAAAGTCTGGATTCAATTTAATATTTTTTTCTATTAAAACTGCCATTTTTAAATATCTTATTTGTTTGAATTTTTGTTTAGAAATTTAGATTCTGCAAGATACCAGTAGGTGTCATAATTAAAATAAAACAAAACAAACTTCGCTAGGAGTAATTTGTGAGATTTTAATTGCTAGACTTGTTGATTTTAAAAAATTCCCAGGGGTATCTGAGTGGTAAAGTCATAATCTCACAAAACAAACTGAGGGTTGCTGGGGGGAGGGGGTTTGGGAGAAGGGGGTGGGATTATGGACATTGGGGAGGGTATGTGCTTTGGTGAGTGCTGTGAAGTGTGTAAACCTAGTGATTCACAGACCTGTACCCCTGGGGATAAAAATATATGTTTATAAAAAATAAAAAATTATTAAAAGAACCCCCCCCCCCAAAAAAAAGAATTTAACCCTTGGTTTTGCTTCAGATCATGATCCCACGATCCTGAGATTGAGACCCACATGGACCTCTGTGCTCAGCAAGAGTCACTTAATATTCTCTTCCCTCCCCTTCTCTCCCCACCCCCACTATCTCTCAAAATAAATAAATAAATTTTATTTATTTTTTAAAATAAATAAATAAATAAATTTTTAAAGGATTTAATAAATGAATGAATGAATAAATAAATATCCTGTATATTTTTTCAATATTATGTTTGATAAGTTTACCTGTTCCAATTGTCTTCATTGCTGCCTCAATAATGCCAAAAATTCTTGGATTATATTCAAGTTTTAGACTGCTATCAACTTAATTTTTTTAAGATTTTATTTATTTATTTGACAGACAAAGATCACAAGTAGACAGAGAGGCAGGTGGAGAGACAGAGGAGGAAGCAGGTTCCCTGCTGAGCAGAAAGCCTGATGCAGGGCTCAATCCCAGGACCCTGGTATGGAGACCTGAGCCAAAGGCAGAGGCTTTAACCCACTGAGCCACCCAGGCGCCCCTATCAACTTATTTTTTTTTTTTAATTTTTTATTTCTTTTCAGTGTAACAGTATTCATTGTTTTTTGCACCACACCCAGTGCTCCATGCAATCCGTGCCCTCTCCAATACCCACCACCTGGTTCCTCCAATCTCCCAACCTCCCAACCCCCACCCCTTCAAAACCCTCAACTTATTTTTTAATCTTTTAATTGGCAGGTATTTTTTATACACAGTGTTAAAGGGCTTCATACATTTGTAAAACCAAGTTAATATTTATGTTATTATTTCAACATTCCATAATAGTAATTCTGACATTTACCACCCCAAACCAATGTCAGTTTAGTATGTTTTGACTGTTTAAAATTCTGTATTATCTTACCTATGTGTAGTTTCTTTAACTTTGAAATTTCCTATTTTCCTATTTCCATCACTATTATTTCTTCATATGGCATTTTTTCTTTCTTCCTGTTTCATACAATTCACTTCCTCTTGCAAGCTATTGCAATGAATTTCTAATTCTTCTAACAAAATCTGGAATTTTCAATAGATTATTTTCAGAATCATAATTAAAATGATTTTTTTCTTTTTGCACTCTTTTTGTATTCTATCAGGCAAATGTTTTCTTTATATTTACTGATAAAATGATCTATTATTGGTATTTCCTATTAAGAATAATTATGGAATCTATGTTCTTCATCTTCCTGTTATTAAGGTTCTTCATTTACAAACAATAGAAACCAACTCTGACCAACTTCAGCAAAAAGAACTAATTGGAAACATACTGGTAGGTTTATAGAATTGAGTGACAAGATGAAAAACCAAGTCATGGGAAGGATAAGGGCAGGGAAGAATTAGGCCTTCAGCAGCAGAATTGGTTAATTTATTTCTTTGGCACTGGAATCATATCATGGAGCTCTCATTCTCTTCCAGTCTGTAAGGATCTGCTAACAATGTAAATTTTCAGGCATTCCATTGGCCTTCTGTAGTGACTCATCCTTGTTATCAGAGAAAGGGATCTATGTTTGGAAACCCATTAGAAGAACAAGGGGGAAGATGTGCTGGTATCAAAAGAAGGAGATATCAAAAGTGATGTTAGAGCAAATTTCATCCTATGCATTTCCCTCTTTTCGGATTTGACTCCCTTTCAGTTCCTATCAACTTCTTTTGTTTTTAATTTTTGTTTTATTTTTTTGATGTAGTGTTCCATGATTCATTGTTATCATCTTCTGATAGATCATTATGGCTTTGAAGTGTTATTTATTATATTTTGTCCTAAGTCCTTGTTTGTTATCTGTGGGAGGATATAATCCTTACATACTATGTCACTGTTATTAGAAACAGAATGCCCATGTGAATTTTATTTATTTATTTTAAAGATTTTATTT
Source organism: Mustela lutreola (assembly GCF_030435805.1). NCBI lineage: Eukaryota > Metazoa > Chordata > Mammalia > Carnivora > Mustelidae > Mustela > Mustela lutreola. The sequence goes on from NC_081290.1 coordinate 79,395,864, forward strand.
ATTTATTTGACAGAGAGAGAGATCACAAGTAGGCAGAGAGGCAGGCACAGAGAGAGGGGGAAGCAGGCTCCCCGCTGAGCAGAGAGCCGGATGTGAGCCTCACTCCCATGACCCAAGAGCATGACCTGGGCTGAAGGCAGAAGCTTAATCCACTAATCCACCCAGGTACCCCTGTTTTTTATTTTTTAAGGTGAATTCTAAAGTACTTATGTGCAGGGTTTTATATGGGTCCATTATATTAAGTTCTTTTATTAGGTAGTTCAACTGTCTATATTCCTACTAACATTTTTTTTTTCTTCTGGTTATATAAATTACTGCAAAATTGGGTTAAAAATTCTACTGTGACTGTGATTTCATTGTAATAATGACAATTTTTACATTATTTATTTTGAGACCATATTGTTATATTCTTCACAAAATGTCCTCATTATCTCTATTAATTATTTTCCCTCAAAGACATTTTTGTCTTATATGAATGTGGCTATGACAGCTCTCCTTTGGCTAGCACCCTCATGTTCCACCTTCTCCCCAAAGCTTTAATTTTGAACTTCTGTTTTCCCGTACTTCAAATCTATTACATACAGAAAGACTGCAGTGAGGTTATATTCCTCTAGACTTCTGTCTGTTGTGGTTAGTTGACTCATGGAAGCTTTTAATCTGTTTGTATAAATTAAATTACATGTGTATGTGTGTTAAACCTCTGATCCTAAGTTATGATAATTGTCTGTCCAGCTTGATAAAATTAGTTCTTTCTTTACATCTCTTCTTCTTTATTTCTATTAATTTTTCTAGTTTAGATATTGCAATTCTGTTTCTGTCTTTATTGGCTGCTCTAGAAATTAAATGCATTTTAATTTTTAATTCTAACCTTAGTATATTACCTCTTCCCCTTCAATTATATAAAAACTTTAAATCATAATTTTTATACCAACCACCTTTTACAAAATTGTACACCTTAGTTTTCTTTTTATACTATTTAAAGAACTCAGAGGTGAGTTTTTGCCTAAAAAGTCAAAGACTATTTTCCTTCAATTTGAGTTGTATTTTTTAGATTTCATTCAGTGAAGTTTTACTGATGCCAAATTTCCAGTGTTGGTTTGTATATCTTAAATAGCTATTTCACTTTCATCATTGGAATATATTTTGATGAATATAAAATTTGGCATTTTTAAAAATATTGCAGTTACCATTCTACCTTATTGGAATTTCATTTTTTTCTGCTGAGAAATTAACTTCACTCTAATTATTGTTTCTTTAATCTGTCTTTTATTTTCAGGCTGCTTTTAAGATTTTTCTTCTGTCTTGTTTTCTGCAGTTTGCTTTTCAACGTTCTCACCTTGTTAGGAATCTCTCAATCTGCTTTACTCTCTTTATTTTGCCTTTCATCAGTAGTTAAAGAATATTAACCATGATCTCTTTAATTATTGCTTTTGTTTTTTTAACTCTGTCTTCTGGGAAGAGTTAGAAGTATATTAGAGATTTTAACTCTATTCTCTGTATCTTTTAACTTTTCTTCACTATTTTCTTTCCTTTTATTTCTCATTATTGCACTTCAGTTATTTCCTCGTAGTTTTCTGTTATTTTTTGTAGGTATTCTTTTTTAAAAATCTGCCATGTTTGATTTTATATTTCCCTACATTCATCTTCAAGGTTGTATTTTGTTCCTTCAAATATTGTAAGCATAATTATTCTTTAAATTCTATCTGTTAATTCTAGGATTTGAAGTTATATTCTGTTTCTCATGCCATTTGATTTGTTTCCAGGTATTCTGTTATCTTTGAACATATGCTAATTCTTTGCTCTCCTTCATTCTCTTTCTCTCTCTCATGCACAAACACACATACACACAAACACAAATATTATAATTCACATACTTGTGTCAGACAAAATTCTAAATGATTTATAAAATTAATCAATTTATTTTAATTATCAATGTTGACCTACAAGTTAGTTACTCTTATATTCACTTTACAGTTGAGGAAAACACAAATAATAAATGACTTGGCTAAGTTCACACAGTTAATTCATGTAAATAATTTCTAAGTATACCTTGAGGTCTATGTGAATGTAATTTCCTCCAGAAGCTTTGCTTTTGCAGGCATTACCCATCCCAGGCCACCTTAAACTGAGGTCAAAATTTGAGTCCCTGGACAACCTAGTTTTGATCCCAGTCTACAAGTACGTTCAAAGACTGTTCTTTATTATGCCCTTCATTGAACTCTGTTAGTTTTTAATATTCTAGCTCAGTGTAAGTAGGTCTCTGGCCAGACTCTCCATTTTATATTTTTCATAGGCTTTAGCTTTCAGCTGAGGATTCCATTAAAACAAAAATTCATGTGGACTGGCTGGGAACATGAACTAATTTTGTGCTAAATGTCCTTCCTCAGATTCTATCTTTTCTCACTGTTACTGTGTGTTTCTTATAACTTTTTTTCTTCTTTTGGCTTTCATTGGATTGATTGAATAATTCCTTTTTTCCCTACATATACTCTTGACTTAAAGTAAATCACTATCCCTAATTTATTCCTTGTGACACAAATATCTCATAATATGTAAATCCTGATTTTTTATTTCCCTTTACAGGCATTATCCGGATCTTCATTAATGAGTGACAAAGAATGAATTTGTAAGTTTCTGTGTCCTCCTCTTCTGCCACCCAGAAAAGTTAAAGCAATTGGCTGTGTTGGTATTAAATCTTTTTGGTATTTCTAGCAGAGGTTCTTTTCTTTGATTTCCTACAATTTTAGGTATATGTATATATAGAAATAACTAATAATTTTAATATTAGCATTTGTTACAGAGATTTTTCAGGTAAATTAGCCTTCTATATAGACTAAATATAATTCTAAAGTCTAAGTTGTATTCCTTTAGATATAAAACTTGAACTTCTTAATAAGCATTAGAAAAATATTTGAAAGAAGAGTGTTTAGTATGTATGATGATATGTTATTCACTGACGTAAATAACAATTGTATAGTCAATTTGAGTTTCATTTGAAGGTAGACCATGAGATTAAATACAAATAATGCTTATTTAAAAAATAATAATACATTGTACAAGTTATCTGCTGCAAGAATAAGTACTCCTCTGTAAGTGCAATGTCATAATCATTAGAACAATATTTTTTATATATATATATATATATATATATATATATATACACATATATATATATGGGGACTTAATCTGATTGGTTTTTGAAATAGTAATTCTCCAACACAGTCTCTCAGCATGTTATATTTACACAAGAGAAAATGCTTTAATCATAAGAGTTTTAATTTATCCTGGTAATTTCATAAGAAAAATGATTAATTACTTTGGAGCAATCAATTTACAGATAATCATAGTTTCTTTATTTAAGCCACGAAAAAAGAGAAATAAATATAAGAAAGCCAAGAATAAGGTTATGCATAAGACATATAGAACAATCCAGTTTTTTAGTTAAACTGAAATCAATTGTGAAATAATTCCTTAGACACTGCTAAAACCTACCTATTTTTGCTGGGTTAACTAATAATTATCTTTTTAAATTGAATTGACTCAACAAAGCAATGGAATTTGAATCAAACATATGATTTTGGAAAATAAGTGATACATTTAGAGTGTTGACATTTAGAAAATGCAAGTTTTGTGAAATTCGTAATGTGTTTTAGAATCATAAATGTTAAATAAATAAGACGTTGTATTTAATGAAATAAAAACAAGAATATTTTAAGCACTTAAAGGCTCAGGCAAAGTTCTATTATAAGTACTCCTTTTTCAGTCAAGATCACAAACACTTCAAATTGCTTCAACTAATAATATGTACTTACCTTAGAGATCTAGCTTGTGCCTCTGAACCCTGGCTTGACCGTAGGAACACATGGTGAGCTTTATAGTACTCACTTCTAGCCTGATCACTCTAGCCTAATCAAAACAGATCTTAAGTTTGTTTGGGTTTTTATTTTTTTTTAAGATTATATTTATTTATTTGAGAGAGAGGTAGAAAGAACAGGAGTGAGGTAAGGGGTAAGAGGAGAAGCAGACTCCCTACTGAGCAAGGAATAAGACGCAGGGCTCTATTCCAATCCCCAGACTCTGGGATCATGACCAAAGCCAAAACCAAATGTTTAACTGACTGAGCCACCCAGGAGCCCTGAAACTAAAGTTTTTAAAAAGTTTAAAATGGATAGTTTAAAATGTTTCATATTATTCTAATAAATGTGTGAGTTTGAGAAACAATGAACATAGCTAGGCTATATGTAATGAGCACCATACAATAGTTACTTAACCTGCCTGAAATATAAAGAAAGAAAATACTCATGACATTGACATAAACACAGGAATTCAGACCTGGCAGAATTTGTTTCTCATTTATTTACAAATAAGTTCAAAATCTGAATTATACTTATAGAAATTTGTAACAGAAAATGCCATACAGTTATTTTTTGCATAAAATAGGTATGCTAATTTACACCTTTGAATTTGACTTTCAAACTATCTCTACAGTGCTTAAAGAAAATTGATGATAATGTGTTTTCAAGTCACTACTTATATGATAAAATGAGAATTTTCTTTAGGTAAAATAAGTTAAAAAAACTGATTGGATGTATCAATTAAAGATACAGGGGTTTTTTGCACAAAATACAGCAAAGTTGTAATTTTACTTATTACTATGGCAGATATCTACTTTGGCTTCATTTGCAAAGGGTCCCTGGATAGCCTCCATGTTTTACCAGTAATTTCTTACCATGCTTGAAAAGATTTGGCTTTTCATCTTCCTTATTTTATTATTTACCTTCTTACTTAAAATAGTTTGCTCTCTCTTTTGCTTCCAGTTTTTAACATTTTCATCTAAAGGGAAACAAGTAATATTTTTTTTTTGTTTTTAAGAGAGGCTTTCATAATCCTCCTAAAGTAAAAATAAGCAGTAATATGGTTTCAAAATATCAAAGTACCTTTCTAGTAATTCTACTGAAAATAGCATTATGGATAAGCAACATAAACAGTGGCAGCTCCTAAAAATAATAAAGGATGACATCAGCAGACCAGAAAATTTATAAATTTTGAAATACATGAAGCATATCATATCCAATTGCTGGATAAACTAATCATTTTCTGTTACTGAATTTAGGTCACAAAGCCTAATGCCTGCTAATTGGCAAGTGGACATGTGTCTTTAAGAGCTGCCCAGAAATTTTACGATATCAGAGGATAGATCATTGGCAGCAAGAGCATTTTTTTGTTACTTGGAAAAGAAAGAAGTAAATAATGTTAATCTAGAAATTCAAAATTATTCTATTTAATAGACAATGACCATGTTGGTTGAAATTCAGGTTAAACGTGCTAGAAATTACCTAATATTGAGAAATATGCTGCTACAGCCTCCAAGGAGACAGCAAAAAATGGAGGAGGTAGTAATTAAATGGAAGGAGTATTTTAAAGGAAAAAGCAAAGAAAACATACAGTTTTCTGAATGTTTCAGAAGAGAAATTCCTTTAAAAGTTCAACCTATTCTAGGGTTTTTAACTATAACTTTTTAAATACTATAACTTTATACACTAATTTTTTATATATATATATATTTTAAGATTTTTATTTATTTATTTGACAGAAATCACAAGTAGGCAGCGAGGCAGGCTGGAGGTGGGCGAAGCAGGCTCCCTGTTGAGCAAAGAGCCCGATGTGGAACTAGATCCCAGGACCCTGAGATCATGACCTGAGCCAAAGGCAGAGGCTTAACCCACCAAGACACCCAGCACCCTAATTTCATAATTATAACTAATTCATTATTCTGTCAGTGCAGCGATAAAAAAAAAAAAAAATAGAGACTGGATGATCTGAACAACAGAAATTTCTCTTCTCACACCTCTGCAGGCTGGGAGTCCAACATCAAAGTGCGAGCAGTGTCAGTGTCTTTTTTGGCTTGCAGATGGCTTTCTTCTGCTGTGGACTCACATGGCCTTTCCTCTCCTCTTCCCAGAAGAGAGACAACTCTGGTGTCTCTGGTGTTAAGAAAACACCAGTCTAACCAGATCTAGGCCCCAATTCTTAGACTTCATTTAACCTTAATTACTCTCCTAAAGGCCCTTTCTTGAAATATTGTTACACTGAGGTTAGAGCTTCAATATATGATTTTTGAGGGGCCAAAAAAAAAAAAAAAAAAAGGAAGAAGTGCACATAGAGAAGAAGAAAATGAGTGTTAATTTTGTTTAGTTAAATTCAGTCCTATAGGACTCATATCATGTGACTTCTGACCCCCTGAATTTCTCTCCTTCACTCTATAAATTAATCCTGTGTATTTTTTATATATCATGATAGATGTTTAAGCTAAATTAAAGTGATATTCTTTCATTGTTTCCAATAGTAGTGTTTTATAACTTAAGGGTTGTTTCTGCATGTGATAACAATATTTTACAAATTAAGATTTTTTTTAAGGATTAAAGTGATATCTAATCAAAGCAATGGAATAATGTGATATCTACTCTTGTGGCTGGCTTGTTTTATTCAATAGTGTGTTTATGAGTTTCACAAAGCTCTTGCATATATATCATTTTTTTTATTGCATTACATTATGTGCATGTACAATAATGTATTCATCCATTTCATTCTTTTTTTTAATTTTTAAATTTTTATATACATATATTTTTATCCCCAGGGGTACAGGTCTATGAATCACCAGGTTTACACACTTCACAGCACTCACCAAAGCACATACCCTCCCCAATGTCCATAATCCCACCGCCTTCTCCCAAACCCCCTCCCCCCCAGCAACCCTCAGTTTCTTTTGTGAGATTAAGAGTCACTTATGGTTTGTCTCCCTCCCAATCCCATCTTGTTTCATTTATTCTTCTTGTACCCACTTACGCCCCCATGTTGCATCGCCACTTCCTCATATCAGGGAGATCATATGATAGTTGTCTTTCTCTGCTTGACTTATTTCACTAAGCATGATACGCTCTAGTTCCATCCATGTTGTCGCAAATGGCAAGACTTCATTTCTTTTGATGGCTGCATAGTATTCCATTGTATATATATACCACTTCTTCTTGATCCATTCATCTGTTGATGGACATCTAGGTTCTTTCCATAGTTTGGCTATTGTGGACATTGCTGCTATAAACATTCGGGTGCACGTGCCCCTTTGGATCACTACGTTTGTATCTTTAGGGTAAATACCCAATAGTGCAATTGCTGGGTCATAGGGCAGTTCTATTTTCAACATTTTGAGGAACCTCCATGCTGTTTTCCAGAGTGGCTGCACCAGCTTGTATTCCCAGCAACAGTGTAGGAGGGTTCCCCTTTCTCCGCATCCTCGCCAGCATCTGTCATTTCCTGACTTGTTGATTTTAGCCATTCTGACTGGTGTGAGGTGATACCTCATTGTGGTTTTGATTTGTATTTCCCTGATGCCGAGTGATATGGGGCACTTTTTCATGTGTCTGTTGGCCATCTGGATGTCTTCTTTGCAGAAATGTCTGTTCATGTCCTCTGCCCATTACTTGATTGGATTATTTGTTCTTTGGGTGTTGAGTTCACTAAGTTCTTTATAGATTCTGGACACTAGTCCTTTATCTGATATGTCGATTGTAAATATCTTCTCCCATTCTGTCAGTTGTCTTTTGATTCTGTTAACTGTTTCCTTTGCTGTGCAAAAGCTTTTGATCTTGATGAAATCCCAATAGTTCATTTTTGCCCTTGCTTCCCTTGCCTTTGGCATTGTTCCTAGGAAGATGTTGCTGCGGCTGAGGTCGAAGAGGTTGCTGCCTGTGTTCTCCTCAAGGATTTTGATGGATTCCTTTCTCACATTGAGGTCCTTCATCCATTTTGAGTCTATTTTTGTGTGTGGTGTAAGGAAATGGTCCAATTTCATTTTTCTGCATGTAGCTGTCCAATTTTCCCAGCACCATTTATTGAAGAGGCTGTCTTTTTTCCATTAGACATTCTTTCCTGCTTTGTCGAAGATTAGTTGACCATAGAGTTGAGGTTCTATTTCTGGGCTCTCTATTCTGTTCCATTGATCTATGTGTCTGTTTTAGTGCCAGTACCATGCTGTCTTGATGATGACAGCTTTGTAATAGAGCTTGAAGTCCGGCATTGTGATGCCACCAACGTTGGCTTTCTTTTTCAATATCCCTTTGGCTATTCGAGGTCTTTTCTGGTTCAATATAAATTTTAAAATTATTTGTTCCATTTCTTTGAAAAAGATGGATGGTACTTTGATAGGAATTGCATTAAATGTGTCGATTGCTTTAGGTAGCATAGACATTTTCACAATATTTATTCTTCCAATCCAGGATCATGGAACATTTTTCCATTTCTTTGTGTCTTCCTCAATTTCTTTCATGAGTACTTTATAGTTTTCTGAGTATAGATTCTGTGTCTCTTTGGTTAGGTTTATTCCTAGGTATCTTATGGTTTTGGGTGCAATTGTAAATGGAATTGACTCCTTAATTTCTCTTTCTTCTGTCTTGCTCTTGGTGTAGAGAAATGCAACTGATTTCTGTGCATTGATTTTATATCCTGACACTTTACTGAATTCCTGTATAAGTTCTAGCAGTTTTGGAGTGGAGTCTTTTGGGTTTTCCACATATAGTATCATATCATCTGCGAAGAGTGATACTTTGACTTCTTCTTTGGCAATTTGGATGCCTTTAACTTCCTTTTGTTGTCTGATTGCTGAGGCTAGGACCTCTAGTACTATGTTGAATAGCAGTGGTGATAATGGACATCCCTGCCGTGTTCCTGACCTTAGCGGAAAAGCTTTCAGTTTTTTCCATTGAGAATGATATTTGCGGTGGGTTTTTCATAGATGGCTTTGATGATATTGAGGTATGTGCCCTCTATCCCTACACTTTGAAGAGTTTTTGATCAGGAAGGGATGCTGTACTTTGTCAAATGCTTTTTCAGCATCTATGGAGAGTATCATATGGTTCTTGTTCTTACTTTTATTGATGTGTTGTATCACATTGACTGATTTGCGGATGTTGAGCCAACCTTGCAGCCCTGGAATAAATCCCACTTGGTCGTGGTGAATAATCTTTTTAATGTACTCTTGAATCCTATTGGCTAGTATTTTGTTGAGTATTTTCGCATCTCTGTTCATCAAGGATATTGGTCTATAGCTCTCTTTTTTGGTGGGATCCTTGTCTGGTTTTGGGATCAAGGTGATGCTGGCCTCATAAAATGAGTTTGGAAGTTTTCCTTCTATTTCTATTTTTTGGAACAGTTTCAGAAGAATAGGAATTAGTTCTTCTTTAAATGTTTGGTAGAATTCCCCCGGGAAGCCGTCTGGCCCTGGGCTTTTGTTTGTTTGGAGATTTTTAATGACTGTTTCAATCTCCTTACTGGTTATGGGTCTGTTCAGGCTTTCTATTTCTTCCTGGGTCAGTTGTGGTAGTTTATATGTTTCTAGGAATGCATCCATTTCTTCCAGATTGTCAAATGTATTGGCGTAGAGTTGCTCATAGTATGTTCTTATAATAGTTTGTATTTCTTTGGTGTTAGTTGTGATCTCTCCTCTTTCATTCATGATTTTATTTATTTGGGTCCTTTCTCTTTTCTTTTTGATAAGTCTGGCCAGGGGTTTATCAATTTTTTTAATTCTTTAAAAGAACCAGCTCCTAGTTTTGTTGATTTGTTCTATTGTTTTTTTGGTTTCTATTTCATTGATTTCTGCTCTGATCTTTATGATTTCTCTTCTGCCGGGCTTAGGGTTTCTTTCTTGTTCTTTCTCCAGCTCCTTTAGGTGTAGGGTTATGTTGTGCACCTGAGACCTTTCTGTTTCTTGAGAAAGGCTTGTAGCACTATATATTTTCCTCTCAGGACTGCCTTTGTTGTGTCCCACTGATTTTGAACCGTTGTATTTTCATTATCATTGGTTTCCATGATTTTTTTCAATTCTTCTTTAATTTCCCGGTTGACCCATTCATTCTTTAGAAGGATGCTGTTTAGTCTCCATGTATTTGGGTTCTTTTCAAACTTTCTTTTGTGGTTGAGTTCTAGCTTTAGAGCATTGTGGTCTGAAAATATGCAGGGAATGATCCCAATCGTTTGATACTGGTTGAGTCCTGATTTAGGATCGAGGATGTGATCTATTCTGGAGAATGTTCCATGTGCACTAGAGAAGAATGTGTATTCTGTTGCTTTGGGATGAAATGTTCTGAATATATCTGCATTGTCCATCTGGTACAGTGTGTCCTTTAAGGCCTTTATTTCCTTGCTGATCTTTTGCTTGGATGATCTGTCCATTTCAGTGAGGGGAGTGTTAAAGTCCCCTACTATTATTGTATTATTGTTGATGTGTTTCTTTGATTTTGTTATTAATTGTTTTATATAGTTGGCTGCTCCCTCGTTGGGGGCATAGATATTTAAAATTATTAAATCTTCTTGTTGGACAGACCCTTTGAGTATGATATAGTGTCCTTCCTCATCTCTTATTATAGTCTTTGGCTTAAAATCTAACTGATATGATATACGGATTGCTACTCCTGCTTTCTTCTGATGTCCATTAGCATGGTAAATTCTTTTCCACCCCCTCACGTTAAATCTGGAGGTGTCTTCGGGCTGAAAATGAGTTTCTTGGAGGCAACATATAGATGGGTTTTGTTTTTTTATCCATTCTGATACCCTGTGTCTTTTGACAGGGGCATTTAGCCCATTAACATTCAGGGTAACTATTGAGAGATATGAATTTAGTGCCATTGTATTGCCCGTAAGGTGACTGTTACTGTATATGGTCTCTGTTCCTTTCTGATCTACCACTTGTAGGCTCTCTCTTTGCTTAGAGGACCCCTTTCAAGATTTCCTGTAGAGCTGGTTTGGTGTTTGCAAATTCTTTCAGTTTTTGTTTGTCCTGGAAGCTTTTAATCTCTCCTTCTATTTTCAATGATAGCCTAGCGGGATATAGTATTCTGGGCTGCATGTTTTTTCTCGTTTAGTGCTCTGAAAATATCATGCCAGCTCTTTCTGGCCTGCCAGGTCTCTGTGGATAAGTCAGCTGCCAATCTAATATTTTTACCATTTTATGTTACAGACTTCTTTTCCCGGGCTGCTTTCAGGATTTTCTCTTTGTCACTGAGACTTGTAAATTTTACTATTAGGTGACGGGGTGTGGGCCTATTCTTATTGATTTTGAGGGGCATTCTCTGAACCTCCTGAATTTTGATGCTCTTTCCCTTTGCCATATTGGGGAAATTCTCCCCAATAATTCTTTCCAGTATACCTTCTGCTCCCCTCTCTCTTTCTTCTTCTTTTGGAATCCCAATTATTCTAATGTTGTTTCATCTTATGGTGTCACTTATCTCTCAAATTCTCCCCTTGTGGTCCAGTAGCTGTTTGTCCCTCTTTTGCTCAGCTTCTTTATTCTCTGTCATTTGGTCTTCTATATCACTAATTCTTTCTTCTGCCTCATTTATCCTAGCAGTGAGAGCCTCCATTTTTTATTGCACCTCATTAATAGCTTTTTTGATTTCAACTTGGTTAGATTTTTGTTCTTTTATTTCTCCAGAAAGGGCTTTTATATCATCGAGAGGGTTTCTCTAATATCTTCCATGCCTTTTTTGAGCCCGGCTAGAACCTTGAGATTTGTCATTCTGAACTCTAGATCTTACATATTACTAATGTCTGTATTGATTAGGTCCCTAGCCTCGGTACTGCCTCTTGTTCTTTTTTTTTTGTTGAATTTTTCCGTCTTGTCATTTTGTCCAGATAAGAGTATTTGAAGGGGCAAGTAAAATACTAAAAGGGTGGCAACAACCCCAGGTAAATATGCTTTAACCAAATTAGAAGAGATCCAATATCGTGAGGGGGGACAAAGGGGATAAAAAGAGGTTCAAAAAGGAAGAAAGATAAAAAAAGAAAAAAGAAAAAAAAAAGAAAAGAATTTTAAAAAAAGAAAACACCTAAGAAAAATATAAAAAAAGAAAAAATATATATATTAGATAAACTAGTAAAAAATCATTAAAAAAGAAAAAGGTAACAGTTAAAAAAAAAATTTTACCCGAAGGCGAGAAAAAAAACAAAAAATGAAAAAGAAAAAAATTAAATTAACTGCAAGACTAAAAAAAATCACAGGGAAAAAGCCATGAGTTCCGCGCTTGGCTTTCTCCTCCTCTGGAATTCTGCTGCTCTCCTTGGTATTGAAACCGCACTCCTTGGTAGGTGAACTTGGTCTCGGCTGGTTTTCTTGTTGATCTTCTGGGGGAGGGGCCTGTTGTAGTGATTGTCAAGTGTCTGCCCCAGGCGGAATTACACCGCCCTTACCCGGGGCCGGTGTGAGTAATCTGCTCAGGTTTGCTTTCAGGAGCTTTTGTTCCCTGAGCGCTCTCCGTAGAGTTCCGGAGGACGGGAATGCAAATGGCGGCCTCCTGGTCTCCGGCCTGGAGGAGCCGAGAGCCCAGGTCCGCACTCCTCAGTGCGCCTTCAGAGAACAGCGCCCAGTTACTCCCGTCTGCCTGACCTCCAGCTGCACTCTGAGCTCACTGAACCTGCGACCGGTTCAAGGTCACCCCGAGCTGTGAGCTTACTGTCGGTTCTGTCTCTGTAGCCGGCTTTCCTGTTCCAATACCCGCAAGCTCGTGACACTCAGACACCCCCGATCTTTCTGTGACCCTGCGGGACCTGAGGCCACGCTGACCCCATGTGGGCTTTGCCCCGGGTAGCCTCTGGAGCGATGTCCCTCAGCAGAATAGACTTTTAAAAGTCCTGATTTTGTGCGCGGGTGCTCCGCCGCTTGCCGGGAGCCGGCCCCTCCCCCTGGGGTCTATCTTCCCGTCGCTTTGGATTCACTTCTCTGCCGGTCCTACCTTTCAGAAAGTTGTTGTTTTTCTGTTTCCAGAATTGCTGTTCTTTTTCTCTTCGATCTGCCGATGGATTTTCAGGTGTTTACAATCTTTAGATAAGCTATCTAGCTGATCTCCGGCTAGCTGAAGTAGTCTCAGCCTGCTACTTCTCTGCCATCTTGACTCCTCCTCCATCCATTTCATTCTTAATGTCATTGGGAAACTTCTAATTTTGGACCATTATCAATAAGTATTTTATAAGCAATCTTGGACATTTTGTGGAAAGTTTATACATTTCTGTCAGGTTATTGCAGTGAAATTACTGGATCATAGGGTATACATTTGCTATGGTTGGAATGATGATGTTCCCTCAAAATCTAGAATTGAGAATACTGCTATAAGAAATACCTTAATATGTGGGAGCAGCCATGCACTGGAGAATAACAGAGACTCGGAGAGTTTGGAGGAAGTATGATAGAGGAAACCTACATTGCAGTTAATGTACTGTTAAAGGGGACTGTCCTAAGGACTCAGAAGGAGAGGAGAGCTATAGAGAAAACCTCAGCCTACTTGGAGAATATCTAAGTAGTTGTAAACAAAATGTTCATAAAAACAGGCAGTAAAGGCCATATTTTAATGAAGACTTCCAGGGAGATGAGGAACATGTTATTAGTAATGAAAGGAAGAAACATTCTTGTTATGAAGGGGCAGGAATTTGGCCTGATTCTGGCGTGGTGTTCCTCCACTGACCCAAGTGCAGCTTCTGTGGGTTCCATGTGTCCAGTGCTAAGTCCAACAAAGGACAGAGGTTGTGGCCACCTCCTCCTTCATTGCAAAGAATGAGGCTTCAGGCAGTGAGCTAGTCAAGAGAAAACAGAAGAGTGAGGTCACTACAGAGAGCCCCTATTGAGGAAAAGCCACTGGCTACCCTAGACTACAGACTGTAGACCCACCTGCAAGCAATTTTTGCTCAGGAGAGTGTGGAGTAGCCTGCGCCCAGCAGAGCAAAGGGAATGGTGGTGCCCAGAGCCTTGGGGCCTAAGTCTGCCTCAGTGGTCTTAGTTTTGAACTTATTCAGGAATCATTTCCCCTTTGCTCTTTCCTATTTCTCCCTTTTGGAATGGAGATATTCATCCAGTGATTGTTCCATCATAGCAGTTGGAAGAACATTACATGTTTATTTCACAGGTTCAGAGCTGTAGAGTAATTTGCCTAAGGATGAGTCATCTCATCCATACCTGATTTAGATGTGCTTTAGAGGAGATATTGGAGTTCAACTAGTTAAGACTAGTTTGGGGCTATTGGAATAGAACTAATATATTTCACATGTGATAAGGACATGCATTTAGGGGGACCAGAAGCAGACTGTTACAGTCTGAATATTTGTGAACCCCCTCACACAATTCATATATTGAAACTCTAATACACAACATGAATTATTGGGATGAAGGGTCATAAGGTGGAGGTCATACGTCATAGGGTGGAGCTCAGGTTATAGGGTGGAGCCCTCATGAATGGGATCAGTGTACTTATAAAATAGATAACAATGGCTCTCCACCCTCCTTCTTCCATGTGGGACCACAGAAAGATATTACAATCTATGAAACAGGAAGTGGGTTCTGAACAACCTACCATGTAGAATCTGCTGGTACCGTGATCTGGGCCTTCCCAGCCTCTAGAACCATGTGAAATAAATTTCTCTTTAATAACTACCCACTTAGTACTATTTTGTTATAGCAGCCTGAATGGACAAACACAGCATACATGTAGCTGTAATAGAATCATATACTTTCCAAAGTAGTTTCAGCAGTTTATAAGTCTATCAGCACCATTTGAGAGCTCCAGTTGTAAGGTTATTTTGGAATAGTCTTCCTTTCTTTTGGTGATTTATATGAATATTTTTAGATTGTGGATACAATATTTTTGTTTATGTACATGCAGGATTTTTAAAGCAAATTTTACCAACTTTGGAACTGGAATAAAATAACAAACCCTGAAGTTAATTCTGAGAGATAAGATTATTAGAGACTGTCCTCTGAGATTTACCTCCCCAGGGGTGGGTGTTTACATTTCAAGAGAGAATGAGACCCTTTGGAGACCCTCCAGGATTTGTACAGCTGGAAACTCTAGTCTTCATTTCTCCCTGGAGAGATTTATTTGCATTCCAAAGAACTAGAGTAAGAAATCAAAATTCTTTCCATTATGTTACCATGGAAACTCTCTCAGAATGTGTCAGAGCAGCTGGTCACTCTTTTACATGAATGCCCTGACTCTTTTTGCCAGGGTTCCTTGCCTCTAGTAGATCCCATTATCAGTGCTATGACATCTCATTTGCATTGCATCACCAGAGGGGCAAAGAGGAGCTAGGCAAAAGGCAGCCATTTCTCTCTGCTCTCTATGCCCTTCTGGTGCTGAACACCATGGTCTCTGAGCATATCTTGGAACAATCTGTGACTCTGCCCCTTATGTTTTGGCACCAACTGAATCTTTGGAGTGAGTAGTAGAAAGACCCTTGACTGCTAGAAACAACTTAATTTTACATGGAAAACACTAAATCAAGCACATTGAACTCAATAAAGCCAATTAAATGTATTCCATTATATAACTGTACTAAATTCATTTCAAAAATTATTTTTAGCAATATATGATAATATAGTTTCTAATGTTTTCTTTAAAAAAAAGATTATTATTTTAGAGAAAGAATACACACGTGAGTGGAAGAGTGGGGAGCAGAGGGAGAGGGCAAGGGAAAGAAACTCCAAGGACTCACTGTTGAGTGCAGAGCCCACCTCAGGGCTCGATCCCATGACCCCAAGATCAAGATCCGAGAGGAAATCCAGAGTAAAATGCTTAACTGACTGAGCTACCCAGGTGCCCTTCTAATATTATTTTCTATGACAAGCAATGTTACACTTGAAATTCTTATTACTGTCTATGTATACATATTATATGTGCAACACTAATTTTATTTATTTATAACCCACAGTAGTCACACATAATTACATGTCATATGTTATACTGAAATATAAAATAAAGACACAGTAAATTATTCAAGATATTGACAAATAACAATATTTAAACGTTTTTTTTTCTTTACAATTCTTGTCAACATTTGCTAAATGACCCAAAATCCTGTGCTCCCTGGCATTTAAACTTAACTACTTTTTTTGATACCTGTTTATTTTTATCTGTCTATATAGATTCCTGTTTCTCCTAAATGGCTTTTGAAAAATAATGGCATACAAGAGATATACTTGGTTTCCTTCATATTTAAATTATAGTAAACTGTTTCACTGAATAAAGAGTAACAAAATAGAAACAAAAGTAGTTAGTGTTTTGCTTAGTGATTACAGATATTGATTACATGGACAAAGTAAAAAGATTGAAAGAAATGAATTAAAGCCATTTTATACTGTCAAAAAGATAGAGGTTGAATATGTAAATAAGCTAATTATCACAATTTCAATATAGAAAAATGTTATTTTAATATTCATAAAAAGAAAATGCTACATGAAAATAGTATTTGAAGGAAATTGAATTTGGAAGTGATAGTCTTGCAAGTCCCTGAAAATCTTTGGTAAAATGTTCAGATTATGAAGATTTGTTTTTAATAAATTAAAAAAGAAATGGGTAAGAATATACATATATATGTATATATATTTTAAAGATTTTATTTATTTGACAAAGATCACAAGTAAGCAGAGAGGCAGGCAGAGAGAGAGGAGGAAGCAGGCTCCCCGCTGAGCAGAGATCCTGATGGGGGGCTTGATCCCAGAGCCCTGGGATCAAGACCCAAGCCTAAGTCAGAGGCTTTAACCCACTGAGCCACCCAGGTGCCCCAGAATATATAAAATTTTAGTGATATAAAGATTATTTTCAGTGGCTCTAGATTCAATATACTCAGTTTTAAATAATCATTCTGAGAATTTAAAATTAATTTTTATCAAGAGATTTAACCCATTTCCAGATAAAGAACTTTTTACGAATGAGCTGTTAAAAAAAAAAAAAAAATCAGTATGGCTTTATTAACGTGTATCACAAAACAAGCAGTTCTTTTATGATTATTTCAAGAAATTTCATTTTAAATATGTACAACTGAGGCAGAGTATCTGACAATTTTTACCTAGTTCTCAAATAAATGAATCAGTAACTCAGTTTTTCAGGAAGTGCAAAGTGCCTTAATTTCCTAATCTGTGAAAGGGTCACAGAGTAAATGATTGAATGAGAATATAAATGCAGTTTGATCCCAGGGTTTTTCATTTTAAGAGTATGGATTATTGAAAAAGATTTAGTGAAGTGTTCCTCATGTATAATGACTTTACTTAAGGTTATCTAGGGTTATAATCATAATAAAATATTTTGAAAACTCTTTTGAAAGCTCTAAATATTTTAATATATCCTATCATGAACACTGAGTTATGATGGTATTTTTCCCCCTTTGGTCTTTAAGTCAAAAGTAATTAGGTTCTGAAATCAAGATTGATATGAGAATATCATGCCTATTTGATGTTGTGTTGGAGTCTAGAAATCAAATGTCATCAAAAAAGGGAATTTTTTCCCTTTCTCACTTTCCAAGGAAATCCCTTTACATACTTTTCTCCTTTTGTTGTTATGTAGCATTATTCATTTCTGTTCTTGGCTTGTCTCTGCTCTTTGCTGCTTTCTCCACCAGAGCCCAAGTAAAAATCTTAAAAGCCTAATGTATATATTTTGATATTTTTATCCATACTCATGACCTAATATTCATATCTGTATATAAGGATATAATTTTTAAAATATTTGATATTTTAAAAATTTGATATCTTTATATATACATACATTTCATCACTCTCTCATTTTCATCTTTGGTTGCAGACTATAAACATTGAGAAAAATTTATTAAGTGAACCTTATTAGATAATGTTACACATCAGAATTTGTGAAGTGTCAAAATACTCTTCCTCTTATCCTATAATTTGTTCATATAGAATGACCTCAGACTGCATTCAAATCCATTCTATAAGCTGAGCTGGTAGTATATTAAAATAAAAAAGGCTTTGGGAAAAAGTAAAGTCCAAATACAAGTGGTCACCCATGTGCATGTGCATAGGCACACACAACACAAGAAGGCAATAGACACATACACCTATACATAATGATCACAAGTAGGATTACAGATTTATAGCCAAAAGATATCACAAAGTCAGTGGGTATTTCAACATTTATTAAAATAAGTGAGATCTGCTATAAATACTTTTAACAAAACAAACAAGTGATTACTAAATGCATAGCCATCTCTTTACCTGTTTCTCTTTGCAAAAATGCCCATGAATTCAATTTGAGAGCAGGACTACCTCAGGCTTGTATGAAAAGGCAAAGAAAATAACACTTGATTCCAAAATGACAACAGTGGTGACCATATATAAACCTGACCTTTAAAAGATCATTCATCCAACAATATATTTAATCAAACTTGTTTTTAAAAATAGAGCCTTGAGGAAATAAATCAATAACATTTCTAGTAAACAGAAATGCTATTACATCTTTTTGAAGACTTTTGAACTGTTTCATGATTGTGTCAAACATTTGTTTTTGTGCGTATTCTTTTGCAGGACTTTGTTTCATGATTAAATAATTTGATGTTTTCTGATATATCAAATTAGATATTCTGTGATATTGTAAAAATGTGTCAATGATTCTTAGCATTCTTTTTCATTTTTTTAATTCTTCACATTCTTGACAATTTAATTTACAAATCAGT
Source organism: Mustela lutreola (assembly GCF_030435805.1). Lineage (NCBI taxonomy): Eukaryota > Metazoa > Chordata > Mammalia > Carnivora > Mustelidae > Mustela > Mustela lutreola. Next base: position 79,414,365 of record NC_081290.1, read on the forward strand.
AGTAGGAACACCTTTACCAATATATGCCAAAAAGAAAAAAAAATAGAAAAGCAAGCTATTCTTGATAATATATTTTCAAAAAAAAACAACAACAACAACAACAACAAAACAAATTTCTATACTTAAAAGAGTTTGCACTCTGTATTTTTCTAAAAAATGATACAGTTGTTAAATAAAGTAAGGGGAATCCATAAAAACTAGAAGTGACAAAATATACAAATCTAAACAGTCAAACCAACAATGAAGATGGCCTTTGCCAAGTACCTGCTTGAACTTGAATGCTACAAAGTCTAGAGAATGAGTAATGGGGTATCAGAACAGAAACTCCCACATAATGTTGACATGCTAGTCAGGTATACTTAAAACACAAACATACAGACCTGCACACATGCACTCTGCATGTAGGTAGATGTTGGTATAATCTGTCACAGCTTCATCTCTAGTCAAGGACAAAGAAAGAAAGAAGGAGGTAATGAAGAATTGAAAGGGGAAGTTAAAAAAAATAAAAATGAAAACAGGAGATAGAGTAATGGCAAGGTGGATGAGGGAGGCATAATTATAAATGAAGCAGTTATAGAAGAGAGAATAGGTGAGTTGATATATTTTTTCCAAGGATATTTTTGAAAAATCTGGTGAAATAAGTTCCCAGAAAAAAATGAACAAAACTAACCCATTATGGGTTGGCAATCAGGGGGCAGAATGTTCTTAAAACCATTAAAACAGTGGAGGAAGTAGATTATGAATTTCTGTAAAGAAAACCACATGTGAGTGGAAAGAAATATTTGAGGAAAACTAATTCAAGCTCATACAGTGAAAGACTAAGAGATTAGAATCATCTTAATATCTAGCCCAAACAATGACAACATTAGAAAAGAAATTGTCATTGATTACATCAATGAATAGAAATGTAAAAATGATTAAGTAATCAATGCCACAATGTATACAAAATTGCCATATATCCTCAAGATCCAAATTAGATTTTGACTACAATATCGCTTGATTTGATTTGATTATAATATTGTTCTATTATTATTATTATCTAAATTACTAGATAAAAGAAAATATAAAATAAATAGATAACAGAAAAAAGAATCTTAAAATTATTTTAATTAAATGCCCTCTACTTCACTACCTAGTAATACTGAATCTTTTAGTAAAATAAGAACAGACAAAAGTTTATTTTTTATTTTTTTTTTATAGGTTTATTTCTGGACTTTCTTTTTTTTTCTTTTTTTTAATATAATTTTTTATTTTTTATAAACATATATTTTTATCCCCAGGGGTACAGGTCTGTGAATCACCAGGTTTACACACTTCACAGCACTCACCAAAACACATAAGCAGCCATCAAAAGAAATGAAATCTTGCCATTTGCGACAACATGGATGGAACTAGAGCGTATCATGCTTAGCGAAATAAGTCAAGCAGAGAAAGACAACTATCATATGATCTCCCTGATATGAAAAGTTTATATTTTGATAGATAATAGTTGTGAAACATTTAAGTGTTGCTTTAAAAATAAGGAACGGTGTAAAATACTTCCAGCAATTCCCTTACGTAATGTGTTAGTTTTGTAGCCAGTATATTATGGCCAGATAAATGAATAGCATTTATAAGGACTGGAAAACAGGAAACCACTTAAATGTCATCGAATAAACTAAAAAAAATTATCAAAGAATATCTCATAACCTCAATACACTATACTGTACATATTATCAAGAACTTTGTGTGTTTTATACTCAAGAAGTTTCTCCATACTTATTTATTAATATTTTCATGTGAAATAAATGCATCATGGAGTTATTTAATCTTCTTGGATCCTTTAGTAACTTTTTAAAAACTATGCTAATAGTTATAATAGTTACTTCTTATTTCAGGTTCTCTACTTCTCATTACTAATAACTCCTAGCTGCTGCCTAACTTTGCTTGATTCTTTACTATCTGACCTACCAACTGGTAGACCTGACCTTGGTGGTGTTAGGATAATTAATTGAAATGATCTAATTAAATAACAAGCAGAGAGTATAGCATATGGAAAATTACCAAAATAAAAACAGAATATTGTTATTGCTTATTTATTCTCTATCCTATTCCTTAAAACAAACTATGTATAGGTCTTTATTACTCTCCTTCATATACTGATTACCTATTTATAATTTGCTACATTTCTAGGTATTGTGCAAGAATATATATTTTTAAATCTTTATTATTAACATATATTTCCTTTGCATAGCATGATTATTCAACATACTCTATACAATTATCAGTGCTCACTTTAGTAAGTGTAGTCACCATACAATGTTACTATAGTAAGATTGATTATAGTCCTTATGCTGTACTTTTCCTCTCTGTGACTTACTTATTTCATAATAAGACAATTGTACTACTTAATCCCCTTCATTCATAGCCCCTCTCCTGTGGCAACCATCACTTTTTTTCTCTGTATTTATGAGTCTTTTTCTGTGTCTGTTTTGTTTTTTAGTTTCCATATGGAAGTGAAATCAGATGGTGTTCATCTTTCTTTGATTTATTTCACTTAGCATAATGTGGGTGTCTTCATCTTGACTTATCTAGATGGGTGTTCTTTTTGTGTTTTATATATTCTGATGATAGGAAGAGAGAGAAACTTTTGTGTCTGGGGAGGGTGAAGATCTCATGTATTACTATTTTTCCACTACCATAGAGTGCCCTACACTACATGTTTAAAGAATCTTTGTAGCTTTGTGTCCAAATACATTATTATAGTAGCACTTAACCCATTACATTAAATTTTGTCTTTCATCAATCTGTTTGTATAAAAGCAGAGTTCTTTTCATTGTTATGAACAGTTAGGATAGTATCTGACCCCAAATTTAAGGTTTCACATTAGTTTTAAGATGAATAATCACATATCAATAAATTTAAATTTTGAAGATAGCGTTTATCCTTTGATTTTACTTTGGGTCTATGATAGGGAGTGATTTCAAATTTATAAATGACCTATAATTCAGGGGGCTTCTAAATTGCTGACTCTTAACAAGCTTCATACTTAGGGGTTGCCTCCTCATTCTATTTCCAAGGACTACAGTGATTCAGAGAAATTTTCTGCCTTTTGCTTTTGTTCCCATTTGCACATTCTTTTCTTTTCAGGACTGTGCTTTTGGCTGTAGATAGTATCTTTTCCAGAGTTTTCTTTGATCTGTGTTTTCTGTGATTTTTCTCTGTTAGTCCTTTATTTTCTCTCTTTCTTCTCCCCAGTGTTCCTACAACTGAGTTTTTTCCTAATTGTTCTCCATCAAATTTTCAGCCATTCTGGATATATCATAATTCTCAGGGGCTTGATTTTCTTGTTCATAATTCTCAGGGGCTTGATTTTGATTGTTCAATGCACAGTTTTTCAAACTTAATTGAAACTCACAACATGGGGTAATTTTTCTTTCAACTCGTGATTTTATTTTTCAGATCTATCTATACAGGCTTCTACATAAAGTTCTCTTCTTTCAGAGGTATGATTTTCTTTCTTTTATTTTTGACATTTAAAAAATTTCTAAATCTTGTAGGCAAATTAATAGTTATGTTTTATTTTTTGCTCTACCCGATATACAACATTTCATCTTGTGTAAGACCATTATTACTGGGTTTTGCTCAATTCAACTGAATTATGAAGTTTGTGCAGATCCCCTGCTATCCCAGTTTTTTTTCCTTTAAATCACACCACTAGTTTTCTGCTTTTGAATTTTTATTTGGCATTTCTGTCTGCTATGTTATTCAAAGGATTTGTGGAGATTAAAATCTTCACATATAAAATGACTACATATGAAATCATCTATTTCCCCATCTCCTGAAATATAACATTTGAATGTCTATTGATTCCATGTTAAGTAAAAATTAATAAACATATAAATAAAATAAAAATAATGTATTAACACTTTCTTCCATATGTCCCTTATTTTTTCAATACTACCTGTGTATTTTAAAAGTTTATCTCTTTTGATGGCTGCATAGTATTCCATTGTATATATATACCACATCTTGATCCATTCATCTGTTGATGGACATCTAGGTTCTTTCCATAGTTTGGCTATTGTGGACATTGCTGCTATAAACATTCGGGTGCATGTGCCCCTTTGGATCACTACGTTTGTATCTTTAGGGTAAATAAACCATAAGTGACTCTTAATCTCACAAAACAAACTGAGGGTTGCTGGGGGGAGGGGGTTTGGGAGAAGGGGGTGGGATTATGGACATTGGTGCTTTGGTGAGTGCTGTGAAGAGTGTAAACCTGGTGATTCACAGACCTGTACCTCTGGGGATAAAAATATATGTTTATAAAAAATTAAAAATTAAAAAAAAAAGTGTATCATGCCCATGTTTTGTAACTCTAACCATTCATGGTTAATCTTCTCTGTTTTTATGTAATGTATCTAAACCTCACTGTTATTCATTTGATTACTGCATCTCTATATTGATCTCTAGGATAGTTGCAGCTCATCATTTTTTTTTTTCCTAAAGAAAAAATTTTGTGTGAAAATTTTATGTGAAATTATCTATAGTTCTTTATTTTTAATATTTTGATAACAAATCATTTGGTTATAATTTTTGGTCATATATTGCCTCCCTTATCATTATTCAAACATTATAACTTTGTTTCTGTAAGTAAATGCCAATGGTTACATTCTGTAATTACTTGCAGATCTTTATTTCTTTCAAGACATTTAAGATTTCAAATTTTACATTTTCATAGAAGGATGCTTTGGAATTATTCTTAACCATTGCAGCTTAATAATTTAACCCTTATGAATCTCATTTTGTATTCTTGATTTAATTTTCCTGGAATGTGATATATCATTATATTTGAAGATAAGTCATTTCCTTTATTATAGTAAAATTTTCTTCAGTACTATGAAATATGTCCTTATATCTTCAGTTGTTAACACTATGTGTGAAACATTAATTATCTTTATAGCTTATTGTCACAATGAAGGAAGTTTGTCTATTTACTCATTATCTATATTAAGCTTTTGGGTCCCAACTGAGTTTAAAAAAATCAGAATATTTTTCACAAAATAGAACTTTTAAAATTGCCTATATTGTAGGTATTTCATAAATACAGCTATTTTATTATGCTCAAATAATAATGTTTTCACATTTGGTCTTACATTGATAAAGGCTTCTGGATATTGAAAATCTATATTAGAATAAGAAACCCTTAAACTATATGGTACTATTTAGGAGAATGTTCATTTTGGCTAAGCAGCACTTAAAAATCATTGTTTAATTTGTAACTTAATGAAGTTTATTTTCCCTGTAAATATGTTATAGAATGTAGTGTTATCTTTGTTATCATATCCCATAATGCTCAAAAATTCTAAGTTTATGCCATTATTAATTTGTAAAATTATGATGTAAACAGAACTTGAGAGTTCAAATACACATTGTCTCATCTACTGAGTTTCTTTAAAAGTGTCTTAGGACCAACAGCAAGGCAGAAAACTCATTGCTGTTCATACCCTTCATTTTAGTCCTTGTCTTTAAAATATCTCCATCACTGTGGGTATTAAAAAATATTACAGTTCTCTATAAAAATTCCTTTACACTATATTTTTATGTCAAAAAAAATTTAAAAAGCAAAGTGATGCATATGAATGCTGCCTAATCCCTCTGCTTTTTTTTTTTTGATGCTAGCCCTTTATCTGATAAGACAGAGCAAACATTTGTTTTATTTATTTATTTTTATTTTTATTTTATTTTTTCAGTGTTCCAAGATTCATTGTTTATGTACCACACCCAGTGCTCCATGTAGTACATCCCCTCCTCCAGGGTCAGCAACCCCTCCAGCCCCCTCCCCTCTAAATCCCTCAATTGTTTCTCAGAGTCCACAGTCTATCATGGTTCATCTTCCCATCTGATTTACCCCAATTCATTTTTCCTTTACTTCTCCTAATGTCCTCCATGTTATTCCTTATGTTCCTCAAGTAATTGAAATCATATGATAATTGACTTTCTCTGCTTGATTTATTTCACTCAGTATAATATCCTTCAGTACCATCCATGTTGACACAAAAGTTGGGTATTCATCCCTTCTGATGATACAATATTCATTATATATATGGACCATATCTTCTTTATCCATTCATCTGTTGAAGGGCATCTCAGCTCTTTCCACAGTTTGATTATTGTGGACATTATTTTAATAAACATTGGGGTACAGATGGGCCCTTCTTTTCACTACATCTATATCTTTGGGCTAAATACCCAGTAGCACAATTGCCAGGTTATAGGGTGGCTCTATTTTTAATTTTCTGAGGAATCCCAACACTGTCTTCCAAAATGACTGCATCAACTTGCATTCTCCCAAACAGTGTATGAGGGCTTCCCTTTCTCCACATCCTCTCCAATATTTGCTGTTTCCTGTCTTGTTAATCTTTGCCATTCTAATTGGTGTAAGGTAATATCTCCCTGATGGCTAATGATGATGAACATTTTTCCATGTGTCTGCTAGCCATTTGTGTGTCGTCTTTGGAGAAGTGTCTGTTCATGTCTTCTGCCCATTTTTTGACATGATTATCTGTTTTTTGAGTTTGAATTTGAGGAGTTCTTTATAAATCTTGGAATCAGCCCTTTGTAGTGTCATTTGCATTCTGTGGGTTGCCTCTATGTTTTGTTGACTGTTTCTTTTGAGGTACAGAAGCTTTTGATCTTAATGAAGTCCCCAAATTTCATTTTCCTTTTGTTTCCTTTGCCTTTGCAGATGTGTCTTGAAAGAAGTTGTTGTGGCCAATGTCTAAGAGGTTACTGCCTATGTTCTCCTCTAGGATTTTGATGTTTTTTGATGGATTCCTGTCTCACATTGAGGTCTTTCATCCATTTTGAGTTTATCTTTCTGTATGGTATATGGTCAAGTTTCATTCTTCTAAAAATAGCTGTCCAATTTTCCCATAATCATTTATTGAAGAGACTTTTTTCTGCTGGATATTTTTTCCTGCTTTGCCGAAGATTATTTGGCCATAGAGTTAAGGTTTATATCTGGGATCTCTACTCTGTTCCATTCATCTATGTGCCTGTTTTTGTGCCAGCAACATGCTGTCTTGGTGATCACAACTTTGTAATAAAGCTTGAAATCAGGTGATGTGATGCCCACAGTTTTGCTTTTATTTTTCAACATTTCTTTAGTGAATCCCTCTGTGTTTTTAGTAGTTTTTTTTTTAGAACTTTGTAGTTTATAAAATACATTCAAATATATCAATTCAACTAACTATTACCCAAGATATTTGAGGTAATCATGGCTTTATAATATTAATGTACAAACATATTTGTGTATGAATTACACCAGACTTGGTTTGGGTGAGTGGAAGTCAGAGAAGTATTGGGGCATCTGTTGGAGTAAAGGTTCTCATAAGAGGGACACTACAAGACTGACCTCTCTCCCAAGCTTGTGCATGATAAATTCAGGTTAACAGCACTGTAATTAAAGGATTATGCTAACTCTAACTTTGTAATTTTTCCCCACAACAGATTTGAATATCTTATTTTTAAGGAAAGACAAATATGTAATCACATAATTGTTTGCATCCTGAAATAGATTTATTTTCATTTGTTGTTAACGTCTTCCATATTTTATGTGAGTACCACAAACCATTTTAGATTTTTAAGAGTGAACATATAGGCACTATTGCTTGCTTGCTTTTATTTATTTATTTATTTATTTATTTATTTATTTATTTTTTTATTTTTAATAATTTTTTATTTTTTATAAACATATATTTTTATCCCCAGGGGTACAGGTCTGTGAATCACCAGGTTTACACACTTCACAGCACTCACCAAAGCACACACCCTCCCCAGTGTCCATAATCCCACCCCCTTCTCCCAAACCCCTTCCCCCCAGCAACCCTCAGTTTGTTTTGTGAGATTAAGAGTCACTTATGGTTTGTCTCCCTCCCAATCCCATCTTCTTTCATTTATTCTTCTCGTACCCACTTAAGCCCCCATGTTGGCACTATTGCTTTTAAAAATGAGTTTTATTCTGAAGCAAGACTTTGAAGAGATATAATGTAATTAGACGACAAATTTTCTCTAATACACATAATCTAACACTTATATTTTTCACACATTCATAAGACAATATAAAATTGGTTGTACTAAGTCACCAAATTAAATATTAAAATTGTATTACATCTCTAGAAATAGCCCATAAATAAAAGGAATTTAATATTGGAATAGCTAAAACTCATGAGCTAATTCATTAAATTGTGTTTAAGTGTTGTCTCTGAATTATATCAGTTAGAGAATAAAAAGGTGTACTTAAAAGGAGCTAAATTAAAAGTATACATAAAGTACACATTGCGCATTTTTTTAAAATTCTAATGTTATCTTTGTATCAGGCAATACAGTTGAAATATGTAAGAAGCATAAGTTATAAAGAATAATGTAATTATTTATTTTTATAGAAATTTTGATGATTATAAAATTAATTCCATTATTAAAAAGCTTTATAAAAAGGCAGTATACCAATAGGATCAATAGGATCACAACTATATCTACTGCCTAACTACAACAGCTATTTTGGTCTTGATGTATTTTCATATAATTTTGTTAGTATCTGAGGTGAAAACAGAGATATATCCTACAAATATTTTTATGATTTACATTTTACTTAAAACATATCATACATATAAATGTCCAATTCACATTAACTAGATAAAACTATTGGTTCTTCCTACTCTCTATCTTCAAATTTCCTCCTCCCAACTTCATAACTGTGTTAACAATTCCAACTTACTCCAATTGTTCAGACCAAAACCTTGGAAGAATAATTCACTTTTTTCTCTTATATATAGAGTTCAAATATATCTAGTTTGCAATTTTTTCCTCATATAATTACAAATAGCATGCTATTTTAGACAGTAAGTTCTACCACTACCTTATACATAATGTACATACAACCCACCAGAAAGGCCTTCAAAAATACCTTCAAAGATATAGTCTGAATCAGATCACTTCTCCCCCCCACATTTACTACCTGGTCCAAGCCTCAATCAGCTCACATTAGGAGTAGTTTACATACTACTTTCCTCACTGATACCCCTGTTTTCTCTTTTGCTAACCTATAGTCTATTTTTACATAGCAGTCATAGATGATACAGTTAAATCTTTAAAGAGGTCATTACTTTCTGTTGATGCTCTTTATTGATTATCAATCAAGTGAAAAAGCAAAATCTTTCTCATTTCGTAGACATCCCCATGTGCCCTTGACTTACAGCATCTCAGATGTCATCTTGTCTGCTCTATCACCATGCCATCCTTTCAGGAACACCACAGGTACATTCTGACTCCAAGGGTTTATTTGATTCTTCTTCTCTCTGAAAAAACCTCCCCTCAATTATGCTCCTGGCTCACTGTCTCATAACTATTCATTGTACTCAAATGGTTCCACTTAATGACTTCCTTTCCTCAGAATGCTCTATTCCCCTTTCCTCCTTTATTGTTTGTGGTAGAATTTAGCACAATTTGGCATAAAACACATATACTATGTGATACTATCTACTGTCTTTCTCACAATACTAGAATATGAACTCCATGAAGGCCATACAATTTGAATGTTTTATTCATTGCTTTTACCTGCACTTATACATGTACTTAACACATAGTAGATGTTCAAGAAATCTTTACAGAATGAATGAAGATGCTTCTATATTTTATAATAAACATGCATATATTTTATGAAAGAAACATAATTTATTTTAACATTTGCTTAAATTTGCATATTTTTGCAAGTAAGAAAATCATTGTCATTAAAACAATATATATACGTGTGGGAGGGAGTGTTTTCCTAGGAATAGTATACATTATAAACTTAGAAACTATTATCTATTTATAAATGCATTTGTTTTGTATTATGTATATGTATGATTTTATAGCTAATATTCTGGATGGCCATAAAGCTATAATAAAAATGAACTAATATTATTAAATAACTGATTTGTTAAAATAGCAACAAAATACATTTTCTTTATGTGTATCTCAGAGCATTTTGAAGACTTTTCAAATTTATGACATAGTGGCTATACTCCTCAATTTATTTCTATATTGTTTTAGAAATGATTTTCAACCTTTAAAATGTAAAGTTCATGCACACATGTTGAATCATTGCATAGTTCATATGTGAGACAGGATTATCAATATGTTCAAATGATCTGTCTATGTTATAGGTGATATACATGAACAAAAATATATTATTGGTTTTATTATCCATTAATAAGGTAAGACTAGAATTGCGGTTACTGGTCTCTTTCACTGTAATAAATCCTAATCTCTAAATAACGTGATAATTGAGTCTGGTGAGTATTTTTGATGAAACATCAAAATTAGAGGGGGTCCCTGGAACCATCAAAACAGTTTATATCAGAAGTGAGGTGTTAGCTTTGATGCATTTTATTGTAAAAATAGTAGAACTAGGAGTGCCTGGGTGGCTCAGTCATTAAGTGTCTGCCTTTCGCTCAGGTCGTGGTCCTGGGGTCCTGGGATGGAAACCTGCATCGGGCTCCCTGCTCAGCAGGAAGTCTGCTTCTCCCTCTCCTACACTTCCTGCGTATATTTCCTCTCTCGCTGTCTCTCTGTCAAATAAATAAATAAAATCTTTTAAAAAAATAGTAGAACTATATGCAATGATTTGTTCACCCTTTGTCTTACTAAATAAATTTTAATATTTATTGTCAATAATTCAGGCACTTAAAAATAATTGCTTATAAATCAAGGACTTTTGTTCAGTCCTATTGTGGGGTGGTATCAGAATTCCCTTTGGCAAGAAGATATTTTACAACACATGTGCATTTCAAGAATTTGATATAACTCTAAGGATCTATGATTTTCCCTGTAGAGAACCTCTGTTACTTTTAAAAGTATTACTATTATAATATTTGAATGACAAACTAAAATTTGAAATATTTAGAAACATTGTTCTGAGCTCATTAAAACTTACCAGAATCATTAGAAAAAAATAATTTTAAGACTTAAAACTTCTTTACACATACTCACAAATAAATTAATACCAGTTCAGTTTTACACTTTTCATTTGCTTTTTATCATAAAGACTTTCTATGTGTTTTTTGAATTTGTGTGACCTTAGTAAGATTGCTAAACCCATTTCCACATGCACAAATGAGAGAATAGGATTAGATACTCTCTAAGGATCCATTTTGCTCTAAGATTATATGATTCTAATTAACTGTACTTCATATCTTGAGGAGGGAATTAAACTGCAACTATGGCTAAAGTTTCTTTCCCACTGAATTAATACTTAGGGACTTGGGAAAGTGAAACCCAGAAAGGCAAAACTGTTTTCTTACAAGAGATCATGATAATTTTGCTAGTATTATTGAAAGGTCATTGTCAAGAGTTTGTATTATTACTTTGTTTTGGGTCCTTTTTTCTCTTACTAACAGGTACATACAAATTTATGCATTGCTACTTAGACAAGAGTTAAGTTAAATAATGTCTCTATTTTCTCTACCTGGAATTTCAAAGCTTAAACACTTTTAAGTTTGTAGGGTAATGTAATATAATTTTCCAGCCTGGAATAAAAAAGAATTATTATTTTTTTAATTTCAACAAAATATAAAAACTTTGTTTCTTTTTGTTAAGTTCCAATTATTTTATCTTTACAAATAATTTAATGACATATAAATAAATCCACATAACTGACAGCAATCAAATTTGAGTTTTCTCTAGTCAGTTTAATTTCTATGAAGGTCAATATAAAACAATAATGAGATTTCAAAAATAAATGCTTTTCATTTCTTTTATGAAACATCTCATTATTTTTGTTATTCATACCATCATTATTATTGAATGCTTGTACAGATCTTTCTAAGTTGAAGGTAAAACAAACAAAAAAAATAGAACATCAAATAAACCTTTTTGACATTACTAATTGGAAATGACTTGGTAATTTCTTTGTAGTAGAGACTATTAATTGTTGTTAGTATGTATTCTTCTATGATCTATTTAGTGATAGAACCCAAAGTACATATGACCACAAGCAGATTACATTTCATAGTCTCCTATTCAATGTTATGTTTATCAAGTGCAATATAAATATCATCAGTGTATATTTCAACTTATCTCTATGAAGACAAAATTTGTTTTAATTATACAAAATTTCTTTTTTTCAACTTTTAATTTTAATTCCAGTTAGTTAACATATAGAGTAATAATGGTTTCAGGAGTAGAATTAAGTGATTCATCACTTACATATAACTTCTCATGCTCTTCCCAAGTGCCCTCCTTAATACCCATCACCCATTTAGTCCCTCCCCCTCCCACCTCCCCTCCAGCAACCTTTGGTTTATTCTCTACAGTAAAGAGTCTGTTGGGGCGCCTGGGTGGCTCAGTGGGTTAAAGCCTCTGCCTTTAGCTCAGATCATGATCCCAGGGTCCTGGGATTGAACCCTGCATCGGGCTCTCTGCTCAGCGGGGAGCCTGCTTCCCCTTCTGTCTTGCCTGCCTCTCTGCCTACTTGTGATCTCTGTCTATCGAATAAGTAAATAAATAAAATCTAAATCTATCTATCTATATATATATGTACATATATAAATATATTTTTAAAAAAAGAGTCTGTTTTATGGTTTACCCCTTTCCTTTTTCCTCCTCTGTTCATCTGTTTAATCTCTTAAATTCTACCTAAGAGTGAAATCATATGGTATTTATATTAGATTTCTTCTTACATTTTTCCCCCTGGTTAGAATGCAGGAATGTTGCTGAACTACCTTTAACTGTAAGGATGCAACTAAGTTAAGATTACAGAGAATAACAAGATAGAAGTAAACTATGACCCACAATGAAGTCATGGAAAAGATTATCTCTACCCACCCTTTTGACTGTTAGAGAGACACACAACACAGAATTAATGGCCACTTTTTAAAATAACCATTCTTGATTAAGAAATATTGACAAGTATATCAGACTATACTTTTCTCTTTTCCCTACAAGTTATTACTGATGGACAGACTTATTCAACAAAAAGAACAGAAAACAAAACAAAACAAAACAAAAAAAACAAACAAACTGGATTATCTGATTTCCAGCCTGAGAGGCCTATTGCAGCATTTTCAAAGACATATTCCTCCATTTTCTTAACTTACTGCAACATTTGTAGTTTACCTCATGTACTCACCTTTAGAAATAGGGTATACTGTCTTTATTATGTCAGAAAATAGACAAATCTTGTTCTCTGGTCTATCAATAAACACTATCTTGGTCTTTCAAGGTTGTCCACTATGCAGACATCTCTGAAAAGATAGTTTGCAACAAAAGTGCAGCTTGTGCTTCTATTCACAAGAGTCAAATGAATACAAGAAGTCAATTGAGTATCATCTCTCAAGAAATGTATTTCCAGGTTGTGGTTTGCTTTCTCCTAAAAACTGGAAGGCCTGAGAAGGTACTTGTAACTCAAGATTCCTGTTCCTTCTCCTTTCTAACTTGCTTTTTCTCAGTCCCATCTTTCCACACCATCAAATGAAGCACTCTTCCACCTATCCAAATGCACTATGTTATTAAAATCTCTAGGGTACTAAAAAGAGGTTCTCATAAGAGAAACATATTTACAAGTTGTTGACACAATGTAATTGGATATAATAAATCTTGTGCTCATTTTTTTTTTTTTGCCTGTCATTAGCAGATGTTTCTGTGCTGACTTATTAATTTCTATCGTGTATTACTGAATAGCCACATTTATTCAGAACACACAACAGCTCCTGTTCTGAGCATTTATATGTACAGGTCATTTAATCCTCACAAGAAGACCAAGAGGTAATTACTACTATTGTTTCCTTCTTAAGATAAGAAAGCTAAGAGACAGAAATTCAGTTCTTTTTTCCAAGACTTCAGAGCTAGTTTGTGGTGAAGCACAAATTGGAACTAAATTAGTTGCCCTCCAGTTCCCGTAACTTAAACACATCATTATGTCACCCCTTAGTATATATAAATAATGATGTGCATATCATATAATTATGTTATTTAGATGACATCTGGACACAGATAAAATAATTTAGTGTTTTTATTTTAAAATGATAGAATCAGATATATTCTGTGGAACATCTCCCTAGTAATATCTTTTCTACTCTAATTCCTTTTTTAGAAAAAATACAGAATCTTGGAATTTACATATATACTAATACAAAATGTGGCAATACTGATATGAGACAAGTCTTTATGTTATTCCAGAGGGTAAGAAAAGAGATTCAGGACACATAAGGTAAGAGAGTCTCTCCCAGAGAGAAATGAGGTCCTAATGAATTTTTGTCACTCTCAGGTCACGTGCTTACAAAGTCTTCTTAAAAGGATTTGAAATAGTCAAGAACAAATGACTGGGATGATTTAAACATCTTTATGACTCTTTGTTCCTGTTCCATCATTGCATTTTTGTATATATGATAAATATTCTGACTTTGGATTTACCGAAAAATGAGGATTTTCTTTGGACTTGATTGCCAGGCCTGTGATAGAGGTTCTAAATTCTGAGTTAGACCTTGGGCCTTGGGAGAGTTCTCTGTTGTTTCTTTTGATGAGAGAAGTCAGTGTGTATTAAGATGAGAGGAAGAATAAAACAGATATTGTGCCAGCAGGGATAACTTTGGCAAAGACTGAAGGGATGATGACCATATTATTTTCCTCTTCTGAACAATATAGACATACTATATTTTCTGATTTAATTGCAAGTAGATTGCAACCACTTAACAGGTCAAGAAGATGTAGATGGAAGTTATGTTTTATACTTTAATCTGGGCTCTGAAATGTCTTATGCAATCCTTTCTATACTACTTCCCTCTTCTTACTGAATTCAAAGGATATAGCAGAAGCCCCTAAGAACTTTCAAAGAATGCAATCTTCCACTGAACCATGATATGAAGAGAAAGAAGGAAAAAGTGTGTTAGGCCACTGAGATTTATACTTTTTCTGATCAGGAACTAGCATTAATTACCTTGATTAATATAGTAAGAACTTAATGAATTTTGCAATAACTATTTTTACAGAGAAGGTAGCCACAACAGCAAAGAATAAGATGATAAACTTTACAGTTGCTTACAACTTTTCTTACCTGCCCCTATACATGATAGCATATGCCTCACTGCCCTGTTGAGTTCAAGTATAGCACATGATTTACTTTGGCCACTGAAATGTGAATAGAACTAAAATCTTTATTCCCCTCTAGAAATGAAGATCCAGGGTATGCCATACATTAACTATCTTTTTCCTTGACTGCAGCAACTTTCCATGTTCTAGAATAGCTGTTTTTTCTGTCTGGATCCCGGTGTAAGGATGACAATGACCCATGAGTAGAGTAATACCTGATGGATTTATGAAATGAGTGATATAAAAATCTGAGTTAATCCAAGCCACTGATACTTAAAGGTTGCTTATTATCTCCTTGCCTACTTTTTCTGTTATAATTCCACTGCTGTAAGGAAATATTCTTTGCTCTGATATGTTGCATTATTATTACTGGCTAGTGGTAGGAAAAGATGAAAGTTTTAGGCATGGCAGTATCTGGACAGTTGGGTAAGATTTAACCAAGAAATTGGTGTAAATTAAGATCCTACCACTTATTACTCAAAACTGAGTATATTTTTTGAGTGCTGCTTTCTATTTTGGCCATTAGATAAAGGCCTCTGTTTTTCTTTATTAGTGTTTCTCCAAAAGATCTGAACATTTTACTGCAACCTATTGTTTTCTTTTGGAAACAAAGAATAATCACAAGGTAAAATAAGACAAATATGCTTTCAAGTCCATGGACAGGTTATTCTGTATGTTCCTGTAGTTATTTGTCATCTGTGGGCCAAATCACTTCTACTTTATCATGTGACACTTCACTGTACCCAAAATAGTGTGAACAAGCAAGTTTAGAATGTAAGCAAAACTCCTCTTATCAGTTGTTAAGTTATAATAACAAAACTGGATTTGCAAGTCTAAATACGTTAAAATAATACTTGGGGCCCTACATTTTAGGGTCTTTATGATCCAGAGTTTCTCACCTGTATTTACCAAGCAAACGCAAGTTAGAATTTTTGCTAATAAAATTGATAAAATTTTCAGGCTAAATTTTATTTATTTATATTAAAAAAAAGAGATTTATTTATTTTACACGCATGCATATGGGCAAGCCAGAGGGGGTGGAAGGGTGGACAGACAACAGCAGAGGGAGAGGGAGAAGCAGTCTCCCTGCTGAGGGAGCCCTACTTGGGGTTTGATCCCATGACCTGGAGATCATGACTTGAGCTGAAGGCAGATACCTAACTGACTTAGTCTCCCAGGTGCCCCCCACCCAGGTTAAATTTTTGAGAATTAATGCTTAAAATGCATCAGCCTGGCACAAACTATGGTGTCATCTATTTCATTCAGATGTGTTAAGAACCATTATATCATAGATTTATATGTATGTTGACAGGGAAAATCACTTTTATTTGTTTAAATAACATAACTTAGTAAGTGAATATATGGATTTGTCTTCATCATCTTCTCAGGTATATTTCCATGATTCTGCCTTAAACACTTTGATGAGCCTATCCAACTATTATTGTCAAAATAAACTATCAACAACATAAATAATATGCTACATGAGAGCTACATTACATGAGCTAGATGATGTGAGGAATAGCTAATAATAAACAGACTCTATACTTAAATTATATAAAGCCATAAGCATTTAAATCATAACTATGCTACAGAGCAGTAGCCTCTCTGCCTATTAATTATATCTCATAAAAACAATATACCTCCACTAATTAATTATACTTGAAGTAACAACTACTGCTTAATTAAGTGTACCATTTCTAATAATGAAATTTTGAAATAATTGGAATCTTCTGTCTAGAGGCAGTTAACAATTATTGTCATTAGCAAGAAAATCAAACATGGCTTCACTAAGCAAACACTTATTCACAAATGATACTGAACCTGAGATTAACTAGAGAGTAGTTTGTAAAGCTCTTTATGAAGGGCCAACTACCAAATATTTTAGACTCTGTGCACATGTTCTGTGTACAATTACTCAACTCTGTTATTTTTAGATCATAAATAGCTGTAGACAATACGTGAAAATAATGATGTTATATTCTAATAAAATTTTATTTAACATGGGACACTGAGTGGCTCAGTTGGTTAAGGGAATGCCTTGAGCTCAGGAGTCCTGGGATCAAGTAGCACATCAGGCTCCTCCTTCTCCCTCTAATCCTCCCACGTCTCATGCTCTCTCTCTCTATCTCTCATTCTTTTAATAAATAATAAAATAAATTAAAATAAATAAAATCTTTTAAAATAAATAAAATAAAAAAATAAAATAAAAAAATCTTTTAAAAAGTTTAACAAAAAGGGTCATGTGTCTGATTAGTTCTATGATCTGTACTTTGAAGGATTAAACTACAGAACTCATCTTTTCTGTATTTTAGATTTTCTATGTTCCTGTCCTTCTCAACCAACCCTTAGCTTTAATGCTTAAGTTCTAAATACTCTTATCATATACAATAGTATAATAAATTACATTAAAATGTATGTAGCACAGGTTTTCCTTTCCTTTTTTTTTTAAGATTTTTTTATTTGTTTATTTGATGGAAAGTGAGGACAAGCAGGGGCAGAGGCAGAGGGAGAAGGTGGATCTCTGCAGAGAGACCCTGGGATCTCTCCCAGGACCCTGGGATCATGACCTAAGCTGAAGGCACACACTTAGCTGACTGAACCACCCAGATGTCCCCCTTTCTGCTTATTATTTTGCATTTTCACTATAGTATAGTTTAGGTTACAAGAAAGAAGTAGATATTACCCAAAAGTATGACTTTTCTGTATATACTAGTAAAAGAAAGTAGTGACCACATTAAAACTGTGTACTCTGACCCACCGAAAAACAAGGAAGAGATTAGATACATAAGCAATAGAGTATACAAGTTATTTCCTTAAGGTGAGTCCTTTTATCATTTTATTAACACATTATTCCTTTAGGATACAAATTTGGGAAGTAGATAATACATACATATTCCAAACTCTTGTCTGATATATAGGTGTCTTATTAAAATATTTTATTTATTTATTTGACAGAGGTCACAAGTATGCAGAGAGGCAGGCAGAGAGATAGGGGGGGGGAAGCAGGTGCCCCTCTGAGCATCCCTGATGCAGGGCTCAATCCTAGAACCCAGAGATTATGACCTGAGACAAAGGCAGAGGTTTAACCCACTGAGCCACTCAGGCGCCCCCTATAGGTGTCTTTTTACCAAACATTGTGTGCTTGTCCTTACTCATTGTGTACTGACTATAATATTCCACTTATATCATGGAAAATTCCTTGTTTTCTGTCTTCTTTTCCATTTTCTCTCATTGTAGTCAATAATTTTTACCCAGAATTAATATCTATTGACAGTAAAGTAATTAAGATCAAACCAGGAATCATCATAAAAAATTATGCAAAACCTATCTATTAAAAGCTAATCCTGCAGTTTTTATGTTGTATCTCATCTAAAGTTTTCTCCTGCAAGATTTACATGGTTAGGGGCACCTGGGTGGCTCAGTGAGTTAAAGATTTACATGGTTGCTATAGTTAATTCTCTTTTCAATCTTTCTCTCTGCTGCATCATCTCCAATTTTCTTCTACACCATTTCTATCTTCCTATATGTGTGTATTTATATACCGCCTGGGTGGCTCAGTGGGTTAAGCCGCTGCCTTTGGCTCAGGTCATGATCTCAGGGTCCTGGGATAGAGTCCCGCATCGGGCTCTCTGCTCAGCAGGGAGCCTGCTTCCCTCTCTCTCTCTCTCTCTGGCTGCCTCTCTGTCTACTTGTGATTTCTCTCTGTCAAATTAATAAATGAAAAAAAATCTTAAAAAAAAATAAAGTTTCCCCTCACCTCACATGCCCCACAAATATTGTGCAACTTCTTTGTTTCAGACGAAGTCTTCTTTTTAAAAAGTCATTCAGAAAGTATGGTGCCTAATAAAGCAAAAATAAAGGGTATTTGTGTTAGGTGGAATGATGGCCTCCAAAGATATGCAGGTCCCAGTCCCTGGAATCTCTAAATGCTATATTAGGGTTGTCAATGTGATTAAAGTAAGCATTTTGAGAGGGGAGACTATCATGGGTTATCTTGGTGAGCCTTAAATGCAATTACGGTTCTCATAAGGGTGAAGGGGAAGGAATATTTAACACAAAGGTGAAGGTTATGTGATGATGAAAGTGGAGAGAAATTTGAAGATGCTGCACTGCTAGCTTTGAAGATGAAGGAAGGAGCATGAGCCAAGAAACATTTCTCTTAAAGTTGAAAAGGCAGAGAAAACATTCTCTCTGGAGTTTCTGGAGGGAGCATGCTCTTATTAACATCTGAATTTTGAGTGCAATGAAACTAATTTTGGATTTCTGACTTCCAGACTGTGAAAGAGTAAGTTTGAGTTTGCATTGCTTTGAAATGTCGTATTTGTAGTAATTTGTTACTGTAGCCATGGGAAAGTAATGTAACATTTTTACTTGTTCTTGAATTTAAAGGGAGGTCTTTTAATACATTATATCATATGACATTTATTATAGTATTTCAAAGGCTATGTTTTATCAGGTTAATTAAGTGTTTTTAAAATTCTTATTTAATAAGAATGTGTATATCAACCAAATTATGGAAAGAGCCCAAATATTCTTTGATTGATGAATAGATAAAGAAGGCATGGCAGATATACACAATGGAATATTACCCACCCATCAAAAAGAATTAAATCCTGCCATTTGCAATGATGTGGATAGAACTAGAGAATACTGTGCTAAGTGAAATAAGTCAGTCAGAGAAAGACAAATACCATATGATTTCATTCATATGTGGAATTTAAGAAACAAAACAGAAGAACAAAGTGGTGTTGGGGGTGAGGTAAAACAGGAAACACCCTCTTTACTATAGAGAACAAATTGATGGTTACAGGGGAGGAGATGGGTGGTCTGGGAGAATGAGTGGGGGGGTAGGTTGGTGGCAGTGTGGGTAAGGTAAGTAAGTGGGTATTAAGGAGGGCACTTGTGATGAGCAGTGGGTGTTGTATGTAAGTGATAAATCACTAAATTCTACACCTGAAACTAATATTACACTGTGTCAACTGAATTTAATCAACTGGAACTTAAATAAAAACTTGGAGGAAAAAAAGGTGTTTATAAATATGTCATGGGTTCATAATGAATTCTATCAAATGTTTCTTCTATATGTATATCTGTTAAAATACCTATCTTATGTATCTGTGTTGAGGTGATGTGATTTTTCTTATTTAATCTGTAAATGTGGTGAATAATATACTTTTTAATGATTCTCAATTACAGAAAATTTCATTAATCATTACCTTTGATTTATGTATGACATGCATTCTTGCTATGCCCATTCAAGGTCAGCTTTAGCACATAGTTAATTAAATAATTACTTTACCAGTGTGAGCAGAACCCAGAATGTGCTACTTCACATAAAAGCTCCACGCAAAAGAATAACACATCTAAGCACGCAGTTTCCCATTCCCATGAGCCCCTATGTGTCAATGTTCAAACCACAGCAGAAGCCAAAGTCAAAGCTCAGCTTTTCCATCTCCCATCTATTGGGTTTTTGTTTGTTTGTTTGCTTATTTGTGGCTACTTAAAGCATTGTCTTGAGCATGCACATCTTTGAGGTTGGCCACTCCTGAGGGGACTTGTGTGTAGCTATTTGGCCTTCTTCTCTGTCTTTACTTATTTATGAGGCATTTTTCCCATGACTCTCACACACCCTGGGTGCGTCTGACTCTGACCCCTGTCTCAACATGGGAACACTCACTTCTGTTCATGCTCTTTTTTTTTTTTTATATCATTATTTGGGAAGTACTGTCAAGAAAAAAAAAATCTGGAATGTAATTTATTTTGTGAGTTTGTATTGTCTCAGTTCTGTCAAATACAATTGTATTGTGGGTTGGATGTTCTCCAAAGACTTCAAACAATTGTTTTATGTATTACACCCAGCTTTTATAGCCATCTTAGTTGTGTGGGGTTATTCACTGTGAGCTACTCTATCATGGCCTGAACCTGAAATTCCCTATGATGTATTTAAAATGGATAGTTGTTATAGTTTATGTTGCATTTCTTGTGTTTTTAATGAGAGTTTTTAGGTTTCCTATTTTGCCATAATTCTGGAATTAAGGACCCATTTATCTCATTCTAATCTAGTTTTGTACCCATAATTGTAATGAAAGTGTTATTTTAATGACCACCTCTAAGTTCTGCATGGGCACTATCCACATTTCTGAAAGCCTCAGCAACATTTCAAATAACTGACAACTTTCTCCTCTTCAAAACATTCTCCTTTGTACATTTTCTTAATTAACTGCCTTGAATTTCTTCTTACCTCTCTCAACTGTTTATTCTCGGCTCAATTTTGACAGGTTTACTTTCTTGGCTCGTTTTGTATTAATTTCTATGGTCTTTCTAAACCCCTGATGTGTGATTTAACAATATATATATTGTAAATGTTGCATATATATTGATAATTCCTACAATTTAATTCCTACCTCTGAGTGTTCTCTAAGATTCAGACTTATTTAGTATTTAATCACTATCTTTCATTTATTTCATGAAAATGTTGAGAGTCATGTGATTTCTTCCTCCAAAGTATGTCCCAGATATATTCACTTCTTCATCTCCATTGCCACTATTACTATCAAAAGCATCATCATCATCTTCTTGTCCATTCTAGATTAGGACAATAGACTCTTCCATCTATTTTGTTTCCCTAAAATCAATTCTTTAGAGTAAGGTCAGACAGAACCAGAGCCAGACAGTTGTTAAAATGATAAAGATAAAAAAAATGAGAAAGATAGATTTTATTCAGAAGTTAGATTTTATTCAGAAACTATTGCAATAGATATAAGAGATTTCAGTATAGAAATGAGTTCAACTCTAAATAGAGCAAAGAAATGTGGGAATTTGTAGACAAAGAGCAGAGTGTGTGGGGGGGGTGTCAGTGGATAGAAAATTAAGAGGAGATATCAGTGGTAGGGGGATTCTTGCTAAACCAGATTAACAGAATTTTTGCTGATGGTAGGCCAGAGGAATCAGCCATCAAAGGTGATCTGATATCAATGGAAGGACATTCTCTAGAAACTGAATTACTTATTTCTAAAATGGATTATTGCCAAAACTGGTCTACTATCCAGGCCTGTCAAGGACGGTGTCAAAATCAAGACCTAATTCAGAGAGGATTGAGAAGTTTGGTCAAGGAGAAAGTCTCCATCAGTAACTATAGCAAATTTTAATTGAAAGTGAGTCGTGTTTACATTCTCCAATGATTGTTCACTGAATAAGCTCCATGAAAAACCCATTTTAATGTATATCTGTGTTTCCTTTCATCTCCTATTATTTCTGCTTCCTTAAAGTGTAATTTGTTACATTTTATTAGAATTTATTATTTATGTAGAGTGAGGTATAACTAATTTCCTCTCCTTACCTTGATGCATGTATTTTTTTTTTTTTAATTCTACCATGTCTCGAACTGTGGCACATGCTTCACAATCTTGTTATCAGACAAGAGCACTATTTGATCTTCTTTTTATTTTAAACTTCTCTTAATTACTTTGTTTAGGTATGTGTCTTGCACACAAAATGGATTAGGTTCTGTTTCATTAGCCAATAAGAAAATGCTTCACTTAATGGTGAGTTAAGTTTACTTCTATCCTTGATGTACTTTGATATATCCATCTCTTTGTTGTGCTGATTTTCAGTTCTGTCCTATTTTTCACTATATGAGATATACCTACATAGAAATATAATCCTACACTGTATTTACATTTTTCTTGGTAGAACTTGATATTTATGAATGTTTTTATGTCTGATCTTTCCATTATCTTATGTAACCTCATAATAAATATTCACTACCCTTTTAATGGCAGTTAGATACCACTGAGACATTCTTACACTACTTAGATAATCTTATTTCATTTTTTTCCCTTTTCATTTCTTGCGAGTTGTATTATTTCTACCTTTTTTAACCATATTTAATAGTAGCATAATTTTTGTTACCTTGATCCCCACTATTTAGTCTTAATTCTGAATTTAACTTATTTAATTATTATCTGCAAACTTTGTTATGTTTGTCTGAACTTACATTTGTTGTCAGTAATTAAGTTTTCTAAGAAAGTGACCATATTTCCAAAGTTTCCAGATGTCCATGAGGCTCTGTATTCCTTAGACATAATGCACAATTTGAATAAATAAAATATCATTTGGCTACCATGTTCTTCCTTTCTTAAAAATTAAAACAATTCTTAATTACTTTCCTGTATTAAATGTTGCTCCCAAGAAAGTTTGTTGCCAATATGAATTTCCAATCCTCTTTTACCCATGAGCTCAAATTATTTATATTATCTCTGTATTTCAATTTTCTTCTTTAGAAAGAAGAACATATAAATGTTGTTATCCTTTGCCTAAATTCTATATTTAGATTGGTCTTCTCAAATATTTTGATCTACTTCTGGCTTACATTTTCACTCTTGCTTTTCTCCTCTATATCTCTTATTATATTTGTATTATTTCTATTTGATTATATGTGCCTTTTGTCTTTAATTCTGAAAATAATTTTCTAAAAATTATTTTTTTTGTCTCACCTCCTTACCTTCCACCAGATTTTTCTGATTTTATCTCTCTCTTTCTCTGATTCTCTGATTAATTTTGATTTTGTTCTTAGTATTTTTTCCTTAGAATATATGTCTTTTTCTTTAGTGTGAATAATTGTTGGTAATATCTACATTTAGTCTATTGATTGTAGGATCTTTTAACATTTCCTTTTATCTCTATGTTATCTTTGCCATTCACCCTGCCCTTCCAAATACTAAGAATTTACCTAATTACTCCTATATTCTGAATTTTATGCTGATTATTTGTTGTCTGTTTTGTTGGTGTTAACCAGAGTTTTTTCACCTCTCCTAACAACTCTTCATCATTCTGGTGTTTTTAGGAGAACCAGGTATATGTTAAAGTAAAGGATATATATGTAAATAGTGGTACTGTGGACTACTGTTGAAAGTTGCTTCAGTTTATCTTATTTGATTTTCTTATTAACAAAAAGCACTGTAAAAATAAAACAATTTCATTTTAAGACAGTATTCAGCAAAATACAGTGTAACTATTATCTGAATATACTTGATATCGTATTTTATAAGAAAATAAATACCAGTAAACACTTTCAGTTAGTCTGTACCTTAGGCTGCTGCTATTTTTTAGATACTGTAATAAAAATTAAATAAAAGGTGGCCTTTCTCAGAGGAGATATTTATTTCTAATGTGGTACCAAAATAAATATCTATAGATTGAATGAATTTATCTCCCTCTAGGTTTAAATAAGAAAGGGGTTTTATTTCGCATTGGCTTGTTTATATCCTTGGTCATATAATTAACCACTTTTATAGGCTCATTTTTTTTATCTTATTCTGTTAGCCTAAAAAGAAAAAAAGAATATATATGTATTATATGTGTGTGTGTATATATATATATTACTTCTTATTCTCCATAATAAAGAACAAAAAACAGAACTAAAAATCTCTGGTAATCAGCTCTATGATATGATTAACTGACACTAATATGAGGCTTGTGTTCTTCTTCTATAAAATGGGAATAGTAAGAACAACAAACTTCCAATTGCTGCCATATGAAACCATTATGAGTTTTATGAGGGCTCCTTGGAGTACCTGGTACAGAAAACGTATCTGTGCATTTTTCCCCCACATCCTTCAGTAGTTTAAAACAGTTTACACATTAAAATAGTTTATATATATTAGTATTACATAATCCTGAGTTTCTGTCTACTAATACATTTATATGAAATATATTTTCATAACTTAATACTGACTTGTAGATAAAGAGAACAAGGGAAATTTTCTTTCTTCAGAGATTTTTTTTAAGATTTTAATTTATTTATTTGACACAGAGATAAAGAGAGACAGCACAAGGAGGCAGAGCAGCAGGCAGAGGGAGAGGGAGAAGCAGGCTCTCCACTGAGCAGGGAGCCAGATGCAGGACTCAATCCCAGGACCCTGGGATCATAACCTGAGCTGCTTAACCAACTGAGCCACCCATGCACCCCCTCTTCAGAGATTTTAAGTATCTATTTCTACATCCATGGATGCTACAAAGCAAGATTATAACAACCTATCTCATGGAAAGTAATTTTTTCAAAACATTTCCTTTAATGTTGAGGAAACAAAAATCCTTTCATATTCTCCCCATATGCTTAATTTAACTCTTTTTTCAGTAATATACTCGATAGCCAGTGTAAGTTATCAAAGACAATAAAACACATTCTTTCATAACCCATATGTTATAATGACAAATGAAGGTAGCATTTGAAAATGGAAGTTTTACAATATTTGAAATTAATATCTCAGCTATTCACTAGCACCTAATTTGGATAAAGATGTTTATTTTTTCACAGGCCATTTCCTTACCTTTGAAAATGATATTATTTTTCCTACATACTTTGGTGACAAAATTTAAACAAGATATTATATCTTCTATATAAATGTTATCAAATTACAGGCAAAATATTTTTGTTACTATTACTATATGCAAAAAAGGAATTCACTTCTTTAATAATTATGTGCTTATTTTGATGTTTATAAATGTAATAATTTTAA
The DNA here is from genome assembly GCF_030435805.1 of Mustela lutreola. NCBI lineage: Eukaryota > Metazoa > Chordata > Mammalia > Carnivora > Mustelidae > Mustela > Mustela lutreola. Next base: position 79,439,996 of record NC_081290.1, read on the forward strand.
AGTTAAGATGACTATTATCTTGATTATGGAGAAATCTTTGAATACATAAAAATAAAAATGTTTATTGCCTTTTATTTAGGTCCTGGGAGGAGAATTAGTAAAAGACAGCACATCAAAAAGTTAAGAGACAGAAATAGCTTTTCTTGTTGCTGGTAAATTTAATGAAATCTTATGTTATTCGACTGGCAAGTCTCATTTCTTTGAGTGTCTCAGTGAAGACTGTCAAAAATCATCAAAATTCAACACAACAGAGTAAAAGCTAATAGTCTTTTTGTTATACCAAAACTAAAAGGATTGCTAAGTCTCAAAATGAAAAGCTATTACTGAAAATCTTCTTTTATCTAATGCTTTGTGCAGTGAGTGAAAATTGAACAAATACATACTCTTTTCATGGTGTTAAAATGAATTCTGACACCATTAAACAAATATTATTTGGTCCTAAAACCTCCTCAATACTTTTTCACAAATAGTATTATTAGAATATTTTATGTGATTCTATCCCATAATATTCTTATTACCATAATAAAATTATTTTGTATGGAATGAAAGTGAACCCCTCTTAAAAAACACTGTGATGAAGAAAGAATTCTTTGGGTGGTTACCATCTTAAAGAAATTTATGCTGTAATCATCTTTTGGTAATCTCTCATGTAATTAATGCCTCTCTTCTCCCCTTCTCCTAGAAGTTCTTACCAAAATAACACAAAAGCAATAAAGGTGAAATTCATGTCAGGCAAAGATCTCAAATCCATTTATATTTCTGAAGGAATGAAAGAAGTTAAAAAGCTATGATATGATCCATATTTTTTGTTCATTGAAAACTAAAGAAAAATTCCAAACAACAATGATTTAATTATGGATTTTGGAGAAATAGTCCAAGAACAGGCAAAGGCGCACTATCACATAAAGGAGTCCTCCTTTGGAATTATGTTATATGTGAAGCATATTTCATAATATGCATTTATTTTTACATTTGTTTATTTATTTAACACATACTCTTCAGGTACTATATATATGTGTGTGTGTGTGTGTGTGTGTGTGTGTGTATATATCAGTCATTATTATAGATTCTTAGTCAGCTGCCAGAAAGTGGAAAGTGCCTTAAAAAATTACACAAGTATGTCAGTATACTGACCATATTGAGTATAACAAAAACTAAAGCTAAGTGTGTCTTAGAAAGACAAGGTATAGTGAGAATGACGGTAGACTAACAATAACCTTATGGGATTACATTGGAATCAGAGATATCAATTTGTACTCATGTTTATTTTTTCTCAGATATACAGAAAGGTAGAAATGGATTAATATAAAATAGACACACACACACACACACACACACACACACACACTCCTACAAAAAACAATACTCAAACAGCAAAAAGTATACTTAGAACCCAAATATGGATACACATTATTCCTCTATTAAAAGAACAGAGTTTCCTTGAAGCAATGCCTGATTACAGGTATGGAACAGAGAAAGAAAAAGATGAGTTTAGAACAACCTGATGGAAGAAAGTTTCAATTAATGATGAAGACATGTGGAAGAACACTGGACCTAACTTGTAATGGTTCTCAGTAGTCAAAATTAAGATAATTTGAGAAACAGTGATGGTAGTGGATTACTAAGATTAAGTAAATCAAATACATGTGAATACATATTGATATAAATTAATAATTGAATAAATAAACAAAGGGGGGAGAAAGGAAAGATCTACCATATAGTAAAATTCTAATTAGTAAATGTAGAGGAAATCATGGAAATAGACACTCAGTACTCAGTATCATATAATTATTTCAAGCCAGAATGCTAAAATTGTGGATAAGATTATGAGAAACAGGATATTTACATAGTAGCTCAAGTAGATCTCAACAAAATACTTATTTTAAAGAGAGTAATTTTAAAATAAAGAAATCTAGTGGGCAGTACCCCAACCAAATGATCAGAGTTAACAAAATTAGAAATGGGACATGGGGACATCATGTGCAACCTGATATGATGCACCAAGGAAAGCAAGCTCAGTATTGTGGTATTGTCAATATATTATTTGAATTAAGCCATCAGGAAATACCAGAAAAACTCAGATCTCAGAAGTTTACTAAATAACTTGCTAATACTCTTCAAAAAATATCATGGTCATGAAAGCCAAAGAAAAATTGGGAAACTGTCCTAGAATTAAAAAAAAAATTAAAAATGTAGCAAGTGAATGTAATATGTGACCTTGTTTTGAACCTAGTCAAAGATCATTAGTGGAAACAAAAAATATGAATAAGGTCTGTAGGCTAAGGACAAATACTATACCCATTTCAATAATTACATTACTTCGTATGATGTTAATATTTGGGGGAAGTAAATAAAGAATATATAGTAATCCTTTACAATAGTTTTGCAAAATTTTGCTAGTCTGAAATTCTTTTGAAATCAAAATTTTAAAATTATGTAGAAGAAAACAGTATTTTTTTAATATTATTAAGACTTGTGTTAAATTAGGAAACTCACCATCCATTCCTTAGGGCTTTTATATTGCAGTGTCTAAATGCAAAATAAGTATAAACAAATAAATAAAAGAGTGATAGGATGTAATGGAAGTTAGGAAATAATAGCATATAACTAGTGATATGTATATGATGGCATGTAATGGGAGATCATGGAGTGAGGCAAGGTCTCCATGAGAAAATGAAATAAAAAATGGTAACTCTAGATAGAAAAAAAAATGATTGAAGAACCAAAGAATAAATCTTTCAAGACAAGGTGTTAACTTGTGCAAAATCCCTTGAGGGTGGAGGGAGAGTTTTATTAATAAAAAGAGGCCTACCCCACAAAGAGCCCAGGCACCGAGGGGTGCCTGTGAGTAAAGAACAGGGCTGGCTTCAAGTCTTGGAAGGCTTTTGCATCTTGGAAAAGGATTTTTAATTGTATTTGCAGATAATTAAAGGATTTGAGATGAAGAGTGAAAATATATTAGTTATGTTTTAAAAAAGGAATAATGAGTTTTCTAAATCAAGGATAATTTATATGAGAACAAGAATAAAAACAATAAAACCAGTCAGGAAGCTATTTAAGTAAAAGCAGGAGAAGATGGAGTCTTTGTTAAATATAATGAGAGTTGAATTTAAGACATGTCTAAGTCTGGAAAACAAGATCTATTGACAGATTTGGGGAATGATTGATAAGACAGATCAGAGATAGTACCAGCTGAGGTAGGAAAACAGACAAACAAAAAGAAAAACAATGAGGCCGAAGACCCAAATTCTATTTGAAACAACACGAATTGAGGTTTTGTAAGAAACATTCTAGATAAGACCTGAAACATGATTATATCAGGATGTAGCAAACTTTATCAGGGTTTCAAATATTCTGAGACATCACCATATAAACCACCACATACAAGAGGCTTTTAAACCTCTGGGAATGTGTGAGTAGACTCAGGGAGGAAAGGTATAGAAAGAAGGAAAACTTTCAGCAGAGAAGGAAGAAAGAAGTCCATTAGGTGATTAATGAGAGCATCTACTGAAGGAGACTTTCTAAGTAATTTTTGTTGTGTATTTTTTCTTCTTCTTCATCTTTGAAGGGAAGATTAGAAAATGAGGTGGTAACTGGAGAGAAATAAGAGGTCAATATAAACTTTTAATAGGGAAGGAGATTCTCATTAATGAAGAGAATGGTCTACTGGGGTAAGAGATAAAGTTGAGGAACTGTATTTTGTTTGCTAGGAGAAATGATTATTCTATGGAAAAAGAAAAGAAGAAGACAGGAGCACAGGTAAACAAGTTGTAAAATTTTTTATGGAAAGATGAGGTTGTTCCTGATGAATTCTATTTATGTAATAGTGGGGAAGGCCACCAACATAGCAACTTTGTACAAAACTGTCATTATGAATAGTGTGAGAATGAATACATAGACTGCTTGGCACCATTGAGCTTCCTTTTAAGATTTGTAATTTTGAATCTAATGTAAAATAATCAAGTTTAATTATGTCATTCCCACCCCACCTCCCCACCCCAAGAATTCTTGAGCTTTGGATGTTAGTACACAGAAAGCAAGGTTTTGGAGTCAATTGTGTCATCCCAGTAATTTGTCTAGAGAGGAGGAGTAAAGACCTGATATATCTTTCCTTTTTTTTTTTTTTTTTTTAAGATTTTATTTATTCATTTTGACAGAGACAGCGGGGGAGAGCACAAGGAGAGTGGCAGGCAAAGGTAGAGGGAGAAGCGGGCTCCATGTGGAGCAGGGAGCAGGGAGCAGGATGTGGGCCTCCCTCTTAAGACTCTGGGATCATGATCAGACCTGAAGGCAGACACTTAACTCACGGAGCCATCCAAGTGCCCTGACATATCCTTATATTAAAGACTTGGCCTGTGAATACAATAGTAAGGTACAAGAAATTCTAGACCTCATGAGGATAAAATTAATCAAAAAGAGGAAAAAGAAGAGACAAAAATATGTTATAGTGAATTTAATCAACTAAACATAATTTAAGAAGGAGAGTGAAACAGATATATATTTTATCACCCAGGGTTAGAAAATCAAGATGAATATGTTAAAATTTTTGTATGCTGAACTCTATACTAAGTAAAAAGAAGAAGTATTTAAAATACAGTATTTTAAGTATATGCTTAATATATATACTTAAAATATTTAATAGGAACATTTCTAGTAAGTACATAGAAATATATAAATAGGGACAGATTCATCCTATTTACATTGAATGATTACTACATGTTATCTCATTTATCCTTACACTATTTCTATAGGACAAATGTTACTAACTAGATAGCTTAGATACAGAAAGGAAAGTGTAACTGAAAGGTATTAGACAGCATAACTAAAATTTGACAGTCATTTAGTGACAAATCTATAACTTGAACTTAATTTCTTTCATAATATCAAACTACCTTCTAAGAAACAAAGGAAAAGATTTGGTTGTTTATTTATATATACTTTATCTTAATTCCCAAAGTATATTAACAGAGGGAGTGTATGAGAACTTTATTGTTGCTTAATAGTTTAATTAGGAATTTGAAACTGAGAGACACCTGGGTGGCTTAGTTGGTTAGGTGTCTGACTTTGGTTCAGGTCATGACCTCAGGGTCCTGGGATGGAACCCCATCTTGGCCTCTGTGCTCAGGTAGGAGTCTGCTTCTTCCTCTCCTTCTGTCTATCCCCCTATTCGTGCTCTCTCTCTTTCTCTCTCAAATAATAAATAAGAAAAAAAATCTTTAAAAAATGATTTGAAATACTTTATTATTATACACTGTCTAATGCATGTTTAAATCTGTGGTCATTCGGGGAAAGTGCTATTTTCCCCCAACTCCCTCTCCACTCTATTTATTAATTTTTATGCTTTTTAAAAATCTCTAAAGACTGAACCTAGCCCTTAGTTATTACACATGATTTTTCAGGTATAAATGTTATTTTAACAAAACCAAAATACATGTGATAATGTTTGCGATAACAAATCACATTTTAAAAGAAGAAAACATCTTTCAAAGACTTTGATGATAATACAAAAAAGAAAAAATATATATATCCTTGATATTTTTTTTCATTCTTCTATCAAAAATTCTCCTAATCCCGGGCGCCTGGGTGGCTCAGTGGGTTAAGCCGCTGCCTTCGGCTCAGGTCATGATCTCAGGGTCCTGGGATCGAGTCCCACATCGGGCTCTCTGCTCAGCGGGGAGCCTGTTACCTCCTCTCTCTCTGCCTGCCTCTCTGCCTACTTGTGATCTCTCTCTGTCAAATAAATAAAAATAAAATCTTTAAAAAAAAATTATCCTAATCCCTAAAAAGAGATTATTATAGTGCTACTGAAATCTCAGGAGAAAAACTATTACAATTGATAGCTCTATTTTCAACATAACACATATAGACAACAACTCAGATTTCTAATACATTGGAATTGTAACCTCTCTGTTATTTCAAAGAGGTGCTATACAGGTGAAGGACTTTGTGTTAACCTTTTTTAGTATGTCAGCTATTTTGTCTTGAATCATTTTAGAAAAAGTAAAAAAAAAAAAAAATCCTCAGAGAGTAAAATCAAAGTTATAAAAATAATCAGTTAAAAACATTTAACTTCCCACTTTCTTTTTTTAGAAAAACTTTAAACTTGAAAGAGTTTAAGAAGTGTGCAAACTTTTGCACTAAAAAGCCATGGAAACATAAAGTACATACCTGATAAAATTCCTGTTTTATCAAATATGTATAGAATGGAAATAAATGGAGAGCTTACTGCACAGCTCTCCTGGGTTTAAGTTAAAAAAAAAAAAAAAAAGTTTTTTCCTTAGGAAAAGAAGTAAAATATATTTGTTACAAGGAAGCATTGAGATTTCATTCATCTATAGCATTCCAACACAGAAATTTTAGCTTGAAAAGTCATCAAAACTATATTTAGAAAAAAAGAGAAAGAGGGAGAGAAAGAGACGCCAAAAGCATTTGTGTTTGGTAAAGATACAAGAGAAAAACTCAAAAGTTATGATTTGTAAAGTAATATTTGAATGGACAAATTATAAAAAGAGAGTAACAGTCTCTATCCATTGAAATTGTTTGCTGTTCAGTTTTTAGCTCATTGTTTCAAGCTGCTCTGTAGAATTTATTGACTGTATGCCAATTAAATTAATATTACTCTTCACACTGATTTTCCTCTACCTTTTTTCTTTTCAGAAATGTCCTCAGTGACATTCTATATTTTAGACAACATGTACTCAAAGAATGTATGGGGTGTGTGTAGAGCTGAACTAACCGTTAGAATTTACATATTATTAAAAAATATATGCCCTTGGAGACATATATTGAAAGAAGTTGCTGTGGCTACTATCAAAGAGATTACTGCCTATGTTCCCCTCTAAGATTCTGATGGATTCCTGTCTCACGTTGAGGTCTTTTATCCATTTTGAGTTTATCTTTGTGTAAGAGAATGATCGAGTTTCATTCTTCTTCATATAGCTGTCCAGTTTTCCCAGCACCATTTATTGAAGAGACTGTTTTTTTTCCACTGTATATTTTTTCCTGCTTTGTCGAAGATTATTTGACCATAGCGTTGAGGGTCCATATCTGGGCTCTCTACTCTGTTCCACTTGTCTATGTGTCTGTTTTTATGCCAGTACCATGCTGTCTTGGTGATCACAGCTTTGTAGTAAAGCTTGAAATCAGGTAACGTGATGCCCCCCGTTTTATTTTTGTTTTTCAACATTTCCTTAGTGATTCAGGGTCTCTTCTGATTCCATACAAATTTTTGGATTATTTGTTCCAGCTCTTTGAAAAATACCAGTAGAACTTTGATCGGAATGGCATTAAAAGTATAGATTGCTCTAGGCAGTATAGACGTTTTAACAATGTTTATTCTTCCGATCCATGAGCATGGAATGCTCTGCCATCTTTTTGTGTCTTCTTCAATTTCTTTTATGAGTGTTCTGTAGTTCCTTGAGTACAGATCCTTTACCTCTTTGGTTAGGTTTATTCCCAGGTATCTTATGGTTCTTGGTGCGATAGTAAATGGAATCGATTCTCTAATTTCCCTTTCTGTATTTTCATTGTTAGTGTATAAGAAAGCCACTGACTTCTGTACATTTACTTTGTATCCTGCCACGTTACTGAGTTGCTGTATGAGTTCTAGTAGTTTGGGGGTGGAGTCTTTTGGTATTTCCATATAAAGAATCACATAATCTGGGAAGAGAGACAGTTTGACTTATTCACTGCCAGTTTGGATACCTTTTATTTCTCTTTGTTGTCTGATTGCTGTTGCTAGGACTTCTAATACTATGTTGAACAAGAGTGGTGAGAGTGGGCATTCTTGTCGTGTTCCTGATCTCAACGGGAAGGCTGCAAGCTTTTTCCCATTGAGGATGATATTTGCTGTGGGTCTTCCATAGATAGATTTTATGAAGTTCAGGAATGTTCCCTCTATCTCTATATTTTGAAGCGTTTTATCAGGAACGGATGCTGGATTTTGTCAAATGCCTTTTCTGCATCAATTGAGAGATTATGGACTCTGAAAAACAATCTGAGGGTTTGAATCGGCAAGGGGTGGGAGTTTGGGGGAACCAGGTGGTGGGTATTAGAGAAGGCACAGATTGCATGGAGCACTGGGTGTGCTGCAAAAACAATGAATACTGTTATGCTGAAAATAAATAAGTAAAAAAAAAAAATATATATATATATATATATGTATATATATATATATATACATATATATATATGCCCTGTCTTCTTTAAGTTTAAAATCTAATTATGTTGATATTTATGCCCTGCATTCTCCTGTATTCTCACTCTTATTTTTATTATTTTGAGAAGTTTTAATATATAAAATTTAATCATGTTGGTATTGGCCCTCTACCTCAATTTATCATATGGATAATGACATTCAACAATGTTCTCAATCCTAAAAAAATAAACTAAGAGTCTGATATTTCTTACCTTCTAATAAATTAAATTTTAGTCTAAATGATAAAGAGAGTTTATACAGCTGAATTAATCATAAGTTAAAAAGGATGATTGGAATGAAAATGTTGGAAAATCCATGATACATGAATATAAAACAAAACAGAATGAAAATCCAGGTGGATGTTGCAGAATAATATGGGGCCCCCTTTTTACTTGAATGAATTTTGGAACTTCTCCAAACCTTGACCTTATTCACAGCATTGTATTTTTATCTTTATTTTATTCCACCATGTATTTTGTGTTAGTGAGATATTGCTTTGTAAGATTTCATGACTGCATCAACACAAAAAGTTAATATATAATATATGCAACACTATTTTTTCTAGGAATTTATCGGTAACAAAATTATCCACAACTACAATTTAGAAAAGATGTCAAATCACATGAAAAATTTCAAGAATGATAAAATGAACACCCATATACTTATAACTCAGTCTAGGTATGTGTGTGTGTGTGTGTGTGTGTGTGTGAATTTTATTGACCTGATTCAAAAATTACTTGCAACCATAATGATTTACCAAGAGTCAACAAATTATTTATTATTTCCAAAAGGGCAAAATAGTACATATTTCAGACTTTGTGAGCCTTGTTGGAGTGTTTGTCACAACTACTAATCTCTTCTGATGTAACACAAAAGTAACTACAGACAATATGTAAATAAATAGGTTTTGCTATAACATAATAAAACTAGTTTCATATTATTGTTATGTGTCATAAAATATTATTATTTTTCTGTTGCTTTTTTCAATCACTTAAAACTGTAAAAAGCATGGGGTGCCTGGGTGGCTCAATGGGTTAACGCCTCTGCCTTCAGTTCAGGTCATATCCCAGGGTCCTGGGATCAAGCCTTGCATCCAGGCTCTCTGCTCAGCAGGGAGCCTGCTTCATCCTCTCTCTCTGCCTGCTTCTCTGCCTACTTGTGATCTCTGTCAAATAAATAAATAAAATCTTCAAAAAATAAAGAGGGAGCCTGCCTCTCCCTCTCTTTCTCTCTGCTGCTTCCCCTGCTTGTGCTCTCTCTCTCTGTCAAATAAAGAGATAAAATCTTTAAAAAAAGAACATAAAAATTGCCATTATATTAATGATGAAATACTATAGAGCAGTAAAAATAAATAAACTACAGCTATTATAACAACAGGGATGTCTCCCATAAATATATGTTGAACAAACAGTGCATCACAGAAAATACAAAGAAAATAATTTCATATGAATTGTCAAAGCTGGTATATAACAATAAACTTTGGTATATTGTTCAGAGATGTATGCATGTACTTTTTTGAAGCACAGCAATAAAATTATACTAAAAGATAAGGTAATGAGTGCCAATCGTACAAAAATAAGCAATAGGGCAGTTCAATGGATGGGTCTCAGGAAGAAACACAAGAAGATTCTGGAATGCTCACTATATTCTAATTCATGGCCTAGTTTTCTTCTCACAGATTGGTTTTATAATTATTTAAGCTTCACAAATGTGTCTGATTTATCCTTTTGCATATCAAAAATAGAATGTTCTATCTCATTATTTTAATTTGCTTTAGCTAATTATTGATGAATTTAAAGGTTTCCCAATATACTGCTTTGTTCTTCCAGTAAATGCTTATTTATACTGTTTTATCATTCTTCTATTAGACATTTTTATTTTTGTAAATGATTTGTAGGAGTCCTCTCATAATCCTTTGTCATATATACTTTAAATATTTTCTCCTAGTCTGTCAGCAATCTTTGAAATCTCCTTATGATCTCTTTATTAGTGGGGAAGACTTTAAAATTTACATGGTCAGATTAATCAAATTTTTCTCATGGCTTTTGGTTTTGAGTCTTGTTTAAGAAACCAAGAGGGAGTCCTATCTTTTGTCCGTGCAGCGAGTATGGGAACTGGGGGTCGGGGGGCGAAAGAAAGGACAGTGATCAGCTGACAAAATGTGGATACACACTGCCTAGTGGGTATGTTTTCCATTCTTGGAAAAAAAAAAAGTTCGGGACTGCAAACAGAGTAAGGTTACAGGTAAAGGGGAAACTCAGTCCTCCACCAGCAGGCAGCAGGCTGCTCAGTTAAAAAAAAAAAAAAAAAGCAGCAGAGACTCACCTTTCAAAAGGTGAATACATACAACTTTAGGGGAAAAAAAAGGAGAGAGAGAAAAAAGATCAACAGTCATTTAGGGAAATAAGAAATGGCAACATTACAAGTACAGAGGACAAAAGTTAATAAAATAAAGTAAAATAGAATAGAATAAAATAAACAAGTGGAGGATCTATACAATAGCAAAGGAAAAACAACATATAACATAAGAAAAAGATTCCCAAATGAGTATAATTAATACCCTCAGAGGGATGCAAGATGTTGTTTTCTGTAGGACAATAAAAGAGGAAAGGTAAAAATGAGATCACTGAAGTAAATATATACATACTCATTTCTCTATAAATAATGACTAATTAAAGATATGTAGAAGAAAAAAGTCTGAAATATTCTTAAACATAAGCTGACACATTATAATAAATGAGGTCAGATGAATGACACAAATATCCTTCCCTTTGTACATCTGTTTGCTCTTCTGGTTTAGTTTCTTGCTTCTTTCCTGTACTTTCTGACCTGGAAGCTGCTTGATACGGACTTGATCAACAAGGTAGTCCCTTTTCCTTCAGCTTCTGGGTGAAGTCAGTGGGGTAGAGTCAATGATAACAGATTTGAAGGAAGGCGGAAGCAAGATCTGAGTAATTTTAAACTTTAGCCTCTGACCAATGACTGGGTTTGTCCCTAACATAGATTATTGTTCTTTCAAGATAGCTCTACTCTCATCTTCCGTAGTTCTGCCAGCTTCCTTGTCTGTGGCCCTTAAAGCCAGTCTCCACCCTCACTAACCAGAGTTTACTGCCTCTCCCTTGTGTTTTGTCTCACTCCCTCAACAACTTTGTAAAACGTCTCCAAACCTTCCCTGCATTATACTTCAAACCTTCCCTGCATTAAACTTATTTAATAGTATCATCAGTTTCATTTTATGACCCCAATACATGAATTTCCTAGTTACAGAAATTGATAGACTTAGAGGCTTTTTCTTTTTCCTTTCTTTTTTTTTTTTTTTTTTTCATGTCCAAAGCTAGAAGGTAAATATTTTCTATTAAGAATTTGAAGCAACTAAAGTGACAGTTTGGTTTAGAGCTGCATTATAGAAGTACAGCTATTAGAAAATATAGCTTCATTTTTCTGACAGTTTGTTCGCTGCTGTCGAGGGGATTTACATTTTCTTTTCCTATGGAGAAGGTCAGAGTATGATGGATTAAACATTAAGAATAACTTTAAAAAATTGTTTAAAGCAAAGCATGCCCCAAATGATAATATTTCTGAAGGTTTCTACTTTGAAATTCCTTATTTAAGGTCAGTGATTTGGAAATCCAGTCAAAATTTGTTACCAAATGAATGCACTTATTGATACTAATAAAATATTAAGTATTCTAAATGATCATCCAAACCAGATTTTGACAGAATGCCTAGGGTCTTGTCAACCAAGAAATGATGAGGTGCTGAAATGTAAGCAAAGCATTTATTATGGGGTCTTCGAATTGCAATTCGGGGAACATAGATGGAGGTAGAAATCCAAAAAGTGTCCTGTTGAGGAAAAATAGTGAGGGCTTTATTTTAAAGATTCAGAAATAGCAATGAATTACATAAGTGGCTTTTCAATTATTCTAATCAGAAGATAAATTTGAATTTATAATTCATTAGCTTACTTAGGTCATCCCATCAGGTTTTAGGAAAAAAACATATTTTTCACAGTCCCCAGAAAGCCCTTTCTCAGCAGTTTCCCCATTTTGTTTCCTTCTGGCATCAGCAAAAGCTCAGCAGTTCAACAAAATGGTGTAGTGAAGACAAGATGGCATCACTTAAGTTGCCTTGTCAGCAAGGCCCTTCACAGTTTTGAGTAACCAGTTTTTGGTAATTCTTGGATTTCCTTTTTTTATTTTTGAATTTGAAAACATAAAAAGAAGAACAAATAAATATCTTGCTCATGAAACAGCTACAAACAATGTGGAAAATTGTCAAAACAGGATAGTAACAGAGAAAAAGTGTTAACAGTTGATTAAAAAATGAAGTTCTTAGACTTTTGTATACATAGAAGAAAATCTGAAATTGTGATGGGAAAGATACCTAACTAAAATCCAGGTTAGTCTTTACAAGAGCATGATTTAGAATGAGAAAAAAACAAGGAGTGATCAAATGGCCTTTTCTCTTTTACTAGGCACCCTACATGGCAAAGGCTCTCATCTTTCTAGACATCATGGTAAAATACCACCCAAACCTCTGGACACAATTGAAGCATTCCCAAGTACTGAATATCTGAATCCTTAGACTTCCCTGAATTTGTTGGTCTTTTGCAGGCAAAATTATGACCAAACAGGGGGGAGGGGAAAATCATATATGGGAATGGAACTCTGATCCACAATCTCTGCAGCAACCAGCCCAGGAAATCAAACCATGACCTGTATATTGAGTGACACAGAAGAGTCATGATCTTTTCATTAACTACCAGCTTCTATAATTTTGCCCTTGCTGCCAACTCAGGATCACCAGATAGAGTTAAATATCTGCCCTAAACCAATTGTATCATCTACTTCACTTCTACTTAATACACCTCCATCTTCCCTCTACCTAAATTTTCGGAAGCTTTCCCCTTTTTTTCAGCTATAAAGACTTCTCACTCTTCTGACTGACTTTGAGTCTCTACAAAACTAAGGTGATGGTAGTTGACTCTTGTTATACCTAAATATGAATAGATAGCTTCAGTTTGCTCTCATTTGGGTGTTCTTTATTTCTACAATATACAAATACATCTACTTCTGTAATAATATTTAATGGTACAATATTGGATAATTTCCCCCCAAGCAGGGAACAAAGCAAGAATGTTCATATTACCAGTTATCTTCAACATATAACCATAGGCCCAAACCATTATAAAAAAGACAAGAAAAATAAAGAGCGTAATCACAAAATAGGAAAAACAGCATTGTCTTTATTTGCAAATAACATGATTGCTTATGCAAATGAAACTAAAGAGGCTACTTAGAAAGCTGCTAGATCTGATACACAAATGTTTCAATTTTGTAATAAATAAGGTTAACATATAAGAGTATAATATACTTTTTTATTTTTTATTTTTTATAAACATATATTTTTATCCCCAGGGGTACAGGTCTGTGAATCACCAGGTTTACACACTTCACAGCACTCACCAAAGCACATATCCTCACCAATGTCCATAATCCCATCCCCTTCTCCCAAACCCCCTCCCCCCAGCAACCCTCAGTTTGTTTTGTGAGATTAAGAGTCACTTATGGTTTGTCTCCCTCCCAATCCCATCTTGTTTCATTGATTCTTCTCCTACCCACTTACGCCCCCATGTTGCATCGCCACTTCCTCATATCAGGGAGATCATATGATTGTTGTCTTTCTCTGCTTGACTTATTTCGCTCAGCATGATACGCTCTAGTTCCATCCATGTTGTCGCAAATGGCAAGACTTCATTTCTTTTGATGGCTGCAGAGTATAATATATTTTACATATTAGTAATAAACAAAGAAAATGCTTTAAAATTCAATTCACAGTTAAATAATCAAAAGGATATATTACCTAGGAGTAAATCTAACTAAATACATGCAAGGCTTTTATAATAAAAATTCTAAAATTACTGAGAAAATTTAAGAAAAATAAATAAGTGGAGAGCAATGCAGGTTCATATTAAAGTGTTATTCATTAGAAAAGTGCAACTATAAATTATGACATACCATTGCACATACACTAGAATTCCTTTTATTTATTTATTGTTTTCCTTTTAAAACTTGCTAAAAGTCTGTTTTGGATATGCTATGAATATGCAGCAACTGAAAGTCTTTTGTGTTTTTCTGAGTATAATATAGGACAGTTTGGAAAACAGTTTGTTAATTTCTTATAAAGTTTAAAATACTTTTCCCCCTGACCTTGGAAGTCCTAAAGTGGTTATATATTCAGGAGAAATAACAGCTTATGACCACATACTGACTTGTTCAAAACTGATTAGAACAATCTCATTCTTAATATCCTAGAATTTAAAGCAACCCAGACACTTCTCAACAGAGGACTGGATAAGCAGTGTGTATAGTTTTATAATGGAATACTCCTGGAAATTAACAACAACAGGAACTATAAATCATCTAGCGAATATGTGTGACAAAACTTTGGGGTCTCTCTAAAATACTATGTTGAACGAAAGAGGTCAGGGACAAAAAGTCACATACTATATAGTTCTAGTTATATGACATTCTAAAACAGATGAAATGATGCCATGGCTATGAAATAAGAATGGAGTATGTATATGATTTGAGGGTAAGATTTAAATGGGAGAAGCTCAAGGGGACTTTCTGAGGTGACATAAATGTTCCATAGCTTGAATGGATATTGATTATATAGATTTTTTTTTTGCTCAAGATTATTGGATTGTAAATTTCAAAACTGCGCATTTCAAAGATTTGACAATTTTACCCCAATTAAAATAATGTACTGCTTTTCCAGTTCTTAATCTTCCCAACCCATGCAGCGGATATTGGGTATATTCAAAGGAGATTGGGATAAGGGTCAACTCAATACATGCACCCTCTCCCATGTCCAAGTTTTGATTCAATGAAATGAATACAAAAAATATGGCATATTAGTAAAAAAAACAAATGCATTTATTCTGATTAAGATAATGTGATGAATTTATCTACATTGATAGTAATTAAGTACTTTCTAGTACTGAATTTCAGAATTAAGCAGAAAACTTTTATTGCAGAAGCAGAGAAGAACGTGTACTTCCTTTGAGAGGTTTCTAACTAAAAGGAAGACAAAGTCACATTTTTAACATATATTTTAATCTTAGAAGGATTCATAAAAATATTTTTATAACCTTTTCTCTGTCAACAAAAACTTTATTAGGTACAGCATGTCCATACCTTAAATGTTTATTAAAATTACACTGTTATTCTAAGCTCAACATGAGCTATACAGATATAATTCAATCATTTTTATCAGCTCCTGAAGAATCAATTTTTAATATTTTATATTTCATTAGCAAAACTGTATCTTTTAATAGTCTGTTAAAAAAAATCTCAGGGGTCCTCTAATCCCCTAACTTCTTGAATGTTTGAAGATGGCTGTCTCTTGTGACAAGAGCATTTGACTTTGTGTAAAACTCTTGAGTTATGCCTTTCTACAGAGGAGCTAGATAGTTTTCCACTATGAAAAAAATGAACAAAAGAAATGAAATCTTTCCATTTGCGACAACATGGATGGAACTAGAGCGTATCATGCTGAGCGAAATAAGTCAAGCAGAGAAAGACAACAATCATATGATCTCCCTGATATGAGGAAGTGGTGATGCAGCATGGGGGCTTAAGTGGGTAGGAGAAGAATCAATGAAACAAGATGGGATTGGGAGGGAGACAAACCATAAGTGACTCTTAATCTCACAAAACAAACTGAGGGTTGCTGGGGGGAGGGGGTTTGGGAGAAGGGGATGGGATTATGGACATTGGTGAGGATATGTGCTTTGGTGAGTGCTGTGAAGTGTGTAAACCTGGTGATTCACAGACCTGTACCCCTGGGGATAAAAATATATGTTTATAAAAAATAAAAAATAAAAAAGTATATTATACTCTTATATGTTAACCTTATTTATTACAAAATTGAAACATTTGTGTATCAGATCTAGCAGCTTTCTAAGTAGCCTCTTTAGTTTCATTTGCATAAGCAATCATGTTATTTGCAAATAAAGACAATGCTGTTTTTCCTATTTTGTGATTACGCTCTTTATTTTTCTTGTCTTTTTTATAATGGTTTGGGCCTATGGTTATATGTTGAAGATAACTGGTAATATGAACATTCTTGCTTTGTTCCCTGCTTGGGGGGAAATTATCCAATATTGTACCATTAAATATTATTACAGAAGTAGATGTATTTGTATATTGTAGAAATAAAGAACACCCAAATGAGAGCAAACTGAAGCTATCTATTCATATTTAGGTATAACAAGAGTCAACTACCATCACCTTAGTTTTGTAGAGACTCAAAGTCAGTCAGAAGAGTGAGAAGTCTTTATAGCTGAAAAAAAGGGGAAAGCTTCCGAAAATTTAGGTAGAGGGAAGATGGAGGTGTATTAAGTAGAAGTGAAGTAGATGATACAATTGGTTTAGGGCAGATATTTAACTCTATCTGGTGATCCTGAGTTGGCAGCAAGGGCAAAATTATAGAAGCTGGTAGTTAATGAAAAGATCATGACTCTTCTGTGTCACTCAATATACAGGTCATGGTTTGATTTCCTGGGCTGGTTGCTGCAGAGATTGTGGATCAGAGTTCCATTCCCATATATGATTTTCCCCTCCCCCCTGTTTGGTCATAATTTTGCCTGCAAAAGACCAACAAATTCAGGGAAGTCTAAGGATTCAGATATTCAGTACTTGGGAATGCTTCAATTGTGTCCATTTTGAAAAATCATATCATGAAATCTTCTTGAGCTTTTTATAGCTTCATTGTAATATCAATCTTCTGATGAGAAAGTGGCTATAAAAAGACAGTTAAGACTTTGATTAGAATGCAATGGACTAGCATCGTGACCATTATGACAAAAACAAGAACAATCAATAGTTCCCATAAAATACTTCAGAAACAGGAATCCCAGTTGCTCAACTCACTCCAAGAGAATAAATACTCCAAGCTATTCAGATAGGCCTTAGAAACTTACATAGCTTATTCCTTAAGGCAGTGATAACTTGGTCTACCTTGCTGTACTAATCATTTTCTTAAACTTATATTTTGCAATGCTTTAACATTCTGGGACCTTGTGGACTATTCCTGATAGGGTTAGCTAATTCCTAGAGTTAGTAAACAACTTAATTATGCCTTTTATATGTAAACCAACCAATCTGGAATACTGGACAACTAGGGATCACTCCTATACCTCAGAGCACCCAAATCATTCAAAGTATCCAATCCTAAGCCTACACAGCTGCCAACTCTGCCTCATGCATCCCTTCTCCACAAAACAAAACAAAACAAAACACAATAAAGGCCCATGTTTTCCTCTGGTTCCTTCTTCCTCCTCCTTCCTTCACCACCCATCTGACAAGTGCTTCCCCATATTCCTCTGCACGGCTGCATGGTGCACCATGCTTCATTTTTCCGGAGATCTATGCATATAAAAACGTCTTCCTTTAAGATAGTCATTTCCTTCTCTCCATGTGCCACTATATCTTCATGAAAACAAAATCCTGGGTACATTTTAAAGCACTTGCCTGGTACATCAATCCAAATATAGCAAGAAATATTAGCAATATAATAGATACCACCATGATTAGGTAACAAGAAATCTAGAACAATGAAATAATTCATCACTACTCACACTAGTTCTGTCTAGGGAAGAAAAAAATCTTTAAAAACTTCTGCCAGAGTTAGTGAGAATTGTCTTACAGGTTTTGGTCTATTTTGATGACACCCATCCTACTACTGTGAACTTTGCGGAGATTATTCACACAAATTTTGAGTTAGTAATTCTCCCAGGTAGAATGCTCAATAATCAAGGAAAACATCATTCTAGAGCTTGCATCTGAGTTGAATTTTTAGCCATAATGATTTATAACATTAGGGTCATTCTGTACAGACAAACCTTGGAATATCATTCCTAAAGATATGAGGTGTTAGTCTGAGACAAAGAGGACAGGCATTCTGGCCACAGAGCAAGTGGTATAAGGGAAAGCCATATGAAAATCCCAGAATTTAAAAAAAAAAAAAAAAAAAAAAAAAAAAAAGAGTTGTTTAAGGAATGAGGTGGAGGGGTGCCTGGGTGGCTCAGTGGGTTAAGCCTCTGCCTTCGGCTCAGGTCATGATCTCAGGATCCTGGGATCGAGCCCCGCATCCGGCTCTCTGCTCGGCGGGGAGCCTGCTTCCCCCTCTCTCTGCCTGCCTCTCTGCCTACTTGTAATCTTTCTCTCTGTCAAATAAATAAATAAAATCTTAAAAAAAAAAAAAAAAAGAAAGAAAGAAATGAGGTGAAGACCAGTGTCTTACATTCACTGTGTTACATATTTGGATCCCTTTTAAGCAGTTCCCATTGGCAAGTATTTAATCCATTGCCCAGTGAAGTTTGCTGAACTTAAGTTGAGAGTCACCTGGACTCTAATTAATAGATCACAAGACTGCGGGAGGGAGGGGGAATCAAGAGATGGAAAGAGAGAGATAGACAGACAGACACAGAGACAGAGAGTGTGTGAGAGCAAGCTCTCCAGGGTGTCTTACAACTCTTTTCTTCATAATAAGCACTTATCCTATCATGAAAGCCTCACTTTTCTAACTGCACCTAAACCTAATTACCTCCCAAAGCCCCATCTTTGCCTTTGATTTACTATCTAAAAAATCTGAAGAAATAGTCACATACAGTTAAAAGTAATTGTTTTCAATTGCCTTTTGAGGTTAAAACATTTACCAATTTTCAACTGAAGAAGAATTCAATAATCAATAGCTTCATGCCATGAAATACATATAAAAAATGTCATCCTGTGGAATGCATAATACATGTGGCAATGCATTGTGGAGAATGTCTAGATTTATTAGAATTATGAAAAGAGATGAATAAAGTTGATGATTATAAGATAACACATATCAAAATGAATTGAATTTCCATAATCCAAAAACATTTAGAAAATATAATTTTCATATATATTCATAAATATATATTAGTAGCTGCTAAAGTAAAATGATTTATAATAAAAAAGCCAAGGTATCCTTACCTCACCTTATACATGCAGTTAAGCACATGGATATGTAAGACAAAACTTTTAAACTCTTAAAATAATTTACCATTGATTTCAAAGTATGAGATCAAATGGTCAAATTAATATTAAGAGCATCTTCCCTTCTTGAATGAGCAATAGTAAAGTGAAAATAACCATAAACTGGATGAAGGTATTTATTTAAATAATAGCAAACAACTGAAATTCATAACATAATAAGCTGCTATTTATTATTTAGAGAAGGACAAAAACATTAAAGTAGAGAAATATGTAAGAATTTTAAACAATAAAATTATTAATAAAATGAAAATATAAGAAAAAGTACCCAGTCTTCTCAATTCAAAATAAAACTAGCATGAGATACTGATTTCACTATACATCAGGTTACCAACAGATAGATTTTGTTTATCTATGTGTGAGTTATGAGGTGATGGGAATTTCTGTATACTGCTTGTTGAGGTCAAATTGGTGTGATCACATTGTATAACAAATTTAAGTGCTAACATTTAACTAGCTAAGCATACACAAACCTTGTAACCCATGAATTCCATTCCTTTTTCATGTGCTTTGGGGGACAAGTACACAAATAATCACAATAGTGTTGTTATAAAAAATAAAAAATTAAAAAAAAAATTAAAAAAAATTTAAAAAAAAAAAAAACCACCAGAAAAAAAGATGGAAAGTAATGTTTATCTGTAGTAGAAAAGTTAAGCATGTTCTACACATTCATTTGAATATCAACACATAAATGAAACTGGACTATTCCAAGAACATTAATTAGGGAGAAATGAATAACAAAATAAATCTTGAAAAGAAACAATCAGGTGGAAGGATTTGTTCTTTTGGATATTAGAATATTATAAGATATAAGAATTCTGCAGGACTGTGTTTATGCAAGTATATACAAATAAATCAAGATTGATTATAGGGTCCATAGATAGACCCATTCATACATAGATACTTATCTTTTGTCAAAATTCCATGGACCAATTTATTTCAACTGATAAATGATAGAAATGACTGCTTATTCAATAATTGTTACACTACTGATTGTATGCTTACCTTGAAAGAAAGAAAGAAAGAAAGAAAGAAAAGAAAGAAACAAAAATCTTGGCTCCTAAAACACAGACTTATCAAATCAAATCCATGTTAATTGTGTATCTAAAAAATCAAGAAAATATCTTACTGAATAGAACATAAGAGATTGTGTTCATGGCCTTAAAGGCAAACCAGTTTTCTTTAAAAAAGTCCAATAGAAAAGTTTGTTAGAGACTCAAAACCACATACAAAATATACAATATACAAAATGCTAATAAACATATGAAAATTTGTCCAATGGCTTTAGTAATTGCAGGACTACAAAGTCTAGTCACAATATGTCCACCCAACAAACTAATGATTCTTGAAAACTCCTAAGTACTGAAAAAGATGTTAAGTGGGAATATTCACGTACTGTGTAGGGACAGCCTCTGTTTTTAATACCCCTCACCGCTCTGAACTCCTGGGAGTTCACGTTTCAAGTACAAACCAGTGGATCCCAAATCATCTCCTTATCAGAGTCTCACATCCTGGCCTAATGTATCCCTGCTCTGATCACTCCAGGGACAGGCACCAGATAACCAAGGACAGACTAACCAGTTCTAAGCCTGTTTACTCTCCTTGCTTGTTCCTTCCCACAGAAACAACAGTAAAGACTGTTCCTCAAAATTCCTCCCTCTCTCCTGGCCCTGTGACTGATCCTGGTACTCCCCTATGTGGCATTCCTTGTTGTAACAGGCTCCCTCTTCTTAGGAACTATGAGTAATAAGCTATAAACAATGGCCCTTGTTTCCTGATCTGTTGGTCTTGCATACCTCAGATTTTCTATTAACACATTATATTAAAATATATTTTTATTGGGGTGCCTGGGTGGCTCAGTGGGTTAAAGCCTCTGCCTTCGGCTCAGGTCATGATATCAGGGTCCTGGGATTGAGCCCCACATTGGGCTCTCTGCTCAGCAGGGAGAAGCAGGCTCCCTCTCTGTCTGCCTCTCTGCCTGCTTGTGATCTCTGTCTGTCAAATAAATAAATAAAATCTTTAAAAATATATAAATATATATTTTATTAGAGGTGAAAGTTTGGGAAAACATATTCTAAAAAATGACAAAGCACAGTCACACACAGTTACCTGAAAAGGGAGACACTCAGAGGATTACAAGTGCAGTGACATGACTAGTGTGTGACATGACTAGCGAGAAAAAGAAAAAGGGAATGATACTGGGTTCCAATGTTGAGATTAAAAAATTAGGGTAATCTTGAAAGAAAAGATGAAAGTTCTAATCACTTGCTAAAGCAAAATCAAATATGAAGAATCCATGACGAATGACACTCAGCTCTGTTTTTATCTTTATGTTTTATCAATTAAACTCAGAACAGGGATATTTTGGATATTGTTGTTGTTATAGTTTTGGTTATTTGGTGACTTCTTGGTTTTTATATTAGAATGTTTTTATTTTTAATTTGTTTTTCTTTTTGTCATACTCTAAAGAAAACCTCTTGCATACATGTTAATATGTGATTGTACTACTTCTTTTTTAATATATTGTTAATGTATCTTAGTCATTAACAAAGGTACCCAGGGCTAAGTACTATATTTTTGTCTTCAAATAAATAATTAAAATTTTTCTGTGCAATGACTAGCCTTGAAAATTCAAAAGCATGCACACAGGACACAATGTTCATTCTGAATCTAATTATTTAACTGGTGATTAATTCATTTATTAAATCATTTTTTGAGAGAAATATATTGAATAATCAGGTAAAAATTCATCAGCAGTAAACATATTTATTTGGTGATTTTGTATGCAAGATAACATATAATAGTCTTGAAGAAATATATATCTATATCAGGATAACCACTAACTGGGTATCATTTCAATAAAATTTAAATTTCAATAAAATTTAAATTACATTTTCTGATAAAAGGGGGTTTTGAATTTGTGCACACGTTTCTCATCTAATTAAAACATAAATAAACGCTTTCTGTTTTAAAAGGCAACCTATCTGATGAGATCTGAGAAATGTTTGTAAATCATATATTAAAATCCTCTCTGCTTTAACAGATTGAAAAATTAACTCTCAAAACTATCTCTATACATTAATATATGCTTACTTAAAATATTTTATAACACTATTACACGGGTCTACTTATATGTATATCTAGACAATTTCTTTGTGAACAAATGAGTGGGAGCTTGATCCTGTTGCAAGCAGTTTCAGTTACTAAAACAAATTCCCTTGTGTAGTAGTTTCATACCTGACTTTCTTCCCACTAGATATTTATGATTATTTTCAGAAAAGTTCTACAATTGTCCCAAAGTTCTATCAATTTGAACAAAGTATATCACAAAGTAATATAATAAATATTTCATAAACTGAAATCTTTATTTTGCTTCCCCTAATTAATAGAACCTCTTATATATGAAGCTATATAAAATAAATTACTATTTAAATATATTCCAAATAGATATCACAATAGCTTGTATTCAATAACCTGAGAGAAGTGAACTAAACCTGAGTAACGTGGTTTATACTTAGGTATGGAAAAACAAAGAACACATTTCCATCATCTAGATTTAAATACTCATTTTATGTATTATAATTAAATGCTGTTAGATTCTTGTGTCTCTAAATTGTATAGTATTACTTGAGAGAAAATAGGTATTTTCCCAGAAGTTATCACATAAACACAATATTAAGTAAAGTTCAAAATTAAGAGCAAAAAAAAAAAAAAGTAAAAATCAAGTAATCATTTAATTTGGAGCAAACACTGACACAAATGTATTATTATAAATGCAAAGTGAACAGAATAGTTTAGTGTACTGGTTGGATCATGAATTATTTATCAACACATAAATGTGCATAATCAGAACAGGATATGCTCTAGGTTTTCAAAGATAAAAAATTATATATCAAAGATCATTGAGAAATAAGAAAAAGGGATGATCTATTAAAATATTTTCCTGAAAAAAAAAATTTTTCCTGAATAGGTGTCACCTAAACATCATGCCAAATATGTGTGCACACTGGAATTTTATTGAAAGGGCTTATACAAAAAAATATGAGAATTCCTTAAAATTTCCTAAAACTTTGTATGTGAATTATATCTCAGTAAAGTTCAATTTAAAATGCTGTCAACAGTTTCCAGGTTTTATGGTGCTGGCTGGCTCAGTTGGTAAAGCATATGGCTCTTGACCTTGGCTTGCCCACTTTGGGCATAGAGTTTGCTTTAAAAAAAATAAAAGACTATTAATTTTCTTTTGACTATTTAGAGGTCAATTTTCTAGCTGTAATTTATTCAAATTTTGTTTTATGTATTCAGTATGATGTATTTCTTTGAGGATGTGTATAGTACAAAAAGTTAAATAAATTAATGACATATCAATCATGATTGTGCTTAATTTTTCTATATAAGTTTATAAAAAATATATAATATTTAAGGAATAGATAATATTTAAAGAATATATAATTTATAAATTTATTGATTAACTGGCAAGTTTTAACATAGTTAGTTGCTCATAATGTTATAGCCAAAATTGGGCTAGAAACTGAACTGTATATAGTTTGACTGACAGAGAAAAAAAAATCTAAGATGACAAAAAAGAACACAATAAATATTTAATTCAATTGTGAAATAACTCATATATCTGATTTTAAAATAAAATCCAGTTTAGAAATAAAATATATTCTGGTATAAATAAATTTGATAAGAAATAAAGCAATTTTCAGCAGTATGAACCTTTTAAAATTGACAAAATGGATACCATAATCTTAAACCATTTACTTAGATCTTTGGGTCATCTTTTCCTTATGCCTTATTTGTAGTAAATTCTTCTTCATCTCCCATTTGAGATATATACACCAACTTCATGGTTTTAATACCTATAGAGATTCTTTATTTCATGGGGATTTTTATTTGTTTTGAATAATAAACAGGGGGAATAGGTTCATGTCTATTAGTGTTTCTTTTTGTTACAAGAGGTCAATATCCAGATCAGTCCATTATTTTTGAAGGCCTTCTTGCTACAGGTAGGTATGAACAGTGCCCATCTGTGGGCAATTATAGACTAATATTTATAATGACTCATCATTATTCTCTATGTTACAATATGCCTTTATACTACTACTTGACTTGACAGTCGAAATATCATAGTCTTCCCCCAGCTATTCGGCTTTGTTACGGATCTTACTATGAAAGGTTTACTTAACATAACAAGGTTGAAATAACTAGGTAGTAAGAACACTTTTCCTCAGAGCTCTTGAACTCATTTTGCAGTTTTACTTTTTCTACTCTCTATCTTCTAGTAACAGTAAAAGGCTTTGGCAAAAATCGCACCACACAAATTTTATTTTTACACCCTAATTCCAGGAAGGTTGCTGCCTCCTACCTTCCCTAGATTCACTAAAAAAGAAAAGAAAACAAAACAAAACAAAAAACAAAAAAAAAACACAACCCACCTGGGGAAGACATAAAACACAAAATACAAAAGTAAAATAGAAAAAAAACATTTATACCTGTTAACATTTTCTATTACAAACATAAAATTATAATTTTTTGGAAATATTTTAGAGCTGATTTAGGATATTATTTAATGAGAAAGACTTTATATTTTATTTTGTATGGTGAGATGATAGAAGTAAATATTTTTATCTGGGCAACTCAGTATGTTTTTATAATAATAAACCATTTGAATTTGGTAAGAATCATATTAGCCTATTATGGCTCCTAACACAACATCAAAAAAATAAGTCCATGATAATTATGGATGAAAAAAGCAAAACAATAGCTTATAGACTAAAACATAAGAAGTCATTTATGGCCTTGGAGTAAAGAAAAGTCAGTTACAAATAAGTCCAACAAAAATATATGTAAGAGAAGGGTGCCTGGGTGGCTCAGTGGGTTAAAACCTCTGCCTTCAGCTCAGGTCATGATCCCAGGGTCCTGGGATCATCCCCACATCGGGCTCTCTGCTCAGCAGGGAGCCTGCTTCCTCCTCTCTTTCTCTACCTGCCTCTCTGCCTACTTGTAATCTCTGTCTGTCAAATAAATAAATAAAATCCTTAAAAAATATATATATATATATGTATGTGTGTGTGTGTAAGAGACTCGAAAAGACACATAAAGAATTCTAGATTTAGGAATCAGATACCGTGTTTAAACTTCAAGTTTCTTTCCTCAAATATTGTCATTTTGTCATGAACCTTTAAAAATTATCTTGAAAATCTCCAATGCATATTGATAATCACTTATGTTCAGAACACAAGAACTGAATGTCATCTTGCAGGATCCTTTACAACTGAGAGTAGATAAAATTTCAGTTGCCATATTCAAGCCACTTATAAAATTGACAAGCAAGTCTGACTCAGACAAATCTTTGTTTCTATCACCAATATGCCTTGAGAACGGCCTTGAATATATGCTCAAACAGATGTTATAATAATAATTTTATTTGTTCCAATTTATTGAATTGAAATGATCTCATATGAATTTTAGTCCTTTCCAAACTAAAATAAAAATATTTAATGGTTAAATCAGTCTTTTAGAGATTTTTGGAATGGTATCAACATTAAAACAGGGAAATTTTCTTTGAGTTAGTGATAAGTAGAATCCAGATAATTCTTTTCAATTTCAAATTTGAAATTGAGGGGGAAACTATAGCTTTATCTATCTGAATTTATTGCAATGGTGTCCTAAATCATGGAAATAGTTTCATCCTTCCTAAAGATTTTGAATATGTTTTTTGATTATATTGTAAAATGTACTTAAAATATTAAATACTTTTCTACTGGGGCACCTGGGTGGCTCAGTGGGTTAAAGCCGCTGCCTTCAGCTCAGGTTATGATCCCAGGGTCCTGGGATCAAGCCCCACATCGGGCTCTCTGCTTGGCAGGGAGCCTGCTTCCTCCTCTCTCTCTGCCTGCCTTTCTGCCTACTTGTGATCTCTATCTGTCAAATAAATAAATAAATAAAATCTTAATAACTAACTAACTAAATAAATAAATACTTTTCTACTAAAGAAAAGGAAGCATTCGACTCAAAAGTCACATACGTTTAGCAGTGTCTAGATATTGTTGGAAGAGCATGATGTAGCAGATGTGTTTTCCCACAGATGTAACACATCAAGAATAAATACTACAGAATGGCAAAAGCTATGAACTAAAAATGTGAAAAAGTTTCAGTACAATATGGACAGATAATAATAGGATTAGATTGAGCTGAACTAAGCAAGCACATGTTTTTGCTTCGTATGAAAGAAAACTACACGTATATGAAAGAAATACCATGAAAGTGACTAAAACATACTATCAGATTTAGTAACGTTTTTCTTACCAGACAACCACATCTTACAAAATATACTTAAAAAAAAAAAAAACTATCATTTGGGTAATGTGATGATAAAACACACAATTTTTCCTGAACAAAGAGGGAAAAGCAGTAGTGAAAAGGCTAAGAGCGACAAATACTGGAATCCATAGAATGTTCAGTCTTCAAGAGGTTAAAAGGCTGTACCAGTGTAGGTCTTGAAAAGTGTTGATGAATGACATGGATGGTAGAGACAATATAAAGGTGAGATGTTTTAAATTATTTTTCAAATATCAAAATATTTTTTTAAGTATCAAGAAATAACTGTTCCCTAAAACAAGAAAGGAGAAAAGTTGGTATAGATGTGGTGGTCAAGAATCTGAGAGTAAGGTTTTGGGGAATTTTCAATTTGTGGTCAAGGTCATGGTGAATGACCTTTGAAAACCAAAAGCAAAAATTGTCATAATGGAAAGAGAGCAAATGGTTTGAAAGAGCAATCAGAAGCGGGAGGCTTGGTATAGGTAAGTGAATATCATAAGCAATAAAAGGGCAGTTTATTTGCAATGTTAATTTGTTTGCAGAAAGAAAACACTAAAAGCCTGGCCACTACAAATGAATGCCAAATGGATATATAGCCGATCTCTTGATCATAGGTGTGTGAAGCTGGGGTAGGTAAAAGGTAGCACCTCACTGAAAGAATTATTGAAGCTGTATTTTTCATGCACACTGGGTCCTGTTTTCATTGAAAATATGGAAGATTTGATTAATCAGAGCACATGCATCTATGATGAAGACCCATCAAGATGTGGGATGGAGGGCAGGAGATTGATTCTAGTGGAGATGCAGGCCATTTACTGATTAAAATATGCTAATAAGTGACTTAAAAGTGAGAGATAAACCAGAATTCAAGACATAGAGTTTCACTCCTGACAGTCTCTTTGGTGTGGGAGAAAAATCGTGACTTTTAAAATACTTCACCTACTATTTTTATTGGCTTCAGGAATTGTTCCTGTGACTTGAGGAATTGTCACTTTCTGGAACATTATTCAAGGTAAAAATGCTAGGAGGACTTTACTTAACAAAAAGTCTCATAATGCTAGAAAACAGAAAACTGTCAAATATTATAGAAATTCAAATTGGTATACTTGCAAGTTATAGTTACAGGTATTTTTCCTTTCTTTTTGCTACATTTATAATTTTTCTTATTTACTAATAAAGTTAAATTTTATTAAATGAAAAGAATTAATAGTAATTAGTTGATTAGTAAAGAAAAGGAATGTATATTGTGTTTAATATATTTGTTTCACAATATTATAGAATTTGTCTACTGCAAGGAAAATTATAGGAATCCTGCATATGTTCAGCTTAATGTAATCATTTCTTGCATTCTCTGGAGCCAATCCAGATACAACAAAATTAGCTCTAATTTTGTGTCTTTTATTTGTTTCTTCTCTGGGTTAAATATGGTTTGGAAAATAATGTGTTAGAAAATTTGAAAATTGTGAAAACCATTGGCTTATTGGAAAGAGTGTTCTATTCAAAGATGAAGTCAGTCCTATCTCTAGTTTGCATTAAACATTTGTTTAATTCCAATCTGTGTCCTGATTTCCTGTCTCTAAAATATGTCCACGAAACATTTTATTTCCCTTATAGAAATTAAAGTTTTTTTTTTTTAAGTTTGGAAATTAATTATTAGAGATCTCTTTATTTATTTTTTTTTCTGACTTCGAATTACTTTTCTGTCGACATCTTATCATTGCTATGATTTCAACTGAGTAATGATATTAATGGATTCATTTATTTACCTGGAATTGTTATCTTTCTGAATGGGTGACATATAAATAATAAGCAATAGTAAAGCAATCAGCCACTAAGAAATCTCTTTTAGAAATTGCTCTAATTATTTATGGTATTTATTTTTAATACAATAGTGCCACCTCTATAAGCATGCTTTACTTTCTTCATTTTCAAATATTTGGCCATTATAACATAGCTTTAAACATTTTTTTTCCCTGAATTGCACAGGTCACTGATAAGCTGAGGTTGTTTTGCTGTGGTGCTTTGGTGGTTTCCAGGTCTGGTAAGTTGTTTAGGTCAATGTCAAAATGCTGAAGAGTTTATAGCAACTTTGATATTTTTACAAATCAAAGAAAAATATTTCTTCCAGACAACTCTGAGAGAACTAAGAAGTTTTACTACACATGAACTTATTAAATGTCTCCTTTGAAATGTACTATTGCCAACGTTTCAACATGCAATGGTAAAGTAAATGGACAATGCTTCTCTATGCAAACATTATTTAAGTGAACTACTGCATTTTGCAAGTCAACAGTATTAAATGCCTTCAAGAATTGTTGTATTATCTTTTTTTAAAATTTTTATATTACCTCTGCAAAGGAAAATGTTCTTTAAAATTCTCCTTTTGAGTTTTCAAACATTAGTTTTTCTTGTCTTCAGTAGATTAAAATGTCTAGTTATAAGAAAATACTGGATTGACTCTATACTTTTGGGGGCCCCAGTGCAAAATGAAAATGAGTGCTGTGCCGTGTTCTAAAGCTATTATGAATTTCAAGCTGGTGATGGCAGAGCATTAAACCCAGCATGAAGTCATAGCACACACATGGAGTTCTGTCTGATTGCACAGGTAACACAAATATGAAGCCTGCGCTAAGCTCATACCCAAATGAATAAATCTTACAGATTCTTAAAACTAAATAAATGAGAAAACGTATTTCATATGTACACTCAGTAATTTGACTGATTGTGAATTAAATTGGCCATGATATTAGAATTTGTGCTCAGGATCTCAATGTACATTTGAATAAATAGTTCTTTAAGAATTATTTTTCAAAATTAAAAAGATTTATCTAAGAAGAGGATTCCTGAAATAAAGAAATTAAAATAATTTATAATTTAATTCTGTATTTAAGGCCATATGATTTAATTATAGAAATAAATATTCCAGGGGCTCCTGGGTGGCTCAGCTGGTTAAGCATGGAGCCTGCCTGCTTCTCCCTCTCCTATTCCCCCTGCTTGTGTTCTCTCTCTATGTGTTAAATAAATAAACAAAATCTTAATAAAAAAAGAACTAATGAAAGTATTGACTTAAAATGCATATATATATATATATATATATTTATATTCAATTACTGATTTAAGTTGAAAGATCAAAATAAAATGTATAATCAAAATTATTCAATTTATTTTTAAATTGTATTATGTCACACTGAACAAATAATATTTGAAAGCAGTAGTTAATGAACATTTTTAAACATGCAAAATGTGTTTTCTTGTTGTATTTTGGAGCCTATTAACAAGGCTGGAGCTCACCACTGATTCACCTCTTGCTTGAACAACCCTGTAATGTGATTTGCAAGCCAGTTGTAATTTCACCCAAAACACATTATGATATACAATGTATTTACTTTCACAGGGTTTGCCCTTCATAATAATTTGTAAGAGAGAAAAGCATTGTTCTTCTTGAACTTTATGGCTGTTCCTTTTGAAGTCACATACATATTTACCTGACCAATCCTTCTTACTCTCTATTTCAAATTATCTGGTGAAATTAATTTGGAATATAATTGATGGGAGGTCTGATCTGAATAAATGTGTATGTTACAAATGCAAATGCACTAATGTATTTTACAGCTATGCTGTTTCAAGAACTGACTTATTTCTATCTGCTTTTTATTCACTTTTAAAATTAGGCTACTGATGCATATTAGAATTTAATTACACCAATTAGTACTGCCACATCAGACATATGATGTGCCTTCAATTAAGAAGTACCTAATGGGTATTAGTACAATTTAGCTTCATAATTAAAGTTCTAAGAACAGCACAAATTAAACATTATGATTACAAAACATTAAAAATCTACTGGTGAAATTAAAGCTGAATATTTTAGCTTCTCCGTTTAAACTGATTTTTAAGAAGAGAATCAGGATTATGTAAAAAAACAATGTTAATATCATTGAAGCATTCTTAATTAAAGTGAAAAAATATGCATGCATATATATGTACCCATAGATAATGATTAAATATTTAAGAAAGTATTGAACATAACATTCCTGTCATCTCTAATAGATATTAAAGGTTATTATTTTGGGGTTTTGTTTTTATTCTTTTTCTCTTTCTTTCTTTCTTTCTTTCTTTCTTTATTTCTTTCTTTCTTTTTCTTTTCCCATAAAATGTTGATATCTGTGGTAGTAGTGAGAACTCCTGCTTTGGGGGTACCTGGGTGCGTCAGTTGGTTAAGTTTCTACCTTTGGCTAAGGTAATAGTTTTAAGGTCCTGGGTTCTAACCCCACAGTGGACTCCCTGCTCAGTAGGAAGTCTGCTTCTCCCTCTCCTTCTGCCTCTCCCCCTGCTTGTGCTCTCTCTCCCTTTCTGTGTTGAATAAATAAATAAATAAATAAGTATTTAAAAAGAAAAGAAGAAAAAAAAAAGAAGGAGGAGGAGGAGAAGGAGGTGGAAGAAAAGGAGAAGGAAGAGAAGGAGAAGGAGGAGGAGGAGGAGGAGATGAAGAGGAATAAGAAGAAGGGGAGGGGGAGGGAGAGAAGGAGAAAAAGAACTCTTGCTTCAGGGACCAGAGATGGCAGACCCAGGCAACCCCAGTTGCCACCACTCTGGTTGTGTGACTATGTTTGTACAGGAACTGCATTTCCTCAAGATGTCCTGGCCAATAACTGAGCATACTGGGGTTACTGGTGGAGGACCTTCTGTGAGAAATAGTGGGACTTTTCTTGTAGAAGACTTTGACTTGAGGACTCCGCACTGGTCTGGCCAAAATTTACTACTATTCCGATGAAGGTTGAGAATCTTCTGTTTCAATTCTTCCTTTTTCCCTTCCACATCGATCAGAATATCATGGCTCTTTAAATCCTCCCTGACCTTATACCTGCTTCCTCTCCTTAAGGCTTAACAGGAACTTCTCCCTAGATGTTTTGCATAACTAAAAAACTTTGTTTTAACTTCTTGGAAAACTTAATAAGTGTCTTATGTGGAATACATACATATATGCATTTAATAACTTTTGGCATTATTTGAACACTGATTTTTTAAAAAAGATTATCTGGACCAAGATACTGAAAAAAAAAAAAAAAACTTGAAGAATATCTTTCTATCTGGATTACTTTGAATTTTCTTCAAAAGAAATAGAATATCATGAAAAGTTCCAAATTGTCTACAAATAGATAATAATTCAGAAAAACCCTAGTACTATATTCAAAATAAGGATTATGGCATTTGTAACTCTCTACTTGCTAGGAAATTCATTTAAGATAAAAATACATTTTTCTTGGGGTGCCTGGGTGACTCAGTTGGTTAAGCAGCTGCCTTTGGCTCAGGTCATGATCCCAGGGTCCTGGATTGAGTCAGACTCCCTGTTGGGCAGAGAGCCTCCTTCACCCTTTCCCACTCCCCCTGCTTGTGTTCCCTTTCCTGCTGTGTCTATCTCTGTCAAATAAATACATAAAATACTTAAAAAAATGTATTTTCCCACAATTTAAATATTAAAAATGAACTAAGACATTCAAAACTCATTCTGATTACTTTCACTGTTTCATGTGAAAAATAGTATCAAAAATTATATCAGCTGATACATTTTATCCATTATTTTAAATACCTTATTAATTATCTTAACCATATACAAATCCTATAAGATTATTATTCCTTTTTATAGATAAGAGAATAAGTCAAGGGGCACCTGGGTGGCTCAGTGGGTTAAAGCCTCTGCCTTCAGCTCAGGTCATGATCCCAGACTCCTGGGATCGAGTCCCACATCAGGCTCTCTGCTCAGTGGGGAGCCTGCTTCCTCTTCTCTCTGTCTCTGCCTGCCTCTCTGCAGGTGATCTCTGTCTGTCAAATAAATAAATAAAATATTTAAAAAGAAAAGAAAGTAAGTCAAAGAGAGGATTAAGTGAATGCCAAGAATTACACTGAAACAGTGTTTTCTTGAGTCCATGAGCACATGTATACTTACCTGAGACACACATATGCATAATATATATATATATATATATATATATATATATATATATATATATATATATAATGGAAATCGTCTATAGAATATTGATGTCTTGGGTATCAAGAAAGGTATGCAAAGTCTTTTTCATATATTCAGCTTCCATTCAGAGCTGGCATATGAGAAAGAAAGTGACTATAGAAATGCATTCATTTTGGGTAGCTAGGTGGCTCAGCAGGTTAAGCAACTGCCTTCTGCTGGGGTCATGATCCTAGGTTTCTGATATGGAGCCCTGCATGGAACTCTGTGCATGGGATGGAGCTCTGCATTGGGCTCCTTGATCAGCAGGGGGCCTGCTTCTCACTCTCCCTTTGCCCCCTCCACACACTCTCATTCTCTCTCTCTCTCAAATAAATAAAATCTTTAAAAATTAAAAAAAAAAAAAGCAGATGCACCCATTTGTCTATTTATTCATTAATTTGCTAAGCCAAATATATGAATCACAAACTTTAGGTGTGTTCAATGTTCTGATAAATAAAACAGATTCTGTGGCTTACAGATTGAGTTAATTCAACTGTACTAATATTCATTTAAAAGGCAGTAGATGGGGGGCACCTGGGTGGCTCAGTTGGTTGGACGACTGCCTTCGGCTCAGGTCATGATCCTGGAGTCCTGGGATCGAGTCCCACATCAGGCTCCCAGCTCCGCGGGGAGTCTGCTTCTCCCTCTGACCTTCTCCTCGCTCATGTTCTCTCTCACTGTCTCTTTCTCTCAAACAAATAAATAAAATCTTAAAAAAAAAAAAAAAAAAGGCAGTAGGTGGGGTGCCTGGGTGGCTCAGTGGGTTAAGGCCTCTGCCTTCGGCTCAGGTCATGATCTCAGGGTCCTGGGATCGAGCCCCACATCCGGCTCTCTGCTCAGCAGGGAGCCTGCTTCCTCCTCTCTCTCTCTCTGCCTGCCTCTCTGCCTACTTGTGATCGCTCTCTGTCAAATAAATAAATAAAATCTTTAAAAAAAATAAAAATAAAAATAAAAGGCAGTAGATGGCAGATCATGCTAGGAAAGCAGTTTATGGGAATTTATGAGGAAGATCTAGAGTAGACTAGAAATTTTCCCAAGACCAAATAAAATAGAATGATTTGCAATACAAATTTGTTTACAGTTATCTTTTCAGTATCTCTTGATGAAAAAAAAAAGTATTTAAAGATCTTAAAGATAATCTAAATCTATAATCATAAAATTTATAAGATGGAATCTACTTTTTTGTTAAAGGCAATCCTGTTAAACTTTGCATCTAATTTTGACTCTTTTAGTTTACTGCACAGTGGTCAACATATGAACTTTTCCTATTTACTTGAAATTTCATCAGGATGTGTTAAGGAAACCATAGTAGCATTCAATGAAAGCTGTTACTTGGTTGCTTATAAATTTATTTAATGTAGGCGATTTTTTCTTTTTTTTTTTAAATTTATTTAGCATTTCCACCCCTATTCTACCTAATTTCTTTCTGTTTCCAGAGCTCGTGTTAAATGAATGTTGAACTTCCCAGATTTATCTTCCAATTAGTCTAAAATGGCATGATTATGTTAGCCTGGAAAGACTAGCCTGGCTGCTTTTCAAAAGTGAGAAGAATTACATGGAAAAAAGTGTAGAAGTAGACAAACTTTTTGAAAATATTGCATGGGTGAAGTGGGAAGAAATGGTAACCTGTTTTAGAATATTGTTAATGTGATAAACAATAAGATCAATAAATCTCATAAAAATCAGTTTGTTGGCTAGATAGCTAAAAAGGATGAAAATGATAACCAAATCTATCTTTCTTAAGTTTTACCCAGAAGGCATTATGCCTTCTCTGGCTTCCTTCAAGTTCATCACCAACAGTATTTGCTAAAAATATTTCCTATGGGAACTCTTAACACTAAGTAGTTTTTTCCTTGTTTTGCAGGTAGGGCCTCTGACATGCTTATGAATAAGACAGGATCGTCTTCATTTGTGCTTTTATTTTTCCAATTTTTTAAAAATTTTTAACATTTCTATTGAGTGAAAAAACCATTAAGATCTTAAAGTGAGTGAATGAGGAAAACCATAAAACACTCAATGGTTAAGCAAATAAACTGAGGGGTGCTGGAGGGGAGGTGGGTGGAGTGATGGGCTGAATGGCCGCTGGGTATTAAAGAGGGTATTTGTTGGAATGAGCACTGGTGTTATATGCAAGTGATGAATTACTAATTTTACTTGTGAAACCAATACTGTATTATATGTTAACTAACTTGATTTTAAACAATATAATTATATATATATTTAAATATATATTAAATATTGAATATATAAAATATTTATATTTTTATTTCTATTTATATCTATATAAATTTTATTTTTATAATACACTATATGTTAACTAACTTGCTTTTAAATAATATATATGTGTTTATAGTTAAATGTCAAATATTAAATACAGTAAATATATATTTATATATAATTATATACTTATGTATAATTTTATATTAATAAGCATGTATTAGATATTAAATATATTGAAATATTAAATATTGTGTATGTATATATTTAAATAATATAGGCATATATTTGTGTATATCTGTATATAATAAAACTATATGTGTATATATTTAAAAAAAAAAAGATCTTACTTATCAGCCTTTCAGTCTTCATATTTGAAGACTCCATTTACAAGTAACCAAAGCTCATTATCAGGTCAGGTCCCATCTTTAAAGATATAGCCTATTAAATGAGTAGACATGTATGAGACGTTCTTTATTTCCCATAGTCCATGGTGTTTTACACATATCCCTTTATCTGAGACTGATACTCTTTCCCTAAGATTATTGGTAGGGTGAAGTAGATCATCTGGGATCTTTATTTGCAGTCAAATGCTCTACCACTGAGCTATATGGGATCTTTATTTGGATAACAAAATATAAAATGACCGTCCTACTCAGTTATTTTCCTGCCAAATGTTCTTAACCAAAAAAAAAAAACACAAAAAAACAAAAAAAAACCTTCTCATTTTGCTGAAAGAAACCATAAGTGACTCTTAATTTCACAAAACAAACTGAGGGTTGCTGGGGGGAGGGGGTTTGGGAGAAGGGGGTGGGATTATGGACATTGGGGAGGGTATGTGCTTTGGTGAGTGCTGTGAAGTGTGTAAACCTGGTGATTCACAGACCTGTACCCCTGGGGATAAAAATATATGTTTATAAAAAATAAAAAATTAATAAAAAAATAATAAATTAATTAAAAAAATTAGTGGGACGAATTTGTAATTTAAAACTGTTGCCTTCCTTGGTAAATTTAGGATACATTTGCCCATTTAGGACCCCAAGATATTTCAAAGAGCATATTAACAGTCACAGATTAACATGATGAAAGTGTCATTGTTGATAATTTATTGGTTACATTTCAGAAAGAGATATGAATATTTCATTTTTTGTAATTTCAGGTTTTGGATTTCAGTCAGAAAGGGAAAATTAAATAAAGTTTAGCTTTTTCATTTCTGTTTCCAAAACACTAGATTTCCTTGTTTTGCTTTTTCTCACTCTTTCTAAAATTACATTCCATAAAGGAAACCATGGATAAAGCTTAGGAATATAATAAAATAGGGACTGGTAAATGACAGCAACAAGATAAATACAGACTATTTGGATCCAAAAATAGACCTTTAACAGCATGCTATCTTTTAAGAAAATAGACAAATCCCAAACACAAAAATCAAGAGTATAGTTGCCTCACATGGCAGATAATGAATGAAAAATAGCTGTATTGACACAATTCACATTCTTAAACTGGAGTGTGTGCTCACATGTGTTCATTCCATCTCACAGGTGAAATATTTAATCAAATACTAATGGTAGAAATAGAATAAAATGAGATAAAATATCTAGCAGCATACTGAAACAAAAAACAAAATTGGAACTGAATATAGGCAGTGTCTTTATAAGGCTTAACATTTCACTATGTAAATAGCTATCTCTTAGTCTAAGAAATTACAAAACCCACACTTTTTTAGGCATAAAAGATTCAATGAAATAAATTAAGCAGTGGTCTACCAAGGACAATTTATAATATCACATAAAAAATAAAATTAAAAATCATAATCTAGAAAAATGAAAATACCTATATAGGATTTATTTAACTTCAAAAGTATAGTCATTAAGCATTTATAATTTTATAAAGCATTTAAAATTTTATAAAATTTATAATTTATAAAGTTTAGAACCTCCTGTGTGATTCTTATTATTTATTATTAGTATGTTTATATTAACTTCACTTTAAAATATTATTTTTTAAAATATTTTTATTTATTTATTTGACAGACAGAGATCACACATAGGCAGAGAGGCAGGCAAAGAGGAGTAAGCAGGCTCTCTGCTGAGCAAAGAGCCTGATTTGGGACGCAATCTCAGGACCCTGACATCATGACCTGAGCTGAAGGCAGAGGCTTAATTCACTGAGCCACCCAAGGGCCCTTAAAATATTATTTTTAAACTTTCATTTGTTTAATCACAATTGCTGCAATTGAGAGAAATGTAAAAGAAAAATATATTTTCAGGTGAATATCAATCTATAAGCCAACAATATACGTTGATCGTCTATTGTAAAATAATGCTATTATAAATGTATGCCCAATTCAGATTATAGATCCTGAGTTATGGTGCAAATCATATTTGCATAAGTTTAATATCATATATTAAAGATAAAAGAAGGATACTAAACAATTAAAATATAAATAAGTATATTACTCAAGTTAATTATTCATTAGATATACCTATGTACTATGGTCTTTGCTGTCTTGAATTAACTCCCCAAAGATTTTAGACTTGAACTTATTTCATCAAATACCACAAAGTCTGGCTCTAATCAAATATAGTACTATAAACACTGTATACAGACACTTTAATATCTTCTAAAATTTCAAGTTTTATATATTTTCATTTTTTGTATTTTATTTTTATCATATTTTCATACCCACACTAAATAATTCAATAAATCTACATGTATCCATCACCCAAATTCAACAATTATCATGGTTTCGCCATACTTGCTTCATGTATTCCTTTGCATTTATCCCAAATTATTTAGAAATTTATATTGTAGAATGTCATTTCTTACCTGCATTATTAAGGCTGTATTTCTAAAAAATACAGATATTTAGTTATACATTTTTTAAAAGGAAAACTAATTTTACTTTATTTGAGACTTTAAATATTGGGGTTTATTTGTTTGTTTAGAGAGGGAGAGACAGAGAGAGAAAGAGAGAGAAAATCGTCAGCATCCTCCACACCCAACACAGAGCTCCACATGGAACTTGATCTCACAACTTTGAGATCATGACCTGAGCTGAAATCAAGACTTGGCCACTCAACCAAATGAGCCACCCAGGCATCCCTTGTTCATTTTTAATGAGACACACTTCCTATATATCCTTTCATTATATATATGAAAATATGATCAGGAAAAATGTCTGACAAAAACCGTATTCAATGAATGATTTTATTTACTCACTAATCTACTAAAAGGAAAGATGACACCAATATTTGTTTTCTTTCTCTAAGTTATTTCATTACGTTTTTAGAGTTTGAAATACTTTAAAGTAGTGCTCATTATTGGTTTCAAGTACATATTTCCTGTTTTCAATCTCTTATATAATCAAGTGTAATAGAAAGGATAAAATAGACTCTGTGATCGACTGCAGAAATAGAATATTTAGTATAATAATAGTAAATGATGCTGAAATCATATTTAAATTGTAAAATATACATTATATAATAATGTAATAAAAATTTAAAATCTCATATAGATTTTGTAGAAAAAACATAAAAACCTTGAATTGATAATCAATGAATTGGAAGTAAAATTATTCATTTGAGGTTTTATTTTTTGCATATTCTTCTTTCCCTAGGCTTTCTGTATTGATATAACAGTGAACAAATTATATACTTTAAAAACCACAGGGTTTGAAGTGAATATAGATGAAAAATAATATAAGCAAATAAAATGTGGCAATTACTTCTAAATTAAGAATAGAAGGAACATTGAGAGAACATATTAGTGAAATGTCAATTTTCCCAGTAGGAGATGAATATAAACTGAGTTAAGGGGCTACAGTAGGTGAGGATAAGGTCATAGAGAAGATAGGAGGCTAGTTCACATAAAATGTTCTAGTTAAAGGAATTTGAACTTCTGGCTTGGGCAATAGACACTATTGATAGTTTAAAGCAGAAGATTGATATTGGCAATTTCCAAGAAATAATTTGGGCAACATTAAAGCAAAGGATCAAAGAAGTTTGACCCTGAGGTAGGGAAATAAGATAGAAGTCTTTAGCAATAATCTAAGTGAAAATTGGATGAAAGTCAAAGCTATTTACCCAGATAGGCTGAGTCAAAATTGATGACTAAGAAGGTGTTTTATTAAGAGTGAAAAGTCCAAAACTGTGGCTTGGATGTCTGACTTGGGTAATGTAGAATGATATATATGTCATTATGTCCAGATGCAGTGAGCAAGTTCTGGCTAATGAAATGTGGGTAGAAGTCATGCAAATAATTTTCAGACTTTCCTCTTAAATTTTCTAGGTCATATGTGGATGTTTTAATAGTTAGTTGTTATCATAATCCATCTTTACAAATACCAAGTTGTTGGAAGTATTGAGGGCTATTGTAACATAAAACTGAAATATGTGGCATTGTCTTGAAGTCAGAAAGTAGGTGGTGAGGAAACTTAAAGATCACAAAAGATCATGGAAAGTGTGAAGATCATTCTTCCCTTACAGAAGTAAGTGGCAGGTAACAAAAACTGTTGTATAGGTGTTTTTCCCAGATCATTCTTCCCTTACAGAAGTAAGTGGTAAGTAACAAAAACTGTTGTATAGGTGTTTTTCCCAGAAAACAAAAGCACAGTTTAACCAAAGAACTTACCAGTCTGTAATACACAGATCATTCAACTCTCTGTCCAAGAGCCTTTCATAATCATCAAAAGCCCAGTGCTTCTATGCAGTTCTTATTCTTGCCTTTCTAAATGAGATTTTAGAATTTTCTTGCCCTTGTTCTCATATAGGATATGGAAGGTAATATCCTGAAACAAATGGGGACTCTTCAGAACCTGATATATGTTATCTTATGACACCCAGAAGCCCAAGGTTTTGTGCTGGATATAGAATGGATGAAAATCTGTGCTCCTTGGGGAGAAGATGGTTGTGTTCCATGTGAGAAGTAAAGAATCAAGTGTCTAAATGCCATCCAGTTAAATTGGACAGAAGAGTTATAACGCACTTTAAGTCCAGCCCTCTAAAAGATCTCATATAATCCTCTATATTTCTCTTCCTTTGTTTTATTGACTTTGAGGGCCACACACTTCAGATGGAGGAGTTTGCCTGGTCCATACATACTTTTGGCCATTGAGTAATAGAAACTTAATGTGAGATTTGGAAGAATATTTATTACTAAAGACAACTTAGTCTATTGTAACTAATATAAGGGATACAAGTTGAGATCATTGGAGGAGCAACAAGTTGGAAATGGTTAAGGATGGGAAGGATAATAACCTAAACTTGGAACATGTGCAGATTGAGAAGACTGAGACATCCATATCAAGTTGCTCTTCTAGGAAAATTGAACATAAATCTAGGGAGATGATGAAATAAACTTTCACTGATCATAGAAAATAAGGAATTATCAGTAAGTGGAAACTATGTGAAGATGTTGAACTAGTTGAGATTGTAAAGTAGCTCTGGTTAGAGTGTGAAGGGGAAGAATCTCATAGCAGAATGCTGCAAATGTTTAATAATGAAGTTCTTGTGGGGCACCTGGGTGGATCAGTGGGTTAAAGCCTCTGCCTTCGGCTCAGGTCATGATCCCAGGGTCCTGGGATCGAGCCCCGTATCGGGCTCTCTGCTCTGTGGAGAACCTGCTTCCTCCTGTCTCTCTGCCTGCCTCTCTGCCTACTTGTCATCTCTATCAAATAAATAAATAAATAAAATCTTAAAAAAAAAAAAAGAATGAAGTTCTTGTTATTAATTACAAAATAAAATATTGAGTATGTGCCTTTAGACTATAACTGGTCTCATTCTAAATACAAAACAGAAACAACCTAAGATCATATTACTTTTAGAAAGTAACACCACTCACTGATTCATATTAAGCAGTTCCGAATATAAACTTGAAAGTATTCACACTTTTTGTTTAGAAAAGCATGAAGATAATTCAACATTTATTTATTTATTTATTTTTTTTTTTGTTATGTTTTTTTTTTTTTTTTATTTTTTATAAACATATATTTTTTATATACATATATTTTTATCCCCAGGTCTGTGAATCACCAGGTTTTATTTATTATTTACTGTCCTGTAGATTGTTGTTACTATGAGGGCAGAGACATATCTATCATGTTCATCTCTCCATATTTAGTTTCTAATATTGGTCCAGGGAGCAGGTTGCAATGTTAAATAGAAAGACCATATTAAAATCATCGAAAAGGTGGCATTTCAGCAGAAACTTAAGAGTAATGAGGGATGCAGCATACAGAAACCTGAGGGAAGAGACCACAGGCAGAGGGAACAGCCAGTGCTAAGGCCTAAGAGAGCCATGTGCCTGGATTGTTTGAAGAAGTGCAAGAAATCTGGTGAGGCTTGAGATGTGGAGTAATAATGATCTGAGAAGCATAATAAGAATCATAATGTTAAAATTTTAAACATCACACTGCCTTTGACAACTCCTGTGAATGAGATGGAGAACCGCTGTAGTTTCCAAGGAGAGAAATGACATAATCTGACCCTCATGTGAAAAGGGTCACAATGGATATTGTGTTCATAACTGATTACAAGGGGGCCATTTTCAAAGAGAAACCCCAATTAGTAATGAGTTTATTCAGGAGGTGGACAGTAGTGATTCCAATTCCAGTGGAGATGGTCAAATTCTAGATTTGTCAAGCTTTTGGGTCTAAGCACCTAGAAGGATGGAGTTACCCATCAAATGGGATGAGAAACATAAGTAGATGTGAAAGGGAGAGGGATCTGGAGATAAGCAATTTATTTTGAGGTGTATTTATTATGAGATGTCTATTGGGTATCTGAAGCAGTGAAAGCCCAAGCAAGAGAATAGAAATCACTGAGAATTAAAAAAAAAAAAAAAAAAAAAAAAAAAGAAAAGAAAAAAAGAAAGAAAGAAAGAAAAAAGGAAAAAAGAGCGAGCGAGAGAGAATTAGTGTAGAAAATGATGGTAGAAATACATTTTTTAAAAGGCTATCAGGAGACAGGAAATCCAGAATTATACAGCAACAAGAAGAAATGCTACCTTCTTTGGATGGACAGGCAAGGTTAGGAGTCCTCATTATTGGAGCTGAAAAGAGGGGTTGCTGCTTGAAACCTATGTAAAAAGTGGACCTGTGTAAAAGGAGTCAGAGTCATGGGAAAAATATAGCTGTTACCAGGGATGACACTATGATAGAAAGGGATTGAGAAAATAGTTAGGTTTTTCCTTTTCCTGTATTTCATCTAACATCTCCATTGTTGAATCCCACCTGAAGGCCAGACTTCAGAAAATTCTGAGATACACAATCTCCACCTGTTAGGGCCTCTGTGTTATAAACTGAGCAAGGAAGAGTGAAAAATGGATTTGAGGAAAAATAGACCATTATAATCATAACATTGAAGTAGAAATGTAAAAGATGCAACTGGATTTATGAGTGTGGAATTCAGGATAGAGATAAGGCATGGAAATATAAATTTTGGAGCCATTAGCATTTAGATTGCATATAAAGCCATTGAGATTGAGTGAAATCACTGAGAAAGCAAGTGCAAATAAATATGAAGGGGAAAAAAAAATGAAGTACTGAGAACTGGGGCATTCCAACATTAAGAGCCATGGGAACAAAGGAGAAACCAGTGAAAGAGACTGAGAGAGAGGGAAAAAAGGGCTACAGACATAATAAGAAACCCAGGAGGTAGATGAAGGAGAAGGTACTGATAAACGGTATCAAATGTTGCTAATAGATCAAGTAAGGTGGAAAAAGAGAGTAAGAAGAAGTACGAGTGGGGCAGAAGCTTACTTAGAATGTGTGAGGAGATTTAAGACAGGGTGAAATGAACAAATATGGGGACAGGGAATATAAATGATTCTTTTGAGAGGTTTTGATAAGGAAGGGATTAAGTTCTCTGGTGGTAGCTGGTAAGAAAAATGTGACAGGCAAAGGTTTTTAGTTGTTTATTTATTTATTTTTTTAAGATGGAAGGACTAAGAGCATATTTGCAGATTTTGAAATAATCCAGTAAAGAGGAAAAATTTGATTACATAAATGATAGGAAAACATTCCTTGAAAGAGGTCTTTTTGTAATCACAGAGAGGTGATGGGTAAGCAAAGAGATTGGCCTCAGATAGGAGCATGGGT
This sequence comes from Mustela lutreola, assembly GCF_030435805.1. Lineage (NCBI taxonomy): Eukaryota > Metazoa > Chordata > Mammalia > Carnivora > Mustelidae > Mustela > Mustela lutreola. The sequence goes on from NC_081290.1 coordinate 79,482,931, forward strand.
ATTTCCTTTCCGGCAATATTCTCAACAGAGAGCAATTTTGTTTCCCAATGGAGCATTTGGGAATGTTTGGAGGGAGTTTTAACTGTCCCAACTTGTGAATGAGGTATTACTGGATTCAAAAAGGAGAGACCAGGAATGGTAGTATATTTCCTATAAGGAACAAGACAACTCTCACCTCCCATCCCCCAAAATGATTATTTGGCTCTTTATGTCAGTAGAAATTATGATAAAAAAATAAAACACTGTCTTATGGTAATATGCTAGACAAGTAGTATGTAAGTTATGATACTGGTATTAAATGTATGTGGCAGTAGGAGCTTGTGTGCAATTCTTCCTGATTGCTTTAATTTTCAGTGACGTAAGAAGCAAGATCATCATTGAGCAGTGAGATTGTAGAAGATGTGAGAGGTTTGAAATTAAAAAACAATTTACAAATAAATCTTATTAAAGAAAAAGTGGTGGATTATGGAAGAATCTTTGGCAACTTGGTTTTCAAGGTCATAGTTTTAGAGAAATAGCAGTCAACATGACTTAGTTTTATGATTTTCTCCAATTGCATTCAGTTAAATGAAAATAGTTTCAGAATTAGTAGAGACATGCATGAAACCAAGGCTATAGTTTTGCCAAGTGAGTCATGGTTAGTAAATAAAAATTTATTTGATAACCAAGGTTGAAATATTTGAAGGGCTTCATGCATGAAAGAATGAAGCATATTCATAGAAAAGCAAATAATTTTTTTTGTGGAGATGATCATTTAACATGTATTAGAAAAGAAATAAGAACTGTGAATTAAATTTAAATTTATGAAATGGGCAGAGAGTAAATGATGTTGAACCTGGGCTCAATGATCAGATAATTATTTTAGAATACTCAGAATTGCACTACAGGGTAGAAAATATTGAAGAAGTTAAATCTAGAAGAAGAAGCAGCAGCAGCAGCAGCAATAGCAGCTAGTTTTAAAATTAATGCATTAGCCCAGATGTGAATTTATGAAAGCATTATCTACAATAATAACAACAGGAATATAGATGAGGACAAGGACTAAAGAGAAACATTGGGTGGGGGAAATCGGAGGGGGAGACAAACCATGAAAAACTGTGGACTCTGAGAAACAAACAGGGTTTTGGAGGGGAGGAGTTTGGGGGTTGTGTGAGTCTGGTGGTGGGTATTATGGAGGACACTGTTACATGGAGCACTGGGTTTGGTGCATAAAGAGTGAATTTTGGAACACTAAAAAGAAATAAAATAAAATGGAAAAAAACCCAAAAAAACAAAAAACAAATCATTGGGTGGAATCAACTGGATTTCATTGCATCTCGTGTTTAACAAGGTGTGTGTGATTTCTGGTCAATATATATTTATGAAATTTTTAACATGTAAAATATTGAGTAGGGGGCACCTAGGTGGCTCAGTGGGTTAAAACCTTTGCCTTCATCTCGGGTCATGATTTCAGGGTCCTGGGATTGAGCCCCCACATCAGGCTTTCTGCTCAGCAGGGAGCCTCCCACCCACCTGCCTCTCTGCCTACTTGTGATCTCTCTCTTTCTCTGTGTCAAATAAATAAATAAAATCTTTTTTAAAAAATTGAGTACAAGTAAAGTTAGCCAAACTTAAACATATTGTTAGGCCAGGTAGGAAAATTCTGTGCAGAAGATGAAGATTCAAGAGTAGCAAGAGAAACGTGGTACCTTTTGACTAATTCTCTCCCCTGACTGGGGCAGGTGCAGGAATGAAACTCCTGGGAAACAAAGACAGGTGATTGGTCTAATGTGTAAATACACTATTGTGGGACTCCTAGAAAATAAACTAAATAGTTTTTGGTAGCAGGAGAGTCTTTATAAAGTGATTTTAGCAGACTATGCAGAGTCATCTAGGATTGCTTATGATAACCAAACTGGGAACCAAAAATCTTAAAGCCATAATTCTCACGAAAGTGTCATGTAAGGTAGGCCACTGTATAAGCATAAAAAGAAATATTCTGTGATTAACAAAACACTCTGTGTAAATAAGGCAATTGAACATTTTATTTATATATGATATCTAGAAACTTGGGACAGAGCTCATTAAATGACCAAAAAAAGAACCTGGGTTCTATACCTGGGGACTGGACCTTTCCCTCCTTCACTAAGATCTCCTTGTATTCTTGAAATTATTGGTAAAGCTCTTACTGAGCAAGATCTCTGATTTGAGAGTCTTCTTCAATGACCCAGTACTTGGTGTGAACTCAGATTAGCACTGTGGGCAGGGCTGTTTCTCAGATCCTCAAATCATTTCCCCAAAGACCTCTTTTTCTTTGTTATAAGAGGCAATGGAAAAATGGAATAAGGCTTGAATTCCAGAATGCTTGGCTACCAATGTAGTGTACAGTGGCCAAAAGTTCGAGACTATTAAGGTGGATAAGTCTTAGCATTAAATAGTGGAGGAAACAGACTGCAATCTGGTAGCAAGGAATAGAGTATGAGGACAAAAGAAACAGAAAATTCTTGTCTAACATTTAATAGTGGAGTAAACAATCTGTAATATTGGATTTTGCTTTACTGGAAGGCTTTATTTTTCTGCAGCTTCTTAGAGAAATCTCATGTCTCCTTGGAAATGATCTAAGCCATAGATTACTCGAAAAACAATTCATGTAACTGAAGCCCATGATTAGGCAATGACTGAATATTGAGGGCATTTTATTAAAGAACTGCACAGTCATCAGCAAAAGATTGGTGGATTGTTGGCATGGATTCTTAAAAACAGAATTCTATATCACATGGGAGGGATTGCTCAAGTTAATCAGTAATCATTAAGTAGACAAAAACTTTTGAAAAGTTGTTTTCAGATACTATGACATCCTGTCTGCTGCTATGGTTAAGGAAGGATTTGGCAGAACTATCCTGAAAAAGATTATAAACCTTCTGCTTTAAGTCCCTTATGGGACACCCCTTTTCACATGAGAGGAATGTTACAAGTCAAATAACCTTACATGGGCTTTCCATTTTCTCTCATCTTAGTGCTGTTGACATAGATGCTGAAAGGTACAGTGAGTGGGGTCAGGTGACACTTTCTTATCTAGATGACGGTCCTATGTATCCTTAGAAGCATTGGTACCCCAAAGAAAGAAAGAAAGGAAAAGAAAAAGAAAGGGAGAAGAAAAAATAGATACAACAGGCAGTGACAGACATTCAGGCTTAGCTACTACACATGGGATTATGTGGAGGAAAAATTGTTGTAAGCACAGTGGAAAGGAATTAAAAATAATAAGAAGAAGTAAAAGCCAGCTCACCAAAAAGAATCTACTTTAAAGCCGAGGGGAAAACAAAAATAAGTTTTCAAAAAAAGCAGTGGCTTTAATAGATTTCCCAATAAGGAATTTGTAGTGTATAATCAGCTTTCTTTCTTTCTTTTTCTTTCTTTTTTTTTTTTTTTTAAGATTTTGTTAATGTATTTATGAGAGACAGAGGGAAAGAGAAAGAGGCTGAGGTAGAGGGAGAAGCAGGCTCCCCAAGGAGCAGAAAGCTGGATGCAGGACTCTATCCCAGGATCCTAGGATCACAAACTGAGCTGAAGGCAGATGCTTAACCAACTGAGCCACCCAGGTGCCCTATTGTCAACTTTCAAATGGGGTTGGTGGGGGGGATTACTAGAGGACCACACTTATCCCCTAGGATATTCTTGAACAGGGCCTGGATTTACTCCCTTAGTTAAAACCAGTAGGAACTTGAAAAAGACTAAATGAGGAGCTAAAATCTGTTCATTCAACCCCCAGTCAGGAATCTAAGACCACATGGTTAATAATTTGAGTGAAGTTACCCTAGATAGTATGCAAACTGTTTGAGAATTGTTAGAATAGAGAATTGGAAGCACAGTAACCCTTGTGGGAAATAAGGATGGTAATCACACATTTTCTAAGGTGAAACCTGGATTGTATGGAAATAACATGAGGGAGGAAAAACAGATTAGTTACAAATTGAAAAGTGTGATTGGAGAGACTATTATGTAGGAACACTGCTTTTACATGACCACAAAATTAGAATTGATATTATATACAAACCGAGTACAGTCATATTTTCCCTTTTCACAGAGCAGAGCGATTAAGGCTAGTTGAGTTTTAATTAACAGTGATAAATGGGATTCTTTGGAAGTGCCCAAACTCTCCTCAGTGGTAAACATTGAGCAGCACAACATTCCAGGAGGCAGTAAGAGGTTACTGTTCTAATTAAGCATATGGTTGAGAAGGAAGCTTTTCTTCTATTTACTCCCTTTTAATAGTTCTGACTGGTCAATAGTAAGGTAGATGGTTCCTGGATTTTAACAGGAGGCTATTAAGGTGGTCATTTGAATACTTCAGTTACACCTGATATGATGAAAACTGTACAGGAAATAAAGTAAGCTGAGAAGCATTGATATGTCCTGAGGAGTGGCTTCATAATTCATGAGAAGAGGGTGAAATGAAAACACAAGGCCCCTTACTCAGAAATTGTTCAGAATTTCAAGACAGCTATGTCTGAACGCTAAACCGATCTTGGCACCCTCCTAAGCATGGACCCCTCCCTCTATGACTCTGCAGGTAACATAACCATGAACCTGGCTGTGTACACCATTACTGACCTGGCTGGGAACCTGGCTGGCTGACCTGGTTGATGTCTTCTTTCCTATTCCGATTCTGTATTCTAGTTAGTCACCATTGAAATCTTGTGGAATGAAAACAAATGTATATTTACTGTCTTCTCATGGATTTTATTTAATTCTATATATATATATATATGTATACATATATTATATACACACACATATATATAATATATGTATACATATATATATATATATATACACACATATATATAAATCTGGTAAAGAGAGATTAATAGCCAATTATAAAAAAAGTTCATACACTACACTCATGCTGTCATAATCATTTCTCTCAGAGGAAGAAGTAGGAGAGGAGTGAAGGGTGATAGCCAACCATATTATAAATATGGCTAATAAAGCCAGCCAAAATTCAAGGCACAACCCAATGTGTAAAATTCCTGATAATTATAATGGAGCAACCAGTAATATTCTTTAAACTCTAAGAATTAATTTTTGTCTTGTAGAACCTGCTATTAAGCAGTAAACTCTGATATTAGCAAGATTGATTATTCATCATTGTGTTTACCTCTATTTACAGTCAGTAGAAATAATTCTGAATGATAATATGACTGTAAAAGTTTCCTAAGGCTGCTGTAACAAATGACCACAAATCAGGTCAATTAAAACAATAAAAATTTGCTCTTTTACAGTTTTGGAGGCTAGAAATCAGAAATAAAGATGTTGGCAGGGCCATATCCCTCTGAAAGCTTTAGAAAAAATACTTCCTTGCACCTTCCTAGAGGCCGCTATTCCCAGTAATCCTTGGTGTTCCTTAGCTTACAGATCCATCACTCTAATCTCTGCTACTATTTTCACACCAAACTCTTTTGTGTATTCTCTCTTCTTTTCATAAGGACTTTGGGGTCATCAGAGGTAGCACCTTCACTAATCTAACTTCATATTAACTAACTACATCAGCAAAAATTCTATTTCCAAATGAGGTGACACTCCTAGGTTCTGAGCAGACATAAATTTGATTGGAACACCATTTAACCCACTATTGTTACTGAACAGAAACAAGCGTTAAAAGTATGATACCATATGTGGAAAACCCAAAAGACTCCACTCCAAAACTGCTAGAACTTGTACAGGAATTCGGTAAAGTGTCAGGATATAAAATCAATGCACAGAAATCAGTTGCATTTCTTTACACCAACAGCAAGACAGAAGAAAGAGAAATTAAGGAGTCAATCCCATTTCCAATTGCACTCAAAACTGTAGGATACCTAGGAATAAACCTAACCAAAGAAGCAAAGAATCTGTATTCAGAAAACTATAAGATAATCATGAAAAAAATTCAGAAAGACACAAAGAAATGGAAAAATGTTCCATGCTCTTGGATTGGAAAAACAAATATTGTGAAAATGTCTATGCTATCTATATATTTAATGCAATTCCTATCAAAATGCAAATCCCTATCAAAATCCCATCCATTTTTTTTTTCAAAGAAATGAAACAAATAATTCTAAAATTTATATGGAACCAGAAAAGACCTCAAATAGCCAAAGGAATATTGAAAAAAATAAAGAAGAAGAAGAAGCCCAAGTTGGTGACATCACAATTCCAGACTTCAACCTCTATTACAAAGCTGTCTTCATCAAAACAGTATGGTACTAGCACAAAAACTGACACATAGATCAATGGAATAGAATAGAAAGCCCAGAAATAGACCCTCAACTCTATGGTCAACTAATCTTTGACAAACCAGGAAAGAATGTCCAATGGTAAAAAGACAGTCTCTTCAACAAATGGTGTTGGGAAAATTGGACAGCCACATGCAGAAAAATGTAGTTGGACCATTTCCTTATACCACACAATAAAATAGACTCAAAATGGATGAAGTATCTCAATGTGAGAAAGGAATCCATCATAATTCTTGAGGAGAACACAAGCAGCAACCTCTTGGACCTCAGCTGCAGCAACTTCTTCCTAAGAACATCACCAAAGGCAAGGGAAGCAAGGGCAAAAATGAACTATTGGGATTTCGTCAAGATCAAAAGCTTTTGCACGGCAAAGGAAACAGTTAACAAAACCAAAAGACAGGTGACAGAATGGGAGAAGATATTTGCAAACGACATATCAGATAAAGGACTAGTGTCCAGAATCTATAAAGAACTGAGCAAACTCAACACCCAAAGAACAAATAATCCAATCAAGAAATGGGCAGAGGACATGAATAGACATTTCTGGAAAGAACACATCCAGATGGCCAACAGACACATGAAAAAGTGCTCCACATCACTCGGCATCAGGGAAATACAAGTCAAAACCACAATGAGATACCACCTTACACCATTCAGAATGGCTAAAATGAACAAGTCAGAAAATGACAGATGCTGGCGAGGATGCAGAGAAAGGGGAACCCTCCTACACTGCTGGTGGGAATGCAAGCTGTTTTCCACTCTGGAAAACAGGATGGAGGTTCCTCAAAAATTTGAAAATAGAGCTACCCTACAACCCAGCAATCACACTACTGGGTATTTACCATAAAAGTGTAAATGTAGTGCTCCGAAGGAACACGTACACCTGAATGGTTATAGCAGCAATGTCCACAATAGCCAAACTATGGAAAGAACCTATATGTCCACCGACAGATGAATGGATAAAGAAGAGTGGTTATATATATATATATATACACAATGGAATACTATGCAATCATCAAAATAAATGAAATCTTGTCATTTGCCATGATGTGGATGGAACTAGAGGGTATTATGCTTAGCGAAATAAGTCAATTGGAGAAAGACAGCTATCATATGATCTCCCTGATATGAGGAAGTGGAGATGCAATGTGGGGGGTTTGGGGGATAGGAAAAGAATAAATGCAACAAGATGGAATCAGAATGGAGACAACCATAAGAGACCCTCAATCTCGCAGAACAAACTGAAGGTTGCTGGGGGGAGGGGGCTCAGGAGAGGGTGGTGGGGTTATGGACATTGGAGGAGTGTGTGCTGTGGTTGAGTGCTGTGAAGTGTGTAAATCTGGCGATTCACAGATCTGTACCCCTGGGGCTAAAAATACATTATATGTTTATAAAAAATTTAAAAATAAATTTTAAAAAAGTGTAAGATTAGGTGATAGCACAGACAGTAACATTAGGTCCTTATGATCAAGGCAATCTATCAGACATCAGAAAATACTCCAACTAGAGCCCTTTTGAAATGAATTTAGTGGGGCCAGTAGGTCAAAATTCTCGGGAATCTGGCTCAAATTGCACCTCTTGCACCTATTGATTATGATCCATTTGAAAGATTTATATCAGTGCGTGGGATGAAGCAGTCAATGTCAATAGGCAAGACAAACTACATAATTTGTGTGGCCCAGTGAAAAATGTAAATGAAGGGTTTGTTGCTCAAAAATTATTAAGAGTTCATTTTGTTAAATCATTGTTTTCGGAGACTAATGAGAAGTAGGTCACTAAATCCACGGGATCATGGGCTAGTAATGAGGGAATGAGGGAGAATTCATTAACATATCTTTCCCATCTCTAAAACTTGTATTTTGTTTCACTTTTAGTGGTGGTCCTAAAGCCAAATTAAAATCTATGTATATCGCAGGAAAGCTGTATCAGTGACCAAGGCATGATATCTATGACATTGACTTTGACAGTCCATGTTGCATAGAGACATTTATGGTGGGTCTTTACTTCCTCCCATGAAGCCAGATTAGGGCTTCAGGTGAATGCAGCTTCAAAACTAAACAGGGGAGAAATCCCCTGAGGGTTGTCAAACCCTAAGACATTTGTTTGTATGTGCTAACAAGGCTCTTGTTATTGGCTCTGTGTATAAACATTATGTGTCAAAATTGTAAAACCTTATATTGGGAGAAAGTGTGTGAAAATAGAATGGAATTATAGTAGTTGGGAAAGATGTTTACAAGTAGATTACATTGCCATGGAGGGAAGCACACAGTATTTCTACACAAGCAGCTCAGAGAGAGGGTATAATATTTAACTCTCTTTTGTCATTCTCCTTCAAATGGCCCATGTTGATGGAACATGGCCTGTTTACTACAAGAAGAAGGAAACCTTACTGATTTGAATGTGTTACCTATAAAATTTGGATAAAATAAATGACAAAGTGCCTTCTTTTGGGGAGGTGAGCACACTTACCATTCAATTTGCAGGCTTTGTTTACACACACACACACACACACACATATATATGCACATTTTTTTTCCAGAAAATACTACCAATCCAATGAACTGTATAGAACAGAAGAAGCTATACAGCAGAATTTAGGTACCACATGTGACCGTAAATCAAGATAATGCATTGCTAAAATAGCTCCCTGAGTATATGGAAAGCAGATAGTGGCAGCCTACTTGGTGTATCACAGCTTGATCTCATCTGTTCCTTTAAATATATCAGTATGAGATTAAGAGTCGGGGGGAGGGGGTTGGGGAGAAGGGGGTGGGATTATGGACATTGGGGAGGGTATGTGATTTGGTGAGTGCTGTGAAGTGTGTAAACCTGGTGATTCACAGACCTGGGGATAAAAATATATGTATATAAAAAATATATGATTATAAAAAATAAAAAATCAAAAAATAAATAAATAAATAAATATATCAGTATGAATGTGGATGAAATTAATTTAAAGAATGCAAAAATGGGACCCAAAAATCCTCAGGGATTGGGCATTTGGGTGTGATTTATTGTACTGAAATTACAAATACCTCTGCTCCTGGGGCGCCTGGGTGGCTCAGTGGGTTAAGCCGCTGCCTTCGTCTCAGGTCATGATCCCAGGGTCCTGGGATCAAGTCCCGCATCGGGCTCTCTGCTCAGCAGGGAGCCTGCTTCCTCCTCTCTCTCTCTCTCTGACTGCCTCTTTGCCTACTTGTGATCTCTCTCTGTCAAATAAATAAATAAAATCTTTAAAACAAAACAAAAAACCAAATACCTCTGCTTCAGAGGTACACAGGGAACATTTATGGGGAGCCTTATGACACAACTATATTGTATTTGGTGATAGACTATACTTGATTGGGAGTCTCATGACTCACATTATTTTGGGGAGCAGACAAATCTATACATACTTAATTAACATGTAATCTCAACAATGTGTGGCATATTAATCAGCACTGACTAGTCTCCCTGTGCCAAATATTTTGCAAGAATTACAAGAGTTGGTTATGGGATATGGAATCTCCTTGAAGTATTTTTCCATGAGCCCCATAATTATGATATTTAAAACCAAAACCAAAACCAAACCAAAACAAAACAAAACAAAAACTTGGCAGTTCAAATAAAGACACTAGAGAGAGTTTGTTTATAGAGGACTAGCTCTAGAAGGAAATCAGCCTGGGTAGAAGACAAAATTCTAATTGAATGCACTGAATGAATAATGACTCTTCCATACTCATTAACAAGGCTGGGATTAAGTTTATACCTTCACTCAGAAAGAACTATTGGATATTCTAATCACTAAGAAATATAATGTCTTTAAATTTCAGTGGCAGGAATGCATAAAGAGCTAAGGCTTAAAGAACTAAGAAGCTCAAATCTTAGGAGAAGTAGTAAAATCAGGAAAACTTTAACATATGTTATGGCTGGTTATCATAGAGCACTGTGAATTTTAGCGTTACTCTCTGACAGCCCATGTCATATGAATAAAAAAGGAGTTTTTTTCTGTGTTATGGAATTAGTGGAATCAGATACGTAAAGAATAATTCTTTGATATCTGTGGGATGTGGATGAGGGATTGATGGTCTCTATTTTATAATGGCCCATGAAAACCAGTAAACCAGTGCCTGTAAAAACCCGAGATACTTCCAGGATATGATATGTCTATGAACCATATAAAATACAAATTTAATGAATATGGACTTTTACTTACCATTTCAATCACTGGGAATATATGATATGTAGCAAAAAGTTACTTTTTCTGGAAGGAATACCATTTTCACTTAGGTAAGGTGTGTCAGGTATTACCACAATATGTTTGTCACAACAAAATTGTGGCTCATAATTTCATTGACAGAATTAAATTCATATTTACATAAAGGATGATTCCCAAATGAAAAAAAAAAAAAAGTTGTAGGAGCTGGTATGAAGATCCCAACTTAAAGTGAAATCAACAGAAACTATTTTTTTCTTTTTTTTTAATTTCTTTTCAGTGTAACAGTATTTATTGTTTTTGCACCACACCCAGTGCTCCATGCAATATGTGCCCTCCCTAATACCCACCACCTTGTTCCCCCAACCTCCCACCCCCTGCCCCTTCAAGACCCTCAGGTTGTTTTTCAGAGTCCATAGTCTCTCATGGTTCACCTCCCCTTCCAATTTCCCTCAACTTCTTTCTCCTCTCCATCTCCCCATGTCCTCCATGTTATTTGTTATGCTCCACAAATAAGTGGAACCATATGATAATTGACTCTCTCTGCTTGACTTATTTCACTCAGCATAATCTCTTCCAGTTCTGTCCATGTTTCTACAAAATTTGGGTATTCGTCCTTTCTGATAGAGGCATAATACTCCAAAGTGTATACAGACCACATCTTCCTTATCCATTCATCCATTGAAGGGCATCTTGGTTCTTTCCACAGTTTGGTAACCGTGGCCATTGCTGCTATAAACATTGGGTACAGATGGCCCTTCTTTTCACTACATCTGTAGTGAATTGTAGTGCAATTGCAGGGTCATAGGGAAGCTCTATTTTTAATTTCTTGAATCTCCACACTGCTTTCCAAAGTGGCTGCACCAACTTGCATTCCCACCAACAGTGGAAGAGGGTTTCCCTTTCCCCACATCTTTTCTAACACATGTTGTTTACTGTCTTGCTAATTTTGGCCATTCTAACTGGTGTAAGATGGTATCTCAATGTGGTTTTAATTTGAATCTCCTTGATGGCTAGTGAGGGTGAATATTTTTTCATGTGTCTGACAGCCATTTTTATGTCTTCATTGGAGAAGTGTCTGTTCATACTTTCTGCCCATTTTTTGATATAATTATCTGTTTTGTGTGTGTTGAGTTTGAGGAATTCTTTATAGATCCTGGATATCAAACTTTTGTCTGTACTGTCATTTGCAAATATCTTCTCCCATTCCGTGGGTTGCCTCTTTGTTTTGTTGACTGTTTCCTTTGCTGAGCAGAAGCTTTTGATTTTGATGAAGTCCCAAAAGTTCATTTTTGCTTTTGTTTCCTTTGCTTTTGGAGACATATCTTGAAAGAAGTTGCTGTGGCTGATATCGAAGAGGTTACTGCCTATGTTCTCCTCTAGGATTCTGATATTTTTTTCAAATAAAAACTATTTTAAGAAAACTATATATTTAATTAAGTGCTCCCACAGATACACAAGAAACAATTAAGATAACTGAGGTTCATGGGCGAAAAAAAGTAATTGAGTTGTAAATGGACTTCAAAAGACCTCTAAAAAGAGATGTTAACAAGTAACATTCTTTGTAGAAGGAATTCCTACTCTATTGGATGATTCAAATAAAAAACAGAGTGTTAATCTGGTTAAACAAAATATTGTGGAAAATATTATAAGACAAATAATGAACATATATGGGAAATATTTGGTCCTGAGATGTTGACCAATGTCTGAAGGTAGATTAAAGAGTAGAAGATTTAAGTGCTAATCTGTGATTCTCACCTACTACTGAAGAGAGACTCTCTTAGGACATAAGGAAAACATGTGACACAGAGTGATTGTGTAAACATGCTACTGATACAGATCCTGGAAATCAATCTGGATATTTTTCTGCCAGCAGAAGAGTGATTATCTATGAAATACTTTTAGCAGAAAGTGACCTGTTGTTTACAATTGCTTATGGTTAGCAAAGCTGTGATTCATGTATTTATGGGACGTGACTCCCTGCAAAATAAATGTTACATATACTACACAATTCTCTGGTAAAATACAAATATTTGATGTCTGAGAAGGTCTCTCCATATAAGTGAAGTGTCCACTTACCTCCCTAAAAATCTCTTTACTCTGTCTGGGCAAGGGAATATCTGTTGGAAACTCTAAAAGTTTGAAAAATCAGAGTAAGATATCTGAACCAATCCTTGTTTGGCCAGTGTCTAATGATTACCTGAATTCCTGAAATTACTAATAAACCTTTATTTTCTGTATGATATAAGATTAATGAACATCTAGCTTCACCATTAAATCATTTTGTATTACCCCAAGACATCACATCAATGTAAAGGAATGAGTCCAGAAACCTCAAAAGATTTCAGGGACTCAGAGTAGACAAGTGAGAGAACCTATAGGACTTATAAATGTAGGAGGAAAACTAGGAAGTAAAACTGTAGAATTAAAAGGACAGAATTTTATGAAGTGGACTATAGCAAGTCAGGTAAAATAAATAAATAAATAAATAAATAAATAAATAAATAACAGTCTCTCTAAGTAGTCATGGTAGAGTATAAGGGCTAGAAGAGAGTTCTCAGTGGCTAGAGGAATAAATACTACTTCATATGAGAGAGTAAATATTTAAGATTCTTTTGAGAAGCCTAGCTGTTCAAGAAAAGAGTATGACAGTAAAGAATAAGAGCTAAGGAGAATTATATGGAAGGAACTTAGGTGGATCCATATTTGGTGGGTCTAAGCCATATTCAACTTTGAGAATGGGGTGAGGTTCTTCAGGAAAGTCAAACCAGAAGCTCAAAGTGAAAAAGGAATAATGCAAATGAGGTATCTTGAAACTTAAATTTCTGGAGTTTGGACAAGGGAAAAAAGGTTCATAAACACACTCTGTGAAGGGCAAGATAGGAGACATTTTAGGTTTGTGGTACATGCAGTCTGTGTCCTAATACTCAATTCTGCCTTTGTAGTGTTAGGCTCTAGAGGCAATATGTAAACAGGTGAGCGTGGCTGTGTTCCAATAAAAGTTTATTTATGGGACCAGTGGCAACTAGGATTTGACCCATTGACCCGTTGACTGGAAAATATTAATAATGCAATGAGATCCTAGTAGCAGTGTAAAGGGATTATTTATGAACAGAGGAGAAAAATATTTCCCTGTATTATCTCATTAATGAGATAGGAAGGAGAAAGTTAGGGACTGATACAAATTTAAATAGACAAATGTAAAATATGGACATTAATATTACTATTGGAAATAGAAGACAAAGTCCATCTGCTCAGAATCAAGTGTGAACTGGATAATTTGAAAATTTGATGAATGTTGGAATATTAATAGTACAAAAAATGAGAAAAACAGTTATTCAAAAAGTCAAGTAATTTCAAGTGATAATATGGAAAAGTAATCCGGACACAGACTTTGTATCATTCACTGAAGTATCTAATCCAAGAAAGTAAACTGTATCTCATGAGAGAGAACATTGCTCAGACTCTTTTATTTTTAAGACGTTCTCTGAAGTTTCTGAGTGCTCTTTTCTAAGTAGTTTCATAAGTGTATGTAAATGCAATATGAAATAAGGTGACAAAACAGAATATATTAGCAGAGACTTGGATTTTTAATGCTGTAATAAATACTATCAAAACAAATAATTTATTTTAATTCAGATTAGTAATGCAACATACATTAATTTTAACCTTTGACTGAATCCACAATCATGTGAAAAGTAAATATTTCTTTTAAGTTTTTTAAAAGACTAAGCAGATGTAGAATATTTAGCTCCAAAATAATTGGGAGAACTTCATAATGTCTTATAATTAAGTTGCCTTTAAATGTGCCTGAACCTTCAGGCAAACATCTGTGGTATTTGTCTCCACATGTTCCAGCATGATGAGGTGATTTGAATTCAGTAACAATTTTAATAGCTTAAGTTGAAACAAGATTAACCTAAGGGAATCTAGTGGAAATGCATTCAGGAATGTAAGTATTATCTCTATGTCTTTCATGAATATTGGCTATGCTGATGTACTAAGTAATTGTTCCAGCCAAACACTTTATGAAGACAAATGATTGATATAATGGATGACCTAAAGATGCCCAAGAGCACAGGAAAACAGAAATACTGCTATCTGAAGAGGCATGTATTCTTATGTCCGTAATTTGAATATAAAATTTGAATGTAAAAATTGTGGCTGAAAATACTCTAAAGATCGCAAGGAATTGCATTCAAACTAGTGCTATAGCATCCATTCAAAGCATCTGAAGCCATTTGTCTTCCTGTATTGCACCCAATGTAAAGCTTTTTCACACAGAACTAAACAGAAGTGAACATCAGTAACACTTCCAACATGCATACATTTTGTTCTAAAGGAACAGCTGTTACTTGATGAAAAGTTGATGAAAGATGCCCAGCATTTTTTTTTTAAGTTATCACCCAAATAAGAATTGTGGGAAACCAGATGTTAAAATTGAGAGTAGTCTTTTTATTTCAGTTGAGAGTGTTATAAAAATGTTAATAAGGTGTTTTTATGTCTATTACATGGTGATGTTTGACATTTCTGTAGACTGGTGTTACTGGCATTAGATCGCTGAAGAGTAAATAAAGAGAGCGGAATGCTCTCTTGTAATCGGAGTAATGAGCTAGAGTGGAGATAGGTGACATGCTTTTGCAGATAACTTATAATGAAAGCTTCGAAACACTAATATATTTTCTGTGCTGAGAAATAACTACTCATTATTTAACTTAATAATTATCATCTCAACCAAAGAAACTGTACCGCTTAAAACTGCCTACATATCTGAAGGAGACCATGATTTCTCATTACCTGAACACATTACTAACCATGTGCATCCCATCCCCATTAGTTTTAACAGGTTTCTATCAGCCACTTACTGATTTATTGTGTAAATTCTTTTAAGTGCATAAATAATACATTCTCCTTATAGACAATTAAAACATTTCAAAAACAAAGCCTCATTGAATAGTATTGAAACCAATTTCTTCTTCAGAGATGATCATTGTTTCCAGTTTAATGTGTGTTTTTTCCTAATAAAACCAGAGCATTTATAAATGCGTGTACATTTGTCTGTCGAAAATATGCACAATTAGCTTTCTTGTGTGTGCTCTCCTTAATGAAGTGCTCAATATTGGTCAATTTAATATGTCCTTTTATTATGTTCTGCAATATACTTTAGAAATCTTACCATGAAAGTAACACTGAGATTAAAGTTAATAACATTAAAAATGTGAGACACAGGTGTCTGAGTCTTACTGTGGACTGGTCATTAAGTATAGTATATGGATTATCTCAATCATCAAGACAAATCAATGAAACTGGTAATGTTGTTATTCCATTTTACAAAAGGGCGGGGGAGAAGTGAGTTATTTTCTCAAGGTTAACACACAAGGAACAAATGATTTAAATAGATAGTTCTCACTACAGAGACCAAGTCGTTAATTGTTACACAAAATGATAGCATTGTAGTCTGCATAATGAATAAACCATTTTTGTTTAGTCATTCTTATCCTGATGGATACTTAAAGTTCTTCTAATCACAGTACAATACTGCAGTCAACTTTTTACATGGTTATCTAGTGGAAAGGCTGAGCCTTATATTTATTATTTATAGACCTAAGAATACATAAGAATTTCTAAGACAACTCCCAGTTATACATTTAGAAGAGCATAGTTTGAGCCTTCTCATATCCTACATCCTCAAAAACCTTGTTAAAACTTCATATTGCCAATCTCATTGAGGGAAAAATAGTATTTAGTTTTAATTTGTTTAACTGATTAGTGACGTTAGGCTTATTTCATATGTTCATCATTTGTATTTCCTCTAATTCAGAAAGGCTGTTCATATCTTTTGCTTGCCTTTCCATTATGCTGAGTCTCTCCAAGAACTAGTTTAAGAGTCAGTTCTTCCAATGAAACTTTCCTGATTCCCCCAATTCAAAACAACCTTTTCCTCCTTTATTTTATATGATATTTTTACTACGAATTGTCCTATGGCATCGCATTCTACTTTTTTCCATAATTGTTATTTCCATATTATCTAATCTCCCCTTTCATCTCCTTTAGGTAATAATTTGTCTTAATTAAGCTCTATGACTCATATAAAAATTAAGGAAAAATAAAGTAATGAAAAGTTTAGTTAATTTAGTTTTTTTTTCGTATACCACCTACTAACATATAATTTCAAGCATATCTTATTTTGAAATAGTAAAAGCAAACTGGAAAAATTAATTATCCTTTTATGATTATTTAGACTCAGAAAACTGAACTGTTGTAAATAATGAGATAAATGAGATTTACTCTATCCATATTCTTAGAACAATTCATCATATATTTAGAAACTTCACTAATTTCTGTCATTCAAGAGAATTTTTAAAAATTCCTATCTATTGGGGTATCTGAGTAGCTTATTTGGTTAAGTGTCTGACTCTTGATCTTGGTTCAGGTCATGATCTTGGGGTTCTGAGATCAAGCCCCAAACTGGACTCCACACTCAGTAGAGAGTCTGCTTCTCCCTCTCCCTCTGCCCGCTTCCTCTGATCATGTTCTCTCTCCCTCTCTCTCAAATAAATAAAAATCTTTTTAAAAAAAGTCCTGATTTTCATTAAATTATAAAGAGTAATTAATTTAAAAATTCTTGAAAAGCTCATAAAAAAGCTTTAAAAATGTCTTCCATTATTAAAAATTATTATGGGGTTCTCATATAATTATTATTTGGCTTATTCATTTAAGTTTTTTCTGCATAATATTATGACAAATATAATTTAAGACAATAATAAGGCGAAATAAAAACAATTCAGATCTTTAAATCGTTTTCAGGATAAAAATAAGGATCGTCTGAAAATTTCCACCAAATAACAATAGATTCTGTCCTGTGGTGGACTCTTCAGACTCTCAGGTTTTAAACATTTCCCCAAGTGATTTAGAACTAGTGATTACAATTTACTTTGGACTTTTGAACTTTGAGGGTAACAAGGGGTCATGAGCACTGCTTTGGAAGCTCCAGAAGTAATGGTATGTCTTCTTTGAGTTAGTGTCTTATTTATTAGAACCCACAAATAATAGGAGGAAATTCAAGGATATGAGCACTGGAATACTACATCTTCTATGGTGCTCATTGGTAAATACAGAGAAGCAGTTTAAATTTGTGATCATTGTCCCTAGCTCAAGTTCTCCAAGTGTTTACTTTTTGCTCCTCGGAGGAATTCTGCTCATTTATGTTTAGAAACACCAGTGTTGGGGCATCTGTGTGGTTCAGTCAGTTAAGCGTCTGTCTTAGCTCATGTCATGATCCCAGAGTCCAGGGATCAAGCCCTGCATTGGGCTCCCTGCTCATTGGAGAGTCTGGTTTCCTCTTTGCCCCTCCTCTGCTCATGTTTTCACCCTCTCTCCCTCTCTCTCTCTCCTCAAAATAAAGAAATAAAATCTTAAAAAAAAAAAAAAAGAAGAAGAAGAAGAAGAAAAAGAAGAAGTGCTAGTGTTTTAAAAGTCTGTAAAGTATTATTAACCAGGAATAGCTTCTGAAAAATCAGGGACATGTTGTTAATGATCTCAAAAGACAATTCTCTCATACAGTGTTTCTTGGGGACATTAGTTTCTTGAGAGAGAATGAAAGAAAAAATGATATTCACATTTCAAAAAACTGGGCGGAATTATATAATTTAGCTTCCTCTTGAAAATTCAAAAAGAACATATTAACAGTTTTAAGGCAAAGCAATCTCTGTTTAAGCTAGTTTTAAAAAACAAAAACAAAAAATCATACTTAACAGTGGAAATCTTTCCCCCACACAGGATTGTACTTTTAGAATATAAAGACTTGTCCATATGATTTCTTAGGTATGGCAAATATGGTGAAGATATTTTTCATGAAATGGGTTATAACTATATGTGATTTCTTAGAGGAGCTGAAAAAATAGCTTGCCTGGTAAATATTCATTCTTCACATGATCAGTGCTGTTCCCTTTGGAAAATAGGTTGGTATCTTGCCCATTTATTTTGGTGTTCTTTTCCCATTATACTCAGCCATATTTGTGCACCTCTTCCCTTTGGTTAAGGTTGACATTTTACATAAAGGGCTTTGGCATTCCATAACTCTGGAACCAAATTCCAACTGTGCTGCTGATTAGCTGTGCAAAAAAAAAAAAAGCGAGTTTTTGAAACTCTCATTTGGTTTCCTCATTTGTAAAGTAGGGATATTAATATAGATTCTAAAGGAGTAGATTAAATGACATTTTAAACAGAAATAAGTTTATATAATAATTGTTACATTGAAAAACTCAGTAAACCAAGGCTATTATTAATACTATTATTATTAACATTTCCTAGACATGAAGGCTGATTTAGCTTTTACAGTCAAGTCAGAAGAATGCTTAATTTTACACACACACACACACACACACACACACATTCTTTTTTTACTAAAAATGTAAAAAATGAATTAATTAGCCACCTTGTATGCTCTTTTTCTGATACACAAAAAAATGGCACTATCTTGCTAGGCACTGTTAGACAGGCTGTGTAATGGGCTAAACAAAAGCTATTCATAAAGTTTTATCTATTTTTTTCATTCAGTAGGCTATATTATCCATGCATTGGTGGAGGTGGCCATGTAAACAGGGGACATATAAGTGGATGTCACAGAGGGAAGTCCAGAAAAACCTCAAAACAGCAGCAACTTGTATGTCTTTGGTCCTTTGTCCTTTGCTGCTTCAGGTTTTTCTCATTTTCTTGTCTAGAATGTGGACATCACACATCAAGGTGCTACAGATATGCAATGTTATATGACCCTCACTCTAAGGATGTGCTAATAATGTCATTGCATGGCTATAACTCGAATCTTCAATGTCACATTGACACTGCTCCCTCCCACTCGAAACTACTTTCTCCTGCTTCCTTTGTAGAAGAAAATAAAGCCTTTGTGTTTTAAGGCCACTTTTATTTTAATTTTAGGTTACTTATAGCTGAACTTTGTTTTAACTGAAACTTATATTAATACTTATGTCACGGATTCAGTCTGAAGATGTATTAGATTAAGCACAGAGTTCTGTTCATTCAAAAATGTTTTTAAATGACTGGTAGGACAATGTCATATTTAAGCCACTTTGGTAAACTGAATGTGGTAAACTGAATGACCTGGAACTCTTCAATTACATGAAAGTAAGTGGAGACAGCTGAAAGCTGGTAAATAAATAGATAATTGCAGATTTTGGCCACTTCTCTAAGTATAATAAATATGACAGAAAGGACTAAGTGTGGGAGTAGAGGAAGAGGAAACGATTATGAAAAGGTGATCAGGAAATGTAAGCTAGTGGGTGATATTTGGGGGGAAAAAAAGGATTAGAAGGGTCCAGGTTTGTAAATCTCTAGAGAATATTATTATTTTATTTTTATAATTTTTATTTTTTATATGTTCATTTATTTATTCATTTGACAGAGAAAGAGAGAGAGAGAGAGAGAGCAAGCATGAGCGTGCATGAGCCAGGGGAAGGGCAGAAAAGCAGACTCCCCACTGAGCAGGAGGCCTAAAGTAGAACTTAATCCCAGGACTCGGATATCATGACCTGAGCCAAAGGAAGACGCCTAACTGACTAAGCCATCCAGGCATTCCAACATTCTTCTTTTTTTTTTTTTCCTTTTAATTAATAGTGCAGTTTATTTAATATGTAAAAATGCACAGGTCTTTTGGTGGATCAGAAAACAAAACTCGATTAGTTCCAGTGTAAGGAGTGAGGAGATTGGAAGAAATATTAAAGAGGTAAGCAAATGCCGGATTACATAAAGATTTGTAGAAATAACCAAAAGTTTTTTCCAGTAATTGTATTACTATAATATTATATAATATCACTGTTCCAGTAATATTGCTGACTATTAAATTCACCTGAAACTGATTGGAATGAACCAGTAGATTTTTATTATAGCCATAAATTCCATAGGTCAGGAAATCAGAAAAAGCACAATGGGGATGGATCTTGTCTGTCTCAATGATAGGGTCTCATCAAGGTAGTTACACACACAGCTGGAGGTGACTCACATAGATGTAAGCTGGAATAGCAGAAACTGAAAGATCCACTTCCAAGATTGCTTCTTTTTTTTTTTTTTTTTTTTAAAGATTTATTTATTTATTTGACAGAGAGAGAGATCACAAGTAGGCAGAGAGGCAGGCAGAGAGAGGAAGGGAAGCAGGCTCCCTGCTGAGCAGAGAGCCCGATGTGGGACTCGATCCCAGGACCCTGAGATCATGACCTGAGCCGAAGGCAGCGGCTTAACCCACTGAGCCACCCAGGCGCCCCCCAAGATTGCTTCTTTACTCATGTATCTAATACTTCATCTGGACCATTTGAAGCCAGACAAGATCTAAGTCTATCAGCCAGATTCATAAGCAAGGTCTCTCCGGGTAAATTGGGTGTTTGTCAGCATCAGACCTCTGAATGAGTATTCTGAAAGGACGGAACAGAAGTCACATGGCCAATTCTGAATGGATCTTTAAGGTTATAGAACATTGCTTCTTTGGTATTGTAGTAGTTTAGGGAGTCATAGGTCCTCCCAGATTCAAGGTCAGGGAATTTATACCCCACCTTTCTGTGAAATTAATATTGAAGAACTCTGAAGCTATATTTTATAATGATAGCACTATACCAAATGGGGGAAAATGCAGTATATGTATGTATGTATGTATATGTGTATGTATATATATATATATATATATATATATATATATATATTTTTTTTTTTTTACTGTTCTCCATTCTGCCCAGAAGTATTGGATTTTTACTCTCCTCCAGACCTTGCTAGTATAATCCTTCTTTTTTCTCCATTAAGTCCTATCTCTCAGAAATAATCCTAATCAGTTATGATACCTTAAATTATAAATATATTATAAATTATAAATTAATATCCCCCCACCTGCCTCTCTGCCTACTTGTGCTCTCTCTGTCAAATAATTAAATTAATTTATCTGAATTCTTTTAATTATAACATTTTATCTTCAAATAAAAAAAAATTCTCATCTGTAAGTCTTTATTTATCCAGGGCTTCTAGCTCAGAAACTTTCCTTAAATTAAAATAAGATACTAGTCATAAAACTGACACAGAATTGGAGATAGTTTTTGTTCTTGTTTGTTTTAGAGAGGGAGAAGGCACAGAGGGAGAGGGAAAAATAGAATCCTAAGCAGGCTCTAAGTTCAGTACAAAGCCCAAAGTGGAGCTCAATCTCACAACCCAGAGAACATCACTGGAGCCAAAATTAAAGGTCAGGTGCTTACCTGACTGCCACTCAGGTGCCCTGATAGTTGTTGTTTTCAAGGAAATAATCATTACCACTATCTGTGAAAATGTAGTAGTTGCTTTGTATAATGATTTTTATATTAACATATAATTTTTTCTTCAAATTCTTTCAGTAAGATAAACATTTCTAAATACATTTTTATTTTAAAATGACCTAACTTTAAAACATTGAATCTTTTATCTAACTATAGAACTTAATTAGTGTGCTATATCCACTAAATCAAGTAATTATTCTATATTTGCAGTATTTCATAGTGTTTTGTTTCTATTTATAGTTCCTTCTTTTCCCTATGTGTGAGGAAAAAATATTTTTTCACATCTTAATTGAAGATATTAGAGCTTCTAAGGAGGAATGGATACTTGGACAGAATAATCCTAATTTCAATTATACTTCATGATTGTTGTTATATGGACGGCTTTTAAGTCTCCCAACCCCCCGCCCCCCAAAAAATTAGGCCATATAAAAAGAAGTTGAGTGTCAGGGTATCAAACAGAACCACTGGAACCAGTCATGAAAGATAAAGAGGAAGCATAGTAATATAATTCCTGAAAAATTATAGTATGATACACGAACAGAATTTGTTCCTTTTTTTTTTTTTTTTTTTTTTTTTTTTTTTTTTTTTTATTTTTTATAAACATATATTTTTTATATACATATATTTTTATCCCCAGGTCTGTGAATCAACATGGAGGCTTAAGTGGGTAGAAGAATAAATGAAACAAGATGGGAATTTGTTCCTTTTGAGTTTCAGAAATAATCTTGGAGTTTAAGTACAGAGAATACTATCAGGAAAGAGGCATTTTGTATGATCTAAAAGTTCTTTCTAGCTACATTCATTTTCATACTTCAACTCTCATTTTTATGTTGACAATTCCTTAATAACTATATTTATCTTTTTTTCTCTGTATAGGTTTTTTTTTTTTTCTCTGTATAGGTTCCATTTGAAAATGGAAATTCCCTTTTAATATATATCGAAGCAGAACTTGTTGAATTTGTATTCAACAAGTTCTGCAGCTCTTTCCTCCCCATGTCAGACATTGCTATTACTATTGTTTCCATCTATTGGATACATTGAGTCAATTAATGAATCATTTATGTCTCTTTTACATATTTTTTCATGAGGTTTCCCTATTTTCCAGTACCATTGTGTGTCACCTCAAATATAAAAATTGCAGTTATTTTGCTTTCCTTCCCTCCAAATATACCTATTCCATTTAATCTTACACAATTATCTCAATGAAAATTATTATTGTGTTCACAAACTTTCAAAGACTTTCCACTGAATTTTAACAGAATATAATAGATAGTTACTTTGGTAGCGTGTTAATGCATAACAAAATATGTCAATCATCTGTTCTTCCTTTTTTAAGTTAATATATCATTAAAATTTTCCACTTCCAATTATGAAATATTTCAAACTTGCCAAAAAAATAGACCCCCCCAAAAAAAGAACTTTCATCAGTTATATAACCATAAGCAAGATTTTACTATAATAAATACTACTGAAGATAACTAGTGGCTAAGATTTGAAGTTTATGTGTATATTTTTGTACATTTAACAGTATAGTATTTATAAAGATAGAGATATACAGAATATTTATATATAATATAGTGTTGTTTATATCTTCAAAATTAAAATAAATATACTATTTTCTATGTATTACTTGAAATGAACTTTCTAATCTCACTATTATATTTTGAGATCCAGTCATGATGATAGTTGAGTATCCTCTTCTGTTAAATTTCTATATCTGATTTCATCAAATAAATAATAAGTATCATTTTCATCTTAAGAAATGTTAAAGAACTATTTTAAACATTAAAAACTGTGCTGCAATGATTATTCATGGTCTCCTTGCTTGTACATATCAGGGTTTCTGTAAGATAGGCATAGAGCAGGCAGCTAAACTTTGTGTATATGAGTCTTCAGTCTTTCTAGGTATTGCCAAGTAGTTTACCCGAATAGTTGTATAAATTTATCTTGCCATATAAATGTTTGTGTTCTTGTTTTCCCACAGCCCATCAACAATGAGATAATTTCTCAGGTGCTAAGTTTAAAAAGTAAGAATGATAAATGTGAGTACTTTAAAAATCCAATTTGATTAAATAAAATATATATTTTTTTATTTTTTTAAAGATTTTTGTATTTATTTGACCGAGAAATACACACAAAGAGAGGGAACACAACCAAGGGGGAGTGGGAGAGGGAGGAGCAGACTTCCTGCCCAGCAGGGAGCCTGATGTGGGGTTTGATCCCAGAATCCTAGGATCATGACCTGAGCCAAAGGCAGCCACTTAATGACTGAGCCACCCAGGCACCCCTAAAATATATTTTATATTTTCTTTAAAACTGACACAATGTGTTTTTCACATTAGAAGTTAGTAAAATATTTGGATACAATTTATAACTTTTTAAATATATTAACCAACTGTGCCATTGCTGTTTATTGAATAGATACTAATTTTCCTACTAGATATGAAATATGTACATAAAGTACCAAAAGTCTTGTATCTATTTTTTATTTCCCTGTTATGCCCCTATAGTCAAATTCTTCATCTCTGAGTCAAAGTCACACTGTATAATTACTACAAATTTATAATCAATGTTTATTGACTAGATATTCAGTGTCAGCATATGAGTTTGCGAAGGCGGCTGACAAATTACTACAAATTTGGGCGCTTAAAGAAACAGAAACAAATTTTCTCATAGTTCTGGAGATATGAAGTCTGAAATCAAGGTGTAGTTGGTAACTATCTTTCCAAAAGCTGTAGAGGTGAATCTCTTGATTCTTCTAGTTTGAGATAATCCCAAGGAATTCATTGGCTTGAGACTGCTTAATCACCAGTTCTGCCTCTATCCTCACAAGGCCTTCTCCTCCTGTCTACTATGATAATGTGATGCTTTCATATACATATAAACTGTGAAATTATTACAATCGAGGTAATTAGCATATCTATTACTTCATGGTTTACCTTTTTTTATTTTTTTTGCAGTGAGAACATTTGAGATCTACCATCATAGAGAATTTTAAATATACATCTTATTATTAACTTATCTTAAATATGCAATACCTAATTATTATTATGAGTGATACTTTCCTAGTTATGTACACTATAACATATTTTATCTTTATGAGTTGTTGCTGTAATTATTAGTGTTATATTTTTCTAATAGCCAATGATCATTTAGATTTGCCCTGATATTCAACAGTCCTTATATATACCATTATGGCTTGCTTTCCTTTTTAACATTTTTTCATTCTTCCAGTATTATTTTTTGTAATTGTTCATAACAAGTTTCAGAGTTGTAATTTCTTAAATCTTTTGATAATATAAAATATATTTTTGTTTCTTTTTTCACTTTCACTACTGTGTTTAGTATTTTCTCTTCAGTTATGATATTTTGTACTTGGAAATTTTTATTCCATTGCATTGAGCTTGTTTATTTTGTTTGTTTTAATTAAATTAATTAATTTATTTTTAAAGCTTTTATTTATTTGTGAGAGAGAGAGTGAGCATAAGCAGGGAATGTAGGGCAGAGAGATAGGGAGAAGCAGTCTCCCTGAAGATTGGGGAGCCAGACATGGGGCTGGATCCCAGGACCCTGAGATCATGACCTGAGCAGAAGGCAGAAGCTTAATGGGGTGAGCTACCCAGGTGCCCCTATTTTTTTTTTAATAATGAATTATGTTTTATTGTCTTTGTTTTTTGTTTTTTTCTGTAAGATTCACAAAATGAATGTGATGTCTGGTTTGGATTTAAGTTATTTATTGTTCTAAACTTCTCAAATTTTGGGGGGATGTTTGGGTGGCTCAGTGGTAAAGCTTCTGCCTTCAGCTCAGGTCATGATCTCAGAGTACTGGGATGAAGCCCCACATCCTGGTCTCTGCTCAGCAGGGAGCTGCTTCCTCTCTCTCTCTCTGCCTAGCTCTCTGCCTATCTCTGATCTCTCTCTGTCAAATAAGTAAATAAATTTTATTTACTTCTCTGTATTCCATCTTTGTTATTTTTCTTTTTTCATCTGTATTTAGCAGTTTTTTTTAATTCAATGACTGTTTTACTTTTAGATGTCTTATTTGACAAATTTTATTATTTTTTGTTAATATATTTACCCATTATATATTTATTGCATATTATACCTTTTTCATAATTTCTTTTGATTATTTATCATCATGAATCCTTATAATTCTATTATATTTTTCTTTTAATTTTAACTGTTCGTAAATTATTTTTTTTTAAAGATTTTATTTATTTATCAGAGAGAGAGGGGGAGAGAGTGAGCACAGGCAGACAGAATGGCAGGCAGAGGCAGAGGGAGAAGCAGGCTCCCTGCTGAGCAAGGAGCCTGATGTGGGACTCGATCCCAGGACGCTGGGATCATGACCTGAGCCGAAGGCAGCTGCTTAATCAACTGAGCCACCCAGGCGTCCCTCGTAAATTATTTTTAATTTTATATTTCTCAATCTTTGCAAATTTATATTTAATAGAGTTTTATTTTTTATTTTATTATTTTAAAGATTTTATCTGACAGAGATCACAAAGTGCACAGAGAGGCAAGATTTTATTTGACAGAGATCACAAGTGCACAGAGAGGCAAGCAGATGGGGGGGAGACCAGGCTCCCTGCTGAGCAGAGAGCCCAATGCGGGGTTCGATTCCAGGATCCTAGGATCATGCCTGAGCCGAAGGCAGGGGTTTTAACCCACTGAGCCACTCAGGTACCCCTAAGAGAGTTTTAAATGTAATTTTTTTCCCTTGTGGTAATTCCTTGTGTTTTGGGACAATGGATCATTTCTCCTGAAAATAAAAATTAAAGAAATTTAAATATTCTAAAGAATGTATATATATCTAGATACCTATATCTAATTATGTATCTATGAATATTTATAGATATACAAATTTTAATATATAATATAATGTATATTTTATATAATATGTATTTATAAATAATCATTTATTATATTATATTTATATAATATATGATATATAAAATATACATATATAAAATAAATATGTATCTATAGATAGTATATCTATACAAATATATAGATATATTTCTGATGCTAGGAAACTCATAGGAAATACTGACTTTGGACTAATTTTCATTTCAATTTCTCATGTTTAAGTTTCCTAGGCCACATGAATTTTCTAATTTCCTACTTCAGTCTTGAGGAAGGCATTAGATACTAATGGTAAATTCTCAGCTTTCTTAAGAATTGAAAACATTAGAAAGTATTTCATGCCCTTTGATATCGGGCAGAAATATTTGCCTGGATAACTGACTTCAAGGTCTTAAGTATGTGGACTCTCCAGGAGTTCAAACATACCTAATCCCTGATTTCTAGTAGTATAATTTTAGAAAGTCAAAATCAAAACTCTCCAACAAATAGAAAACAAATATACTTTAAGGGGGTTATTTAACTAATTAATTAAGGAAACAACTAGTATGATGTTTTTAAATGGTACAAAGTATATCTGAGAAGTTAGCATATTTAGAAGTGATTTAACAAAGAATATTAGGATATAATGGCTGAGTTAGATATGAAACTGATAGATATGCAACAGGGTCATAAATCTTTGAGGTTATTTGTTTCCACTAGAAATAAATATTTCTATCTCTACAGAGGAAATAAAAATGGGTTAACAAGTCTCTTTACGAAGTTTGTGATAGTTAACCACTAGGAAGCAATGAAATGAATTAAGTGCATTCTCCTACAAAAACCTTAGACAGAATATATATCCAAAGAACATTAACATATATGCTGCTCAACTGTATTTTTTTTTCCCTTTATAACTTATTTCCACGCTTGAGATAGTATTCCTGACACATTCCCCCATCACCTACCACAAACCTTCTGAGGGCATGTATACCTCAAAATCCAATCCCTTCTGTTTGCTTTCCCCTATCCCATGCCTGCTCAAAAGATTAAAACCTTATTTCTCTTTAGGTATTCCCCTTTTTTTTTATACCATGTTATTTATTTATACCATGTAATTCAACCCAATTACTCATTTTAAATAATCATTATTATATTTTACACAATATTCCTAGGCATGTGTACTGCAAAGGATTTTAAGTTATCTTTCTTAATGTGTTGGTTGGAACTAAAGTATCCCTCTCAAACTGCAATTTCTTGTAAACTTTATTCAACTCTCAATAAATTATCTTTTCTGGGGTACCCAGGTGGCTCAGTCAGTTTAGCAACCACTTCTTCATTTTGGCTGAGATCATGATCTCAGGGTTGTGAAACGGAGCCCCTGTCAGGCTCCAGGCTTGACTGGGAGTCTTCTTCTTCTTCTTCTTCTTTTTTTTTTTAAAGATTTTATTTATTTATTTGACAGAGAGAAATCACAAGCAGATGGAGAGGCAGGCAGAGAGAGAGAGAGAGGGAAGCAGGCTCCCTGCTGAGCAGAGAGCCCGATGTGGGCTTCAATCCCAGGACCCTGAGATCATGACCTGAGTGGAAGGCAGCGGCTTAACCCACTGAGCCACCCAGGTGCCCTTGACTGGGAGTCTTCTTGAGATTCTTTCTGTCTTTCCCTTTTACACTCCCCCTGATGGATGTGTGCTCACTCTCTCTCTCTCTCTCTCAAATAAATAAACTAAATCTTTACAAAATTTATCTTTTCCCTTCTCTAAATTTAAATAATGGTTACTTTCTGTCTCTTTCATACCTATTTATCTAATTTTATTATTTTTTACACACACACATGCACTCACACACACACACACACAGAGTCACATCATCTAAGGTAGAAACTAAATCTTGAGTATAGTGAATATATTCCTAAGAAAGTTCAAAACTGTCTTCCAAATAAACTGTCTTTTGTACATAATTTTACTACTTCCAGTAATTATCAATTAGTCATAGTTTTTTTTTTTAATTAGACTTTAATTTTTTATTTTTTATAAACATATATTTTTATCCCCAGGGGTACAGGTCTGTGAATCACCAGGTTTACACACTTCACAGCACTCACCAAATCACATACCCTCCCCAATGTCCATAATCCCACCCCCTTCTCCCAAACCCCCTCCCCCCGGCAACCCTCAGTTTGTTTTGTGAGATTAAGAGTCACTTATGGTTTGTCTCCCTCCCAATCCCATCTTGTTTCATTTATTCTTCTTCTACCCACTTAAGCCTCCATGTTGTATCACCACTTCCTCATATCAGGGAGATCATATGATAGTTGTCTTTCTCTGCTTGACTTATTTCGCTAAGCATGATACGCTCTAGTTCCATCCATGTTGTTGCAAATGGCAAGATTTCATTTCTTTTGATGGCTGCATAGTATTCCATTGTGTATATATACCACATCTTCTTGATCCATTCATCTGTTGATGGACATCTAGGTTCTTTCCATAGTTTGGCTATTGTGGACATTGCTGCTATAAACATTCGGGTGCATGTGCCCCTTTGGATCACTACATTTGTATCTTTAGGGTAAATACCCAATAGTGCAATTGCTGGGTCATAGGGCAGTTCTATTTTCAACATTTTGAGGAACCTCCATGCTGTTTTCCAGAGTGGCTGCACCAGCTTGCATTCCCACCAACAGTGTAGGAGGGTTCCCCTTTCTCCGCATCCTCGCCAGCATCTGTCATTTCCTGACTTGTTGATTAGTCATAGTTTTGTTTTATTTTTTCTCTGTCACCTCCCTCCCTACCCATGACATTCAATTAGTTTTTTTGTTTGTATTTCTCAGACAAGCACATTATTATTAAATGTAATGAGAGGCTGAGTAAACCATCACTTTTAAATACTGCTCTTTTTGTTATTTTATTCCTCTCTTCTTTCCTTTCTTCCATTTTGCCTCCTTCATTTCTTTCCTCTCTTCCTTCCCTGTTCCTTTTCTTGGTAAGTTTATGTAGTTTAATTTGTATAATTGCTATATAAAGAAACCTCATTATATTTGTATTTACTGTTCAATTAGATCATGAATGTCTTTTTTTTTATATATAATTTTTTATTTTTTATAAACATATATTTTTATCCCCAGGGGTACAGGTCTGTGAATCACCAGGTTTACACACTTCACAGCACTCACCAAAGCACATACCCTCCCCAATGTCCATAATCCCACCCCCTTCTCCCAAACCCCCTCCCCCCAGCAACCCTCAGTTTGTTTTGTGAGATTAAGAGTCACTTATGGTTTGTCTCCCTCCCAATCCCATTTTCTTTCATTTATTCTTCTCGTACCCACTTAAGCCCCCATGTTGCATCACCACTTCCTCATATCATGAATGTCTTAACGGCATGAGTATACACAGCTTTTTTTGCATTCTAAACAATATTATTTAGATATGAATAAAGGGTTGATAAAATGTCTTGTAAATTGAAATAATCAAAATTGGATATCTCTTGTTTCTAGCTATCTTCTCATAGGTACCTCCTTAGAAACACTAAGTAATCCCTTACCACAATTCTTCTGATTTAAAACCTCAGAAACACTCAGAATGATTTTGTTGCCTTTTGCCTTTCTGTTTAACTCGAATACTACAGAAAACTTGGGACTGTAATTAATGGAAAATATCCATAAGAACATTTCTAGGCCAGAGACTCCACAAGACTTTAGAAAGTAGATCTAATAAAAATGATTGATGATAGAAGAAGCATGTATTTGTCCGCTTGATATTGTTTTAGATAGTAAAACAACATTTGAAAAGAGGTCTCAGTAATATTGCCTAACGTTTCATTCCTATAGGATAACTTAGTAAATTAGACAGTTTAGGGGTTTTGATTTTCTGTTATTTTTCACTCAATTTTTTATTTTATTTTTAAAAGATTTTTATTTATTTATTTGACAGAGAGAGAAACAGCCAGAGAGGGGATACAAGCAGAGGGAGTGGGAAAGGGAGAAATAGGCTCCCCGCTGAGCAAGCAGACCTGTGGGTGCTGGATCCCAGGACCCAGAGCCTAGGCTAAGGCAATTGCTTAAGGACTGAACCACCCAGGTGCCCCACTCCAATTCTTTTATATGAGTGTAGTGGTCTTTAAATGAGAAGTTGTTTTTTTTTTTTTTTTCTTTTCCTTTATGGCAATAAGTACAGAAATTTCTAATGAAAACTGCCTTTTAAATCTGTTCCTGAACTCTGTGGAAGGGCTTATTGTATTTTATTTTAGCTATTTAGCTATTAGTCTGTCAATCACTAAGGAAGTGAAATCAATTAACAAGGTATCAGCCACTGTGCTAGCACTTGCTCACATTTTCTCTTCCACCTAACAGAATTTTCACGGTGTCAGAACAAATGCTAATTTACAGGCATTTGATTAATTGAATAGCAAATATCTTTTCATCTGATTTCATGTTTTTAACATATGCAAGCTCTAGGTGGTTTCTGACAGTGAAGTTTAGTAAGGATAACATTCATAAAATTCAATCATTAGCTTGCACAGTTTCAAATTATTATTGTGTTGGGTATTTTGTATATTTTTCCAAAGAACAGAAAGTGGATTTTGGGGTTCAACATGAATTTTTGCAAATAATGTGTTTCAGAAATGTAACCTATTTACAAAACAAGAAACAAATCAGGAAGTAAAAATAATCTTGATATAAAGAACTTTATAAAGATGAAATATTCATTGTCAGAGGTGAATGCCACATTTTAGGTGTTTAAGAGTATATCAAACCATCCCTCAATATCAAACTCATAATTTACAATTTTGCTTATAAACATCAACAGACATTCTTGCCAATATATAAATGAGAGACTTTAAATGTTGATGTTTTTAAAAATAGCTTTAGAAAAATAACAAAATGATGCTTTTGTCCTGAAGTGAAGACCCTTGAGGCATTTTTCACATAGCCTGTCAAAATATATACCCAAACCATAAGTGGATGTCTTAGTAGTAATTTATCTACCTTTATATGATGCGTCAGGTTTTATTTTTCAAAACAAGAATTAGTTGACTTCAGCAATGTCTTTAGTTGAATTTTTTTTCTATTATTTACCCAATGTATATATAGAGTGCTTTGGCAGTATATAAAAACTTTATTAAATAATTATTAGTTAAACCACTTACAAGATTCTAGATAATCAAATAATGATACACACATAAAAATAGAATCATGAGTTCATAAAAATTCCCAAATGTACAAATTAAATCAAGCTACTGAGATAAAGGTTTGTGGAAAATAGGATATTAGTGCTGGAGTGCAGGTCATAATGAAAACTCAACAGTGGCCATTCTATTTTGAAAAAAAAAAAATGTTACTGAAGACATCCAGGATAAATATTTTGCTACTTTTAAAAGGTCTTGTGAAACCATAGATTTAACAGAACTTAAAGATATTTAAAACATATTACCATCTTACCATTCTGTCTGGTATAATGACAACAATTTGGAGATATAAAACTTTCCTATGTCTCAGTACATTTTGGGACCCTTTACAAACCTAGAGAATTAGGTCTATAGCTATTTGTTTAGTTAATTGTTCTGGTCTGAAGGCAGTAAAACTCTTATCTCTTTCCCAAGAGAATCAAATTGTCTCAATCCTGAGATCACTAAATCTCTAGTTACTATGTCCCAAGTTTGAGTGACAAGGTATAAGAAAAACTAGAATTTTATCTTTCTGTATATTTACATGTCAAAAACAAAAACAAAAACAAAAACAAACACAAACAAACAAACAAACAAAAAAAACCCTCCAGAAATTGGAGATAAGTAAAGGTCATCAGACCCTTCAAAGGAAGGGCCCTTGAGTTCCTGGAGATTTGACTTACATTCCAAAAGCTTAGTATAAAGAGGAGACCCTTTTAGGAGACCCGGAGGATAGCTGCCTTTCCCCCTTTATTATAAGCAAAACAAACAAAAAAAAAATTTTTCTTCATTTTTGTCTGTGGAAAATCTGGCTACTCATTAGGACAATCAACCAGAATCTACATGTTTTCCCAGGAATAAAATCTGGGGAAAGGGGCAGCCAACACACATTAAAGAGATCTGTCAGATTGAGAATACTTGTATATACACTCAACATCAAAAGAATAAATATGAGTAGAAAAGCCCAACAAATTGGTCCTCAAATTTTGTTGAGTGGATGAATGAATGAATATGAAATAGGAATGATGATATGGGTTCCGGTTCCATTAAAAAAAAATCAGAGAATCAAATTCTGAATAATTAGATTTGTATGATGTTTGTGTGATTGTAACAGTAAATAGAGAATTGATTTTTTTCCTTCAGAGAAAACTAAATCAAAGGAATTTAAACTTAAGCTATTGCCATAGAGAGGAAGATTGATATCCACCTAAGGATGTTTAAAAATGAGGAGATCTTCAAGAAAAAAGTCTAAGACAAACTGGACATTGAGAGCAATGTGAAATATTGTTTGATGGCACAAATTGTTACATCATGAAGACTGTTTGTAGGACTTAAGTAAAATTAAACTTCTGGAACCTCTTTTTCATAAAGAAATAAATTGTTCATTAAGTCACTGCTATTTTGGGAAGATAATTCTCATTCTACCTCAATCTCTAATATTGACAAGAAAAGTAATATTTTGATAACCCTCTTAAAGTTGACTTAAACAGGAGCATGACAGTCCTGTTAAGGCCCTTTCAAATGTGAAATCGTGGTAAGATGGAAGACAAGGACAACACTACCCTCTTCTAATAGGTAGCCCTAAAGAAGTCTGCATCATGCTGCAGGCCTATACTGAGGAGATGACACTTGAAACAGATTTACAGAATCAGTGATTCTATTTATATATGTGGTAAGAAAATTTCTCCATACACTTTCCTGAAAGATCTTGAAAAATATAATTTCAGTTGCAAATATTTGAAATAAATGTACATACACAAAGCAAATTATGTAGCTCTTAATTTAAAAAAAAACGCTCTGATTAATTTTTAATTAATAAATATCATAATAATATCATGATGTTATGTAATATCATGATATTATGTATCATGGCTATGATCAATCATTGATTACACAGTCATATTTCATAGTCACTTTTCAAAGTGTTAATCCTCTAGATCAAAGTACACAGAGAACTAATTAATGGATTTTTTTCACGAGGCTCAATTCTGTCTTTATTTTGGGTTCCTATTTTTGGTGCCCAATTTTAATTTTAGCACCTTTAATTAATATTAATTGATTGATAATGTATTACTTTTGAGCTAGAATGCCATTGAAATACTTGTTGTAAATGAATCCACTTGTAGACTTAGACTCCACAGGTAGCAACTTCATTGTCCTCTTCTTAACCTCAACTTTTAAATATTTGTTCTGCTAGTCTCCTTAACACTATTACAATGGTTCAAAATTGTTTCAAGGATTTTTTTAATATTTGTTTTGTAATTCTGTCAATGATCCATGATGCTACTTAAAAGTTCTGATGATGTTTCCAAATAATTTTGAATCTATCTGAATTTTATAACTAAAAATATATGAATCTTGTATTTAATCTAGATTTACATTCACCAACTTAATAAATGTTCTGAACCACTGACATTTGGTTGACTCCATAGAACTCCATAAAACAAGAAGTACTTTTTGATTCTGTAATATATGGCATGTTCTGCCTGTGGAACCAAGTCTTATGGAAAAGGTTGCATAATGATGGCCATGGGGTTTCTACTAGTCTGTTCATATGTAGGGCTTTAAGGAAGCAATAGATTTTTGGCTTTAGACACAAAATACCTGCTATTTATTAGAATATTAGTAAATATTCAGTAAATATTTAGGACTTGAGAATGGACAGTGGAGATATTATTTATTCTTGTAGAATATTCACTTCTAATTCAAGTGAAAAAATCAAAGAAAGTGAGGAAATCTGGGCATTTTGAGATGCTAAAAGTAAAAATTCCATATGCATAGCAGTTGGAAATTATTTTGCTATTTACTTTTCATAGAATATAATAAAGTTAAGAAGTGAACAAGGCAATTTCCAGATGAATTATATAATGATTTGCAGTATATTCAAAGTTATTGATCTCTTTTCTTTATAAGTAATTCATAGGACAATATTAAACAATAGATACAATATCAAGTAAATAAGATTAAGAGCATCACTCACAGCATAATTAAAAACTATCTTACTTTTTTATTTTAACAGCCTCAAATGCTATTCAGCACAACTGTGCATGACAAATCTATTGTCAAATAACTTGGAAACAAAAGGCTGGAAAGGATTTTTACATTAACTTTATAAAACTTTCGCTTTTGAAATGATAAATATCTTATGTTATTGATTTAACTTTTTTTTTTAAAGATTTTATTTATTTATTTGACAGACAGAGATCACAAGTAGGCAGAGAGGCAGGCAGAGAGAGAGAGAGGATGGGAAGCAGACTCCCTGCCGACCAGAGAGCCCGATGTGGGGCTCGATCCCAGGACGCCGGGATCATGACCGAGCCGAAGGCAGAGGCTTTAACCCACTGAGCCACCCAGGCACCCCTGATTTAACTTTTTTTTTCTTAACAGAAAACAGGATTTATTTATTTTTAAGAAGTTTTTTTTTTTTTAAACTAACATATAATGTATTATTAGCCCCAGGGGTACAGGTCTGGGAATCACCAGGTTTACACACTTCACAGCACAAACCATAGCACGTACCTTCCCCAATGTCCATAATGCAACCACCCTCTCCCTACCCCCCCCAGCAACCCTCAGTTTATTTTGTAAGATTAAGAGTCACTTATGGTTTGTCTCCCTCCCAATCGCATCTTGTTTCACTTATTCCTTTCCTACCCCCAAAACTCCCCATGTAGCCACTCAACTTCTGCATATCAAGGATATCATAGAAATAATATTGACATTTTGTTCAGCATAATACTCTCTAGTTCCATCCACACCATTGCAAATGGCAAGATTTCATTTCTTTGGATGGCTGCATAGTATTCCATTGTATATATATAACCACTCTTCTTTATCCATTCATCTGCTTGTGGACATCTAGATTCTTTCCATAGTTTGGCTATTGTGGACATTGCTGCTATAACCACTCAGGTGCACGTGCCCCTTCTGATCACTACATTTACACCTTTACGGTAAATACCCAGTAGTGTGATTGCTAGGTTGTAGGGTAGCTCTATTTTCAAATTTTTGAGGAACCTCCATTCTGTTTTCCAGAGTGGTTTCACCAGCTTGCATTCCT
Organism: Mustela lutreola; assembly: GCF_030435805.1. Classification (NCBI taxonomy): domain Eukaryota; kingdom Metazoa; phylum Chordata; class Mammalia; order Carnivora; family Mustelidae; genus Mustela; species Mustela lutreola. The sequence goes on from NC_081290.1 coordinate 79,518,757, forward strand.
ACCAACAGTGTAGGAGGGTTTCCCTTTCTCTGCATTCTCGCCAGCATTTGTCCTTTCCTGACTTGTTAATTTTAGCCATTCTGACTGGTGTGAGGTGGTATCTCATTATGATTTTTATTTGTATTTCCCTGATGCCGAGTGATGTGGAGCACTTTTTCATGTGTCTGTTGGACATGTGGCTGTCTTCTTTCCAGAAATGTCTGCCCCTGTCCTCTGCCCATTTCTTGATTGGATTATCTGTCCTTTGGGTGTTGAGTTTGATAAATTCTTTATAGATTTTAGGTACTAGCCCTTTATCTGATAAGTAGTTTGCAAATATCTTCCCCCCTTCTGTCAGTTTTCTTTTTTTTTTTTTAATATTTTATTAATTTGACACAGAGAAATCACAAGTAGGCAGAGAGACAGGAATTGAAGGGGAAGCAGGCTCCCCACTGAGCAGAGAGCCCAACTTGGGGCTCAATCCCAGGACCCTAAGTTCATGACCTGAGCCAAAGGCAAAGGCTCAACCCCCCGAGCCACCCAGACGCCCAAGTTGTCTTTTGGTTTTGTTGACTTTTTCCTTTTCTGTGCAAAAGCTTTTGATCTTGATGAAGTCCCAATAGTTATTTTTGCTCTTGCTTCCTTTGCCTTTGGCGAAGTTCCTAGAAAGAAATTGCTGCACCTGAGGTCAAAGAGGATACTGCCTGTGTTCTTCTCAAGGATTTTGATGGATTCCTTTCTCATATTGAGGTCCTTTATCCATTTTGAGTCTATTTTTGTGTGTGGTGTAAGGAAATGGTCCAATTTCATTTTTCTGCATATGGCTGTCCAATTTTCCCAACACCATTTGTTGAAGAGACTAACTTTTTTCCATTGGACATTCTTTCCTGCTTTGTTGAAGATTAGTTTACCATAGAGTTGAGGGTCTATTTCTGGGCTCTCTATTCTGTTCCATTGACCTATGTGTCTGTTTTTGTTCCAGTACCATACTGTCTTGTTGACAACAACTTTGTAATAGGGCTTAAAGTCTGAAATTGTGATGCCACCAACTTTGGCTTTCTTTTTCAACATTCCTCTGGCTATTTGAGGTCTTTTCTGGTTCCATATAAATTTTAGGATTATTTGTTTAATTTCTTTGAACGAAAATGGTGGTGTTTTGATTGGGATAGCCTTAAACATGTAGATTGCTTTAGGTAGCATAGACATTTTCACATTATTTGTTCTTCCAACCCATGAGCATGGAGCATTTTTCCATTTCTTTGTGTCTGCCTCAATTTCTTTCATGAGTATTTTATAGTTTTCTGAGTACAGATTCTTTGCCTTTTTGGCTAGGTTTATTCCTATGTATCTTATGGTTTTGGGTGCAATTGGAAATGGGATTGACTCCTTAATGTCTCTTTCTTCTATCTTGTTAGTGTATAGAAATGCAACTGATTTCTTTGCATTGATTTTATATCCTGACACTTTATTGAATTCCTCTACAAGTTCTAGCAGATTTGGAGTGGAGTCTCTTGGGTTTTCCGTATGAAGTATCATACCATCTGCAAAGAGTAATAGTTTGAATTCTTCTTTGCCGATTTGGATGCCTTTAATTTCTTTTTGTTGTCTGATTGCTGAGGCTAGGACTTCTAGTACTATGTTGAATAGCAGTGGTGATAATGGACATCCCTGCCGTGTTCCTGACCTTAGGGGAGAAGCTTTCAGTTTTTCTCCATTGAGAATGATATTTGCGGTGGATTTTTCATAGGTGAGTTTGATAATATTGAGGTATGTGCCCTCTATCCCTACACTTTGAAGAGTTTTGATCAGGAAGGTATGGTGTACTTTGTCAAATGCTTTTTCAGCATCTATTGAGAGTATCATATGGTTCTTGTTCTTTCTTTTATTAATGTGTTGTATCACATTGATTGATTTGCAGATGTGGAACCAACCTTGCAGCCCTGGAATAAATCCCACTTGGTCGTGGTGAATAATCCTTTTAATGTACTGTTGAATCCCATTGGCTATTATTTTGGTGAGAATTTTCGCATCTGTGTTCATCAAGGATATTGGTCTGTAGTTCTCTCTCTCTCTCTCTCTTTTTTTTTAAGATTTTATTTTTTTATTTGACAGACAGAGATCACAAGTAGGCAGAGAGGCAGGCAGAGAGAGAGGAAGGGAAGCAGGCTCCCTGCTGAGCAGAGAGCCCGATATGGGGCTCGATGCCAGGACCCTGAGATCATGACCTGAGCTGAAGGCAGAGGCTTTAACCCACTGAGCCAGCCAGGCGCCCCATGTAGTTCTCTTTTTTGATGGGATGCTTGTCTGGTTTTGGGATCAAGGTGATGCTGGCCTCATAAAATGAGTTTGAAAGTTTTCCTTCCATTTCTATTTTTTGGAACAGTTTCAGGAGAATAGGAATTAATTCTTCTTTAAATGCTTGGTAGAATTCCCCTGGGAAGCCACAGGGCCCTGGGCTCTTGTTTGTTGGGTGATTGTTGATGACTGCTTCAATCTCCTTACTTGTTATGGTTCTGTTCAGGTTTTCTATTTCATCCTGGTTCAGTTTGGGTAGTTTATTTATCTCTGGGAATGCATCCATTTCTTCCAGATTGCTAAATTTGCTGATGCATAGTTGCTCGTAATATGTTCTTATAATGGTGTGTATTTCTTTGGTGTTGGTTGTGATCTCTCCTCTTTCATTCATGATTTTATTTGTTTGGGTTCTTTCTCTTTTCCTTTGGATAAGTATAGCCACAGGTTTATCAATCATATTAATTCTTTCAAATAACCAGCTCTTAGTTTTGTTGATTTGTTCTACTGTTTTTTTGGTTTCTATTTCATTGATTTCTGCTTTGATCTTTATGATTTCTCTTCTCCTGCTGAGTGTAGGCTTTCTTTGTTCTTTCTCCAGCTCCTTTAGGTGTAGGCTTAGGTTGTGTATTTGAGACCTTTCTTATTTCTTGATAAAGGCTTGTATCACTATATATTTTCCTCTTAGAACTGCCTTTGCTGTGTCCCACAAATTTTGATCCATTGTGTTTTCATTTCCATTTGTTTCCATTTGTTTTTTTTTTCATTTCCATTTTTTTTTTGCACTAGTTGTCATTTATTTTTGATCTACTAAAAAACAGTGAAATGTTTGACATGTCCACCAGAAACAACACATTCAAATAACATGGAAGAAAATGTCTGTGAATGTCTTTTTTCTATTTAATCGTCTTACATACTTATCTAACTGGTAATTTTGTAAACATATACTTTAATGTCAAGATTCAGGTTGAAACATCATTTTCTTACAAAGATTGTGAATTGAAATGTCGTCATTGTTATTTCCTGGTTGACCCATTCATTCTTTAGAAGGATACTCTTAAGCCTCCATGTATTTGGTTCTTTCCAAATTTCCTCCTATTTTGAATTCTAGCTTCAGAGCATTGTGGTCTGAAAATTTGCAGGGAATGAGCCCAATCTTTTGGAACCATTTGAGATCTTATTTGTGACCCATAATGTGATCTATTCTGGAGAATGTTCCAGGTGCCCTCGAGAAGAATGTGTATTCTGTTGCTTTGGGATGGAATATTCTGAATATATCTATAATGTCCATCTGGTTCAGTGTGTCATTTAAGACCTTTATTTCCTTGTTGACTTTTGTTTGAATGATCTGTCCATTTCAGTAAGAGGGGTGTTAAAATCCCCTACTATTGTTGTATTTTTGTCATATAGTTGGCTGCTCCCATGTCAGGGGCATAGATATTTAAGATTGTTAGATCTTCTTGTTGGACAGACCATTTGAGTATGATATAGTGTCCTTCCTCATCTCTTATTATAGTCTTTGGCTTAAAATCTAATTGATCTGATATAAGGATTGCCACTCCTGCTTTCTTCTGATGTCCATTAGCATGGTAAATTATTGTCTACCCCATCACTTTAAATCTTGAGGTGTCTTTGGGACTAAAATGAGTTTCTTCTAGAAAGAATATTGATGGGTTTTGTCTTTATTATCCAGTCTGATACCCTGAATCTTTTGGTTGGGGCACTTAGCCCATTTACATTCACAGTAACTATTGAGAAATAGTATTGTATTGCCTGTAAGGTGAATGCTATTGTATAGTGTCTCTGTTCCTTTCTGGTGTGCTGTTTACTCTCTCTTTGCTTAGAGGATCCCTTTAAATATTTCCTGTAGAGCTCATTTGATTTTTACAAATTCTTTCAGTTTTTGTTTGCCCTGGAAGCTTTTTATCTCTCCTTCTATTTTCAATGATAGCCTAGCTGGATATAGTACTCTTGGCTGTATGTTTTTCTCATTTAGTACTCTGAATATATATGCCAGTTCTTTCTGGCCTGCCAAGTCTCTGTAGATAAATCTGCTGCCAATCTAGTAATTTTACCATTGTATGTTACAGACTTCTTGTCCTGGGCTGCTTTCAGGATTTTCTCTTTGTCACTAAGATTTGTTAGTTTTACTATTAGATGACTGGGAGTCATCATTCTTATTGATTTTGATGGGGGTTTTCTGTGCCTCCTGGATTTTGATGCTTGTTCTTTTTGCCATATTAGGGAAATTCTGTACAATAATTCACTCCAATATGCCTTCTGTTCCCCTCTTTCTTTCTTCTTCTTCTGGAACCCCAATTATTCTAATGTTTCATCTTATGGTATCTCTCATCTCTTAAGTTCTCCCCTCATGGTTTAGTTGTTTGTTTCTCTTTTGCTCAGCTTCTTTGTTTGGTCTTCTATATCACTAATTCTCTCTTCTGCCTCATTTATCCTAGCAGTAAGAGCCTCCATTTTTTATTGCACTTCATTAATAGCCTTATGATTTGGTCTTGGTTAGATTTTAGTTCTTTTATTTCTCTAGAAAGGGGTTTTATTTCTCCAGACAGGGTATTTCTCATATCTTCCATACCTTTTATGTGTCCAGCTAGTGCCTTGAAAATTGTCATTCTGAACTCTAGATCTGACATTTTACCAATGTCCATATTGATTAGTTCCTTAGCCTTTGGTACTGCTGCCTTTTTTTTTTTTTTTTTTTTTTTTTTTTTTTTTTTTGTGGTGAGTTTTTCTGCCTTGTCATTTTATGCAGATAAGAATATACGAAGTAGAGAATAAAATACTATAAGGGTGGCAAACACCCCAGAAAAATGTGCATTAACCAAATCAGAAGAGAGCCTAAATCATGGGGAAAAGAAAGGGGGTAAAGTGAAGTTCAAAAAAAGAAAGAAAGAAAGAGAGAAAGCAAAAAAGTAAATATATATATTAGACTAGTGAATAGAGCAGAGCCACCCACTTAATTTTGGGAGTCTTTTGGTCTCTTAAATGGTATTACCTCCCAAAATTTTAAAGAAAGAAAAAATTTGTGTGTGTGTGTGTGTGTGTGTGTGTGTATAGACATGATGAAGGGATGGAATATGACTATAAAGATGAAAACTTAAAAAATAATTTTATAAAAAGAGTTGATAAGATAAGTTGGTTTGGAAAAGAAAGAAAAAGATATTGGAGAGAATTTGCTCAGGCTTGAGACTAGAATAAAGCCTTATGCTATATTTAGGGTATATTTTGATCTTTTAGAAGTTGTATCCCAAAAATTTTTAGAAGAAAAAACTCTATGTGTATACATAAAATAAAGTTAGATACAATGAAGGATAAAATTTGACTATAATAATGAAGGTTCAAAAAGATTTTTTTTTATTCTTAAGAAAAGGTATTGTTAAGATAAACTAGTTAAAAGACATTGAAAGAGGAAAGAGGAAAAGTTAAAAAAATTCTAATAAGAATAAAAATTAAAAAAAATAATTAACTTCACAAGATTAAATAATCATGGGGAGAAAGCCATAAATTCTATGCTTTGCTTTCCACTCCTCTGTAATTCCATTGTTCTCCTTGATAAGTGAGCTTGTTCTTGGCTGAATTTCTTGCTGATCTTCTGGGAGAGGGACCTGTTGTAGTGATTATCAAGTGTCTTTACCAGAGGTAGAATTGCTCTGCCCTTGCCAGGGGCCAGTCTAATTAATCTGCTCTGGTTCACTCTCAGGAGTTTTTGTTCCCTGAACACTTTATTTAGAGCTCTGGAGGATGGGAATGAAAATGAGATCCTCCAAATCTCTGGCACAGAGGAGCCAAGAGCTCGGGGTAAAATGCTCAATCACTCCTGTTTCCCTGGCCTCTGGCTGTGCTCCAAGCTCACCCGGCCTGCAACTGAGCATCTTTGTCTCTGGCAAACAGCCCTGCATGGAATCTTTAAACCCTGCATGTCCCTGCCTCTTCCAGAGGTTTCTCCCCAGATCTGCCACTTGTAGGGTCCCTGCTCAAAGAGAAGTGGTCTGGCTGTGCCACAAATCACAGTTTAAGGTAACCCTTAGTTGAGAGCTCACTCCTCAGTTCCATCTCTGTAGCTGTCTTCCCAGCTCTAATACCTGTGAGCTATGTGATACTGAGACACCCTTAATCCTCTTTGACTCCATGGGACCTGAGACCACTCTGTCCCTGCAAGGGCTCTACAACTGCTTATTCTCTAGAGCAATGTCCTTCAGTGAAGCAGACTTTTAAAAGTTCTAATTTTGTGCTCCATTGCTCCGCTACTTGCCAGGATCTGAACCCTCCCCCTGGGGTCTCTCTTCCCATCATTTTGGATTCACTTTTCCGCAGGTCCTACCTTTCAGAAAGTGGTCGATTTTCTGTTTCTAGAATTGTTGCTCTTCTTCTCTTCAATCTTCTTTTGGATTTGTAGGTCTTTGGAATGGTTTAATAAACTATCTAGCTGATCATCTGCCACCTGATGTCATCTCAGCCTGCTATTCCTCTGTTATCTTGACTCCTCCATCTAATTTAACTTTCTTTAACAGATTATAATTTGAACTGAAATATTGGGGGAAAGTACAAATTTTAAATTATCTATAAATATAAAAATAAAGGCTCTTAGCCAGGATGCCAATTGCACCAAGAAATGTTAAAAATATATAACAAAACTCTAAAGAAAATAAATAACATTGTCTAGGCACATTCCATACCTTCTTCTACTAGATCTCCCTATTATTGACTTTTGTTGACTTTAGACATTTTTTTAAATCTGTATATTATCCATCTTAAGTAATCTTTATTGGTTGTACTTCTGTATCTTATCAACTTCTTGTTGAGATTTAGAATACTAGGTACTGTTGCTTTTCCACTTTTGTTTTTATTTAATTAGTTTTAAGAGATTTTATTTATTTATTTAAGAGAAAGAGAGAGCACAGAGGGAGAAGCAGACCCCATTTAGCAGAGAGCCTGACATGGGGTTTAATCCCAGGACCCTGAGATTATGACCTGAACTGAAGGCAGACCCTAAACTAACTGAGCTACCCAGGTACCCCTCCATTTTTGTTTTTTGTTAAATGTAAGCAGTAATCATTTTCCCCCTAATACAATGACATGGGATGATCACTTGATGTATTGTCCAAATTGATGCAATGTTGTGAAGTTTCAGGCAAATCAAGATATATAAGTGTCCTACTGGTATGCAAATCATTTTATCTTTATTTTATTAAAAAAAGAGTTTTCTAGAAATTATATAAACACATTGAATTCTTAATTTTGCCTTGTATTCACTCACTTATACAATTGAAATTGAACATTTTTCTATGATTAACACTTGAATTATACATATAAAAATGTTTTCATAAAAAAAATTAAAATAACTGACAGCTAAATTCTATTTAAAGGAAGTGAGTTTTAACATGTTATTTGCAAATTTTTCCACATATTCCAATAATACATAAATTTGTATACTAATTAAAAATATTTGTGTGTTAAATAAAAATAATTTGATTAGATATTTTGCTTTCATGAGGAAACTTTGAGAAAATTCTAAGTATGTCATGAATATGAGAAGAACAATTAAAAAAAATATATATATATATATATTGTTGGGACAGAGCATGTATCTAAGTCTATTCTATAAATTGAGTTAGATTATAGGAGGAAGTGACTCTTTGATGTATGTCTTGAAAAAGATTACTATTTGACTATTAATGCTTTTACTAAAAATTAAAAAGAAGATTAAAAAAGAGAGAAAAGAGCTGACATAGAAGGTAAGCAATGTGCTCTAGAAGAACAGGGCTCTTAGATTACAAAGATAGAAATAGTGATGACAGTGTGAGAAGGGAGTAGGAAATTACCCTTAACACTGCTGCTGCATGTTGAGATGAAACTATGTGGTTATTCACTGATCAGAGCTTTAACTCTGACCAGTGATACATCAGCAGATTCAGAAAACATGGGATTCTTCTTAACCATCATTTTCTCCATTTTTTATATTTTATGTGTGTTTATGTATGAATGTATAATGTATATTAGAGTATGTATAGTATATGAAGAATATATTTTATATATAATAATATGTAATATGCACACACACACATAAATAACTAGGTGTTACATATAAAAACTTAAAATAAGTATAGAGCAATTTGTTAAAATAATATAGCATATCTAAATATAAAAGACATTAAATTCAGGCAGAAATTTGAAAAAGAAATTTTACATAAACTTATAGGAAATATGAAATTACTTAATGTGTTTGTGTACACAAACCATTATTGCTGAATTGTAAACTCCTGCTTGATTCATCTAAAAAAAATGCTTACCAGTGTACCACAATTCAATTGGAAACACTTTAAAATATTTTTTAGTGGTGCATAAATAAATAGTTAATGACATCTTAGATTCTATGAAATAGAGGAAGGGTGGCTTGAGAGAATTTATCTCTCTTTTTTGTAAAAATGAAAAATCCTGTAGTTTTATAATAGCTCCATTTTGTTGGTTTATCTTGTTTGTATTTCCCTACCCTGTCTCTTCCTTTTCATGTGTGAAATAACTCAAAATAGCCTATGAATTATTTACAGTAATATAAGGGATAAAGGACACACATATTTCCTTTAAGGACACTATGCTGGACTTCTGCTCACCTGCCATTGTCCAGAAACTACTTACCTGGCTTTTAGGTGCATTTGTCAATGTGAAAGGAGTCTGGTAAATGTCAATTTTGGTTTGCCAAGTTTCCTGCAAAATATAGGGATACATATTAAGATGACAGAGGAAAGTGAAAATTAGAAGTGTCTGTCACATTAACTCTGAAGTATCCATGTACACTCCCAAAGAAAGAACACCCCTAATTCTGATCTGACTACCTCTTTCAGCTCCCTTCCCATGATCTATGCTTAAGGGCAGTGCTTTTTTTTGTTTGTTTTGTTTTAAATAAATATTTTTATTTATTTATTTGACAAAGAGAGATCACCAGTAGGCAAAGAGGCAGTCAGAGAGAGAAGAAGGGAAGCCGACTCCCTGCTGAGCAGAGAGCCCGATGTAGGGCTGGATCCCAGGACCCCAGGATCATGACCTGAGCCAAAGGCAGAGGCTTAACCCACTGAGCCACCCAGGCGCCCAAGGGCCATGCTTCTGGCAGGGACTATTTATAGTCTCATACTCCATGGACTAAACTGTTTAGAAAAATTCAGGATAACCACTTTATGTGATAATTTTTCTCTCTTAATGTACCCATGCTGATTTTTTTTTCCCACTGGTTCACTGCTATAGCACATTCTAAAATGGAAATATTATTTTGTCTATATTCTTTCACTTCCATTCAAATGGGTATAATCCATGGTTACTAATTGCTAGAGGTGGGTTTTGAAAATGATTTATCAGTTACTTGAACAATAACATATTTCTGTTTTATATACCTTAAACATAGTCTTAAACCTAAGTAATTACATTGAAATATAAATGATTTATTTTGAAGTAAGCCAAAAAAATAGTATCATCAAATACCAAATGTAATATTTTTAAATCTTGAGAAAGCAAGGAATATATCAGAATAAGAAGAGTGAGCATAAATGATAGGTGGAGAAGAGTAGTAAGTTGGAACTGTAAGCAGGAATTGCTTATTGGTCAGATCAGTAAAGATTTTGTTATATTAAAATTAACCACCACTAAGGCCTCTCAATCAATTCTTTTTGATAGATGGATTATCCATGGCTATCTATATTCTCTAACATACCCTGTTTTTAAGTATTGCATTTTAAAGCTTCCGAGAAACATAAATATCATTTTAATTGATCCATTATAGTTAGTATTTTTTTTTCAAATCTTGTAGAAAATCATTGTTTTGTATTACATTAACAAGATAGATTGTGATAATGTAGGATTTAGGGGGGGATGAGTTGATAATGAATTTTTCTGCTGAAAAGAAGCTGTTCATAACTTTAAATTGTTAGGTTTTAGGAGCAATAAAAATTGTGGGATTTCCTTAATGGCTTCCTTGACTTCACTTCTCAAATATTTTATCAGTCTCAAATTTATTACACTTTATGTTGAACAATAATTATTGATACTGTCTGATGGAAAAGACTTATCAACTGATTATGGATCATCACTTCAGAGTTGGAGTCATAAAAATATAAGTATCAATATTTATATTACAACATACTAATGTCTTTCAATTTTGAATTCAATTAAATATGCTTTATTGATTTCCTGTTATGTGCCTAAAATTGTGTCTGGTAACAGTATGCAAAGTTCCGTGGAAATGTAATAAGTTTACATATGCCAAAACAAATCTAAAGTTGCATAAATTCAATAAGACTTTATTTTTGAAAAGTATAAAAATTATATACATTTAAGATATACAACATTATGTGACATACATACACAAATGAAAATATTACTATGGTTGAGCTATTTATTTTGTGTGTGTGTGTGTGCTAAGAGCACCTGAAATTTGCATCTTAACACATTTCCAGGACTCAATACAGTATTATTAACTATAGTCATCATGCTGTACATTAGATGTGTAGACTTATTTATCTTGCATAACTGCAGCTTTGTGCCATTTGACCAATATCTCCTAATTTGCTCCACTTTCCCACTCCTGGTAATGACCATTCTACTCTGATATTTGACATTTTTAGATTCCACTGTAAGTGAGATCATGCAATATTTTCCTTCTGTGTCTGGTTTATTTTACTTAGGAGAATAATATCCTCCATTATAATTTATGTTGGAGCAATAGCAGTGTATACTTTTTTAAGGCTGAATAATTTTCCATTATCTATATACCATAATTTCTTTTTTTAAAATATGACATCATTTCTTAATCCTTTTATCCATTAACGGACACTTACATTGTCTTTATTGCTTGGCTATTATGAATAAATCTCTAATCGGCTTTGGAGTACCAGTTTGTCTTTGAAGTATTAATTTTATTTTATTTTATCATATACCCAAAAAAGAGATTCCTGGAACATATGGTGGCTCTATTTTTAATTTTTAAAGAAAACTTGATACCATTTTACATAAGCTATAACATTTTACATTCCCATTTACTAGGATTTACTTTTCTTCACATTCTTGCCAACACTTGCTATCTCTTGTCTTTTGATCATACATAACCAATGTAACATAACATGATATCATTTTGTGATTGGAATTTGCATTTCCCTGATGTTTAGTGATAATTGAGTACCTTCGCATATACCTGCTGGCTACTGGTATTGGAAAAACACATTTTGAGTCCTTTGCCCATTTTTTTTGAATTTTATTGCTGTAGAGTTGTACAAGTTATATGCTTTATATCCTTATATGCTTTGGAGGTAACTACTTTATCAGATAATCACTTTGCAAACATTTTCTCCCATTCTATAGGCTTGGTTTTTCATTTTGTTGTTTTCTTTGATATGCAAGAAGTTTTTAGTTTGATATTAGTCCTATTTTCTTACTTTTGTCTTGCTGCCTGTGCATTTGGTGTCATATCCAAAAAGTCATTGTAAAAGCCAATGTCAAGGTGTTGCTATGTTTTCTTTTAGAAGTTTTATGGTTTCAGGTTTTATGTGTAAATGTTTAATTCACTGTGAGTTGATTTTTATACATGGCATCTGACAATGGTCCAATTTTACTCTTTTGCATATAGATATCCAGTTTTCTCAGCACCATTTCTTGAAATGACTATATGTTCCCCATTGTGTATTATTACTGTCTTCATCAAAAAAAATAAATACATAAATAAATAATTGACTATACATACTTGGATTTACTTCTAAGTTCTTAATTCAGTTTCCTTAGTAAATATGTCTGTTTTTAATGCCAGTATCATACTGTTTGATTACTATAGCTTCATATGATAGCTTGAAATCAGAAATTGTGTTGTTCCCAATTCTGTTCTTTTTCAAGCTTGCTCTGGCTACTTGGGATGTTTTGTGGTTCCATATCAATTTCAGGACCTTTTTTTTAAATTTCTTTGAAAACTATCATTGATATGTGGAGAGGCACTGCATTGAATTGTATATTGTATGGGTGGTATAGACACTTTAACACAATAATTCTTTCAATCCATGAACATGGGATATAGTTCTATTTACTTTCATCTTTTTCAATTTCTTTTATCAATGGTTTTTAGTTTTCAGTGCTTAAATTTTCATCTGTTTCTCTTCTTTATTAAATTTATCCCTAAGTATTTTATTCTATTTGCTACAATGTAAATAAGATTTTTTTTCTGATTTCCTTTTCAGATTATTGGTAAGAGAAATGCAACTGATTTTTGTATGTTTATTTTGTATCCTGAAACTTTACTGAATTTGTTTTTTAGTTCTAATACTTTCTGGGGCTTCTTCAGAGTTTTGTACATATAATACCATGACATCTACAAATTGAAACAATTTTAGTTTTTCCTAACTGACTTCTCAATTTGCCTAGAATTTCTAGTACTATGTTGAATAAAATTGGTGAGAGTCAATACCTTGTCATGTAGAATCAAAGATAAAAACCTCATGGTTGTCTTAATAGATGCAGAAATAACATTTGATAGAAGGCATACTCATTTATAATTAAAACTCTCAACAAAATAAGCACAATAGAAAATTTCCTCAACACAATAAAGGTCTTTTTGGTAAAGCCTACAATGAATATCATAATTGAAGATGAAAATATTTCCTTTAATATCTGGAACAAAAAATGTATTAAATGTACAATATTCAAAGCATAGTTTAGATCTATGGATAGTATAAATAAGGGCAAGATATAATTATTTATGATAAATGTGGAAAATACTCATTTTTCATATGGAAATAGAATTTTGGGGATGCGATATTGGGGAAAATAAAATAATTCATTATTGTCAATAAATCCATTCCTTCTAAATATTTTACTGCATTTTCATTACCTATAATAATTAAGGTAACAACAGTGCTAAAGTAACAAATGCTCCAAATCTTAGAGCAAATTAATTAATTAAGTAAGTAAGTAAGCTATTTCTTGATTATATAATTTAACTGCTAGTTGTGGTTCCCTTCAGGGACTTAAAGACCCATTCTCCATCCCAGTATGGCTTTGCTATCCTCATAGCACTGGTGGCTACTCTAGGGATTGTTTTGATTCCAGCCAAGTAGGGAGTGGGGAAAGAAATGAAAAATTATGAGTTGGAAATTATGACTCAGGTCTAGGAATAGGCTAAAGTATTTCTACACATATTCCATAGTGTATAACCTAAATTTCTAGACAAAAAATCTAAAAATACTGTTTTTAATAAAATATCTAACATTGATCTTAAGTTGCTCAACAGTAGCATATGTTATTCATTAGCTGTCATCATCTATTTCCTGTTTGATATAGAACACACTCAATATATACAAGTCTTTTTTTCTTTAAGATTTATTTATTTTGAGAAAGATGGGGAGTGGAAACCACAAGCAGGAGAGAGGCAGAGGGAGAAGGAGAGAGAATTTCAAGCAAACTCTTTGCTGAGTACAGAGCCTGATGCAGGGCTCCATGTCAAGACCTGGAGATCATGACCTGAGATGAAAGCAAGAGTCAAGTGCTTAATTGACTGCACCACTCAGGAGCCTCTATAGCCAAGCCTTCTAATGCATCATTACCCCTCAAGGCTAACTGTCCCATCCCCACACTTAGGTTTGATGAGATAAACCTAAATACAGCCTTACTTTTTCTCTTTGCCAGTGATTAAAACAAAAATAGGAATATTATTCTATTTAGTATAAAGAAAATGAGAAGAAATCTTACAGCCTCCTAAGAAAGATGTAAGAAAATTTGATCTGTTTTAGTCTTCTTGATATTATTTCATCTGGAAATGATACCCCCCAATCTTCTGCAGTTGTTTTTGCTGCATATTGAAGATGAAGTTGAAACAGACAACAGCAGAGAACAGAGTTAGAAAGAATCAGAAAATGAGGATATCATTTATTAGATGAACACACAAAGTCTGAAGTTTGTTTTACCTCTAGACTTCTGGTTATGTTATTCTAACATGAATATTCTTTATTCTTTTTTTTTAAGATTTTATTTATTTGACACAGAGAGACAACAGAGAGGGAACACAAATAGGGACAGTAGGAATGGGAGAAGCAGACCTCCCACTGAGCAGGAAGCCCATGTGGGGTCCGATCCCTAGACCCTGGGATCATGACCTGAGCTGAAGGTAGAACCCAGTGACTGAGCCACCCAGGAGCCCCCTTTATTCTTGACAATTTGAAATAGTATTTGGCAGGAGAGAAGTTGCTTCTGTCCAATTTTCAATCAAGATAAGCTTTAGTGAAGTGGATAATTAGTGGACTACCCAAACTGCCCCACCTCAGAGCCACCACATTGTTAATGCAGATGCCATGTTATCTCCAGACTGTACCCTGTCAGTGGCTGAGCAAGGAAAGCTTACTAGGGCTTGTCCAACTTGAGATTTTCTAAATGATAATACTTGTCTGTGGCTTTTTTAGTCCAGCTGAAATTTATCAATTGACACTGCTGTCGGAGGTTTCTCCTTGCCAATCATCCTTACTGGTCTCTCCCATTTTATAGATGCCAGAATGGCATCATCATCTAGAAAATACTCTAGCTGCCCATTTCTTGCTTCATCTTTTCTTTTTCCTTCAAAAATATTTCCTCCAAGTAACCTCTCACTTGACATCTAATTCTCAAAAGACCCAAAATGGTAATTTTTCTTACTCTCAGTAAAAAGCCTCCTAATAGAAACATCAGCTATTAATTCAATAAATATATATTAAACATGAAGCACCATGCTATGAACTGGAGAAACAATGATGCCGAAGAACCTATAGTAATACAATCTCATATGTGCTATAATAAGAATGCGGAAAAAGTACTATTCATACAAATGAGTTTTAAGAGGATAGAGAAATTGAGAATGAAAACTGAATAACAATATAAATTATAATAGGATTAATATAAGATGGGGAGTTTATAAAAAACAGTTTAATAATTAAAATGATATACCCAGGGATAGCTAGGTGGCTCAGTTGAATGAGTGGCTGCCTTTGGCTCAAGTCATGATCCCAGAGCCTTGGGTTGGGAGTCCTACATCAGGTTGTCTGCTCAGCAGAAAGCCTGCTTCTCCCTCTGCCTGCCACTCTGCCTATTTGTGCTCTTTCTCTATCTCTATGTCAAATAAAAAAATAAAATATTTAAATAAATTAATTAATAAAATTATACACCCAAATATTTTACCATAATGGCTTAAATAATTATCTAATAAATTTTTTATACTCCATTTGCTTTTGTTTTTGAAGGTTCTATTTCTATTATTCTGTGCTGTTTTGACAGTCAGCTCTGTATAAAAACTCAGAGCCAAGAGGGTAAAGATCTGCATAAAGTTTCATAAGGATTCCATAGTGAGGTATGGATCATGAAAGTGGTAATACTTGAAGACAAAGAGGTAAACATACACAAATATCCATGTTCTTGCATATCAAATTCTAAAGAATATGCTATTTGCCATTGATGATTATGTATGCTTCATGGCAACAAGAGCCTTATGTATTATTTTATCACTGCATCTTCCCAAACCCAACACAATGTTAAATAGGTAGTACTTAATAAATTATTTTAATTAGGAACCAAATACCTATTTATATATATTGTTAATTCATACAATTGTTTAGAAGAGAAAACAAAACTGAAGAGAAAACTCTGTACAGAAAAGCTATTGTGGAAAATTATACAAATTAATTCCAACAATGAAGGAAATGGTATTAGAATTGGTAATTAGTGTTAAATCTCAAATTTAGACTAAAGTGTGAATGATTTCCTATATAATAAAAGAGAAAATAATAGAGAAAACTATAAATAAAAGCTTATTGTACATTTTTTTATTTGGATTGCCTATAGGATATCAAAGGGGAAATATGTAATAAAGATATACAGATATACAAATCTGTATATACATACAGATATACAAATAAAAAACACCACCTGCCTATAGTTCTTGATAACTGAATTGCCAGTCAAGTTAAAAAAGATGTTTTAGGGATGCCTGAGTAGTTCAGTCAGTTAAGTGGCTGCTTTCGGTTCAGGTCATGATCCTAGGGTCCTGGCATTAAGTCCTGTATCTGGCTCCTAGCTCAGCAGGGAGCCTCTTTCTGCCTCTGCTTGCTCCTCCTTCTGCTTGTGCTCTCTCTCTAAAAAATAAATAAAATCTTAAAAAAAAAAAAAAAAGGTTCTGAGACCCCTAAGAATACAGAGGTTTCCATGTTTTATCAAGGAAAGAAGGAAAACAAAGTCCTACTTAAACTCTTACAACTAGAATGTTTCTTATAGACATAAACTTCATGAATATTCTCAGATGTAAAATAATAAAGAACTATAATAAATCTTGACATTGGGGTGCCTGGGTGGCTCAGTGGGTTAAAGCCTTTGCTTTCAGCTCAGGTCGTGATCCCAGGGTCCTGGGATTGAGCCCTGCATCGGGCTCTCTGCTTAGTAGGGAGCCTGCTTTCCTTCCTCTCTCTCTGCCTGCCTCTCTGCCTACCTGTGATCTCTGTCTGTCAAATAAATTTAAAAAAAATCTTGACATATATTTGGGAAATATGTTTTAATTGTATATATAAAATTGATCAAAAATGGGTACTTAGAGCATATCATACATTTTTCGTTAGCTTATTTAAAGGAATCATAACTGAAATATAAAAACACCTGATGAAGCTCAACTGAATTAATCCAACTATGTAAAACAAAATGACTAGTGGTCATGTCTTTAGTCTTATTGAAACAATAAGGAAAGAAACTTAATTTTATGGAAATTTCTGTATATTTGTTAATTTGTTTATATTATGATCATTGTACTTTATATTAAACTGCTCCATTAAGAAATGATGTAAAATTATGTATTTAGAGATGCTTTCCAGAGGGTTAATTTAAAATTGCTTACAAAAGCATCACAAGCCAAAATTGAAACTGCAACACTCAATAGCAGATCCAATGATTTGCAGTTTTACCACAAGGCTTTGCTTATTCTTGAGAACTTAAAGAGTAGCCAATTTTGGAAAGAAAAAAACACATTAAGTAAGTTGTGTTGAATCAAGTGTATTTTATTTTAAGAAAATATTTTGGAATTCTCTTTTTAAGAAGGTGTTTATTCTGAAATGTAAGACAAAGCCAAACAGAAATGTATGATATTTGATATAAAACTAATTTTTTAGTTGGTCATGGAATAATCATCCATAACTTACTCCAATTTACTAAAAAAGAAGAGAGAAAGAGAGAAAGAAAGAGAGAGATAGAGAATAAAAGTTAGAAAATCAAAATAAAAACAACAAAACAGTACTGGAAAATGACTAAGTACCAGTTTTAGAATCAATAATTCCAACAAATTGTGACATGGATGGAACTGATCGATTAAATATTAAAATATATTTTAAAAGGTGGTATTAAAACCGCTTCCCTGGCGATCCCAGGAAGAGAAATAAGTTGACACCATGTCTGTTGTATATTGCATTTTTTTCTTTTCATGTTTATATGAAACCATCCCAACTAAAAGAAAAGTTGCTAAAAGCAATACAAAGAACTGTCATGTAACTTTCACTCAAAATTCTTTTAAGTTTACAAACTGCCCCAATACCATTATAGGAAAACAGTCCCCTCCAGAATAATGTATCGCTCCTGGTTCCATGTGTCCTTAGTCCTTTCAATCAAGATGAGTTTTATAGTCCTTCCTTAACTTTCAAAACAACCCAAATATTTTTGAAGATTACAAGCTGGGTTAAAGTTTCCTTCAGAATTTTCCTCAATTGCTCTGTCTGGTGTTTTCTCATGATTAGTTTTTAGGATCTGCACTTTTGGCAATAAATCTTCAACATGATGCTGTTAAATTCTTAGCACATCACATCAGCTGACATAAATAATCCATTTGTCTCACCAGTGGTGTTTTTAAGTATCAGTTGAAAGGTGACATTTTCTAGGTTTTTCTGTTGTAAAGTTACTCTTCTTTTCCTTTATATTTATTTAAGTGATATAAAACATGACATAAAATGTAATATAATTATTTAATGGGGAGATAATTTAAGACAATGGAAATACCTAATTCCTTATCCAACATTTACCCATTAGTTTTAGCATCCATTGGTTTCTTGATTCAACTAAATACTACATTGAAAGTTACCAAATAATGATTTTTTAAAACTATATCATAACCTCTGCTCCATTTATTGCCATTTATTATTGATGTTCAATGGGAAAAATAGCTTTCTTCTCCTATTAATTTATTTAAATATTTATTTCCTTAAATAAATAATAATTTAGTATTAACTAAATAATTATTCATTTACTACAAGAAAAAGCTAATTATATGATATAGAATTATATAATTTATATACATGACAATTTAAATGCATAATTATCCCAAAACAGTCATTGAAAATACAGAAGACAAAAAAATATTTATTTAAAACCAGAAATAGTTATATCTAAAAATACAGTATGAGATTTCAGCATTTCTTTCTTAGTAACCAGAAACAATATTCAGAAAATTAGTAAAGAACACTTAAAAAAAAAAGTGTTGAAAAATGATACCAAACAATTTGACCAATTTGGCATTTATAGAATGATTGAAGAAATAATAGCAGAATGTGCATTTTTTCCAAGTTTACAGAAAACATGACCATGATGGGTTATATTATGGTTTATAAAATACATCACAATATATTGGTAAGGATTTGTGTCATGCAAAGTATATTCTCTATCCACAAAAATTAAAATATCAATTAAAAATAGAACACTAGCTGAGAAATATTCAAACTTTTGGAAATTACACTGTACTCTTCAAAATAAGTTTTAAGAAAGAATCACAAGTAAATAAGAAATTATTTGGAAATGAATGAAAATGAACTTACAATGTATTAAAATTCATGGATACAACTAAAACAGTGCTTTGAAATAAATTTTGTAGCAATATTTGCTTTAAAAAAATAAGTATAATTGCTGGGTTTTATGGTAAAAAAATCTCAGTTTTACTAACATACCACCAAACTATTTCCCAAAGTGTCTGTATCATTTTGCATTCCCACCAGCAATGATAGTGAGTTCTTTTTGCCCTCAATCCTTGTCAACATTTGTTGTTGTCATTGTTCTGGATTTTGACCATTTCAAGAGATGCATAGTGGTTATTTCATTGTCTTAATTTGCATTTCTCTGATGATAAATGAAGTGGAGTATTTTTGGTATGCTTATTTGCTGTCTTCCGTTTCTTCTTTGGTGAAGTTACAGATTTTTCCAGATTTTTCAGGCCTTAATTTTATCACTGTAATAAATAAAAACAGCTTATCATTAGAATTAAATATTAAAATATACTTAAGATATCTTAAAGAGTACTTGACATATCTTTTATAACATATATTATTTTATATATGTTGGTTTCTTTCCCCTCATTTTGTGATTTATTTTAGTCCTTATGCATTTATAGTTTTCTGGCATTTGTATTTTTCTTGTTCATTGGTTTTGTTTTAAATACCCCAAATGCATAAACTCCTTGGAATCAGGAAACTTGTTTTGTTCATTTTAATGTCCCATTCATCTCATGAGAGCAATTTCTAATGCACAAATGTTCCCTAAATGTTTATTAAATAAATTAATGTTAAATAGATGCATACTTTAGTCATTAAACTTTCAAAAGATTGATCTGTTTTAAGGTTGAAGCTTCTTTGTTAAACCATAGTATTTTAATTTTTTGGTAATATTTTAGTAATAATAGAACTTCAGGAATTAATTAAAATAAATATTTATACCCATAAAATTGTATGGATTATAGAAGCATTATAGGATAACCACATATATTTTGAAATAAAGAATAATACTAATTCTTAAAGTTTTTAAAATATTATCGTCCTATTTTATCTTAAATTTTATTTTTAAGTAAAACTCTTAGAATCTTTATAATAAGGATATAAAAGGTTTATGTGCATGAAAATGTTTAAATCAACTTAATCTATGGAAGTGTTATTAACTAAGTTCAAGTAAAATTACATAAAGAGCAATAATGCATTTTATTTTCTTTCTCACATTTTCCTAATGAGACTTAGAAGTTTATATAATTATTTTAATTAGGGTTATAAACTTCTACCTGGGCAGGTGAGAGGCTAATTACCTAATTTATATGCAAACTGAGCAATTTTCTCTAGGCTCTTTAGCACTTCATCTTTCCATTTAATTTTCTCTGTTTCAATCAATTAATACTTATTTTGTTTTTGTCCCATTTAAATGAACGATTAAAAATCACCCTTAGTGTAAACTGTGTTGATGGTTCACATGAAAAGTATTTTATCCTCAATGTGTTTTAGGTGAAAGTACCCTTAATATTTTGTATTTGCTTACATTTGTACAAAGGCATATCATCTGTTTGGAAAAATCACAGTATCAATTTGCATAACATGCATGTTACCCTTAAACTTTAAACCATATAAAACAATAATAAAAACATAATGATCTTTATACTTCTTAAATATGAAATGGAAAGACTGATGGTTAATTCTTGTGTTTTCCTTCAGTGATGAGAGCAAACGTGTGTAACAAGAAAACAAAAGACATATCTATTCTATCATTGTAACAGGTGCTAGACCATATCACAAAATGAATCTACTTTTATTTATTCCAAGATTAGATCCACACCTAGAACATAATTGCTCTCTATTTTTTTGAATAAATAAATGAAAAAAAAAGCCTACATTTAGATCTGAAAAGATATGTATTTGCAGGTGTCATCTTAGTCATTTTCAGTGTCATTACCATTACTTGTGGAAAAAAATCAGAACAATGAGTGGGTTCTAAATTAAATTGACATATCGGTCATCAGATTTAAAGTGTTAATTCTGTTTCAACCATCTGGAAATGCAACATGGATAATACTTTGGCTGGAATAATTCAGATCTTTTTTCTTCCAAATAATTAAAATTTCTACTTCTTTTAATTCAGTTGGGAAAAAAATTACACATACACACACACAGAATCAAGTCATAGAAACTCTATTGCTTCTATCTTCGGTAAGATATTCTCATTAGTATTTTGGGTAGAATTTAGAAGTTTTTTTTAAACTTATTCCTCCTTTCTTCTTCTTCTTTATTTTTTTTTCCTAAATTTAAACTAAGGATGATGATCTAAAGAAGTAACTTAATAGAAAACTGCTGTATTCCTTGATAGGAGACAAAATGTAAATCATGTCAAACGTCTAAAACAATAAGTTGTAGCACAAAGAGATTAGATAATTATACTTGGGGAAAAAGTCATACAAGCACTGTGTAAGCACTGTCCTTTTCATCTGTTGGAGGGCGTTTATTCATAAACATCATATGTGCTTTCTTCCCTAGGGGTGAGATTGACCTAGAACCCTATGGACAGCTCTTCACTGTGAAGCTTGCCAACTATTTGTCAAGAATGATTAGTGAGAAATAAAGAAAGAAAATTTCCCCTGTTGATAATAAGGGACAAATAGAAGGTACTTTGAAATTATGATAGGGAATCACATTTGTTCAGTAAGAATACTTTGCATTTAATAATATGTAATATCACTGACCAACTTTTATTTTTACATATTTTAGTGATGAGCCATGTTGAATTTGACAGGTTTTCAGTAATAACAAAACATTCTGTGCCAACTCAAAAATGGGTGTGTACACTGTAATTACTTTTACTGTAAACAATAATTTCATTTGTGTTATTCAGGTGAGATGAAAGAATAATTAACTGTGGTTTACTCTTAATCATACTTTTAGAAACCTACTTTAAGTGTCTGGACTTATAATAATCAAAAAACATTTTATGTAAAAGAATTAAATGAGAGAATTTACTACAACTTTATTTTGTTATATATTCTGAATATATTACAATATAAAAGCTAAAGAAAACTGTAAATTTTCCTTAACAGTTTCATAAAGTCCTCACATTCTTTATTATGAAATCAATATTAATGTTGGAGTAATATTTTGATCTACTATATTCATAAGATTAATGGAAATTCCTTAGCTATTATTTTGACTCATAATGGGATAACAAAGATAATAAAGGTTTGCAATACTGAAAAATGTAGCAGAAGAATTTTTGCAATGAATTTTTAGAAAATACACTTTATTTTGGATGGATATCAACTTATACTAGGTCCGTATGTTGTGTAAGACAAAATATCCTAAATAATTGAGATTGATATTGGATTATTAGATTCAATAATGTTCATTTTAAACACTGAACAAAACTGCCACATTCCTTTAAAACCCAGATAGAAATTAACTCAACTCCCAGGAGAAATTTAAATTTCATGTTTCATTATGCTAATTACCTCAACGTTAAAATGCTAACTTTTAATCTCCATTTTATTTAGAAGGTATCAAAAATGTGTAATGCAATAAGATGGACTCTTATTTTTGAAAGTTCTCTTTTCCATTTTCTTTTTTTTTCTGCAGGAGTGCAGACTACAAACTCTAACCAGTACTACACCTAAAATAATTTTAAAACTTGGATAAAACATAAAAATATATTGTTTTAATACTACAATGAATGTAGAAGAATACAAAAATTATTCAGAAATCAGGGTTTTCTCTTGAAAGCCTGCACTGGCCCTGATAAAATTGAGATGAGATTCTTTGGGATCCTAAAGAACAAAGAACCAGAAACAAAGTACAAGCTTGGAAGTGTAGTAGGGAAACCTAGTCAAACAAGGACTGCATGGAGCTATAGGCTTTGTGTGAGAATTAGCTAGAATTAGGCATTTCCATTTCCTAAAAAATGGTAAACAAACTTGCCTATGTTAAAATTGAATTCTCTAGAATTTTCTACTTTATGTCTTTTCAGATAATTTATTCCTCCATATAAATATCACCCCCTTTTTTCCCCCAGTTTGCACAAATATAACCTGTGTATCCTGAAAAACCCAAAGACAAATGTAGTTTAACCTGGGCCCAGTCTGATTATAACCCTATGTATCTGGCAAAAGCAAGGTTATATTACCTTTTGGGAATTTAATTTCCACTTTGTTTTAAAATAATTTACACAGATATGCTTTCATGAGATATAAGTTGACAGTAAATCAAAATATAACAAAATACACATAGAAACAAGATATGTGAGAAGAAACTAATAGGGGAAAAAGAGGCAACAGAATCAGATACAGAAAGACTCCAGATACTGGAATTACTGGACTATAAATCAACCAGATTTAATCTAAATAGAAACCAAATTGAGTGGTTGAAGTCTTAATTCAAACAACAATAAACAAAAACTGGGTAATTCATAATATGTTAGAGACAGGTAAAATTAGAATAAATGTACTGGATTTAAAACTTAATGGAATTAACTCTAATGGTTAAAAGACAGGTATAAAATTGAACAATAAGGAGGAATGATTAAATGACATGGAAAACAGAGTAAAAATAATGATCATATATTAGAGTCTCATATATTTATTAGAAAAAAATTGGCAAGAACAGATAAATTAGACTTAATGAAGATAATTCTCCTATCAGGAGAAATCACAGATGGGATACATAAAATGAATTTTTACCATAACCTGCACCTTCAAGCATCTCCATTCTTCTTGACTTGATCTGTTTTTTCTTTTTCTTTTTTTTTTTTAGTAATTATTTAAAGATCTTTTTTATTTTAGATAAAATAAATAAGTAAAAATAAATAAAGATTGGACATCTTTTTAAAAAATTTTTTCAATTTATTTATTTTCAGAAAAACAGTATTCATTATTTTTTCACCACACCCAGTGCTCCATGCAATCTGTGCCCTCTATAATACCCACCACCTAAACATCTTATTTATTTTTGGTCTCTGCAAATTTTTGGTCTCTGCATATTAGAATAAGCTCAAAATACATTTTTGTTCAGTTTGTTCACAGATGCATTGTATTTTTATTTTTCTATATGCATTTTGTTTTTATTTTTCTCCAGCTGCCTTTAACATTTTTCTGTTGAATGTACACATCTATGTGTGTGTTATTGATTTGTCTTTATTTATGTTTTCAGAAAATCTTGAACCTGTGGTTTGATTTCTGTTATAATTTGAGGCAAGTACTTGACTGTTATCTCCTCTGCCTCTTTCTTTTTTCTCTAGAATCTCAATGACATGTACTGATTTCATTGGCTGTGTTCCCACACCTGCCTCTCTGCTCCATTGAGAGTGATTTTATTTTTCTAATATTCCACTCTGTCCTCAGTTTTGTTTGCTTGTTTATTTGGTTTGTTTTATGATAGTATGCAGGTCCATAAGGAAAGTTGGTCAGTGGGAATGAGTCTCCCTGTGTCTGAGGCTCTCAGGGAGCCTGTCTGCTCATAGCAGCTTTCACTAGTCCTTTAGAAATTTGTCAAACATCTCTGCAGAATTTGTGTACATTTGAACAGAAAACTGGTCTTCCTTTCCTACCCGGTGCTCATGTTTCCTCTCTTCTTGATGATGCCTTCCTGGAGAAATCTATTATTTCCTTAGGTTTCAGCCTAGGTAATTGAGATTTTTTATGAACTCAATAATAGTTATACTTTTGTAGATTGTCTTTTTATTGTTATCAGAGTAGGAATGGAACCCTTTCCAAATTTCTAAATTGTTAAGTAGAAAACTTGTGTCTATGCATTTTAAATATTAAATTTTAATTCCCTCTATTTTTGCTTTATATGAATTGAATTTATGTTATTAGGCGTATACAAACTTAGAACTACTGTATAATTTCTAGTAAGTGAGATGCCCGATTATAATGTATTGCCCATTTTTTTCTATATCCAGTGTGTTTTGGCTTAAACAATTTTTATCTAGTTGCTAGTTTCATATTTTTTCTATCTATAATATAATTTAGTATTTCTCTATTTTCAGTTATTCTTCTGTTGTTTAATCAACTCTGAAAATATGTCTTTTAAATAAGTGTCTAGGGGCACCTGGGTGACTCAGTCAGTCAAGCATCTGCCTTAGGCTTAGGTCATGATCCCAGGGTTCTGGGTGGAGTCCCATCTCTCTTCCTCTGCCCTGCCCCTTTCCCCTGCTCATGCTCTCTCTCTCTCACTCTTTCAAATAAATAAAAAAAATCTAAAAAAATAAATGGGGCAGTGTTTACTGGAATTTATCTTGGTTTGATACTCATATAGTTTATCTTAACTCTTTTATTTCATAGTATATATTTTCCCAATATGCTTGAGATCAATCATTTTCCTCATTCATACTAGTTTTAAAAATATCCATTCCAGTGAGTGTTGAATCACTGTATCATACATCTGAAACTAATATCATATGGTTTGTTAACTAACTAGAATTAAAACAAAAACTTAAAAAATATATTCATTCTATTTCTATCCTTCCAGGGTTTGTCTTGACTGTTTATTACCATAGTTAATTATTGTTATTTACAGTAGTTATATTCCATAATGCCACTCCAGCAATGAATTAGCAAATACTGAACTCTTGTCTCTAAGGAAAATACAGGATTGGGTTTTTGTGGACCTCTGGTCACAACTTTATCAACTGGATTTCTTTGCATCTTATACATTCATTCTGTTCTTGTAAAATTAAAGCTATTCCCATCAGCATTGAAAACCTGCTCTTCCACATAACCCTTTTCCTTAGCAGATATTTGTAAAATTCTTCAATAGCCTTCTGACCTGCAGAACCTGCTTCACCTGTAAGTTTAATATTTCTCACAGTGTATTGTCTTTTGAAGCAGCCAGTACTAGCCAAGAAAGGTTTCACATTTTCCTGATGCTGAGTAAGGTGTCTGTAAATTTCTATGGCTTTTATCTTTGCAACAATGCTGTCTATTCTGTCTTTTGTATTTTTTTTTTAAATTGGTCATCATCTCAAAAATCCATAAATTTGCCATCTTTTCCACAGATTCATTATACACTATTGATGTTAATTTAGCACTTTTAAAGTAACCTTATATACAGTTCAGCAAATTTACTTTTCCTTTCTCTGCATGTCCATATTATTGATTCATTAACATTGAACTCATGGCCAATAGTACTATAACTCATGCCTGAACAAAGCTTATCTAACACAGGTATTTTCTCTGTAAGGTGCATCATGTCTTTTTTCTATGTAGGAACACTAGACAGTATTTTTAGCACCATCTTTGGGAGCTATTTTAAAGCAAAATCACCAAAAAAATTGCAAAAATGTGGATAGAAAAAGTTGCACATAACAGCCTGTAATAAAGACCCTTGTTTACATAATGAGAGTTGAAATAAGAAAACAAAGTACTATTACTTTGTTCAATCCAGCTAGGAATGTCCACACTAGGTGTCTCAAGGTGTAGCTGTTTGACCAGGTCTATGAATGACTGCAAAAGTACTGCAAGTACTGATTCTGGGGTTATAAATGAATTATAGTGGTTATGTGAAATCCCAAATAATGAAGATCAACTGTATATTCTTTTTCACCTCTTCAAATTTTCTCCAAAATATTTTCTTGCTTTTGGCCAGTTTCATTTCTTTCTTTCTCTTTCTCTTTTTCTCTCCTTCCTTCCTTCCTTCTTTCTCTTTCTTTCTTTCTTTCTTTCTTTCTTTCTTTCTTTCTTTCTTTCTTTCTTTCTTTCTTTCAACTTTATTTATTTATTTGAAAGAGAGAGAGAGCACAAGAGAGCATGAGCAGTGGGGAAGGGCACAGGGAGAGGGAGACAAGCAGACTCTGCCCTGAGCAGGGACCCACACATGGAGCTGGTCCTGACATGGCCCTGAGATCATGACCTGAGCCCAAGTCAGACACTTAACTGACTGAGCCACCTGGGCATTCCTAATTTTGGCCAGTTTCATGATTCCAGTATGCATATACACTGGAATATTTCTTCTTGAGTTATAAGCATTTAGTAATAAAAATGTTAAA
Organism: Mustela lutreola; assembly: GCF_030435805.1. Taxonomy (NCBI): domain Eukaryota; kingdom Metazoa; phylum Chordata; class Mammalia; order Carnivora; family Mustelidae; genus Mustela; species Mustela lutreola. The sequence goes on from NC_081290.1 coordinate 79,545,832, forward strand.
AAAATGAAATTTATTTGCCAATCCAATGCAGCTTAGTCTTTATTTAGTTGTGTATGTGTATATAAAAAATAAATTATATATAAAAATATATATTTTTCTTTATATATATATAAAGAAAAAATTATATTTATCTCTAAGTTTGAACTTTAACAATATGTATGAATATAAACTGGCATAACTATTATAATGTTTTAGTCACATTTTTCCTTTGGTGCCATATATTCTATTCATAAGATGGTGAATCTCATTTCATTGTGGCAAAACAAAATAAGGTAGAAAAAAAAGCAATCAGTCTGGAAACACCTCAAATCCATGGACTTTCATAAATTTTCTTCATGTAAATTAAATTCTAAATAAAATATTACATATGTAACATACACACACATATATGTATATATTAAATAATTTCAGAAATGTCTGCTTAACTTTTGAAACTCAAAGTTTAAAACAATTTATTGTCATCTTTATTTAATCAAACCTGGACCTAAAAGACAGACACACAATATGGAAATAAAGAAAACGTTTACAGAAAAATGTCCATATGGACACATTTTAGACAGATGATCTGATTAGCATAACAGCCACCAAACTGTTGAATACTCTTTTTTATTTATTTAATATGCCTCTATTCTAAATTCTAGCTATAATGTTATTCAGTAGAATCATTTACTTCAATCAATAAATCTATTGTTAATAACCTGCTACTATGGGACGCCTGGGTGGCTCAGTTGGTTAAGCAGCTGCCTTCGGCTCAGGTCATGATCCCAGCATCCTGGGATCGAGTCCCACATTGGGCTCCTTGCTCCGCAGGGAGCCTGCTTCTCCCTCTGCCTCTGCCTGCCATTCTGTCTGCCTGTGCTCGCTCTCTCTCCCTCTCTCTCTGATAAATAAATAAAATCTTTAAAAAAAAAAAAAATAACCTGCTACTAAACCATGGAAATTATTTCTGTTTTCTGAAAGTGATTATTTTTCAAGCTATTTTTTTAGAATGAACTGATGAAGGTTAATGAAGATTGACTAATTCTGTAATAAAATCCAATGTAGGGATGCTGACATATGATTGCTATAGTTCAAAAATATTCATGTCTTATTCTCAGATTTTTAATAGTAGTCCTTAGCACTCTTTCAATAGATATAACATTAGGCAGTTTATTAACTATTTTAAAAATATTTAGTTAGGGGCACCTGGGTGGCTCAGTGCATTAAGCCTTTGCCTTCGGCTGAGGTCATGATCTCAGGGTACTGGGATCCAGTGCCACATCTGCCTCTCTGCTCAGTAGGGAGCCTGCTTCCCCCTCTCCCTCTGCCTGCCTCTCTGTCTATGGATGATCTCTCTTTCTCTGTCAAATAAGTAAATAAAATCTTAAAAAAATTAGTTAGTATACTGTGGATTATACACCAGCTGTAAAACAGATGAAAATTCCTTAAATAATGGTAAAATGATATTTTAAATAAGTATTGTGGAGTGATATTCGATAACTATAAATTTCAATGAGTTTTGATTTCTATTGGATGTAATATCTCTAGCATACAGAAAATATTGACTTCCCTGAAAGAAAGTGAAATTAATATCTGATGCTGGTTTATAAACCAAAATGTGTTTGCCACTGTTGAAAAATGTTACATTCAATATATCCATAGTGTTTGGGAAACAGTTCAATTTATGCTAAAAATGTACAAGGACAAGGACACTTGTAAGGGTAAGAAGAAATTAAATAAATAACAGAAAATAAAACTTTAAAATGTTAGATTAATATTTAATGTTAATGAAATTTGTGTACTGTATTGTGCCATTGGTTAAAGCATTTAGTTTTCAAATGAAAGAATAATTCTTTAAATTTGAAATCATCATTTCTTTTCACACAAAATACTGCATTTTTTTCTTTTCAGATTAAATTTGGCAAACAAATGAAAATTGAAGTCAGAATACTATGGATAAAATAACTTTTGACAATTTGTTGAAACTCTCCTTACTTTACATTTGATGTTAAGTTACATAATAAAAAAAGAAATACGAAATGGCTAGACATACATAAAGGTGTTGCAGATTATCTTTTCCACATTTTCCTTCTTTCAACGTACTTTGCAGATATAGTCATTCTAAATTACTATTTCACAAACTAAGATGATTCTCAGTAGGGAAGCCATACTTCACGTTGTTTTCATCAAAGGGAGCATAGTCTATATTTGCCTGTCTGAATATTGCCATTATATTACTAATTTACACTTTGAGAAAAGGGTCAAGAGTACTCCAAATTTTTGATGACTTGATATTAACCTGAAAGGGGAATGTTAATAACTGATGAAATATATCCACAGTAGTTCAACATCAAGATAGTTTAAAGTTAAATTTGTTAAAAAAAAAAAAATCTACCCTGTATTGATGAATTATATTATATATTTAATTTGGGGTGATTAGTAATCTTTATTTGAGACAGACAATAATATTTTATATTAAACCATATAAGTAAGATAAAAATTATGAAAAGAGTGAATATTAAAATAATATTATCCAGATAAGATAATATCCAATATGATAAATTGATTGATAAATAATTAATACAGTTTTGTAGTGTTCTTATGTGTTAACTAAAATATAAACTAAAGAAATTATGAAGGCATAATTATTCCAGCTATCATACATGTTTCAATACTTACATATTATTACTATCTTAATGTTTTATTAAAATGAATAGTTTTCTATGATCTTATGTTTTATTTGTCTCAATAACATAGTATATTGTTCCAAAATTTTAAAGAGAAATATATTTTTAGACTTTGTTGAAATATCTACCTACTTTTCTTATTCTAAGTTATGCAACTGTGTATAACTTAGTCAGTTAGGTGTCTGCCTTCAGCTCAGGTCATGATCCCAGGGTCCTGGAATGGAGCATCTTATCAGGCTCCCTGGTCAGCAGAGAGCCTGCATCTCCCTCTCCCTCTGCCTGTAGCTCCCACGGTTTGTGTGCTTTCACTCTCTCTCTTTCTGTCAAATAAATAAATAAAATCTTAAAAATAAATAAATAAAAGCACAGATAGGACTTGGTTATAGTTCAGTGCACTGGAACTTATTAAATAGTACACAAATCTAAAAATCAAAAGTCCAGAATTATGTAGATTAAATCTAGCAATCTAATATAGTGATATTTGAGAATGTTATTTTTATACCTTGTGAAACAAATACTTTCAAAGATAAAATTTAAGGTCATTGAGAGGTTGTGAAAATGGATAATATTGTCCAGCAAAAAAATTATATTTTCTGGAGTTCTTCAGTTAGAAAACTTGAAATGCAGTTATATGGTATTGGATAAAAATGAAAAAAATGTTATTTCATATCTAAATGATACAAAGTTGTGTATGTTGGTAATTAGTATAATCATTGTTTTGCACATCTTTGAAAACATGGGGTTAACATTCTGAGAATGACAGAGACAATTAGGAGCTTGGTTCACAGTAGAGTTATGAATAAAGGAAGTAAGTAGAGCAGAGATCAAAATTAGATGCAGAATTGGAATGATACTGAAAACAACTGATGTAACTGCAGAAAATACTGTGGCAGATCATCCATTTCTTTGAATGGTGAAAGTAATTACTACCATGTTTTGACAACTGAAATGGAAAACCTGACCCAGCTGGAACTGCACACCAGTCAAGTTGCCTACCCCTATTATTTTATTCAATTGTAGGAAATACATGAAAAAGAAAATGACCATTAGAAATCCTGTTTCCTATGGTGAGAAGGAAGTGCCACTGTCTCTTTTTCATTTTCTTGCTCAAATATTTGTTGTTTTCCCCCAAAGGATTTATATTTAATCTGTTTTTTTCCTCTATAAATGCTTCTCATATTGTCCAATTGGGTTCATAAACAAATAAATGAGTTGAAAATCAGAATAGATGAAGGGTGGAAGTACAGCTTACTCTTGCAAACATTTTGAAAATGAAGGGAAGAGTACTTGGTAGCACAGCTGTGTTAATTCCGAAAAAAAAAAAAAAAAAGTTTCAATGACTTTGTCATCTAATTTCCAAATAATTTAGAGATCATCTGTTTTCCAACAGTCCCCTGAATGGGTCTGGGAGGGTGAGTTGGTAGCCAAATTTTTCGGTTGTTCACATGAAGAATTTTCCTTTATTATTCTCTTTGTTACTTTCTATAAATGCTGTGCACACCTTCAAATCTAAACTTGCCCTTTATTTTACTCCTTCCCAAATAAGTCTGTTCTCTTGAACTCCCAAATGCTGATTAGCAATTCTCTTCTACTTTCCACCTTTCCACAAAATCTTCCCTCCAATACCTCACTTGAAGAAGTGATTCTCACTTCTTTACTTTAACCTTTCGCTGTCTCTGTTCCTTCAGCATTCTGAGATTTTTCCTGCTGAAAACACTTTCCTTCAGATTCCACCCATTTTCTTCCTCCCAATATTAATGTCTGAGGTAACAATTTCCCCATATTTCTCTGTAAGTTTGTCTCTCCAATTGTGATTTTTTTTTAATCTTTCTCTTGGTAAGACATGCATTTTGTTTTTTTTACTAAAAGTTTATATTTTAAACAGTAGTCTATTTCTTAGAAAAAGCTTCTTGAAAGATACTGCCATGTAAAAGAAGATAAGTATTACATTTGTATATTAACAGTTGCCACTTTTATAAATAATTTTCTGGCATTGGATAGGTAGTATGAGATTTTTTTTTAGACTGTAAAAACTTTATAAATTCAAGCTTAAAAAATAACTTTCCATAAATGGTAAATTAGTATCAAGAAAGGATGTAGCTCCAGTTAAGGAGCAAAAGAGCCTCAATAGTGACTTATTGACATCTTATCCAAGGATGTCTAAAAAGAAATCTCTATTTCTCATTTTTACACCTTTTCTTTTGAACACTTAGTGATATTATTTTCTTGAATCATGTAATTTATAACCCAAAACATCAGGGCAGAAGTGGCTCTCTTGCTTTTATTGGTGGTTTCATGATAATTAAGGAAGATTCTTAGCTGCTTTTTTTTTTTTTTTTTTGAGGGAAAGAGAGAGAAAGAGTTGGGGTGGGGGAGAGACAGAGAGAAAGGGAAAGAGAGAGAAAATGAGAAAATTTTTCTTTTTTTTTTTTTTTCGGTGTTCCAGAATTCGTTGTTTATGCACCACACCCAGAGCTCCATGAAATACGTGTCCTCCATAATACCCACCACCAGGCTCACCCAACCCCCCAACCCCATCTCCCCTCCAAAACCCTCATTCTGTTTCTCAGAGTCCACAGTCTCTCATGGTTTGTCTCCCCCTCCAATTTCCCCCAACTCACTTCTATTCTCCATATCCCAATGTCCTCTGGGTTATTCCTTGTTCTCCATGAGTAAGTGAAACCATATGACAATTGACTGTCTCTGGTTGACTTATTTCACTCAGCATAATCTCTTCAAGTCCTGTCCATGTTGATACAAAAGTTGGATATTCATCCTTTCTGATGGAGGTATAATACTCAATTGTATATATAGACCATATCTTCTTTATCCATTCATCTGTTGAAGGGCATCTTGGTTCTTTCCACAGTTTGATGACTGTGGCAATTGCTGCTATGAACATTGAGGTACAGATGACCCTTCTTTTCACTACATCTGTATCTTTGGGGTAAATACCCAGTAGTGCAATTGCAGAGTCAGAGAGTAGCTCTATTTTTAATTTTTTGAGGAAATCTCCACACTGTTTTCCAAAGTGGCTGCACCAACTTGCATTCCCACGAACAGTGTATGAGGGTTCCCTTTTCTCCACATCCTCTCCAAAACTTGTTGTTTACTGTCTTGTTAATTTCGGCCATTCTAACTGGTGTAAAGGTGGTATCTCAATGTGGTTTTGATTTGAATCTCCCTGATGGCTAGTGATGAGGAACATTTTTTCATGTGTCTGAGAGCCATTTGTATATATTCTTTGGAGAAATGCCTGTTCATGTCTTCTGCCCATTTTTTGAGGTGATTATCTGTTTTGTGTGTGTTGAGTTTGAGGAGTTCTTTACAGATCCTGGATATCAGCCCTTTGTTTGTATTGTCATTTGTGAATATCTTCTACCATTCCTTGGGTTCCCTCTTTGTTTTGTTGATTGTTCCTTTACTGTGCAGAAGGTTTTGATCTTGATGAAGTCCCAAAAGTTCATTATCACTTTTGTTTTCTTTGCCTTTGGAGATATATCTTGAAAGAAGTTGCTGTGGCCAATGTCAAAGAGGTTACTGCCTATGTTCTTCTCTAGGATTTTGATAGATTCCTGCCTCACAGTGAGGTCTTTCATCTATTTCGAGTCTATCTTTGTGTATGGTGTAACAGAATGGTCGAGTTTCATTCTTCCACACATAGTTGTTCAATTTTCCCAACCCGATTTATTGAACAGACTGTCTTTTTTCCACTGTATGTTTTTTCCTGCTTTGTCGAAGATTATTTGACCACAGAGTTAAGAGTCCATATCCAGGATCTCTACACTGTTCCACTGGAACATATGTCTGTCTGTTTGTTTGTTTGTTTGCCAGTACCATGCTGTCTTGGTGATCACAGCTTTGTAGTAAAGCTTGAAATCAGGCAATGTGATGCCCCCCAGCTTTGTTTTTCTTTTTTAAAATTTCCTTAGTAATTCAGGGTCTCTTCTGGTTCCATACAATTTTTAGAATTGTAGTCTCAGCTCTGAAAAATGCCAGTGGAATTTTGATTGGAATGGCATTGAAAGTATAGATTGCTCTAGGTAGTATAGACATTTCAACAATGTTTATTCTTCCAATCCATGAGCATGGAATGCTCTTACATATTTTTGTGTCTTCTTCAATTTCTTTCATGAGTATTCTGTAGTTACTTGAGAACAGACCCTTTACCTCTTTGGTTAGTTTTATTCCCAGGTATCTTATGGGTCTTGGTGCTATAGTAAATGGAATCGATTCTCTCATTTCCCTTTCTATATTTTCATTGTTGGTGTATAAGAAAGCAATTGATTTCTGTACATTGATTTTGTATCCTGCCACAGTATTGAATTGCTGTATGCGTTCTAGTAGTTTGGGGGTGGAATCTTTTGGGTTTTCCATATAAAGTATCATGTCATCTGCAAAGAGAGAGAGTTTGACTTCTTCATTGCCAATTTGAATACCTTTTATTTCTTTTTGTTGTCTGATTGCTGTTGCTAGGACTTCTAGTACTAGGTTGAGCAAGAGTGGCAAGAGTGGGCATCCTTGTCATGTTCCTGATCTGAAAGGGAAATCTGTCAGCTTTTCCCCATTGAGGATGATATTCACTGTGGGTTTTTCATAAATTTTATGAAGTTGGGAATGTTCCCTCTATCCCTATACTTTGAATCGTTTTAATCAGGAGCAGATACTATATGTTGTCAAATGCATTTTCTCCATCCATTAGGAGGACCATGTGGTTCTTCTCTCTTCTCTTATTGATTTGTTCTATCACATTGATTCATTTGTGAATGCTGAAAGACCCTTGCATGCCATGGATAAATCAGACCTGGTCATGGTGGATGACCTTTTAAATGTACTGTTGGATTCTATTAGCTAGGATCTTGTTGTGAATCTTAGCATCCATATTCATCAGGGATATTGGTCTAAAATTCTTTTTTTTTTTTTTTTTTTTTTTTTGGTGGGATCTTTGCCTGGTTTGGGGATCAGGGTAATGCTGGTTTCATAAAAAGAGTCTGGAAGTTTTCTCTGTTTCTTTCTTTTTCTTTTCTTTTCTTTTTTTTTTTTTTAACAGCTTTGGGAGAGTAGGTATTAGTTCTTCTTTGAATATTTGGTAGAATTCTTCAGGGAATCCGTCAGATCATGGGCTCTTGTTTCTTGGGAGGTTTTTGATCATTGCTTCAATCTCATTACTAGACATTGGTCTATTCAGGTTGGCAATTTCTTCCTGATTCAGTTTTGGAAGTTTATAGGTTTCCAGGAATGTATCCATTTCATTTAGGTTGCTTAACTTCTTGGCAAATAACTGTTAATAATTTCTCATGATTATTTCTATTTCTTAGGTGTTAGTCATGATCTCTACCTTTTCATTCATAATTTTATTAATTTGTGACCACTTTCTTTTCTTTGGATTAGTTTGGCCAATGGTTTATCAATCTTATTAATTCTTTCAAAAAGTCATCTTCTATTTGGTTGACGTGTTCTACTGTATCACTAGTTTCTATCTCATTGATCTCTGCTCTAATCTTGATTATTTCCCTTCTTGTGTGTGGGGTTGGCTTAATTTGTTGTTGATTCTCCAGTTCTTTAAAGTGTAATGAGAGCTGGTGTATTCTGGATTTTTTTTTTTTTTTTTTTGAGGGAAGTTTGGATGGCTATGTATTTCCCTCTTAGGACAGCTTGTGCTGTAATCCATAGGTTTTGGACCAAAGTGTCTTCATTCTCATTGGTTTCCATGAATTGTTTAAGTTCTTTTTTGATTTCCTGGTTGATCCAAACATTCATAGGCATGGTGTTTGAATTTGTTCCAAACTTCTTCTTGTTTTTGAGGTCCATTTTCAAAGCACTGTTGTCTGAGAATTTGCAGGAATAATCTCAATCTTTTGGTATTGGTTGAATCCTGATTTGTGATACAGTATGTGGTCTATTCTGGAGAAAGTTCTGTGTGCACTCAAGAAGAATGAGTATTCTGTTGTTTTAGGATAGAATGTTCTGTATATACCTAAGAGATCCATCTGGTTCAGATGTCATTCAATGCTCTTGTTTCTTAAGTTCTTTTTTGATTTTCTGCTTGGATGATCTGTCTATTACTGAGAGTGGTGTGTTAAGATCCCCTATTATTAATGTATGCATATCAATATGACTCTTGATCTTGATTAACAGTTGTCTTGTGTAGTTGGCTGCTCCCATATTGGGAGCATAAATATTTATAATTGTTAGATCTTCTTGGTGGATAGACCTTTTAATAATGATGTAATGCCCTTCTTTATCTCTGAATACAGTCTTTAGTTTAACATCTAATCTATCTGATATGAGAATCACTATCCCAGCTTTCTTTTGAGGCCCATTTCATGCCAATCTTTTTGGCATGAAAGATTCTTCTCCATCCCTGCACTTTCAGTCTGGATATATCCTTAGGTTCCAAATGGGTCTCTTGTAGACAACATATGGATTGGTCCTGTCATTTTATTTAATCTGCAACCCTGTGCTGTTTTATGGGAGTGTGTAAGCCATTCTCGTTGAGAGTGATTATTGAAAGATACGTTTTTATTGACATCATGTTGCCTGTGAAGTCCTTGTTTCTATAGATTATCTCTGTAGATTTCTGTTTTATGACACTCTTGGGTTATTTCTTCTTTTTTAGAAACCCCCTGAATATTTCTTGTTGCACTGGCTTGGTGGTCACATACTCTTTTAAACTTTGCTGGTCTTGGAAGCTCTTTATCTCTCCATCCATTTTGAATGTCAGCCTTGCTGGATAAAGTATTCTTGGCTGTATGTTCTTCTCATTTAGTGGCCTGAATATGTCTTGCTAGCCCTTTCTCACTTGCCAGGTTTCTGTTGACAGGTCTAACATTATTCTGATGGACCTTCCTCTTTTAGGTAAGGAATCTCTTCCCCCTAGCTGCTCTCAGAGCTCTTGTCTAAAACTATGATTACTCACTTTCACAAACAAGTGTCTTGAGGTCTTTCTAGATCTGTTGATTTTGGGGGTGATCTTTCTCCCTCTAGGCCAGGAATGCTGGTTCCATTCCCAGACTCGGAAAATTTTCATTGAGAATTTGTTCAACTCTATCTTTTAGTCTTCTTTCTTTGTCTTCTCCCTCAGGGATTCCAATATTTCTGACCTTGGAGAAAGAGAATCTTAAGCGGTTTCTACACCCAGTATGAAATAATGCCTGACTCCTTCTTGCAACCCTAAGATCATGACATGAGCTGAAATTGGGCTGGAAGCTTAACTGACTGAGCCCCCTAAGTGCCCATCTTAGCCTTTTGATTTATATTATTCAAAGCTTATACAAGGCCTCCATCAATCAATCCAACCAGCTTAGGTTCTGTCATTCAAGCATAATATTAGTGTTTAGAAGTACCTTCCATATGTCCAGCCAGTACCCACTATAACCACCTATTAATCCAGAATTAAATTTTATAAAAATTACTTTACATTGAGCTTCAAATTTTAGTGCTCAGCTAGTGAGCTATCTCTTACAATGCCAAATGATTTTTTGATGTAGTGTTACCCTTTGCAGTGAATGAGGTGTCATAACCTCTTTAAGTTTTTGGTTAAAAAAGGGATTGGGGAAATTATAAAATGAAGCAAATTCCAGCTAATGTAGTTTCTTATTATTATGTATGATCTACTTATTTATCATATATGATATGATATATATAAACAGATATGTATCGTATGTGTTCATATATGATATAAAATATATACTTACTATGTATCTTATGTGTTGCTATTCATCAATGCCCCAGCTGTATATATTCAAGTATTCTTATACTTATTTATAACATGTTTAAATTAATAACATTTCCATTTATTATAACTTAATCTTCTAAAACTTTTTTTTTTCTTAAGTTTTTATTTATTTATTTGCCAGAGGGAAAGAGTACAAGCAGGAGAAGCAGCAGGCAGGACTGGCAGAGGGAAAAGCACACTCCCCACTGAGCAAGAAGCCCAATGCAAGACTTGATCTCAATACCCTGGGATCATGACCTGAACTGAAGGCAGACACTTAACCAACTGAGCCACCCCGGTGTCCTTCATCTTTTGAAACTTAAGTCACATTCAGAGTAAATATGTTTGATGACACTGAATATAATTTTGTTTTTCATTTTTATACCTAAGAATCTTAAGAATTTGGTATTTCCAATCAAACATTTGTCTTTGTATTCTTGGAAACTAATACAAAATTATTTGTTGGTTTTAGGAAAGAGCAGTAAGTGAAGAATCTACTAATGTTATTTTTTTCAATCTGCATATAATTTGAGCTAAAATATATATACTACTGAAAGTCAATGAAGCAAGTGCATATTTCCACATATAGTTCCAATTATGAGATATTCACATATTTTTTACATCAATGAATAATTGCCATTTATGAGTTATCAGAGACGAAGAGAAGACATCTTTGAAACATTGTAATTCTAAATTTTTAAGGTATGAAAGCAGCTTAGCAGATTTTTCTCCAGTTTTCATGATGTAGATAATTAATGAGTTTACACATACATATCTATTCAGATTCAGATTTAAATAAGTATTCAGATTCCAGTCTAATATATTTCACCTCATGACCAAGATTTTGAATAAAAAGTGTTTTTAAAATCTACATCCTTTCCTAAATTACATTTTCTAACTGAACTATCTTATTTTTTTCTTGGTGAACACATTATAAGATTTTAATGCAACTATTGGTTAAGATTTGAAGGTTTTTCCACACTTTACTGTAGAAAACTTATCTTTTTCCTTAAATTTAGAACAACCTTTTCAAATCCACTAAGGACAGGTATATATGTTTTACCAGTTGAAAAGTTCATCTCTACCTATTAATTAGCATTTTAATTATTTCCTAAAATAAAAAGGGTGTTCATATCTTCAGGTACTTGGTTTAACTTGACTGTCTTATATTATATATTCTAAATAATTATAATAAATATGATAATTTAGACAAGTGAAGCAATTACTACTCTTTTTATTAGTTTCAATCTCTTTCACTGACATTTCCCCTACTTTAGGCAGTTTTGATGGTTGCAGTGAATGCTAAATGTAAATTTCGCATGGGGTATTTAAAGTATTTGAAAAAAAAATTCCTATTGTTTCTAAGGCTTTTCTATTAGCATGATTTAGCAAATGTTATGTAGTTTTCCCTTAGTGATCTGAACTACATGATTTCTCTGATCCAGAACATTTTATATACCTTAAAAGTCAAGTTACAAAAGAACAGCCAAACCTTCGAAAGATGTGATATTGAGAATACCTGTTACATAATAATGGAAAATAACTTAAAAAAAAAAAAAACCAAACTACTTTAAACATGACATATTTAATCTAATTTGCAACTTTTCATGCTTAGGAAATTTTTACAGGCATAAAAGGTAATGAACAAAGCAAATATATTTGAGACAATTAAAATTTGGAAAAATTGATTATAAATTTTTTGAGAAAGTGAAACAAAGAAAAATATGGTCATTTGATTATATATCACTTCCCCAAGTCCACATGAATATTTTACCAATACAAAAAATAAAGAAAAACAAAAAATAAAAATAAAACAACATTACAATGGGTATACTTTTTCTAAATGTACCTGCAATAACAAGCAGAAAGAGAACAGAAAATCCAAGGAAAGAAAAATAAAATCTAACTTTAATATAGATATGTTTTTATAATTTTATAAAATATATATTTCTGAGCATGAAGTAAGCATAATACAGAAAGTATAATTTCATTTTAAATTTTCATAATTTCCTTATTAGAATTTTCACACTTTCTGATTCCTATGAGACAATCTCAATGATAGAGTAGAGGCCATTTACTGAAAGAGAAATTTTTGGTATTCAATTCAATTAGATGGAAAATTATAAGTTTTAACATGTTGCTAATTGCAGAATTTGTCTTTGTTATTCTAAGCAAGTGCTTAGTGAAGTGAATCTGGATAGTCTGTGAGTGATAATTTGAATTGGTCAGATACAAAGAGAGGTAGCATGGAAGAAATGTTTATGCAGATAATAACAAGTGAATTTTTTTTTAATCTGCAATTAAATTTATTATAATTTGAAAGTATAAAAATAGTCATAGTTAAGTAAATGAATAAACCAATTAAATTGTCCCATTCTCCTGCACAATGTAGAGTATATTATTTCAGCTAGTTTACAAGGAAGGCTTCTCATTTTTTTACTAATTTTAATCTGACTTCTATATAATGGTATTAAGGAAAGAAAAAGAGAAAAAAAAATATGTGATTTCTCCATTCTCCATATCTGGACTCAGTGAGCTACATTTTTAATATTCTTGTCTCAAGTAGATTTGAACCCTGTATAATAGATGCAAAACTGCAGAGCAGAACAGGAGTGAACAACAGAGTTGGATGGTTCTTATTTCAGTTACAGAATTAAGGCAAGCTATCAGATAAGCAACAAATATTCACTTATGTACCATCAGAGTTTAATATTTAAATATCAAATATTAAATATTTCAGTTTGTATTACAGCCTATTGTTTGGTGAGGGTATTTTGGAATATTTACTTATAGAACACTTTCCAATCTGTCAAACTTGTGGTCAAATTACATTACCAATGAAATTTGAAATGGCCAAATCAAATAATGTATAAAGTAATGCATTGTAAGTCACTAATCATTCTCATTTATTCATTTATTTTTTACTGATCTATTCCCTGTTTCTGTAAGCTTGTTTTTTTTAATATTATATGTATATAAGTTATATACAATATTGTCTTTTTTAAAAAAGACTTATTATTTATTTGAGAAAAAGAGAAAGAGCAATTAGGTGCAGGAGCAGAGGGAAAGAATCATAGATTCCCTACTGAGCACAGAGCCTGAAGTGGGGCTAGATTTCAGGATCCTGAAATCTGACCTGGGCTGAAATCAAGGGGATATTTAACCTACTGAGCCACTCAAATGCCCCAAGTATTATCTATCTCTGATTTATTTCACTTAGCATAATGCCCTCTGGGTTAATCCAAATAATATCACACCGTGGTTTTTGTTTTTGTTTTGTTTTATTTTGTGTGTATGTGTGTGTTTGTGTGTGTGTTTTCTTTATTCATTCATTGGTGGATGCCTAGGTGGTTTTCATCTCCTGGTAATTGTGAATAATGCTGCAATGAACATGAGGATAAAGATATCTCTTTGAGTAATTTCATTTCCTTTGAGTATGTTGTCATATCATATGGTTGTTCTCTTTTTAATTTTGTTAAAAAAAACTCCATACTGTTTTTTATACTGGTTATACCAATTTACATTCCCACCAAAGGTGTACCAGTGTTCCCTTTACTCCTCATACTCACTGACACTTACTATCTCTTATCTTTATGGTGATGGCAATTCTAACAGGTGTAAGGTGATATCTCATTGCAATTTTGATTTACATTCTCTTGATAATTAGCAATGTTGAGCAACTTTTCATGTACCTTAATTTTTGCCCATTTTTAAATTGGTCTGTTTCCATTCTTATTTTGAATTTTAGGAGTTCTTTTATATTTTAGGTATCAGGCCTTCATCAGAAGTCTTATGCAAATTTTTCCTTACAGTATGTGGCTTCTCTTCTAATTATTTTGACAGTGCTTTTAGTAGAATGGAAGTTTTTAAGTTTAGGGAAATCCAGCTTATCAATTATTTCTTTCATGGGTTGTACTTTTGGAATTTTATCAAAAAAGTCGTCACCATACTCCAGGTCATTTAGAAGTTCTTTTTTGTTATCTTCTAGGAGTTTTATAACTTTGAATTTTACATTTAGGTTTATGATCCTTTTCTTTGGTCAAATCAAACATTATATAAAGTGATACATGGTAAGTTACTAACATTTACAAATGGAAATAGATACCTTTGTTTCTGTTTTATATCAGATAAGAGATATAGACTTTCTCTTTTGAAAAAAAGATTATATAGAAAGCAAGTCTACCATATAAGAGAATTATTAGTAATAGCAGCAATAACTTTTAAGGACATAAAATAAGAATAAACATAGAGGATCTTATACCACCAAATTCTCAAAAGCTGGGATGCCTGGGTGGCTCAGTGGGTTAAGCTGCTGCCTTTGGCTCAGGTCATGATCCCAGGGTCCTGGGATGAGTCCTGCATCTGGCTTTCAGCTCCACGGGGAGTCTGCTTCTCCCTCTGACCTTCCCCTCTCATGCTCTCTCTCACTCTCTCTCTCTCAAATAAATAAAATCTTAAAAAGAAATCTCAAAAGCTAAGCATAATTCCATTATTCTTTCTTTTATAAGCATTGTCTTGTTACAAATGAAGCAATTTACTAAAAAATAATATTAAAACATTAGGGGGACAATATATTGAACAAAATTCTTTAAAAAGATGGGAAAAAAACAAAATTTGTTCATACTCATTTATTGGTCCCTTAATGAAAAAAGTTTTCTAATTAATATTTCATTTACCTTGGGGACAAGTACATAATGCAGTCATCAGTTTGCTTAGATTCTGAAATACCATTCATTTATGTACATATTTTCTCTATTCAAATTTACTATTCATATCACTTGTCAATTTGCATATATTAAATCATCATGCATAATTTACCATATTTTGAATATTTTATTAATGAAAGTCTTTTTCTAAGATTTTTATGTGCTCTTAAATTTTAAATACTCAAACATTTAAAAACTTAAAACTCAACAATCAAGTTTTAAAGTATTATTTTATGAAATGAAATATTTAATTATAGGTGTTAACTATATGCTGTCACTATTACTATTGGCCAGGAGAGTGGGTAGCTATTGTAAGCTCTTTTGCTAATATATGAAGTTTTTAAAATAACAAGTGGAATATTTCGTTTAAATTTTATTTCATTTAAAGTTAGCATAGACATACATTTAACCAGCTAATAGTTTAGTTATTCTTTACTTTAGCTTATGACCTTTTACTAAGTTTCTTGTGAAACTAAGACTTCATTTACAATGTGGTTCAGGGAAACAGAATTAAGTTAATCAATTTAAGTTGACCAATTTTGACAGCTTTATATTTCTTAGAATTTATTTTGAGTATTCCATTCTTACTTAATTGTGTGTACAATTAAAAAGTAAAACTTCCAAAATAATTAAAAATAGATTGATATGCAAATAATTAGAAAGTTGTTGCATGAAAAAGATATACACAAAGTAATCATGCTTTTACAATGTTAGAATGAATGGTAATTGATAAAAATCTGCAGGTTGTATTGGAGTAGTTCTGCTTCAATAGTTAACCTATACTGTGTTAGTTCTGTTAAAGAAAAATTATTCTGACACTTGTTAAAACAGGAAGGAGGATTTCATTCAGGACTATTTTGGGGTGGGAGAAGACAATGCTCAACTCTAAGTATAGCAAAAATAGTTGGGGATATATAGCCAACAACACACTGAGAAGATGAATGGATAGCAATTACTAAGGAGACATCAAAGTGTAGAAGCATTTTATTAAACTGACTGAATACAATTCCTGCTGAAGAGAGACCCAGGTGACCAGTATAAGAGGTAGAACATGAGGAATTTGATCACATATCTTGGGGGGATCAAATATTAATGGTGGGGAATTCTTTAAGCTGACTGAGCAGGATTCTTGCTACCACTGGACATAGCATGTTAAAGATAGGACTCAAGATGACACTAGTGAAAAAGAGGTCTCAGAGGATCCTGACTAAAGTTTCATCAAGGAAAGAGTCTTTCACTTCAAAAATCATTTCCCAAATTGATGTTTCAGCCATGAGCGTCCTTATTATTGTTTTAGGTAGAGGAGTGGATTTACTAGCATATACATAATGAAAGAAAAGAGATTAAGAAAAATTACTTTAAAAAGCTTGAAAGGCAACATGAATATGGCCATATGATAAAAATCACACAGAATTCTTCTGATTATGAGTCATTCATAAAATTATTCATAGATTTTCCTTTCCATGCATCAGATATATGTATAATTTATTATGCTCATTTTTCAAAAAGGGAAAAATAAAATATAGAGATGTACCTGATAAAGCAATTTATTTTACTTCTTTAAAAAAAAAAAAGATTTTGTTTATTTATTTGAGATAGAGTGAGAGAGAGAGGGCATGCACAGGGCAGAGGGGCAGAGGGAAGGAAGCAGGCTCCCATAAAACAGGGAGCATGATGCAGGGCTTGATCATGACCTGAGCTGAAGGACCTGAGCCAAAGGCAGATGTTTAAGACTGAGCCACTCAGGCATCCCTAATTTTAGTTCTTAAGAGAAACTTTTTCTGAACTAAATTATATAACTCTACCCTCTCCTTCTGAATCCCTCACTGAACCCTATTTGAATTAATTAATGACAATGGCTGGAACATATTTGCCACGCTATGTGAATTAATGGCTATAAATATCAGATGTTAAAACAAATGTGGCCATTTCAATCTTCTTAAAGAAGAAAACATTTCCAGCTACAAATCCTTCTGAAATCTGACTCAGATCAACTGAAAATATTTCAAATAATTATTAAACTGATGTACTAAAATGAATATAGGAAATATTATCTTATTGTATTTGTGTATTTTATTATATCCCTAGAAGATTGTAGAAACATTTGCTTCTTTTAATTGTATTTGATTCTCTACCTTAGCAAAAAATGTAAGAGTGGACAAGTGATATGAATACTTCCACCATGGATGAATAATGTTCTGAATTATTTGGAACAGATTTTCAGTGCAAGTAACATTTATCTATGTAAAGTAAACTGATATTAAAATCGATTTTTCCATTTAGAAAAATTTGGCTAATAATGAATTTTTTATTTGGTTTTGATCCTCAGTGTTATTGGGAACAAAGTTCCCCTTTCCTACTGACCTTTTCCCCATGCTTTCCAGTTCATGTTGCAAGATACCATTTATTTCATTTATCACATCTATATTTAAGACAAAATAAGTGGAAGAACGAATACTGGCTAGTACTTTGACATTTTTCACAGAAACATCTAAACAAATGTCCCTCCTACCTCAATAAGAAATGGTTTAAATTGCTAAACTTTCATGAATGAAGGTTGAAAAATTCAAGAAAATAAATTACTATAAGTACATGAGAGCAAATAATTCTGGACAATAGACTTATTGGTCAAATTCTAATTGCAGGTTTTTTGGCCAAATTGTTCCATAATTAAGGAATTAAGGTGAAATGTATATTGTGTAGGCAGAATCCGTGTCTGTATACATTTATATACATAAAGATATGTTATAAATTATGATAAATTGACTATTTCAAAAATGTCTCCTATGATTTATTATTACACTTTAAAGTATTTACATTACTTGTGTATGTTGACATACCTTGGCATATTTGAATAAAATTTTTAGTGGCTGATAGTGGCGAGAGGTGGAAAATTTTAATTTTTTAAAAAATCTATATGAAAGATAAAAACCACTATATATTCATAGAGTTGACAACAAAATTTTCTGCTCCTATATTAAATATAAGGAAATAATGAAATGTGTATCATAATTGGATATTATATAAAATAATGGTAATAAATATAAATGAATTACTAAAAAATGATGCATAGTAATATGGACTAATAAAGCATCATGACAAAATAAAGTAATAGTAGTAATAATAATATGTATATATGTAAGCACTTATGTCCAAAAGCCCAGGATTTTCCAGCTAAACCTGGTAGTTCACAGAGCACCTTGGGAAAAGATAAGAGTCTAATGTGCTGATTAGCTATGAAACCAGATGATATAGTGTTTATTTCAGTACCATTATAAAGTAACTTTTCAATCATTTTCATGTAACTATTGGTTTCAGTATTGGGAAGGACTTCATTTCCACTAGACTTCTAATTCTAAGTAACAGACATTATGCCATCTCCTCATCCATTTATTCCACTGAGAAGCTGTGTTTTAGCTAATAGCTTACATCACAAGTACCTTGTTCTTCAGTTAGGAACATAATTCACCCTTTATATAGGCATGTTTATTTATTTTGCTCCTCTGTTTTGACTTAAAAAGTATAACACTTATAACCTCTCTCTTTTATACACCACATGCAATCCGTGAACACTTATCTTTAAAATATATCTGGTTACTGGGACACCTGAGTGGCTCAGTCCTTAAGCATCTGACTTCAGCTCCAGTCATGATCAGGGAGTCCTGGGATGGAGCCTGCACTGGGCTCCCTGCTGCTGGGTGGGAAGCCTGCTTCTCCCTTTCCCACTGCCCATGCTTGTGTTCCCTCTCTTGCCGTGTCTCTCTCTATCAAATAAATAAATAAAAATCTTTAATAAATAAATAAATAATAAAAATAGACATATGTCAGGTTACTCTCCCTACCATCCACATCCAGGCAACCGTCAGGCACTTGGATCATTGCCTAAGCTGGATAATTGGTCACCCTGTTTGTCATCCTGTTTCCTTGAGGTTATTCTCCATCCAGGAATCATAGTGATCTTAAAATGTAGATAAATACCATCTCACCACTGTTCATAGCTTTCTAATAGCTTCCCTTCTAAGAGTAAAACCTAAAATCATCACTAATTGTGAATTTCCACACTGACTGATCTCCCACCCTCCCTGCTCCCTACTCTGCTCTTACCACAGGCCTTGTTGCTCTGGTCATTCTCTCCTCAATGTCCTCTTGTTTTACCTTGAAAACAATAAGCTTCTCCTGCCTTAGAGACTTCACTTGACCTTTCTAGCTGTAGAAGAGCAAGGTACTATACATACCTGCCCATGTGGCCTCACTTGGCCCCTGGGCCTACTTTGCCGACGCCTTTACAGAGTAAACATTCCTGATCACCAGCTCCTCAGCATTCTTAACCTGCCTTCAGTTTACTCTCTGGAACTTATGAGTATTTAAAATACTATATTTTCTTTCTCTTGTTTATTTAATTTTTATTCTTTAAAGATTTTATTTATTCATTTGAGAGAGGAAGAGAGAGGGAGAGCATGCAGGGGGAGGGACGGGGGCAGAGAGAGAAGCAGGCTCCCTGCTGAGCAGAGAGCCCATTGCAGGCCTCAATCCCAGAACCCTGGGGTCATGGCCTAGCTGAAGCCAGACACTTAGCCCACTGACACCCTGGTGCTCCTCTTTCTCTTTTAAAAATATGTTTTTCCCTCAAGAAGAGTAAGAATAGAAGGGTTTTAGCCAGGAACTTTTGTTTTTTCTCTTTGCTCAGTTTCACTCACTTCAGCACAAAGATACATTATGACATAAAATACAGGCATGCATTATTGTGATTCTCCTTATAGTAATTCATGTATATTGTGCTTTTCACAAATTGAAGATTTTGGCAACCCTAGATGGGACAAGTCTATCAGCACCATTCTTCCTCCTCCTTCTCCTCCTCCTTCTTTTTACAGTATTTATTTGCGAGAGAGTGAGTATGTACACACAGCAGTGAAGAGGTAGAGGAAGAGGGAGAAAGAAACTGAAGCAGACCCTGTGCTGAGTGCAGAGACTGAAGAAGGGTTCAATCTCACAACCCTGAGATCACAAACCTGAGATCACAACCTGAGTTGAAACCAAGAGTCAGAGGCTTAACTGACTGTGCCACCCACGTGCCCCTATCAGTGTTATTTTTCTAACAGATTTGCTAACTTCATGTTTTTATATCTCATTTTGGTAATTCTCATAATAATATAAACTTCATTATTATTATATTTGTTATGATGATCTGTGATTAGTGATTATAACTCACTAAAAGTTCAGAAGATGGTTAAGTTTTTAGCAACAAAATGTTTTAAAATTAAGGTATATACATTGATTTTTTTAGACATAATGCTATTGTATACTTAATAAACAACAGTATGGTATAAAGATAACATATATACACTACTGGAAAACAAAAAATTCACTTTACTTGCTTTATTTTAATATTTGTTTTATTGGGGTGGTCTGGAACAGAATCTGCAATGTCTCCTGGGTATGCCTATGAATAATTAATAAATATTTGTTGAATAATCTTGCATAGATTCATCCTTAATTTGTCAACAGTTGATTCATTTTATGTGAAATCAATGACAAAATAAAAGGATTGTACTTTATGTTTTGCTTATAACAAATATTTATTGAAAATTTTATCTGTGCCATGCAAATTTCTGGCTTTGAACTTTGTTAGCCTCATTAATCTTGTGAGGTAGATACACACTCTATCATTCAGGTATACTTAGTAAAACAGAAACTAGTCTAGGTCTTATAATCTGATTTTAATACAGAAAAATAAAGTTACTGAGTTGGTTAAAAAAGCTGAGTAACAAAAACAGGAGTTAGTAATAAAACCCAATGATTAGCACCAGAAGGGAGTAGGGATTGGAGGACAATGAGAGAAAGTAGAGCCTGGAAGTCAAGATGAGGACCAATTTTATGGTGTATTGTATGGATGAATATTTCTGTGATTTGTCCTACATAACTGACCACCCTGACCTGAACATACACAGGCAGGCTAAAAAATGTGTGTGAGACTTGGGCTGCATGAGTGACCCTAAGAGTCTGATTAGTTTACATTAGTTGGCCTACATGTCAGAATTGGCCCTTCTGGTATGGATGGTAAAAGCTTTGAATTTTGCCTTGCATCACCCTTGGTTCCAAGCTGGGCTGGCCCCATTAGGATAGAGTTTGGGAAGGGAGCCAAGCACACCTAGGCCAGGCTCCGTGAAGATGTAAAGACATGATAACACAGAAATGCAGCCCCTCCAAACAGCACATAGGCACACAAATGTTCATCTTCAGACCCCAGTCTTTTGCTCCATAAATACAGTGCTTATCGGATGGTCAGTTGGAAGTCTCACCTGAGGGGAAGACACTCTGCCCAGGTCTCTCAGTCGGGACTCCAAACTGGTGGTCTCCACAGGGCTAATCAGCTGATGAGGTTAGATGTTTTAAGTACCCAATTTGATGTAATTCTGTCTTATTCTCCTTACTGCTTAGTATTGTCATCATCTCTGTGCAGATTTTCCTTTTCTTCCTTCCTTCCTTTCTTCTTTCTTTCCTTTTCTTTCTCCCTCCCTTCCTCTCTCTCACCCCCAGTTCCTTCTTCCTTTCCTTACTTTCCCTTTTTTTCTTTCTTCTCTCTGCTTCTAATAGTTTCTCTGTCAGAGATCAAGTTTTCTCCCTGACCCCACCTCTCACTAGATAGCTTTTCCACCATGTGTTCTGAAGAAAAGAGTCATGCCAGCCATACTCTCAGTTTCCAGGGGAATAACACCTTATTGATACTATAAAAATCTAAAGAAACAGAAGGAAGGTAGGAAGGAAGGGAGGGAGGAAGGAGCAAGAAAATTAGCCCACTTCTTCCCTCCAATCTTCAGCTTTTGCCTTCCTTTGGCTGAACCTATCCAGAAACAAGATGTCAGGGAAGACTACAAATATTTTCAGTTTCTGTGACAATGAATAAAAAAAAAAAGAAAGAAAGAAAAAAAAAAACAGAATTGTTGAGGGATAGATCTGAGAGCAAACTGAATTTGATAATCATGTGAATAGTATCACATCATTTTATAGATTAAAAATATTTAAGTCCAGAGAGATTAAATATTTTGTGAGATCCTACAGCTTTTTAAGGACTGACCTGGAATTGGAAATAAAGGCAGACAGACTCCACACCCTTCAGTTGTTGTCACTGATGACACTTTATGAAAACCAAAATGTTTTTTCTTGCATAGACATGGTATTTTGATATCAGTAAAAATGAATGTTTGCAATGCGTGCATGTGTTTGTGTATGTTTGTACAAAAATGAGTCTCTTCTAAATTAAATTGTTAGCTTAAATCCTTCAGTAAAGAAAAAGGGGATTTTCTTTTTCCAGTGATGTTTGATAATATCCACCAATGCCCGTTTTCAAGCAGTGAAGTAATTCTAACTACCCATTAAGGCACACCTCAGCAACCCATAATATACTTCCTGGCAAACAGTAGGCACTCAACAAATGCTTTTTGTTGGCTATTATGCCTCTGAGGGTTTTATAATTCTAAAGCCTTTCTGTATACCTGAGATTGAACAAGATTTGTGTTAGTATGATTGCTCCTATAATTCATGTGAATAATCAAATGTGAATAACTCAGGTATTTCACTTCTATTTATCCTTTGTAACATTTACTTAATGCAGACTTTGTGCTCTTGCTGAACCCTTCTGTTATATTTTTTAAAGGTTTATTTGCTCTGCAGATCAACTGTGGAAAGAGCGTTTCATTCAACATTATATGAAGGATTTTCCTCTTTCTATTATTTCTACACAAATATTTTTTTAAACATATATGGACTAATTTACATTTATCTGATGATTCCCAAAAATGATTTGAGAAAACTTTAAAGTTACATGGCCTGCTTTCTATACACATAATTCACACTACTAAGTAATTTATAAAAATCCATAAAATACAAAATTAACTTAAAGGTCACCAAGCTCTCAGAAGAATAAATGACCTTTGATGCTGGAAATCACTGAAGTTTTTTTTTTTTTTAAGTTTTGCCTAATATATTATGCATCAAATCTCTCACATTTCTAGTAAAAATTAAAACAGAGCTCACACAGAATGAAGCATTATAGAATATATAAGACTTTAAGACTCTCATAGTAGATGGACACCTAAAAACCTACCTTTAAAATAGAATTAGAAAATTAAGGGTCATTTATCTTAAAATGATAGCATGTTTTCTGCTTAAAATAAGTATAGATAGGGATTCTGACAAAAAATGATAACATGATATTATTATAGGAGCATCACTTACTGATCAAATAAGAGATAAAACAGGATAAGAATTCTTCTTAATAATGTTCTCATCTTGGATTTGTGAAGACCATTGCCATGTATAAAAGGCCAATTTCATGTCTTGTTATCCTGCCTTTGGTCTAAGCTAAAATCCTGAATAAGGAATTTTTGGAGACTCTGCCTTGGGAAAATTTTATACTAGTCTTTTACCAATATACCCAGTGCAAAATTGAGAAGCCAGGTGTATGTTAGGCATGCCTCCACTTGCCACACTTCTAGGACCTTATATCCTACACTTGGTTGATCTGTAGTGTCCACTAAATCTCTGCTAGAATTTGAGGTCATTTCCTGATGTGTGATAGTCTCTTCATCATCTTCAAATCACTTATGCACTTTTTATAAGACAAGTATTTATGTTATGCATTCACAATTGAGTATGAAATCATTCTAATACTAATGTAGCACAAATTTATTGGATACATATCACATGTGGGTTATTATTCTAGACCCTAAGAATGGGTATATGACAAATAAGTCTCTCTCTTCATGGAACAGAGAACAGATATTTCCTATGTCAGGTGCTAAAATACACTTTGAGAAAAAAGAAAAAAGAAGAAAAGTAGGCAGGGGTTTCATTGAAAGTAGGGAGGAGTTGAAAAGAAAGGTCGATATTTTAAACAAGGAAGGCAGAAAAGACTTTTATGATAAGGTGACATTTTAACGAAGATCTGAAGAATATAAATGAATGACACAAAGCCATATCTGAAAAGAATGATCAGTCAGAGGAAGCAGCAAATGCATATGCAATGGGAGAGAAATTTATTTAAAAGAGAGAGAGAGAGAGATGTGAATGGCCAGAGTGGGATGAGGAAGACAGAGGGTATTAAGAGACAAAGTCAGACAGAGGACAGAAGACCTGATCACTTAAGAACTTGAAACCTTATTAAAGGATTTGATTTTACTTTGAATGAAAATGTAGAGAAAACAGAGGATTTGGACCAAAAGAACAATTTGACTTATGTGTTAAAAATATCACTTTGAGAGCTGCAGTTAGCATAGGCTATAAATATGGAAGCAGACAAGGAGGCTATTGAAATTACACGGTCAAGAATAATGCTCTCTCCATACTAGTAGTAGTAAAATTGACATATTGTCACAGATAAGAACTGGACAGTTATTGTGATATATTTAGAGGGATAAACTAAGCAAGTCATCTAACAGATTTCTCTGCAGCATGATAAAATAAGATAAATAAGATTGACTCAAAAATTTTTGACAGAGCCATAAGAAAGAAAAGGTTTCTACTTATTGAAGTAGCAATAGTTCTGAATTATGTTAGGATAATTTTAGGGTGTGGGGCTTGTTTGGTTTGGGATTTCTGGTGTTGAAAATATATTTTGACACCCATATAGATGGGAGTAGCAATTTTGGTTGGTTGAGTTTAAGTATCTGTTTGCTGTTCTATATACATGCTCAGGGTAGATTTTTTAAAAATGTGATTAACCAAAAAAAAAAAAAAAGTGATTAACCACTGTCAATGAATCATGCTTAAAGACATATGACTGAATGAGACCATCTATGAAGTGAATGCACACAGAGAAGAGAGAATGTCTAAATATTTGACAGAGCATAACCTGATGTTTAAAAGTGAAGGGACTGATGATGAAGAAACAACAGTGATGTTTCAGAAGGTACCTGGAAAAAGTATTTAAGAAATAAACAAAGGTTATCAATATAAAGTGTGGCATGATTGGTTGATCTAGACAGGACAAAAATTCAGTAATGTATTTGCTAGAGATGTGTTTTATTGAATTTATGAAGATTAATGCTTATCCCAAATGTGCTAAAATAATGGATTGAGAGATAGTGGCCTTAATAAGGGTATTAGAGAAATGTAGCTGGAAAGGGGTGGGATATTGAGAAGATTTTTTAAAATTATACTTTTCTTTGTTTTTAAAATGGAAGCTATTATAGCAAGATTTTACATGGATGGTGATAGTTTAGGACAGAGGGGAAATTTATTTCATAGGAGGAAGTGAAAATAGCAGATAAAGTATGCTCTTGAAAATTTGAAATGAGATGACACTGGTGGGGTAACAATGTGTGTACAGCAACAGCAGAGAAGGTAGATTATATGCATGTAGAGTCAAGTGCATTGGCAGGTAGCATAATGCTAAAATATGGTTCTGTTATGATTGCCTCAATATTCGTAATCAATAGAAGAAATTATTGTTTTGTTGTTGCATGTAGGTATTAGACATCATTTTCAAGTTTTCTGTTTCTGAAGTTAATGTATTTTTACTAAGCAAAATACATGAAGAGTAGGAATTTTTGCACTGAATTGGTTTTGAGGAAGATAAAGGATGAAGATATTAAACTATGTTAATTGTAAGGGAATCTTATAATGCTTCTCACATCATAATGTGGATAGCTATTAATGGCATATATGACATCCCATTACATTTGAATGTTGATCATGGAAGAAGAAGTGACTTTTTGTGTTCTACTTACTTTAGGAATTAGGATTAGTAGAATCTAGAATGATTTTTAGGCTGATGTTTAATCTAAGAAAAATATCTACAAAAATTAAAATACAAGCCCTAAGATTTTTACCCTAAAATATCATCTATTTACAGGACACTGTTTTGGATAATTTATATGGATTAGATCTATAAATTTTCACAGTAAGATTATGAGAATTTATTAGTATTTTCTGGTTTTCCCGATGAGACAATTGTTTGATTATGTAGATTATTAAGTTACCAATACAGTTTGATTATTTGAAATATTGTCATGTATATAAATAATGCAGAAGAAAATATATAATCTCATAAGATAATAAAAAAAAGCACCTACATTCAAACACATACATTGGAGGATTAAAGTAACTGACAAAGCATCAAAATAACTAAGAAAAAAAGCCTAAGAAAATATAAAAAATCATAAAATAATATTTCAAAGAATTAAATTCATCACACTTTTCAACAAACCATGCTATTGGTAAATACAGGTGTTACATATTCAGAATTGTGCATTGGATAACTTGATTTAGCATTCTTTCACATGGCCATAGGATGTTTTCAGATATTGTTTACATTCTTTGCAACAGAAATAGAAAATTAAGGACATATTTGTCTAAAGGAATATCCTAAAAAAAGGAAAACATTTCAATTCCTCATCAATTTATAGAAAGTCTAACAATCATCTTGTTAAAGACATGAAATCTATAGCTTAACCTCTTCAGAAGACTGAAATAAGATCATTATGTGGAAAAGTTGTGGCTCTATTCATTGACATAATAAAGGTATTGGCACAGAATAATATTCATCTTAATTAAATTTAAAATAAATATGACTGTCTTTTTCAGATTATAAAATAAATGATGTTTGGTAGTCTTAACTATTATTTAACATTTTTGTAATATTTCAAGCTAATGTCCTAAAAATTATAGATCTAAAGAAATGGAGACAAAATGAAGGTTAAATAAAAAAACAAATTATAAAATATATGCATGAAAATATAAATTATATTTATTAATATGCTGTAACAAATCAGAAAATATGCTGGGGGCAACATTAATATTTAAAACATTATGAAGTTGGGGGCACCTGGATGGCTCAGTGGTTAAGTGACTACGTTTGGCTTCGGTCATGATCCTGGAGTTCCAGGATTGAGTCTTGCACCAGGCTCCCCACTCAGTGAGGAGTCTGCTCCTCCCTCTGACCCTCCCCACTCACTCTCGCTCTCTCTCATTCTCTCTCAAATAAATAAATGAAAATCTTTATAAATAAATAAATAAATAAATCAAATATTATGAGGCTGGGAATATATTAAGTAATCAGGAGATATAGGAAAATAAGACTGAAACTTTCTGATTAAAGTAAATGTTAACGCCATTAAATGAGAAAAACTATAATGTGGTAATATTTCTTAAACCCCTAAAATAGAATGAACCAATCAGGAATTAAATTAATTGTTTAAAATATTCATCAAAAAAAGTGGTTTCACAATTTAATCAGGTGTCATCTTCCATCCTTTTGTTTGTTTTTAAAGATATAATAGTAATTAACAGTTACTGAGTATATCCATATACATCAGGTATGGAACTAACACCTTTACAGTTGTTACTTGAATTATTAATTATAGTAAGGGCGTACTAAAACTAAAATTGCTATGCTTTTTACACATAGGAAAATTAAAGCTAGGAGAGAGCCCATGGCTTTAACTTAATTTGTAGTTTTCCTTCATAACTCTTAAAGTCTCTGTAGTCAAAATTATCTGTTTCATATTATCTGCCTTTTTAAAAGATTTTATTTATTTATTTGACAGACAAAGAGAGATCACAAGTAGGCAGAGAGACAGGCAGAGAGAGGGGGGAAGCAGGCTCCCTGATGCGGGGCTGGATCCCAGAACCCTGAGATCATGACCTGAGCCAAAGGCAGAGGCCCAACCCATTGAGCCACCCAGACATCCCTCAAATAAACTTATTTTCTACCTTTTGTATTCTCTAATAAGAGAACTTGTTTATTCACATTTAAAAAAAAAAAAAAGCAATACCAAAAAAAAAAAAAAACAAACAAACAAAAGGAAAAAAATAGAACAATAGCATGTTACATGAAATAGTAAAATTCTCAAGTAAAGGAGTAAATAAAAGACCCTAATGTGCCCTTCCCCAGTCCCTGTACTCATAATTATTTAAATCAGTTTTCAAAAATAAACCTACTAATATCAGTATATGGTATGCTCTCACAGAAAAAGAAAATACATACTCACAGAATATTTTTACTGTAATTGTTTAAATTTAATCCAAGGTGTTAATGCACACCCCTCTAATTTTCTGTTGTAAATAATAATTATTCTTAAAGTGATGTATATAATTAACTATTTTGTAATCTCACAATAAGTTGACATCTATGTTTCTAATCAATAATGTTAGCGTGATCAAAGGAGCAAATTCTTCTTGGTGATTTTTCAATATTCTATGGGATAAATTTCTATCAGTGTAATTAATTTTAAAATAATTTATGTATTTATTTGAAAATAGATAGAGAGCACAAGTAGGCAGAGAAGCAGACAGAGAGAGAGGGAGAAGCAGGCTTTCCCCTGAGCAGGGAGCCCAATGCAGGGCTCAATCCCAGTACCCTGAGACCCTGAGCCCAGTACCTGAGCCAAAGGCAGCTGCTTAACCAACTGAGCCACCCAGGCACCCCTATCTGTGTTCTAATTTGATATGCATCATTTGGAGAGTGAATTCCAAATTACCATCCTCTAATTGTATCAATTTGAAGTCTAATGTAAAAATACCTGTTATGCTATATCCTTGGCAATAGTGTTAATATGGCATTGTATTTTTTCTATCCCATTATGTACAATTAAATATGCTTGTGTGTGTTTTATGTACCTTACATGTATTATATCATGTATACAACAGAAACATAATCCTTGAATTATGCTTTCAGAAAATAACATTTACACTTATAGTAAGCACTTAATTTTTCTACCACTCAGATCAAGTTAAATGTTGAATTCATGTCTAGCTTAGCTTCTTCATCTGAAATCAGAGAATACTCTATCTTTAAGACATATCCCGATAGTGTAGAGCTTACAAAACAAATTATCTCAAACGTTAGGCACCTGGTATTTTAAAAATATTTTAGCAAACCATCTCAATGGACACTCCCCTCAACTCTGAATCTTTGAGAAACAGTTTTTGAGCACATCACTTAAGTTTTTCTGCTCACTTTCTTAAAAAAAAATCTAAGTCTAGGAAAGAACTGGAAAGACATCTGAGATATTTTAAATAATAATAAATGATCTCTTTTCCATCCAGAATAATTTAGGAAAAAATAAAATTAAATAACACAAATTTGTTGAAGGAGAAATTAAAACTATTTTTAGTCAATTTATTTTCATGATGAAGGAGCTTAGTGTACTTTATGCTGACATTTGAATGAAGCACAGACTTTTTATTCCTTTGGTTGTCTATTCCTGTCAGAACCATATTGGATAAGCTATTATATTTGTATGTATCTAATTGTCATTTAAATTCTCAAAATAATACCTTAAGTTAAAAAAAAAAAAAACAAAATACATTTAAAGAAAGCAGTGAGTGGTTAACTATAGCCTCTGAATTAGATAATTTAATAAAGATTTATTCACGTTTACAGACCATTCTTGCCTTTACTATCAGTGGCTCTTTTTAAGAATAATCATATAAAAAGATCTTTTCATTTTTGTTGACTATCTGCTTCCTGCTTGCGTAAATCTCACTAATTAGTTAGGATTTACTGTTGATTCATGGATATGTGACTACATAGGTAGCATTTACACAAAATCAGTATTTTTCACATGCTTCTTAAATACAGTTTAATTCACCTTCATATTTCTCTTAATAGTTTGAAATATTATAGAGAGCTACAATAATTTTCATCTAAAGACTCAAGATAATCTAAGTAAAGGGGGAAAGAACAGGCTAATTAATATATTTAGATTATTCACAACATATAAGAAGAAATAGATTAATTGTTGGTGTTTTTAATAAATAACATGGGCTAGACAATTTATTTTTAACAAAATAAAATATATAAAACCTCCATAATTCCTGTAAACATTAAAAGAAAGGTAGAAATTAGACACGAATGTCCTAGTATCATTCATATAGACATGGACCATTGGTAAGTTCATTTATATGTGTCTTGTTATATGGTGTTTGTCTTTATTTTCAGTGAATATAACTTTCAAATATGCAAATGGAATAAATCAACAAAAATAACATTATTAAGGACTGACATATTTTGTTAAGACAGATCATTAATAAGATACATATTGTAATAAAATAGAGGTAAACTTTTTAAATTTTAATAATATTTAACAGTAAAATTACAAATCCTGTTTGGAAGAGGTTAATGTTGCTGCTGATACTATATCCTTTTTGTAAAATAGGATATTTTACTTTCAGTACCTCCCTATGCTCACAATTTTCTCTTCTGTAAATAGTATATAGTTAGATTTTGTATGTTTTAGTATAGCACCTGTTTTACTTCTCATTGGAGCATGTACTCATATGTATTTCATTTAGTTACTGATATATCCCTGTTTAAAGTATCATTTTATTTTGTGTTTTCTATCTTTCACACTAGACATTTTTCTCTCTTTAATGTTTCCTTGTATTTTTAATTTGTACATTTTTTGCATTTAATTGTTACCATCTTTTTGCAATTTATACCAATTTCATTCTTTGATATTTACCAATAAATTTCAAATTTATTTCAATAATTTTTAAAAAGATTTTATTTATTTATTTGACAGAGAGAGATCACAAGTAGACAGAGAGGCAGGCAGAGAGAGAGGGGGAAGCAGGCTCCCCCCTGAGCCGAGACCCCGATGCGGGGCTCGATCCCAGGACTCCGAGATCATGACCTGAGCCGAAGGCAGAGGCTTAACCCACTGAGCCACCCAGGTGCCCCATTTTTTCTTTTTTAAGTATTCAAACATTTACTTTGATTTTTAATACCACTGATAACAGTAAGAGATCTTGCTGCCAAATGAATTCTGGATGCCTTATTTCAAACTACATGTAACATATTTTGTGATACAGATTCTAAAGAAATGCAAAACTAGGTTCCAGGATGCAAACTACCATTGCCTAGGCAGGCCCTAGTTTTTCTGCTGCAATCTGGCAGCTTTGAACCTTGAAACCCTCTTTGTAGTTTCTTCTAATACTTCTGACAGAACTTCTTTTCGTTCTGGAACATTTCAACATGCATAATGATCTTATCAAATTTGAACTCATAAATTTATTTTTCTAGATAACCAAAGGACCTTCAATAATGTTAACTCCATTAATCTACACATCAATTTTATTAGTGTTATCTTATGTTTTATTTTTCCTTTTAGCTCATTAGATATCATTATTTCTCTGTTCCAAAGTCAAATTAATATTTCTTTTACTGATCATTTTTTTCACTTTAGAAATATTGCATCTTAATCACTCTTTTCTTCTGCTTGAGAAATTATACATATGTATGTTCTTGAAGATTTTCTTCGCTGAATGTTAGTTGTTCATAAGCTCAGGGTATTTTGGCTGGATTTATAAATCAGGGCTGATTTTTTTTTTTTCATCTCATTGAAATTTTTTTTTTTTTAATAATTCTCTTGGCTTTTATATTGCTTTTAAGAAGTCAGTTGTTTTTCAGCCATATTTTAAAGTGTCTTCTTTTTTTTTTTTTTTTTTCCCTTTGGGTGTTCTGAAAACTTCTCTTTCTCTCTGTCTTTCTGTCCCTTTTTTTGTTATTATTTCTCTTTCTTTCATGTCAGATTCATTATTAAATGCTAGCTTAGGGTTTTCTTTGTTTTTTCATTTTGCCTTTGGTTCACTGCCTTCTTGAATAGATATATCACTGTCTTCCATGATTTTTATAAATGCTTAAACCATTAAATATTTACATATTTCTTTGCCCTAAATATATTATTTGAAAACTCTTTTTAAATAAATCACCCCACAAAACTTTCCAGTTCTGGTAACCTCTTTTCTTTATCTTCATCATTTTTTCTCATTGTGCTAAATTGTAATCATTTTCTTTCACAGTTTAGCTTCCACTCATCTACTTCTTCCTTTAGTTATATCCAAAATGCTGCCAGGCTTATCCCCTTAATGTTTTGCTTCACTTATTACATTGTTTGTTACTTGATGTTTGTCACTTATTTCTTGTTAAACTGACTTGGAAGTAACATTGCACTTTTTACTCTTTTTTTCAAGCTCTTCAAAAATTTCTTGAAAATAACACAAGTATTTGTTTTTTGGTGAGTCTTTAACAATACCAGTTTTTGTGATTTTTGTTTCTATTGTTTTTTTCTTCTGCTTATCACTTATTGTATTTTGTTTCCTCGTGTGCTTTATTAACTTTGAAAGTGCGATGCTCATTGTCTGTCAAAATTATTTTAGAAAATTCCCCTAGTCCTGAAATGAAGAATTCCCACATAGAATAATTTCCTTTATTTCTATTAGGAGGCTCTGGAAATTATTATCCAGAAAAAAAAAATTAGTTTAATAGACTCATGGACCTTCAAAGTAAAGCAAATAAATCCTTAAAATCCCTGTGACACCCAGTCTAGAGATTCCTCCTCAAAATCAGAATTTTCTGCTTCTTTTTTTTGTAATACGCTTTAATTAATTTTCAAGTAACATTCCCTAAATCTTCCTGGAGGTGGAGAGAGACATAGCGAGTCCAGAAGTAGAATTGCTGGATCATATGTTAACTCTATTTTTAATTTTATGAGAAACCTCCATACTGCTTTCCATAATGGCTACAATAATTCACATTCCTTCTAACAATGCACAAGTGTTTACTTTTTTTCACATCTTTACCAACTCTTATTATCTTTTATTTTCCAATAATAGCCATCCTAACAAGTATGAAGAGATATCCCTTGTGCTTTTGATTTGCATTTTCCTGCTGATTCGTAATATTAATGACCTTTTCATATACCTTTGGTCATAAAAAGTGTTGGTAAAACAAGATAGTCACATGTAAAAGAATTAAAGTGGATGTCTATTTTATGCCATGCACAAAAATCAAATCAAAATGAATTAAAGATTTAAATGTAACACTTGAAAACATAAAACTTCTATAAAAAAAACATAGGGAAAAATCTTGACATTGGTCTTTGCAATAATATTTTGGGTGTGATATCAGAAGCTCAAGCAACAAAGGCAAAAATACACCAGTGGGATTACATGACATGAAAAAACATCTGTAACTGCAAGGGAAATAATCAACAAAATAAAATGCAACCTATGCAATAGGAGAAAATATTTGAAAAGCATCTATCTATCTGAAAGGGGTTAATATCCTTTAAATATATCAGGAACACGTATAATTCAACAGCACACAAAAAAAATAACCTTTTTCAAAAAATGAGCAAAGGATTTTAGTAAACATTTTTTTTCCAAAGGAGTCATTGATTTTATTAGGCATTGTTATCAAGTTATCTCCACATAGTTGATGAAAGAAAAAAATATATATATAGCACTATAAATTAGTTGTTTTCTCAGTTACATATAATTTTTTATTTTATAGATAAGAAGTAGAATTATTATTTTATTAAATTAAACAAGGAAAATCAATTCTAATGATACTAAATATTCATGATATGTTTGAATTAAAATATTTACTTTATTGGAATAACATTTCAAATTTGAAAGATTTTTTATGGATATATTATTTGGAGTACACTGAATATTTGTACCTGAAAGCATAACATACAGTTAACATAATAGATGCACTAACTTATACTGCCTCACTTATTCAAAGGTGTCATTATTTACAGCTAATAACTTATTCTAGGAAGAGGATTAAATGTAGCTGAAAGCACTGCTGATGTTTAAATATGTGGAAAAGGCAAGTTTGAACATGCAATATTTATGGCCCACCTTTCTGCTATCGTTGCTTTTCTCTCAAGGGATTTTCCCTTCAGAGGAATTTTTGCTTTGACAATAGAGAATAGGAGATTTTAGGTTTAAATACTGTTCACTCTCCAACTGCTCTACTTTGGAACATTTTTTTTTTTAACTCAAAATACTCCCAAACACTTCAGTTTATGATGCCAGAATTCACTCTAAAGAGAAATCATAAAGTTTTTAGTAAAGAAAAATAAATAACATAATGAGGTATCACAATATCTACACTAATGATTAAGGGAAGATTACTCTAAGACCAGATTTATCCACTTGCTTAAAATAACCTAATAATAACACACACACACACACACACACACACACACACACACACACAAGAGAGGGAGAAACAGATACAGAGAAATAGAGAGAGATGACACTGGATATGAGTAAAGATGGGCAGTAACATCTGAGAGAAAGAAAACAGAGGAAGGGGTCTTATGGCTGCCCTATTTTACTTATTGCCTAAAGAGAGACGCAAGGCAGTTAGGCAGGGTAAGTGACTCCTAGAGTTGAACATTCAAATTCAAGGATTCTGGGGGAATTATGGTGGCTAAAATTGGTAGGTTTTAGAGGGTAGAAAGTCAAAGAGAAAACTCTCTGGTGTCTGCAAATATTATCTTTTGAGCATTTAACAGAATATATTAATGCATGCATCCGAATCATTTACTCTAGACCAGGAAAACTTGTGAGGATTAAAACAGAATGCCAGAAATTCACTTAGGTTATGCAGGTCTTCACCAGTGAAACTAAAAAACAAACCAGTAACAATAACAAAAGACAACAAAACAAAACAACAACAACAACAACAATAAAATCATAGTTCAGAGGGCATTTGGTAAAGTAATCAGGGGAAGCCTTATCTCAGAAGTATGAATTAATTACATTTATAATGAATATGATCAGAAACTATAAAAAAATCATAAATGTAAAAATCTCAAAGGATCTGTTTCTAATAAATTATATGTGTTTGGGGTGGGGGGCTCAAGAATATCCACATAGATATCCAAAAAAACAGTATCTCCAAAGATAAAATTAATAAAATGGTCATCTAAAACTGCAAACAAATTGAAATTTCTATAAAAGATTCAAAAGAGGTTGGCCACATTAAATTTTGTAAAGCTTTCGAGCAAGAGGAACTTTCAGAACTTTATGGTAGGAATGTAAAATGCTTTAACAATTTCTCAAAACCCTTTCATGATTTCTCATAATGTTAGACTCACATATATCCTATGACCAACAACTCATTTACAAATTTCCCCTTCCCAAATAAAATGTAGATGTTCACAGAATAATCTGTATAGTAATGTACATAGAAACCTTATTTAAAAAGCTAAAATTTTCAAATGTTCTAAATGTCCATCAAAGGGAATATAGGTAAACAAAGTGTGCTGTACTCAGGCAAGAAATTGACTCAATGAATCTCAAACATATGTTGAGCCAGACAAGCCAGGCATAAATGAATATAAACTGTCTGAAGTTTAAAAGGAAGTAAAGAAATATGTAGTGATCAGAAGAAATGATTACTTCCTCTAGTGAAAGTTGTTGCTTAGAAATAAGCATGAGGAAACCTCCCCCTGCTCATGATCTCCCTGACTCCTAAATAAATAAGTAAAATATTTAAAATAAAATTTGGGGTGGTAGTTCCTGGTTGGTTCTGTGTTTTACATGTCCAGCTCTTGGTTTTACCTCTGGTCATGATCTCCTGGGTCCCTCATTATGCTCCCCATTCAGCAGGGAGTCTGCTTCCCCTTTCCCTGGGCTCCATCCTCCATTTTCCCAATCTCTCTCTGAAATAAGTAAGCAATGTTTTATAAAAGTAAAAATAAATAAAAATTAAGAACAATACTATTCTTGCTTTTCTTTTTTTTATGAAAGTTTCTACTAACTCCCCAAAGATGAATATTTTAAGCATTATTTCTTCATCGTGTCTGTTCCTCCAAAAAGCCTGGATCAATGTTTGATGAACAAGTGTGCAAAAATTGGCAGCAAGCTTTACTACAATATTATCTGACTTATTTATTTATTTTAAAGATTTTTATTTATTCATTTGACAGATAGAGATCTGGCAGGCAGAGAAGGGAGAGGAGGAAGCAGGCTCCCTGCTGAGCAGAGTCTGATGTGGGGCTTGATTCAAGGACCCTGGAATCATGACCTGATCTGAAGGCAGAGGCTTGAACCCACTGAGCCACCCAGGCATCCCAGGCTTAGTTATTTAATATGGGAACTGCTATGTCAAAATATTTAACAGTTTGTTTACTAGTCAGGGTTGAAGTAAGGAAGTAAAACTAGCTGAAGACATATTATGACATTTTGTATAAGAAACTGACTTTTTGGGCAAATCCAATCTTTAGGGCAAGCTGTGAGGGAGGGCAGGCTGGAACTCTGGGGCAGAAGCTGAAGCTGCTGTCCACAGGGAGAACTTCTTTCCCCAGATGACCCAGGATTTTGTCTTTAAGGTCTTTCTTGTAATTGAATCAGACTCACTCAGATTTATTTAGGATAACATCCTTTACTTAGAGTTAACTGATTATTGACTTGAACCAAATTTAAGATACATCTTCAAAGAATACCTAGATTATTGTTTGAATACTGGGAACTGTAGCCTAGCCAGGTTGACACAAGGACAAGATCATTTAAATCATTTTATGACCAATTTATAAGTAAGAATAAAAGTATAGTAATAAAAACCCAAAAACATAATTAGAAATTACAATAAAAATAAACAGAGCACATTTTTTCTAAAAAAATTGTTCTGGCTTGAAAGCATATATTCCCTAACTGAGTCACATCTTCTGAATGCAATAAATTTTTCATCTATTGTGTATATGAACTTGAAACATATTCATCCTATAAATGATGACTCTGGAATTTAAATAATCTCTAATAAGTTCTAGCTTACTGTTAACTCTTTATTTACTAAGCTTTATTGAGATATAATTAACATAAAACATTTTGTAAATTTAAGGTGTATAGTGTGATGATTTGATAACCATTTATGTTGTGAAATGATTACTATGATAATGTTAGGTAACACATCCATGACTCACATAATTACCATTTTGGGGTGTTATCAGAATTTTAAATATGGCAATGCATACCAAATAAAATTACTGATAAATGAAACAAGTGTTTTACATATCATTTTGTCAAAATATGTATTCAAAATATCCTTCCTTTCCTTGAGTCCTAGATTTTCTCCAGTTTGAACAAATATTGGCATTATTAACTATGTACCTAAATTAAATAACTGATTAAACATACATCATGAATCTACTGAACCAATGTGCAAACATGCAATTGTTATTTTCAAAAGCAACAAAAAAGTAAATAAGGATATTTAATTATGTCAAAGAGTCCATTTATTGAATAATTCAATCTCATTAATTAGATGACTCATTATAATGTAAAGAGTTTATATTTTTTGAGTCAGTGGCTACAGAAAAAAATCTCATGTGTATAACATCACTCTACTAAGAAACTTGAAGATTATTTCATTGCTATTCATTAAGTTAATATGACAAGAGCAATGAGATAAAAATTAATGACAGTTACTTCTTGGGTTGGAAGCAGAGAGATTTAACAAAAGAAGAATACTTTAGAGTGAGTGTCAGCAACTTTTATTGGAAAGAGCTAGATACAAAATATTTTAGGTTTTGACAATCATATGGTTGATATTGCAATACTCATTTCTGCACTGTAGCACAAAACATTCACAGGCAATATGTAAGAGAATGAGCATGCCTGTGCACCAGTAAAACTTTATTAAAAGACATTTGAAATTTTAACTGTAATTTTTACATGTCACAACATTTTTTTTCAAAACTGTATACTTAAAGCTCTACAAACTATTATTACATGACAGGTTATATAAAAACCAAGATCCATGGACCTAACATCTGTATTGGAGAAACAAAATTATGCTATCAGTAAAGTTTCCCCGCTGAATACACAGTTTAAAATGTGAGTATCATTTATGACTAGGAGAGTTAACTGAAAAGCCTTTCAAGCAAGATTTTGCAGGTATTCTTATGAGAAAGAGTATGGAGTTCTGGACAATGGCAAGTAATTTTGTGGGTTTCCACATATGTGTATGTGTGTGGAGGGGGGAGATGTCAAGAGATAATAGTAAAGAATTTGGTTTAGAATAAATTACAAATGCTTTTAGACTGTCCAAAGTGCTTGTAATATATTCTAATGGAAGTGACAAGACATAAATTGGATTTAAATAGGAAATAAAAGAATGAGACTTACATTTTTAAAAGTCACACCTCAGATGAATAGGGAACACAGCATAGAGAGACAAGACTTCAGGAAGAAAGTTTATTAATTAGTAATGCATTCAATAATCCATGAGAAAAACCAAAGGTGACCCCAACTACAGTTCACTTATATGTATATTATTTTTACATGCCACTAAATGGAAAATTAAATGCATTACTACAATGGCTTAGATATTAAATCCTTACTATCAAGAAATTAAATTCATGTTAGATAACAAAACCAGTGAATTTATCCAAGTTCCAATGTACTTTCTTAATGACCATCAAATGCTGAGCTGCCAAGTGTTGAGGTGACCAATTTAAATAACAAATTAAGGGGTGCCTGGGTGGCTCAGTGAGTTAAGCCTCTGCCTTCGGCTCAGGTCATGATCTCAGGGTCCTGGGATCGAGCCTCGCATCGGGCTCTCTGCTCAGCGGGGAGCCTGCTTCCTCCTCTCTCTCTGCCTGCCTCTCTGCCTACTTGTGATCTCTGTCTGTCAAATAAATAAATAAATAAAATCTTTAAATAAATAAATAAATAACAAATTAAAATGAAAGTAATAATCAAGCATTTAATTACTTACTCAGATATTTAAAGACCTAAGCAGGAAAAATCAATAGTTCCCCTATGTTCCATTTTTACGCCCAGAACAGCTCTGGGTAAGGGTCAGGTGGGTTAGCATGGATTTGGGGATCTTCTCACTACCAAGGAGCTATGAACAAAAGGTTTCTCCCATTTTATAGATGTGGGTTTGAGGGAGGAAGAAGAGAAAGGGCTAGAAAAAGTAGTGAGTACTGAGAGTGAAGGAAAATGCTCTCAAGAGTTCCCCTTTTCCCTCCACCCCCCAAGGCAGACTCAGCAGAGGCACTTGGAAAAGATCAATATTGTAGTCTCGACAGAGGCACTTGGAGAAGACCTCTGCTAAGCATCTCTAATAAAGAGATCTCACATGGAGGTGCCTGGGTAGGAATGGCAGATATGTGCAAAAAGATAGCTGGTAGCATGAGTGGGCCTGATCACAAGGAATTACAAAGGCTTGTGCTCGCTTGGGCAGCACATATACTAAAAATAGGAATTACAAAGGCTTTATCTGGCAGGCTTCACAGGGAAAGCAGCTGTCTGCTCACCAGACTTGGTGCACAGACAGTACATCTCTCTCTAGTCTCTGGGGGTAGTTTTTCCCCGACCCCCAACCTAGCAAAAGAACCTAGCAACAGAAGACAGAACCTTCTTTCTTTGGACTAATCAGGAGACATTCATCAAGATGCTCTCCAACAATAATCAGCTATGGAAAAGGCTCTTCTTCCCTGCCAGGCCTGAGACTGCTCTCTCTTTAGAAACACCAAAGCAAAAGAGCAGAACCAGTAACAGGGACCCAGTTCACTGAGAAGCCTGGTCTAGAAAGATTCTTTGTGCAAACCTGAGACTCTCCTCTCCTGCCAATGATGCCTGTGCTGCCAGGAGACATTGTGGGGAATTCCACCATACTCTTTACCCACTGAAAAGTACCCTGCTTTGGGAAAACCCCTTCCATCCTCCTGGTTAAGACTACCAGGGACCGGTAAGATCCTGAGCAGCACTATGTAACCAAACAGACAAAAATAATGATGTTAAAGCTCTAAAAATTAAGCTGGCATTAGAACCACAGCCCCCAAAAGGAGGCTAGGATCTTCATGCTATCTAAAATCAGTATAACTGCCTGCTAAAATAATTTAAATAATAGTCAAAGTCATCTAACATGAAAAACAAAATGCCTAGGATCAAATGAAAAATCATCTATCATAAAAAGAACCAAGAAAACCACAACTTAAATGAGAAAAGGTAATCAATGGACAGCAGCACCAAGATAAATTAGATGTTAGAATCATCTGAAAAGGATTTTAGGGTAAACATCACAAAAAGTGTTTCAACATCAATTACAAAAAAATTGATGAAATTTAAAAATTAACAAAAAGTAAATTATTGAAAAAATAGTCCATGTAAAAGAATCAAATAAATATTACAGAAATAAATACCATAGAAAAAGAAATTAAGAACCTGTCAAATGGGGTCAATAATAGCATGGAGATTACATGATAAATCAATGAATTGAGAGCAGAATAATAGAATTTAACCAAGTTGAATATGAGAGATAACATAGAATGACCAATGAAAAGAACACATACTCAGATTGTGTGGGACACCAAAAGATTCAACATCCCTATTATATCAGTACCGGAAGAAAGGGAAAAAAGAGCTTTAAAATCAATCAATCAATCAACAGTTGATTTCTTATGTGAATCAATAGAGACCAGAAAGAAATGACACAATGTTTTTCAAGTGCTGGAAGGAAAGAACTATCAATTGTGAGTTTCATACTTGGTGAAACTATGCTTTAGGAATGAAGGGTTCATAATATTTTCAGGCAAAGAAAATTTGAAATAATTTGTTACTTGGAGATTTTCCATTAAATGTTTGTTAAAAGATTTTCTTCAAGGAAAAAAGAACTGATAAAAGAAGAAATTTTGAAACCTCAGGAAGGAAGAAAGTCATAACAATGGCAAAAGAATGGGTATATAAGATTGATAGCCCTTTCTTAATGAGTGTTAAAACCAATCATATTTAATGATTGAAACAAAAATTATAATCCTACCGAATTCAAGGTAATGATATTTAAAAGTGAAGAATATAAAGTGACATAGGCTTTCACACTTTAAACAAGAGGTTAAGATGTTGACATTTGCAGACTTCTAAAAATCACATACATATAGGGGCACTTGGCTGACTCAGTAGGCAGAGCCAGCGGCTTTTGAGCTCAGGGTTGTGAGTTTCAGTTCCAGGCTTGGTGTAGAGATTACTTAAAATAAATAAATTTCTAAAATTCATATACAGGGGTGCCTGGGTGCTCAGTGAATTAAGCCTCTGCCTTGGGCTCAGGTTATGTTCTCAGGGTTCTGGGATCCAGACTTGCATTGGGCTCTCTGCTCAGCAGTGAGCCTGCTTCTCCCCTCTCTCTCTCTGCATCCTGCTTTGCCTACTTGTGATCTGTCAAATAAATAAATAAAATATTAAAAATTAAAATAAAATTAAAAAATAAAAATCATGGGGTGCCTGGGTGGCTCAGTGGGTTAAAGCCTCTGCCTTTGGCTCAGTTAATGATCCCAGAGTCCTGGGATCGAGCCCCACGTCGGGCCCTCTGCTCAGTGAGAAGCCTGTTTCCTCCTCTTCTTCTGCCTGCTTGTGATCTCTGTCTGTCAAATGAAGAAATAAAATCTTTAAAAAATATATACATATGTTAAAGTATCTAGAGTAATTCACTCACTTAAACATATCAACATTCCCAGACCAAAGAGTGTAGAAAGTAGATACACTCAAAAACTATTTAAGTAAATCAAGATGAAAGTGCAATGGGAAAGTAAAAGAAGAGAAACAGAATGAGTGGCTGAGGAAACAAATGCATATTAATAATTTACCTTACAATGTAAATGGTTTAAATACACTAGTCAAAGAAGAGATTGGCCACGTGGATAAAAGCAGCCCAATTATATGCTGCTTACAAGAAACTCACTTCAAATACAATGACATAGGCAGGTTGACAAAGAATGGGAAAAAAAAATCAGGGAATCATTTATAAAATTAATAAGGAAATGAAATAGTGGTTCTATTAATATTTGTATTAATATTTGATAATCTAGACTTTACAACACAGAAAATTACTAAAACAAAGAGGGACATTACTAATGAAAAGAGGATCAGTCCACCAGGAAACAAACAGTTCTAAATGTGTATGCACTAAGTTAAGGAGTCTCAAAATACATGAAGAACAAACTGATTGAACTGAAATAAAAAATAGACAAACTCACAATTATAGTTGTGGATTTTGCTCTTCCAGCAACTACTAGAACTTCTGGACCAAAAAAAAAAAAAAAAAAAAATTAGCAACAGCAAGCATATAGGAGATCTGAACAACATAATCAAAACCAGCAGAATTATACATAAGCACACACATGTATTAGTTAATTGTGTGTGTATATGATATGTTTGTGTACATACATGCAATCATAGCAGAATATGATGTTTTCAAGTGCCTAAGGAATATTTGCCAAAATGGATAATTCCTTTGGCCATTAAACAAACCTTGACCATTTTAAAATAATTGATATCATACAGACTATGTTCTTTTTTTTTTTTAAGATTTTATTTACTTATTTGACAGACAGAGATCACAAGTAGGCAGAGAGGCATGCAGAGAGAGAGAGGAGGAAGCAGGCTCCCTGCTGAGCAGAGAGCCTGATGTGGGGCTTGATCCCAGGACCCTGGGATCATGAACTGAGCCAAAGGCAGAGGCTTTAACCCACTGAGTCACCCAGGCGCCCTCAGACTATGTTATTAACCATAGTGGAGTTAAATTAGAAATCAGTAAGTGGGGGTACCAGGGTGGCTCAGTGGGTTAAAGTCTCTGCCTTCGGCTCAGGTCATGGTCCCAGAGTCCTGGGATTGAGCCCCAAATCGGGCTCTCTGCTCAGCAGGGAGCCTGCTTCCCTTCCTCTCTCTCTGCCTGCCTCTCTGCCTACTTGAGATCTTGTCTGTCAAATAAATAATAAATAAATAAATAAATAAATCGGTGTGAGAGAGCCAACTGAGAGATTTCTAAGCGCACAAAATTAAACAACACCATTTTAACTAATAATCCATAGGCAAAATAGAAATCCTCAAATGAAATTAAAAAGAAAATGTATAGAAATAAATGGAAAGAAAGAACATATGTGGGATGAAACAGTATTGGAAAGAAAATTTAGAGCACTAAATGCTTAAATTAGAAATAATGGAAGGTATCAAGTCAATAGTTTAAGGACCTATTTCAAGAGTCTTTAGAGTTTTCTATACAAAATCATGTCTTCTGCAAACAGAGACATTTTTACTTCTTCCTTTCTTATTTATTTTGGTATATAATTACCTTAGCTAAGTCTTCCATTACTAAGTTAAATAGAAGGGATGAGAGTGATCGCCTTTGTTTTGTTCCTGATCTTAAAGGAAAAGCTTTCAACCTTTCATGGTTGAATATGATGTTAGTTGTGGGCTTATTATATATGGCCTTTATTAAGGTGAATTATGTTTCTTCTATATCCAATTTGTTAAGACTTTTTGTCATGAAAAGATGTTGTACTTTGTCAAATCCTTTTTTTTTGTATCCATTATGATGGTCATATGATATTCTATTTCATTTTATTAATTAGGTAATATGTCACATTTATTGATTTGCATGTATTGAATATCAGTATTATTTCTTATAAAATGCTGTGAATATACAATTTCAATTAGGATATATGAAATGGATTGGAAATAATATTGTATCTGTCAGGATTTTCTGACCATAACTAAATGATTGTTCTTTAGAATTATCAGACTCACTTTCATATATATATTAAAGTTGTTGAGAAAATAAAGAATGTTATATTTAGATTTGACAGGGCCAAAAGTTCAGAAAGATAATACTAAGTTGAAGAGAAAGTTTCAAAGAAATATCAAACTGTATTTAATAGACAGCAACAGAAATATGCAGGTCAAGATCAGAGAACCAGAAAATAATTAAAATACCATTTATCTTCAGGATTTGCTTAGTATCTTACTATTTTTGTTATAAAAAGAGATATATGTAAACAAAATAAAAGTTACCAGAAACTCACAAAACAACATAGACTGACAAATTTTCATTACAAATATAAACAAAGTAGTATTAAAATGATGTTGATATCTACCAATGAATTACACACACACACACACACACACACACACATTTTAAACATGAGCTTTTGAAGAAACATGATAGAGGAGTATTTTAAATAATTGCCATTTATTTTTAAACAAACTTAGAGGTGATCCAGAACTTCACAAATTGCCTGTATGCTTTTTACCTAAGCATTCTTGAAGATTCATGACTTGAAATTGTGTAATCTAATTATGCTGTTTTCCAAGCCAATATATATCTATTAGATAATTTTTATTTATTTTTTTAAATAAGCAACTTTTAACTTAAAATTAGAAATAGCTAGGTGATTTCATGAAAGTAATTTCAAAAATATTCAAATCTTAAGATATTATTAATTTTAAATACAAAAATGATTTTTGATCACTGACCAAATTCACACGTAGCATTGAATTTTTGAATTTACTGAGCTTAATATGAAAACTGATGTGTCTTAGCATTTCAGTGTAATATCTGGACTATGGAAGCCTTACTATTTTTTCTTCATGACCTTCAAAAACTTGCTACTACTACTATTGCCTTTGTATTATATTACCATATGTAATATTACTAACAATATGATTGTTTGTTTGCTTTTTAAATATTTTATTTATTTATTTGACAGACAGAGATTACAAGTAGGCAGAGAGGCCGTCAGAGAGAGGGAGAAGCAGACTTCCTGCTGAGCAGAGAGCCTGATGTGGGCTCTATCCCAGTCCTGGGATCATGATCTGAGCTGAAGGCAGATGCTTTAACCCACTGAGCCACCCAGGCGCCCTAACTATATGATTGTTAATATAAGTATTCATCAAGTGGATTTATAGAGAGGGTAAACAACTTCTCAGGGAAAAAAGCACACTTAGAAATAGAATCTTGAAATAGAAAACAATCTTTACCAAGTAAATATTTTCTCTAATTTACCGTATCTTCTGTCACTTATTATACCTAGATGTCAATATCACAAAATTCTTTTTTTTTAAGATTTTGTTTATTTATTTGAAAGAGAAAAACGCAGCGCGAGAGGGAACAAGCAGAGGGAGTGGAAGAGAGAGAAGCAGGCCTCCTGATGAGTAGGAAGCCCAATGCAGGGTTTGACTCCAGGACCCTGGGTGACCAACACCCAGGATCTTGGGATCACCACCAGAA
This sequence comes from Mustela lutreola, assembly GCF_030435805.1. Taxonomy (NCBI): domain Eukaryota; kingdom Metazoa; phylum Chordata; class Mammalia; order Carnivora; family Mustelidae; genus Mustela; species Mustela lutreola. Next base: position 79,590,727 of record NC_081290.1, read on the forward strand.
CTGAAGGCAGATGCTTAACCACTGGGCCACCTGGGTGCCCCAATACCACAAAATTCTTATATTAACTTTATACATCATTTTATACACATCTATTCAATAATTTCAATACCTATCATACTAACTTCCAGGTTTTCTTTTGGATATTTTTATGTCTGCTATCATATATTTAACTCATAAGAGGTTTTTTATTCTTAATGTACCCTTTTAATACCTCTCTTAGGAAAAAAAAATTTTTTTCTGAATTATTATTCTTTTCCTATATACTCTTCTTCTCAGATCCTATTTTCTGTTTGTTATTCAATAATTTCAATACCTATCATACTAACTTCCTGATTCTCTTCTACTGTATATTAATGCATTTTATCACTCCTCAGAAACCCCAGTGATTACTTTTTATTATCCCCAACTTTTTGGCTACAGTGTTATGGCAAGTGTATGTCTGAAACCCAAATCAGTGTTCTTAAATGATGAAACATTTCCCACATATACCAAATATTTAATAAATGCCTGGTACCTTCTAGATGCACAAATTCAGGTGTTTAAAGATTAGAGAAAATGGCAAGTATATGATTAAAATACTTCATCAATAAGTTGTTACTTAGGGAAACCAACAGTACTGGACATAAGAATGCAACTTAATCCTGAATTGTAGGAGAAGGTTTGTGAGTACAATCTAGGAAAAAAAGAAATAATGACCTCAAAGATAATAAAAAAAAAAAAGAAAAATAGCACATTATGGTGGCAAAAACAGTATAACTGGAGTATAGAAAGAATTAAGAAAATTAAGAGGAGGTCAAGGAATATCTTAGTAAGGACATAACATGAAGTTTTCTCTTTCATGATAAAAGTCCTAGGGGGCTTTAAAAGACTTAAAGAAAAGTGATGCAATGATTAGATTTATCTATGTAATTTTAATCACTTTGGATTCTCTGCAAGGATGTAATATAGGGGCACCTGTGTGGCTCAGTGGGTTAAAGCCTCTGCCTTCGGCTCAGGTCATGATCCCAGGGTCCTGGGATCAAGCCCAGCATTGGGCTCTCTGCTCAGTGGGGAGCCTGCTTCCTCCTCTCTCTCTCTCTGCCTGCCTCTCTGCCTACTTGTGATCTGTCTGTCAAATAAATAAATAAAAGTATTTTTTTAAGAGTGTTATATAGATGGTATCACTGAGTAGTATCACTGAATTGTTATCATAATAATCTAGGTTAAAAATACTATTTATGTTGGGGTGCCTGGGTGGCTTAGTGGGTTAAGCCTCTGGCTTTGGCTCAGGTTATGATCTCAGGTCATGATCTCAGGGTCCTGGGATCAAGCCCCTCATTGCGCTCTCTGATCAACAGGGAGCCTGCTTTCCCCCCCACCCCCTCTCTGCCTGCCTCTCTGCCTACTTGTGATCTCTGTCTGTCAAATAAATAAATAAAATCTTTAAAAAAAAGCTATTTATGTTTAAACTAAAATGTCACTAATTTGGAGATGGAAAGAAAATAGAATACATAGAAATTAATAAATACCCACTTAAGCCCCCATATAGGAGAAGAATCAATGAAACAAGATGGGATTGGGAGGGAGACAAACCATAAGTGACTCTTAATCTTACAAAACAAACTGAGGGTTGCTGGGGGGAGGGGGGTTGGGAGAAGGGGGTTGGGGTTATGGACATTGGGGAGGGTATGTGCTTTGGTGAGTGCTGTGAAGTCTGTAAACCTGGCAATTCACAGACCTGTACCGCTGGGGATAAAAATACATGTTTATAAAAAAATAAAATATTAATTAAAAAAAAGTATGAAATAAATGTGTAAATGTAGAGACTATCAAAAAAAAAAAAGAAATTAATAAATTGCAATGGTCCCATAGAGATATTCCTTTATGATATTCAAGAGAAGAAAAAAGATGTCTAGTATACAATTTGAAAATATATATGAAATTTAGAAGCAAAATCTGAGTTGGTAATCTAGATTTTAGAGACATCATACACTAACTGAAATCATGGAGGTGAAGAATGTGAGTCCAGGAGCATAGGTAGCATGAGAAGAGAAAATGATTGAATACAAAAACTTTAGGAACTGGAATAGCTTAGGATTAAGTAGAGAAATAGTCCCAATAATTTAAATATTAAGAAGAAGACAAAGATGACTGAAAGGAAAAGCAGTAATAATACTACAGCCAATGATAACACCAAAACTCTGATTCAGATTATGTGTGAGACAAATATTAAAGTGCTTTAGATAGGTGCGCCTGGGTGACTCAGTGGGTTAAAGCCTCTGCCTTCAGCTCAGGTAATGATCCCAGGGTCCTGGGATGGAGCAGAATATCGGGCTCTCTGCTCAGCAGGGAGCCTGCTTCCTCCTCTCTCTCTCTCTGTCTGCCTACCTCTCTGCCTAATTGTGATCTCTGTCAAATAACTAAATAAAATCTTAAGAAAAAAAGTGCTTTAGATACGTCAATTCATTTAATCTTCACAGCAAACTTTTTTTTTTTGTTTTCCACATATTAATTTATTTACTCCACAGAGCTAGCCAGTGATGTAAATGCTATTGTTATCCATAATTTACAAATGAGAAAACTGAGGTAAAGAGAAGAACTATTCCAATATGGTAACAACAAGGAATAGATAAAGCCTGAATTCACATCCAGTTAGTCTGATTCCAGAGATGCCATGGTTCTCTATCATGGGAAATTGCCTGAACAGAGTTTGCTGTCACTGAAGGCAAGGGAAGAGGGTCTTCAGAAATGAAGAGAAATGGAAGATGGCGTCATCATTTCAAAAATGACAGAATAGGGAAGGAAATGTTATCTTTGGAAACATTTAAGAAACATTTAAGAAAGGGCAATCTATTGGAAATCAGGTATTAGCTTAAAAAGATTGAGGAATGAGAAAGCTGTGTGTTGATAAGAGCACAGGCTTGAATAAACTTTAAAAGATGATTGAGAAAAAAATTTCTTAATGAATGAATGAATGGCATAATTGATCTTTTTATGGCTCTAAGTAGTTTGGAGAGGATAATGCTGATACAAAGTTGGTGGGAATAGGTATACAAAGAAAGAAGCACATATACCCTGTCCATTTTAGTATACCTAGATGTTACCATCATAGTAGGTAATAGATACTTAATAACATTTCAATCCAAGAAGTAGTAAGGCCCTTATTCTTCAATTAATAAACTAATATTTGTTAACCAAAACACATTAGTTTATGATTTTATATGGTTCTATAGTTTTCTCCTCTGGGTTGAAACATAGTGTATGCTGAATTATGTCAATTTTTCTGGGGTAGTTGCTCAAATTTAAAAAAAAATTAATTCACAGTTTGGGTGTAGAGGCCATTGCATTAAATATAAGGAGTATATTACTGACTAGACAACTTTATGTAAGTAATAAAACCATAAATTAAAGTTTTACATGAATATATTTTAATTAATTTTAAATATAATTCTGCTGAGGCTGTATATCATTGTCTTTTAGTTGATAACTAATTCTCATGATATCTCAATTAGCTTGCTTTTGTTTTATAACTAGATCAATTTAGAATTTAATTACAGCTACTTAAAGGAACATTGCAGAAGCCTCCATATTGTTTGCTTCTTTACTAGTGCCATACATCTAGGGGAAGAAAACTGATGCTGAATTGAAACCCTTATTTAAGTTCTTAATTTTTTTTAATATTTATTTAAACTTCATAAAATACCATAACATAAACAAGTACCTAATATGTTATTAAGCAACACAATAACTGATTAGGCTATTGAAATAAACCTATCAATATAAGAGGTTGGAAGGATTTTAACAATAAACTATACAAGATTTTCATTTTCAATATAATGATATATATTGGTCTCCAGTATATTTATACTTAAATAAAATTAGTGAAATGGTAGAAATAAGATTGAGACAATATATGTATTGTGAAAATTAGTTGAGTGAAATTCCTGTCATGTTGACTTTTTTGAAAAATTCTATTCTAACTACTATCTATTCATATTTATTTATTTATGTATTTGTTTATAATCATGTCCCTAAGCATGGTAGCTGGAGATGATTTATTCAGTTGACTTCAAGAATGTTAAAGTTTTGAAACTGTGATTATTTTTTTTTAATTTTTTACTTTTTATAAACATATAATATATTTTTATTCCCAGGGCTACAGGTCTGTGAATCACCAGGTTTACACACTTCACAGCACTCACAATAGCACATACCCTCCCCAATATCCATAACCTCACCCCTCTTCTCCCAACCCCCCTCCTCCCAGCAACCCGCAGTTTGTTTTGTGAGATTAAGAGTCACTAATGGTTTGTCTCCCTCCCAATCCCATCTTGTTTCATTTATTCTTCTCCTACCCCCTTAACCTCCCATGTTGCATTTCCACTTCCTCATATCAGGGAGATCATATGATAGTTGTCTTTCTCTGATTGACTTATTTCGCTAAGCATGACACCCTCTAGTTCCATCCATGTCGTTGCAAATGGCAAGACTTCATTTCTTTTGATGGCTGCATAATATTCCATTGTGTATATATACCACATTTTCTTTATCCATTCATCTGTTGATGGACATCTAGGTTCTTTTCCTAGTTTGGCTATTGTAGACACTGCTGCTATAAAGAAACTGTGATCAGTTTTAAGAAAGAACATTATGGTTGCATTTTGGATATGATACATCCCTCAAACAGGTTACATTTTGAAATATAATTAGTTCTAAACAGTCCCAGACACTATCTATAAAAGAGGTTCTATAAATTCACAGATTTTCATCTTTTAGAGATTATAACCAAAAACAAGTTTATTTTTCAATAGTTTTATGTAATAAACATTAAATACAGAAAACATAAGTACAACATTAAAATCATAAAGAATAGATTTCTTTTTTTGTCATGTCACAGTTTTATTTTGTCTGTTATGTGTTAGTTTGTTTCTATACAGATGAAATACCTCATAGGTCAGCAAACATAGTAGTACATGTTTTGAAGGGGTATTCCCAATGATTATTTGTCATTGGAAACGTGGAAAAAAAGAGCTATGAACAAAACAAATAAAACATTGGGTCTAATTTGTGATTTGCTTTTTGATCTCTAAGTAAATCATCAGAATTATTTATGATAGCTTCAATTTAAAAATGTTTTGAGAGGAGGAGTCAAGATGGCGGAGGAGTAGCAGGCTGAGACTACTTCAGCTAGTCGGAGATCAGCTTGATAGCTTATCTAAAGATTGCAAACACCTGAAAATCCATCGGCAGATTGAAGAGAAGAAGAACAGCAATTCTGGAAACAGAAAAACAACCACTTTCTGAAAGGTAGGACCGGCGGAGAAGTGAATCCAAAGAGACGGGAAGATGACCCCAGGGGGAGGGGCCGGCTCCCGGCAAGCGGCGGAGCAACCGCGCACAAAATCAGGATGTTTAAAAGTCTGTTCTGCTGAGGGACATCGCTCCAGAGGCTAAACCGGGGCGAAGCCCACGCGGGGTCAGCGTGGCCTCAGGTCCCGCAGGGTCACAGAACGATGGGGGCTGTCTGAGTGTCGCAGAGCTTGCGGGTATTGGAACGGGAAAGCTGGCTACAGAGACAGAGCCAACAGTAAGCTCACAGCTCCGTGTAAACTTGAACCGGACGCAGGCTCGGTGAGCTCGGAGCGCGGCCGGGGGTCAGACAAACGGGAGTAACTGGCTGCAGTTCTCTGAGGGCACACTGAGGAGTGGGGCCCTGGGTTCTCGGCTCCTCCAGGCCAGAGACTAGGAGGTCGCCATTTGTATTCCCGTCCTCCGGAACTCTACAGAAAGCGCTCAGGGAACAAAAGCTCCTGAAATCAAACCCAAGCAGATTACTCACCCCGGCCTCTGATAAGGGCGGTGCAATTCCGCCTGGGGCAAAGACACTTGAGAATCACTACAACAGGCCCCTCCCCCAAAAGATCAACAAGAAATCCAGCTGAGACCAAGTTCACCTACCAAGGAGTATGGTTTCAATACCAAGGAGAGCAGCAGAATTCCAGAGGATGAGAAAGCAGACACGGAACTCATGGCTTTTTCCCTGTAATTTTTTTTTTTTTGTCTTGCAGTTAATTTAATTTTTTTCTTTTTCATTTTCTGTTTTTTTTCTCACCTTCTGGTTAAATTTTTTTAACTTTTACCTTTTTCTTTTTTAACGTTTTAAACTAGTTTATCTAATATATATATTTTTTTCTTTTTTATATTTTTCTTATTTGTTTTCTTTTTTTTTAAATTCTTTTCTTTTCTTTTTTTTCTTTTTCCTTTTTTTTTCTTCCTTTTTGAACCTCTTTTTATCCCCTTTCTCCCCCCCTCACGATTTGGGATCTCTTCTAATTTGGTTAAAGCATATTTTCCTGGGGTTTCTGCCACCCTTTTAGTATTTTACTTGCTCCTTCATATACTCTTATCTGGACAAAATGACAAGACAAAAAAATTCAACACAAAAAAAAGAAGAAGAGGCAGTACCAAAGGCTAGGGACCTAATCAATACAGACATTGGTAATATGTCAGACCTAGAGTTCAGAATGACAATTCTCAAGGTTCTAGCCGGGCTCAACAAAGGCATGGAAGATATTAGAGAAACCCTCTCGAGAGATATAAAAGCCCTTTCTGGAGAAATAAAAGAACTAAAATCTAACCAAGTTGAAATCAAAAAAGCTATTAATGAGGTGCAATCAAAAATGGAGGCTCTCACTGCTAGGATAAATGAGGCAGAAGAAAGAATTAGTGATATAGAAGACCAAATGACAGAGAATAAAGAAGCTGAGCAAAAGAGGGACAAACAGCTACTGGACCACGAGGGGAGAATTCGAGAGATAAGTGACACCATAAGATGAAACAACATTAGAATAATTGGGATTCCAGAAGAAGAAGAAAGAGAGAGGGGAGCAGAAGGTATACTGGAAAGAATTATTGGGGAAAATTTCCCCAATATGGCAAAGGGAACGAGCATCAAAATTCAGGAGGTTCAGAGAACGCCCCTCAAAATCAATAAGAATAGGCCCACACCCCGTCACCTAATAGTAAAACTTACAAGTCTCAGTGACAAAGAGAAAATCCTGAAAGCAGCCTGGGAAAAGAAGTCTGTAACATACAATGGTAAAAATATTAGATTGGCAGCTGACTTATCCACAGAGACCTGGCAGGCCAGAAAGAGCTGGCATGATATTTTCAGAGCACTAAACGAGAAAAACATGCAGCCAAGAATACTATATCCAGCTAGGCTATCATTGAAAATAGAAGGAGAGATTAAAAGCTTCCAGGACAAACAAAAACTGAAAGAATTTGCAAACACCAAACCAGCTCTACAGGAAATATTGAAAGGGGTCCTCTAAGCAAAGAGAGAGCCTCAAGTGGTAGATCAGAAAGGAACAGAGACTACACAGTAACAGTCACCTTACAGGCAATACAATGGCACTAAATTCATATCTCTCAATAGTTACCCTGAATGTTGATGGGCTAAATGCCCCTGTCAAAAGACACAGGGTATCAGAATGGATAGAAAAACAAAACCCATCTATATGTTGCTTCCAAGAAACTCATTTTCAGCCCGAAGACACCTCCAGATTTAAAGTGAGGGGGTGGAAAAGAATTTACCATGCTAATGGACATCAGAAGAAAGCAGGAGTGGCAATCCTTATATCAGATTAATAAGATTTTAAGTCAAAGACTATAATAAGAGATGAGGAAGGACACTATATCATACTCAAAGGGTCTGTCCAACAAGAAGATTTAACAATTTTAAATATCTATGCCCCCAACGTGGGAGCAGCCAACTATATAAACCGATTAATAACAAAATCAAGAAACACATCAACAATAATAATAATAGTAGGGGACTTTAACACTCCCCTCACTGAAATGGACAGATCATCCAAGCAAAAGATCAGCAAGGCAATAAAGGCCTTAAACGACACACTGGACCAGATGGACATCACAGATATATTCAGAACATTTCATCCCAAAGCAAAAGAATACACATTCTTCTCTAGTGCACATGGAACATTCTCCAGAATAGATCACATCCTCGGTCCTAAATCAGGACTCAACCGGTATCAAAAGATTGGGATCATTCCCTGCATATTTTCAGACCACAATGCTCTAAAGCTAGAACTCAACCACAAAAGGAAGTTTGGAAAGAACCCAAATACATGGAGACTAAACAGCATCCTTCTAAAGAATGAATGGGTCAACCGGGAAATTAAAGAAGAATTGAAAAAAATCATGGAAACAAATGATAATGAAAATACAACGGTTCAAAATCTGTGGCACACAACAAAGGCAGTCCTGAGAGGAAAATATATAGCGGTACAAGCCTTTCTCAAGAAACAAGAAAGTTCTCAGGTACACAACCTAACCCTACACCTAAAGGAGCTGGAGAAAGAACAAGAAAGTAACCCTAAGCCCAGCAGGAGAAGAGAAATCATAAAGATCAGAGCAGAAATCAATGAAATAGAAACCAAAAAAACAATAGAACAAATCAACGAAAGTAGGAGCTGGTTCTTTGAAAGAATTAATAAAATTGATAAACCCCTGGCCTGACTTATCAAAAAGAAAAGAGAAAAGACCCAAATAAATAAAATCATGAATGAAAGAGGAGAGATCACAACTAACACCAAAGAAATACAAACTATTATAAGAACATACTATGAGCAACTCTACGGCAATAAATTTGACAATCTGGAAGAAATGGATGCATTCCTAGAAACATATAAACTACCACAACTGAACCAGGAAGAAATAGAAAGCCTGAACAGACCCATAACCAGTAAGGAGATTGAAACAGTCATTAAAAATCTCCAAACAAACAAAAGCCCAGGGCCAGACAGCTTCCCGGGGGAATTCTACCAAACATTTAAAGAAGAACTAATTCCTATTCTCCTGAAACTGTTCCAAAAAATAGAAATGGAAGGAAAACTTCCAAACTCATTTTATGAGGCCAGCACACCTTGATCCCAAAACCAGACAAGGATCCCATCAAAAAAGAGAGCTATAGACCAATATCCTTGATGAACACAGATGCGAAAATACTCAACAAAATACTAGCCAATAGGATTCAACAGTACAAGCAGAGAAAGACAACTATCATATGATCTCCCTGATATGAGGAAGTGGTGATGCAACATGGGGGCTTAAGTGGGTAGGAGAAGAATCAATGAAGCAAGATGGGATTGGGAGGGAGACAAACCATAAGTGACTCTTAATCTTACAAAACAAACTGAGGGTTGCTGGGGGCAGGGGGTTTGGGAGAAGGTGGTGGGATTATGGACATAGGGGAGGGTATGCGCTTTGGTGAGTGCTGTGAAGTGTGTAAACCTGGTGATTCACAGACCTGTACCCCTGGGGATAAAAATATATGTTTATAAAAAATAAAAAATTATAAAAAAAATTTAAAAAAATATAAAAATGTTTTGAAAAACTTGCTGAAAAAGCAGTAGTGTCCCTTTAACTAGACTAGCCAAATCCCTCAAGAAGTTACATTATGACTTTCATGATCACTCAAACTTAGAAAAGATGTCTCGTAGCAAACCATTGTTCTGCTGGGATATAGATAAATAAAAGATAAATAAATAATTGAAGAGTTTTGGACAGCTGGGTGTCTGTAGCAATTGAAGCAAGGGAAATCTCACTGTGAAGCTTTGAACTAAAGTATCTTGTTCACATAAGCTGACAGGGTAATGGAGAAGATAGTATAAGATAATACATATACTATAGTCAGTGTTTGTCTATGACACATGATTCACTAAGCTGGAATTTATTATTTATATTATTTATGGGGATTTTTGGTAACTGCCTTTTGATTCTATTACAAACAACTTAGAAAAATTCATGATAGACCTAGAGATGGAATAACACTGTCACACACATCATTTTAATAACCTTTGACTATTATTAAGTATTAAGCTTTCAAATACTCTTTTTTTTTGTACATTTTTCCTCCACAGAACCAGGTAATAAAAACAGAAATTTAAACCACTTGTCCGTCAGTCATATAATAATAATTCTTATCCTGCAATAAACTTAATAAGGCATCATTGAGGGAGAATGTTTGTGATTAATCATATTCCATTATTTCAGACATTCTTTTTTTTCACCTCACAAAAATCATATTATAAATATATTCTAATGCACCGGTAAAAATTGAATTATTTATCCAAAGCTTTGTATCATTCTGATAAATTAGATCAAGACATAATTTTGGGAAGTCTGGGTGGCTCAGTAGTTAAGTGTCTGCCTTCTGCTCAGGTCACTATCCTAGGGTCCTAGGATCAAGCCCCACATTTGGCTCCCTGCTCAACAGGAAGCCTGCTTCTCCATCTCCCACTCCCCCTGCTTGTGTTCCCTCTCTCACTGTGTCTATGTCAAATAAATAAATAAAATCTTAAAAAATAGTTTAAGACATAATTTTATTTCATTCCCAATATAGGATACTATATGAAGAGAAATTCTGGGACTCCAAAATATGTGTATATTTGGGTGAGTAAGTTAGGTAGCTTGCAAAATACATTTATATGTTTTTAAGCTAAGGGCATACATTGTGTCCGTGTGTGTGTTTGAGTATGGACACACATTATACATTCTTTTCACTTAGAGATTTTATTTATTTATTTATTTATTTATTTATTTATTTGAGGGAGAGGCACATTAATGCATGTGGTGCAGAGGGAGAAGGAGAAGCAGACGTCCCGATGAGGAGGGAGCCAATGCAGGGCTCTGTACCAGTACTTTGAGATCATGACCTGAGCCAAAGGCAGACACTTAACCTACTGAGCCATTCAGGTGCCCCACATTATATATTCTTAACTTATATGTTCTCGATATGACCATATACATGAATATATAGGCACATTATATTCTACAAAGCAAACAAACAAACAAGAAAACATTCCAGGCATCAAGGAGTCCTGAGAATATTCAGTAATAACTGCTCATAAATTTTAGAGAAGAATATACTGCATAAATAATTTTTGAAAGACAATACAAAATTATGGATATTGTGATTTTAAAACATTTTTAAATTACACAAAGTTAAAAAATTAATATATAAAGTGCTAATGGTATAATATACATGATGGGCATGTTGATGTTCATTGTAATATTATTTCAGCTATTTAGGTCTTTGAAATAAAATATTGAGAAAGAAGTAAAATAAAAACAAATGCATAGCTAAATGCATTTTCATAATGTAAATGTGCTGAGATAACCACTTCCCAAACCAAGTGTAGAACAGTAGCAAAATGAAAAATAATCTACCCATTTCCAGTAAGCAATCTCCTCAATGTCAAGTTCTTAATGAAAAATTTGTTTTTCCTGTTTTTGAATTTTTTATAAATGAGTTCACATTTAATTTATTCTGTGTCCAGAGTCTATCTCAGTATTATGTTTGTGAAAACCATGCCTGTTCCATTCCCTTTTAGAATACTTTGCTTATATCCAGTTTTTATCTATTATGTACAGTTCCATTTTACTATTTTATGTGTGTGTGTGTGTGTATATGTGTGAATGTATGAACGCATTTCTATTAAATATTTTGATTGACACTGAGATTCACCAGCCCAGATCCAGGAAGAATATACTGTCAGCTGCAAGATCTTTGGTCAGCAAATAACTAGAAGCTGTCACCTCCTTTATCATTGCCCCAGGTACAGAGAGCTGCCTTGCTTGCCATGCATTCTTCTTAGAAAGCCTGCATTGTTTCCCTTGCCTGAGAGACATATCTAGAATTTTATTTTATTTGGTAATTTTAAAAGATTTTTCTGTATTTATTTTTCTGTATTTTCTGTATTTATCTACATTTATTTATTATTCTGTATTTTCTGTACTTATTTATTATTTTCTGTATTTATTTTTCAATTTTAAAATATTTCTGTATTTATTTATTTATTTTTCTGTATTTATTAGACAGAGAAAGAGAGAGAGAGTGTGAGCGTGCACAAGCAAAGGGAGCAGCAGACTCTCTGCTGAGCAGGGAGCCCAAGGTTGGGCTTGATCCCAGGGTCCTGGGATCCTGACCTGAATGGAACACAGATGCTTAATCGACTGAGCCACCCAGGTGCTCCATGGAGACGAATCTAGAAAAAACTTGCCAACCCAGTGTCCAAGAGATTATTGCTTATGTTTTGTTTTAGGAGTTTCATGGTTTCAGTTCTCCAATTTAGATCTTTCATGCATTTTAAGTTTATTTTTGTGCTTAGTATAAGAAAGTTGTTCATTTTTATTCTTTTGCATGTAGCAATCCAGTTTTTCTAATATTATTTTTTGAAAAGACTCTTTTTTCCCTATTGTGTATTCTTGCCTCCTTTGTCACAGATTAATTAGCCATATAAGAATGAGTGTATCTTTGGACTCTGTTCTGTTCCATTGACCTATGTGTCTACTTTCGTGCCAGAACCATACTGTTTTGGTTACCCAAGTTTTGTAGTATACAATATTGCCCTCTTTGTTCCTCTTAAAGTATCTACTTTTTCCTTGTTTTTCAGGATTGTTTTATTTATTCTTGATTCTTCATATTTCTATAATTTTAGAAATGTTTGGGGAGAATTAATATATTTATTAATATATAAATCAGATTGGGGAGAATTCATATATTTCTAATATAGAATCTCGTAATTTGTGAGCATGATATACTTTCATTTATTTAGAACTGACTTATCAACATTTAGTTGGAATTTACAATACAAAGTTCTATCACATTATATGTATTTTTTTAGGTTTTTTCCTTTTTTTGGTCATTGAAATATTTTTTTTTTCTTATTTGTTGCTGGACTCTACTAAGAATTGTGTGTAGTAATTTTCTATCTCTGTTTATAACAGAGTTGGAAGCATGATTTCTTTTCTGTTTAGTGTTCTTTCAGTATCAAGTTTATTCTGGCCTAATTAAAAGGGTCAGCATTTCTGGCTTCTATTTAAAATGTAATAGCTAGAGAATGTATTCCGACATTAAAAATAGGAAAAAGCCAGATAAAAAGAAATTCTGAACCCATCAGAATGCTGAGACTGGAAGGCAATCAACCAGCCCCAAATCTAAGGAAAAACACACACTTCTGAGGGTAAATATGAGCACAGCATGGCTTAGTTGGAGCGGAGCACTAGAAAATATGGGAGTATCATTAAAGTAATTAAGAAGATTTCAGTTAAAAAGTTTAATGAATTGTTAAAAGCCAGCTAATTAGCTAATGTGTATAAAATATCTAGGAGCCACGGTCAAAGGATGGGTTTGCACAGACTTGCAGGCGCTTCCTCACAGATACCACTATGTGCTCGTGAGAAAGACTGTGGGCAGATAGGAGGCTGAGCAAAGCTTCAGGCACCTGTGCAAACTGGGAAGGCAGGAACAGTCATTTCTGATAGAAAGACAAAGCGTCCCTCTTCTCTCCTATCTCTCTCAGGGAACAACAGCCACAAGCCCCAGGGAAGGAGAGCAAGCAGTCATCCGCAAGACATATGTTTGTCTTTTTTATTTAAATCTATTTTTCTTGTAGATCACCTTATAAAATGAAATCTCTTCTTAAAATCCTCACATGAAAAGTTGAGGTAACTGAATTTCCAAGAATAATCCAAAATGTTTCCTCTAACCAACTGCTAATCTGTTCATACAAACACAATGTAGTTGTTTCAGATCTAATCAATGTCCTATATAGTGTGAAGTTTTAGACCAAAACTATTCAATTCTATTAAGCAAAAGAGAATCTCAGTATTGCTCTTGAAGAACATTTGATTTGGTATCAGTATAAAGCTGAAAACATTGTTTCCCAGCAAATAAACTAATGTATATGTTAGATGGATTTATTTTATATTGTTATCTTGAACAATGAAGAAGAGTTCTGAAGCACAGAAAATTTGATTGTGCAAAATTATTTATTTAAACTAAATTGTTGAAATATTCAGCTGCTCCTCTACTTAGCATTTTTTTTAAGTATAATTGACAGAATATCCCATTAGTTTCAGATGCATATCACAGTGATTCAATATCTTTATATACTATAAGATAATCGTCACAATAAGTTTAGTTACCATCTCTCACCATACGAAGTTATTATATTAGTGACTTTATTTTGAATGTCGCGCATTACATTCTCATTGGTTATTCTATAATGGGGAATTTGTACCTCTAATTCCCTTCACCTATTTCTGTCTATTGGTTTTTATTTATTTTTATTTAAAATATTTTATTTATTTATTTAACAGAGATCACAAGTAGGCAGACAGGCAGGCAGAGAGAGGAGGAAGCAGACTCCCTGCGGAGCAGAGCTGAGTGGGGCTCGATCCCAAGACCCTGGGATCATGACCTGAGCCAAAGGCAGAGGCTTTTACCCACTAAGCCACCCAGGCGCCTGTCTATTGGTTTTTAATAATGAGACAATATCATAAGCATTTAATAGTGTATCAGTTAAGAGGTCTTTGGTTTCAAGTAACTAAATGTGGAAATAAAATAAATATTATAATGTGTTACCCTACAAAATACATATATAATGTGTTACCATACAATATAAAAAGAAATATTCATTAGTTAAATGCTTTACTCATTTCTTTCTTGCCTTCTAAACAATTATTTTGGCTTTACTCTGATACGTTTTACAATGACTTCTGAAGCTCTAAGCATCGTCCTCACATGGCAATATCTAAGACAGCAAAATGTTAGCTTCTGTGCTGTTTTATTTAAACTTTCTCAGAAACATCAGTGGACTTATCCTTAGGTGTTATTGGCTAGATATGTGACATACTCATGTTGATTTCCAATTACTGGCAAAGGAACAGAAATGCCACTGTTGCCTTGTACTAATCAACATCTACCAATTACCCAAAGCATGAATAAATAATGGCTCTATTCTTAAGAAAGTAGTAGGAGGGTAATAGTTGTTTTGTAAGCAGCCATGTGAAAATATTATTTTAAATAGCAATTGATATGTTTAAGAATCACCAGATCTAATATTGGTCTAGTAAGAAAGGACCTTTTTAATCTTCTCTTCTGAAATCTTTGAATCTTATTGCTAGTGTAGGATTGATGTCAAACACATGCAATTCTCTAACTGTCGAGGCCAGTCTCCTATTGAGAAGGGAGTTGTGGGTGTAAAATGTACGTAAATACACATACAGCCTGAAAGTTTGAAAATTAACTAATTAAGCCACAGATGAAAGTTTCTCTTTCTATAGATACAATTTCCAAGTACATGAACAGGCTTTTAAGGGCTACTTTAAATATGAAGAGGCTTATAAAATCGGTTTGATCTTTATGTCCATTTCTTACATCTCCTGATTTCAATATTCTAGGAATTAACCTTGACTTTGCTTAAGAAGCATTTCAAATTACAATAAGAGCAAATCAGCTTAAACTAAAAAAAAAAAAAAAATAAAAAAAAAACCCTCCAATTCATTACTGAATATGCTGAAAAAATTAAAAAATAATTTGTTATCATAATTAGACATCAATAGACAAGAAACATTAATTACAGTGAGGATCATATTAATTGATAATAAGCATATTTTCCATAGGCTTATAATTGAAATATTAATATATTATTTACATTAATTTTGCTAGGTGCCTCCCACTTTGATTTAGACATATATATAAGAATAAGCAGAAAAAAGATAAATACTTCTTACTCTATATAGTTACAAGAGTGAATCTTGTAAAGGATAATAGAATATTCCGAAAATATATGATAAATCATGTCTTCAGAAAAAGGAAAAATTGATGCAGGATAAAGTTTGGGAGAAAATTCACAACATTGAAAATGATTAAATACTGGATAGATATAGACTTTGAAAGAGATTTAACATGCGAGGTAATGGAAGTAGATTAAGACATGGCTCATATAAGAGAGGAATGTGAGGAAAGGAAACTCTCTTGACAAGAAAAAATGTCTTTCTGTAAACAAGCATATGCAGTTGGAATTCTTTGAATAGATTTTAACTTATAGAAGGTACTAAGTTTATTTTGGAATTTGTGAATGCTGAAGAATAGATGAAATTTAATCATATTAAATTAGAAAGAGTTGAAGACTTAATTGTGTTTGTTTTGTTTACAGTAGGGGACAATTTGAATACTAGCTATATTCAAATCCAATATTTAATTACCATTATGTTGAAGAAAAACACCCCAGGAGAATTTATCCCAGGTTAATATAAAGAAAGAAATGTAAAACTCATCAGTAACAATAACAGATTAGAGATCATATTTGCCATGGAAAGTTTAAATTTAAAAAAAAAAAAGAACTGAACTAAAGTGTTGGAAAGATATTTTAACCCTTAAGAATAATTTTGACCTTGAGATTTTTTATGCACCTTAAGTTTGGACACTTGAGTTTATTTGGGAAAAGTATATTCTTTCCGTCCATATTTATTTCACTCTTGAAACAATATTTTAATTGTTTTTTTCTATTTGAATATTAATTTTCTTAGCTGAGAACACAGAAAAACTATCATTAATGCATTAATTTTACATTGTATTCTTTATATCTTTAAAATTATACCTTATTTAATTTCTAGTATTACTTGAGTTTCTTAACTTTTTCTTGAATTTTCTTCAGATATGTTTATATATTTTAATTTTCTTTCAAATAAATTTTAGCCATATCATAGATGTCACCTGTATAGTTTAAGTTATACAGAAAGTATTGACACTTTTTGTGGCCTATATGAAGTTATTATAAATTTGTTCCAAAGACTTAAAAATATAAGCATTTTTTCACTTTGTAGAAGACACATTTTATATAGTATATTATTTTAATATTATATAATATATGCAATATTTACACTTAAACATAAGAGTAGTATTATATTCAACACCTATGTGCTATGTGTTTCATGCTAGTAAATGAGTACAACTCCAGTAAAAAATTTTGAATGTTTTGCTCCAAGCTAATTTCCTAGTACTAAAATATTAGTACATGGATCTTTGTCTTAAATATTCCTCTCTATTACATGTTAGTCAGCATACTGAGTAAAGTTTACACCTGCTTCTTACATGGAACAATTTTAATTTATTATGAAGGTTTTGTGATACTTGCTATTGAAGTGTTTAGAGGCAGATTTCCTGATTGTACCATTTTCTAGCTCTGTAACTTGGGCAATTTCTCAGCTTCTCTGTACATAAATTAATAACCTATAAAATAATTTAATTTTATTACCTGCTATTGAGGAATACTCTGAGGTGAAAAAAGATTTAACTCATATAAAGTTCTTGGAAGAGAGCTTTATAGGTAGTACTCATTAAGTATTAAATATTAGGATTAATATCTTTGCTATCCTATTATATCTTTGCACCCCAGCCTGCTCTACTTAATATCCCAGGCCATCCTCTTACCCCTGTCATTGGCTTCTTTCTCCCCAGTGAATTTAGTGTGTGTATAATAGTTAGAATTTCTAATGGAGGTTCTGATTAGAATTTCTGATTAAATCAGGGAAACATACCAGTAAGCTTGTCAACAACTAGATTCTGCTGCTTAAAGGGAACAGATAATTGGGCTGGTTCCCCCAACAAAATCTACAACTAACCTTCTGGCTTGGCTCTTCAGGAATCTCTAGGACTGAGATGCCAGGCTCCAGAGGAAAATGAGAGGCCATTTCCCTGTACTTTGTTTCCCTTTATTCTGAAACCCATAATTCTAGCTTTCATATGACTTGCCATGACTTTCTTTAGGGGTTTAATGTACATCAGCAAGTTAGGATTTTATACAATCAAGACAAAGCATGCCCTTGAAGAAATATAAATATAAATATAAATATAAATATAAATAAATATATATTTATATTTATAAATATATTTATACACACACACACAGAGAAAGAGAGAGAGAGAACCTCTCAAAAACTGGCCACTTCTACCCTAAAATTTCTGGTTTAGGAATGGTCTCCTCTAATTTTATAGCAAAGTCTTCTGAAGGCTGCTTCAATTTTAGTACCAAAACCTCTAAGAAGATAGTTATTTCATTATAAAATGCAGAATCCAATATTTGGCTTTTAAATATATATTTCTATGCTACTTAATTCACTCCTTCTGCTCACTCTTCTCTAAAAATTTGACAAACTTTTTAATATGTTCTGAAGCTTAATCTTACAGAATACTCTAAAATTGATAACTCTAAGAGTATGCCTCTTCTCCACGCAGCATTACTCTAATGCGCTTATGAGATATTTTTCTTTTCTGATTATATCTGGAGAATTGTCTTCAACCACAGATAAAGATATATACTACATGAATATTCTTAAAAATTCTTACTACATACTCTAACCTCGGAAGAAGGAGGGTTTCAAGCCTGCAAATGTACTTGTCTCCGACTGAGTTCTATTTAGCTGAAACATTTATTTCTCTTATTGGGATGAATTCAGTATTGCCAAGTAAGGCTAAAAAGAACCTCTTCATTTGAAGTCTGACTTATTTTTAACCTTTCAGTCACTCTAGAATAATTTTATGAATACATTTTCCCTTTCTGACAGCTCAGAAGGCTCTCTAAGTTCTAGGATTAGTGATAAGATTGAGAATTATGGATCATCCTTTTTCAGATCTTGTGGGCTGCTTAATTCATAAAAACTCCTGGTCCATCCTGATATCTACAGAGCTAGCAAATCATTCAATATCTTCCCACTCCTTTTGTGCCTCCATTGCTGAAGTCCTTCATTACAGCATGGTCTTTGATTACCTGTTTCAGTTCTTTGGCCGCTACTTTTCTCGAGAGTCTTTGGGTACAATAGATTGCACTCAGCCCGTCCTTTGTATTCCATGTAAGCTGGTCAGTATTTGAATTTTTTTTTAAACCACATTGTGTTTTTAAGTGTTGTCTAGGA
Organism: Mustela lutreola; assembly: GCF_030435805.1. NCBI lineage: Eukaryota > Metazoa > Chordata > Mammalia > Carnivora > Mustelidae > Mustela > Mustela lutreola. Next base: position 79,609,492 of record NC_081290.1, read on the forward strand.
CCACCCTTAGTCTCTTCTTAGATGGTTCTCTCAAAGTATTTCTTTACCACACTAGTCACACTTCCAGGACAGGGTTTCCCTGATAGAAATTTGGTCACCCAAGATTTCTAGGTTAATAGCTTCCAAGTTGGGGATGGGAGGAAGAAAAGTGGGAGGAGACAATGTCCCAGAGGAACATTTGGAAATATACAGGATGCTTTTTGGCTGTTCCAGTGACTTGGGGTGACAATGTTCAAGATGGACCTATAAAGCTAAAAATTATCCTCCATCAACACCTATTTATGAAACAAAGGATAACAGAAAAATTTTCTCATAACTCTCTAATTCTGTAGGGACATCTACTGCTTGAACCTCTTCTCTTTGAACCAGAAGAGAACTTGACTCAAGAATTAAATTACACCAATCCCAAATCTCTTTTACAAATTTTCTGAGTTATTTTTTTTTAGGTTGAGAACTGGGTCATAGATAATTGTCTCAAGTTTATGGTTTATGAATAAACCACATGCTGTTTATTGTTATTTTCTTTCTTTCCCTCTTTAGGCCTTTTTGTACTTTCTTATTAAAAAAATTGGGATCTCCATCTATTTTAGTAAAACACATATTCTGTCTCAAATATATAAGGAACACCTTGGTGTCTTGAGTACCCTGGGTACCCATTTATCTTTGGTAATTCATTTACAAATAAAATTTAAAAAATATTAAATATAAAAATATAAAATAGTTACTACACTGTGCTTAGGTCTTTTTTTAAATCACTATTTGCTAAATAGAAGAGGATGAAAGGGGATGAATCAATAAATGGATGACTAAATGATCTACTTTCTTCTTATTATTTATTAGATGTATTTTGTTTTTTGAGTAATTCCTAACACCCATGTAACACAGATCTCTATAAAGAAATGGGACACTTTTATTATACCAGAAAACCCCTTATGCTCCTTTTCAGTGAAACACTCTTCTTTCAACACCTAAGCAATCTCTGCTCTGATTTCTATTACTATAAATTAGTTTTGCCTCTTCCAAGATTTCATATAAATGGAATTACATGGTATATATAGGTTTATATCTGGTTTCATTCACTAATCATTTTCTCAATGCAAGGCTTCTGAGGTCCATGCATGTTCATGCAAGTATTACTAGCTCATTCTCTTCAAATATAGAGTCATAGTCTATTTTATAATTAATGGGAAGTTTATATTTCTAGTTTTCTTTGTCTATGTCTTCCTCTGGTTCTTTGAGGATATTTAGAATAACTGTTTAAAGTATTTATTGGGTACATTTCTTAAAGTCATTTTTAAAGAAAGTTTCTGTTGTTTTATTTTCTCCATCGAATGGGACCTGGTTTCATTTCTTTGTATGCCTTGTGATATTTTTGTTGGAAACTAGACATATGACTCTATTAATGTGTTTACTCTGAAAATCAGACTCTTCCCCTTCCCAGTGTTTTCTTTTTTGTTGTAAGCTGTCTCTGTGTAGAAGATCAGTAAACATGAAGGGCAAGCTTGAGGTCTTTTTAGACCTTTAGGTCTTTTTTAATTCTGCAACTTTCTCTGGACTTGTACAGTGACTTTTTAAATTCCTCCAGTATATATGGCTGCTTTTCACCCATAAAAGTGGAGAAAAAGAAAAATGAAAACGAAATAAAAGACATGGGCTTTTAAATTTCCTGGAAGTCATTTTGGCCAGATGGGGAGGAACTCTAATAAGGTGGATGGGTGCAAAAACAATGGCTTCACAACAATCGAGGATCTGAAACAGACCCCCAAGATTTGAAATATGGAGTTCGATTTGCCTACTTGGAACTTTTCAGTCTCCTCTTGAATCTAAGTCTCATGGATTTAAATTCCTTAAAGACCCCAAATAAGCTTTTGGTTTGCTTTGCCTTCTCAGTTTCTAGTTTCACACTTTTACATTCCTATTCAAAGAACTCTGTTCTACACATTGAGAAATTATCATTTGCATTAAATCAGAGGTGTGTGATTGGCATACATAAACTTAACTTTAGATTTTGCTCTTTTCTTTTTTTTTTTTTTTTTAAGATTTCATTTATTTATTTGACAGGCAGAGATCACAAGTAGGCAGGCGGGCAGAGAGAGAGAGAGGAAGGGAAGCAGGCTCCCTGCTGAGCAGAGAACCCAATGCAGGGGTCAATCCCAGGACCCTGGGATCATGACCTGAGCTGAAGGCAGAGGCATTAACCTACTGAGCCACCCAGGCACCCAACAGATTTTGCTCTTTTCTAAGAAGATAACTAAAAATGGTGTATGAAAAGTGAAAGCACCACTGATTTTGAAGAACTCTAGAATGTATGATGAATTTTTTTTTTTTCCTGGTGAGTTGTTGTATAATGAAATACATTAGAAAAAAGGTATACCTTTCCAATCATATATATATATATATATTTTTTTTTTAATATTTTATTTATTTGAGAGAGAGGGGCAGGGCAAGTCAGGAAAGGAACAGAGGAAAGGATAGGAATCTCGAGAAGATTCCTCGCTTAGCATGGATTTTGGCTTAGGTCGTAATCCCAAGGTCCTGGGATGGAGTGCCATGTGAGATTCTGAACTCATAAAGAAGTCTGGTGGAGGATTATGTCCCTTCTTACCTCTCCCTTTGACCTACCCCTTCAAAATAAATAAATAAATAAATAAATAAATAAATAAATAAATTCTTAAAAAAACACAATAAATCTTATTCATGGAAAATGCTATCTGCTGTAATTATTTTAGGTATGACAGCTTATCAAAGTGGAATCATATCTGATTTCATGCCCGATGTGCCAAGTGTAATATTATTTCACTATTGTACTTGTACTTTGTATCAGTTTATTTTATTTTTATTTATTTTTGTATAAAGGAATTTTTGAAATTTAGATACCTTAAATACTACTATATCAAACAGATGCAGCATTTACTTTACTTCATCTCCAAAAGAAATTCTACAGTCATTATCAGATTTAAAAGTGGCAGAGTATGTTAGTCTAAGAGATAAAGTGATTTTTTTTTAATTTTTTTAATTTATTTTTTATTTATTTTCAGCATAACAGTATTCATTATTTTTGCATCACACCCAGTGCTCCATGCAATCTGTGCCCTCTCTAATACCCACCACCTGGTTCCCCCAACCTCCCACCCTCCCACCACTTCAAACCCCTCAGATTGTTTTTCAGAGTCCATAGTCTCTCATGGTTCACCTTCCCTTCCAATTTCCCCCAACTCCCATCTCCTCTCTAACTCCCCATGTCCTCCATGCTTTTTGTTATGCTCCACAAATAAGTGAAACCATATGATACTTGACTCTCTCTGCTTGACTTACTTCACTCAGCATAATCTCTTCCAGTCCCATCCATGTTGCTACAAAAGTTGGGTGTTCATCCTTTCTGATGATGGCATAATACTCCATAGTGTATATGGACCACATCTTCCTTATCCATTTGTCCGTTGAAGGGCATCTTGGTTCTTTCCACAGTTTGGCGACCGTGGCCATTGCTGCTATAAACATTGGGGTACAAATGGCCCTTCTTTTCACTACATCTGTATCTTTGGGGTAAATACCCAGGAGTGCAATTGCAGGGTCATAGGGAAGTTCTATTTTTAATTTCTTGAGGAATCTCCACACTGTTCACCAAAAAGGCTGTACCAACTTGCATTCACACCAACAGTGTAAAAGGGTTCCCCTTTCTCCACATCTTCTCCAACACATGTTGTTTCCTGTCTTGCTTATTTTGGCCATTCTAACTGATGTAAAGGTGGTATCTCATTGTGGTTTTAATTTGAATTTGAATTTCCCTGATGGCTAGTGATGGTGAACATTTTTTTCATGTGTCTGATAGCCATTTGTATGTCTTCATTGGAGAAGTGTCTGTTCATATCTGATGTGATTATCTATTTTGTGTGTGTTGAGTTTTAGGAGTTCTTTATAGGTCCTGGATATCAACATTTTGTCTGTACTGTCATTTGCAAATATCTTCTTCCATTCCATGGGTTGCCTCTTTGTTTTGTTGACTGTTTCCTTTGCTGTGCAGAAGCTTTTGATTTTGATGAAGTCTGAAAATTTTATTTTTGCTTTTGTTTCCTTTGCCTTTGGAGACATATCTTGAAAGAAGTTGCTGTTGCTGATATCGAAGAGATTACTGCCTACATTCTCCTCTAGGATTCTGATGGATTCCTGTCTCATGTTGAGTATATCTTTGTGTATGGTGTAAGAGAATGGTAGAGTTTTATTCTTCTACATATAGCTGCCCAGTTTTCCCAGCACCATTTATTGAAGAGACTGTCTTTTTTCCACTGTATATATTTTTTTCGTTTTGTCAAAGATTATTTGACCATAGAGTTGAAGGTCCATATCTGGGCTCTCTACTCTGTTCCACTGGTCTATGTGTCTGTTTTTATGCAAATACCATTCTATCTTGGTGGGTGATCACAGCTTTGTAGTAAAGCTTGAAATCAGGCAATGTGATGCCCCTAGTTTTATTTTTGTTTTTCAACATTTCCTTAGCAATTCGGGGTCTCTTCTGATTCCATACAAATTTTAGGATTATTTGCTCCAGCTATTTGCAAAATACTGTTTGAAAAATACAAAAATAGAATTTTGATTGGAATGGCATTAAAAGTATAGATTGCTCTAGGCAGTATAGACATTTTAACAATGATTATTCTTTCGATCAAAGAGCATGGAATGGTCTTCCACCTTTTTGTGTATTCTTCAATTTCTTTCATGAATGTTCTGTAGTTCCTCGAGTACATATCCTTTACCCCTTTGGTTAGTTTTATTCCCAGGTATCTTATGGTTCTCGGTGCTATAGTAAGTGGAATTGATTCTCTAATTTCCCTTTCTGTATTTTCATTGTTAGTGTATAAGAAAGCCACTGATTACTGTACATTGACTTGTATAGCAGAAGTTATTATTAACAGTTATATGCCAATAAGCTAAGCAACCTAGGTGAAATGGATGCATTCCTGGAAAACTATAAACTCCCAAAATTGAATCAGGAAGAAATTGACAACCTGAATAGACTGATATCTAGTAATGAGATTGAAGCAGTGATCAAAAACCTCCCAAAAAACAAGAGCCCATGACCTGACGGATTCCCTGGGGAATTCTACCAAACTTTCAAAGAAGAAATAATACCTATTCTCCTGAAGCTGTTTCAAAAAATTGAAGCAGAAGGAAAACTTCCAGGCTCTTTCTATGAAGCCATCATTACCCTGATCCCTAAACCGAACAAAGACCCTACCAAAAAGGAGAATTTCAGACCAATATCCCTGATGAATATGGATGCTAAGATTCCCAACTAGATCCTAGCAAATAGGATCCAACAGCATATTAAAAAGATTATCCACCATGACCAGGTGGGATTCATTCCTGGGCTGAAAGGATGTTTCAACATTCGCAAATCAATCAATGTGATAGAACAAATTAATAAGAAAAGAGAGAAGAACCACGTGGTTCTCTCAATTGATACAGAAAAAGCATTTGACAAAATCCAGCATCCATTCCTGATTAAAACGCTTCAAAGTATAGGGACAGAGGGAACATTCCTGAACTTCATCAAATCTATCTATGAAAGACCCATGGCAAATATCATCTTCAATGCGAAAAAGCTTGCAGCCTTCCCATTGAGATCAGGAACACGACAAGGATGCCCACTCTCACCACTCTTGCTCAACATAGTATTAGAAGTCCTAGCAACAGCAATCAGACAACAAAGAGAAATAAAAGGTATCCAAATTGGCAATGAAGAAGTCAAACTCTCTCTCTTCACAGATGACATGATTCTTTATATGTAAAACCCAAAAGACTCCACCCCAAAACTATTAGAACTCATACAGCAATTCAGTAACGTGGCAGGATACAAAGTCATTGTACAGAGTTAAATTGATTTTAAGAATATTTCAAATGTTCATCCTTGATGACTAGAGAGTAATGGCCTCAATGAAATCGTCACAACATTTGAATTTTGTTTTATAACTCTGTGCTTCAAATATGGGCAAATTGATGCACTAGGCTCACAGAATAGCAAAAATAAGTTAGATGCAAAACATTTGTGTTTGGGTATTTGTATGCTATGGGCTTTAAAAAGAAACATTGGAGGTGGCTTTATTTGGAATTACCTAAATCAGTGGTAAGCTCTTTTCTATTTGTTTTGACATGAGATAGTTTTAAAAAGCTCAGAATGCCATCTACAAAGACTATATGATTATATTAACAGTTGTCCCTTTAAATTCTATCTTTACAAAATATATGGCATGCTCCTCAGAACTTTTTCACTGTGTTATCACCTAGGGAAGTTTGTCAGTTACTCAAGATTATATTATGTGGCTCTGCAACCTTTCACAGAAAGTTGTTACAAAGCGTCCTTCCCTTTTGTTTCATGTTAGGCAGAGTCACTTCCTTTGTATTGGTTTCCATGTCTTTCTGTAAGAGACATAGCCAAATAAAAGACTATTTTTGATATATTTATCTTATTAGGTATAAAAGACAGCTGGACATTAAGGTCTAATTCTCCTGGATATGCTTGTGCCTTCCAAAGAGTTTCCAGGAGCCAATCAGTCCAATTTATTCAAATTGGCATATGGATGTTGTTACATCGTCATGCTCTTTGTGCACCTGGCTTGAGGGAAAAAAAAAAAAAATCTACCAGGAATTTGAATTAAAAGGAATAGTCCTCATTTTACTTAAACTGCTGTGCTTATGAATATTATGTGTCTGGATGATTTACTTTGCTTTGCGTGAAACCTTTAAGGACTGTGGCAAATGTACAGCAGAAAACAAAATGATATGGTATTTCTCATTTCAAAGCAAGGGTAAAGATACACTCATAGAACACAAACCTCAGTTGGTTCTGTTAGGAAAATAATATGTATTTTTAAAAGATAGACCGCTATTAGGTTCTACTGTGTCAATAAAATACCCCTTGTTTTATATTTAACCAGTGGTTTTAGTGAATTCAAAGAGAGAATCTTAACATTATGATCAATCAGGTCAATTACAGGGTTGGGGTGGGTTAAATGATACTATTATTTGCATGATAAACTCTCTTTCATTCCTTATACTGCTTCAAATCTGCACCTGCTTATGCAGCTGCAGAAAGAAAGAAAAAAAAAAGAGCAACAAAAAGCAGAGTCTTAGAAATATTATAGTGAATTACAATGACAGGATGGGGTTAAAAACAGCAAGATTTTAGGTTATGAAGTTTATTACACCTACCAGCTATTAATCTATGTTTGCTTCTGCTAAACTTCCCTTTGCTAGAGATGTATGGAGGATATATGATAACAAATACAAAAACAGGTGTTTCATAATAAGATAAAATGGAGTCTTTTCAAAAACTCTGTCCAGAAAAGTATCATAAACACATCTCCACCTAGGTAAGCAGAACAAATGAGACTACTGAACAATCAGTAATGCGCTTCTCAAACTGATAGGTGCTCTGTGAGACAAAGCTTTTAGTCCTGAGGAAAAGGGGCTGGTGATCTGTTGCTTAACATGTTTCAAATACTGTAACAGCCTCTTTAGTTTTCAGACTTTTACTAAAATGTAGACTACATATATATTCTGTTTAAAAAGAATATGTTGCCACACATTACAGATCCCATTCTATCTCATGATCCATTACATTCTTAGTTCAAAAAAATTACATAGTTCAAAAAAAAAAAACAAAACAAAACTAAGAGACTTTACGTTGAATATTTTTTTAAAAAAGTGTGTGTTTTAGATAATATATTGTGTATTTAAGTATATAATAAAAGTTAAAATATTAAAAAGTTAAATAAGTGTGGCAATTCCATAATTACAAAATATTTCTAAATGTATAAATAATCAATTTCCTCTACCTCAAATCTAAAATTGACACACACATACAATACCGAATTCCAGCTAAGATGAATGAGTCCTTGGGATCAAACTTATCTTCTAGCCGTAACTATAAGCTGAATGAAAAGCAGTGGTTTTCAGACATTGATAACAAAAGCACAGGACTATAATCTCTCAGCAAAGGGGGAGTAACAAGAGAGTCAGAAGATTCTCTTAGCTCTTGCCTAGGGGTACTTTTTGTTCTAAGGTTCAGGAAGGGAAAACCCAATCAAAGCATTAGAACTTGTTGAGTTAGAGAGATAGAAGTTGATAAATAAGGAGGAAGAAATAGCTGGAATTTACAGGTAAAGTAGCAAAGACAGGAATCAATGGTTGACCCTTGAACAACATGGAGGTTAGGGAAGCCAATTTCTGCATAGTTGCATAGTCCACATAAAATTTTTGACTCTCCAAAAACTTAACTCCTAGTGGTGTACTGTGAATTGGTAAAGATTTACTAATAACATAAACAATTAAAACATATATATTATATTCTGTATTCTTACAATAAAGTAAGCTAGAGAGGAGAAATTGTTATTATGAAAAACCACAAGAAAAAATACATTTATAGTCCTGTATTGTATTTATTGGAAACAACCTGAATGGACCCACACAGTTCAAATCCAAGTCATTTAAGAGTCAATTGTATACAAAGAAACAGCCTCAAAAATCTGCAAAGACGTTCTCTTGATATATTTGCTGAATGATAAAACATACATGTATAGAACAAAGAATAACAAAGGATGTTGGAAGCTGAAAAATGAAATGAACTCATATAGAATTGGACATTAATTTTAGTTCTAGCCATTTAGAATGATGATCTTCTTGGAACACCTGGAGTATTCAGTATAGAACTGGGTAGGGTCACAATTTAGTAGTTGGACTCAAGTGTATTTCAATTAAAGACTACTCTAGACCTGTCCTAACAAAGCTTAAAAACAAACTTTGCATTGTTAAAGTTCAAGTTTCAAAATACTTTACAGGAGCATAGTAAAGGAACATTCAACAATATTAAATATGTGATGTCCTACATCTGATCAAAATTAAGAACCATGTGGAACTTCTAAAGATAAAAACTACAATATTGAAATTAAAACAATTCTGAATGGAATTAATAGTTACCACAGAAGAAAGAATCAATCTACTAAATGACAAAGTGATAGGAACCACCAAAGTAAAGTACACACACAAAAAGTACTAATATAAAAAGAAAACAATAGCAATTACATGACCAGTGGTGAAATAGTGAGCCATCTAGCAGATGTATAATTATGGATCATGAAGGAAACAAAGACCATTAATAATAGGATGAGAACAAAGATAATCACACTAAGGCCCATTTAAAGAGTTTCGAGAATATTAACCAGTCTCTGTCCCCAGCCTGCGTGGAGCTGGATGCCAGGCTCAATCTCATGACCCCAAGATCATGACCTGGGCAGAAATCAAAAGTCAGACATTTAAACAACAACTGAACCACCAGGCACCCCCACATGAAAGCCCATTTAAATCATAGTGCTGGAATTAATGGTAAAGAGAAAAATCATAGAAGCAGAGGAAAAAAAAATGAGAGCATATGTAAAGAAAAGACAATTATAAAAATTCTCCCTCTCCCTCCGCCCCTCTATCTGCTCTCTCTCTCTCTCTAAAATAAATTATAAAAATATTTACTTCAAAATTTACACTTGAATATTTATTGCAATTGTAGTCATAGTCATCCCCAACTGAAAATAATTCAAAATCTCATTCAGTGGTAAATGGAAGAAAAAACTGTGATACATCCATAATTGACATAACATCCTGTAATTAAAAGTAATGAATTAGGGACACTTGGCTGGTACAGTCAGTTAGGCCCCTGCCTTCAGCTCAGGTCATGATCCCAGGGTCCTAGAATTGAGTCCCACGGCAGGGTCCTTTCTCTGCAGGAAACCTGCTTCTCTCGCTGCCTCTGCCTGCTTGTGCTTTCTCTCTCTTATGACAAATAAGTGAATAAATAATATCTTTTAAAAAAGTAATGAATTACTACTACACACAAACATATTTATCTCTAAAATACTGTGATGCTTAAAATAAGATGGACATGAAAGTGTTCATACTGAAATATTCTATTTCTATGAAAATTCAAAAAAAGGAAAAACTAATTTATAGTGACAGATACGACATCAATGATTACCTTTGCCTGAAAATTAACAGCAAAAAGTGAGAGAGAAACTTTTTGGGGTGATAGAAATGATCTGTATCTTAATGTTATTTAATAGGAATATGTATTTCTTAAAACTCATCAAAATTATAAATTCCATTTCAATAAATTCAAGCAAAAATCTATAGTCAGAAAAGTGAACATTATGAGGAAGGATGTTGGAGTCATGTAACACAACTAAATATTTCTAGTATAAAATAGGATACTGTAATTAATCTGTTCACTCTGGCTGATAGAAACTGGTGGCCTACAAACTGCTAATTAGAATTACTTTTATATATTTTATTCCCATTTTAAAATACATGTTATTAATCAGAAGTGAAATTTGTTGGAGTGTCTGCTTGTCTCAGTCAGTAGAGCATATGATTTTTGATCTTGAAGCCATGTGTTTGAGCCCCACATTGGCAGTAGAGTTAAAAAAAGAAAAAAAAAGAATCTTTTAAAAAGTAAAATTTGTTGAATTTATAAATAATTGCCATAACTTATTATAAAATTAATTCTAAGATATTCTAATTTGAATGATAAATGTCCATTTAGTACTTTTGAGCTACTCTAACAAAACACCAAAGCCTGAGTGAGTAGTTTTTTAATACAACAGAAATTTATTTCTCACAACTCTGGAACTGAGAAGTTAAAGATCAAGGCAACAAAGTTAAAGATCAAAGCAGAGCTGGTGTCTGGTGAGAGCTTACTTTCTGATATATAGATGACCATCTTCTTCCTGTGTCTTTACATGGCAGAAGGGACTAGGGAGCTCTCCAGGCAGTCTTCTGTAAGGACATTAAACCTATTCATGAGGGCTTCATACTTAGGACTTAATCATCTCTCAAAGCCCCTATATTCAGTAATGTCACATGCAGAATTGGTTTCAACATACAAATGGGGTTTATAAATATTCAGTTGCTAACAACACGTAAATATTATCGCTAATTATGCCAATAATTACTCATCCTCTTGTTCACATCTTTGTTGTTGCTCCTGAACAGTTTGATCCATTTCTATTTAATTTTTCTTGGTCTGCCTCTTATTATCTCTTTGTAAGTAGTTAGCATTACATCAATCCCTATTCTCTGTAGTCTCCGGGTTTCTGCTCTAATCTGAGAACTGCAAAGCACGCTGGGCACGCAGGACTCTATTCAAACCCCTGTGCTAAGAAATTTGAACAAACCCTAGCATGCCTTCCAACTATTTCAGATGGAGTCATTAGGAGCATCCCACCGTCCTTTAAAACTTGGCTTGAGAAAGCTCAAGGCTGCCAAAAGAATTTGCTACTTGTTCCAGCTAAGAACTCCCTGTCCTAGAGCATTTATTTTTTAAAAAGCTTCCTCTGTTCTTTTGATAAATATATGTATGTATCCCCTATAACCCAGTAGTATCTTTCTCAAGGACCTGGAAGCCATGCCTTTGAAATTTCTTTCAGAAAGGGTAAGGACTCTGTCTCCCAAACTTTGTTGCAGAATAAAATTCTACCTTCAATATTGCCAGGTAGCAGACCCAGCTATCTGAATGGCTTTTACACTAACCAAGCCTTCATAATTTTTCATTTCCCTGACAAGACTAAGCCTCCACTTGTCTCTTCTCTAATCCCTCATTATCTCATAAAGCACCCAGACATCTCTGCACAAATCTGGGTCAGCCACAACACTTTTCCCTACTGCCAGTAGTTGTAGAATAAAATGTTTCCATTACTTTAGTTAATGTCCAGCTTTATCTTTGACCAACTAGAGTTAAAATGATGATGTAACACAGTAAGTTAAACATAAAAATGTTTCTTCAAAGTGGACTAATAAGTCAATACTATCATGAACACCATCATCAAAATTATTCCTATTTCTAAATTTAAATTGTATTTATAATGAGTAGTTTACTCAAATCAGTAAAGAAAATAAAATCGTTTTATTAAAGTTCATAACCTTCAAAATTCACTTTATTGAAAATTCATTCAATTGTTATTGAACATTTTTAAAAAATTTGAGTTAATCTGTATAATATGGTTCTGATTGTAAGCGTTTAAGAATATTTGTTGACTTTAAATCATTTCTTATTTGCTAGAATCCAGTAAAGGTAAACATGACTTCACTAGAGAAGAGAAAAAGAATAAATAAAACATTTCTGAAAATCACAAATAGCAATGCATTGTATATTATTTAAAAGGCAAACTTTAGAATCATATTACTATTCTTAGAAATTGTATGATGTACATGAATTGTTTTTATAAATTTTAGGAAATAGTAACTAAAAGTAGGAATAAAATGATGACAATTATTTTTACAAATTTTAGCAAACACAAAATTCTTTAGGAATTTTTAGAATTATTAAAAATTATCTCAAGGTTTCAAAGCAATCAGAGATAACTAGATTCTTCCTTTTTGCTATTTTGCATTTCATTCTAAATCTTAAACTTCCCCTGTTTATTATTATCTTTTAAATATTTTATATATTTTCATATGTTCATTTTAAAATGAGCTTAAGCAGGTTAGTTTATAGATTTAGAATCTTTGTAGTAAGTAGCAATCTAGATTTACTTTTTTTTTAACCTCAAATGAGAATGCCTTTCATCTTTGCTACTGAAAATAGATGATAGATAGATGATAGACAGATGGATATTGTGTATGAAAGGCAATCAATTATTATCGGAGAAAAATAACCTGAGTCTAGTGATTAAAATAAAACATTTCTGAAGATAGAAATTATAATTGCTTTACTGATCTTAAGCTGCACTTTATACTCTGAATAAATTAGGCCATTATTATTCTATGTTCAAATTCCTAAGGGTATCTTGCCTTTGGTTTGTATCTATTTAATTCAGATCAGTTAGTGAACACCTTTGGTTAATGTCATGATATTTCCATTATAAAATTCAAACTCTCCTGAAAGAAGTGTGTCAAGTTACTACCCTTCAGTGAAGGTGCATTCTATTAAAGACTCTTTGCTTTTGGAGATTCTTTAGAATGTGTTTTAAGAGGAGAAGTTATTAAGAAACACTGTACAAATGTGCAATTGATTCACTCAATTTCTTGCTATCATGCTATTTTTGTACATTTATCATTTCTAATAAAGTCTTTTGTATTTTTTTCTTTTTCTTCATTTCACTTGTCCTGTTCTAATCCATTTTCTTGCACACTCATATCCAATATATTTACCTGTCACACTTTTATTGTTTTCCAATGTGAATCCTACAAAGAAGAGCTTTTTCAGTTGAGTAGAGCTCACAGCATTCATTTATAGCCAATCAATTGTGCAAGTGGTGTAATGAATAATCAGAATATGGGAAAAATTATCAAAATAGAAAAGAGTAATAAATATAAATGAGACAGGACTAATCATTCCTTGAATATTGCCAGGATAATACTACTTTTGATTTCATACAAAATGAAAATTACAAAACATTTATCAATTTGTTTTATCCTGAATGCAAATGTCAGATCATATAGGATATTCTTGGGGATACAGAACATAGAAAATACTAGGTGAAGATGGTCTGTATAAAGTTGAAGTCCTAAATTTAGGGTGAAGTCATAAGGATTTTGGGCTTTAAACATTTCAGAAATCACATTTAGAAGCTTTTAAACACTGCTGTGCTTGAAAGTTTATTTTTTCTTAGTTTACCAAACTCATGGGCAAGAATCCCACTGAGAACAAAAGTATTATTATTCATTAGCTCATTTTGTTGACCTTGAGATGTCAGCATCATGTGTATAGCTAGCAATATTGTAGGTAAATAAAAGAAAAAAGCAGACAGAGAAAGTAAGTAAAATGCATAAGTAGGAAGAAATGCTAAGAAAAATGTCCTTTTCTAGAAGCTTGAAGTAAAGATTAGATTATAGTTTGCAGCATCAAGGGCACATAGGAATGGCATGCAATGATCATGATTTATGGAAGTATTTTGGAAGGTGGAAAATCAATATATATTCTAAGAGTTCTGTTTTGCCCAGATTAATCTGAACTGTTCTCTCTCTTTTCATATCACACTGGCTTAATTGTGATAGTGATTTTAAAGTATATTCACAAACACCCACAGTCATATGTACACATATATATTAGAACACTTTATTCTAATTAAAATACACATGTATGCATGTATTTAGCTTCACGAATTAAATATAAAAATCACTTTCAGAATACTCACATTTAGAGTTTTGAAATTTGAATAGGTTAATTGAATGTTTAATTGTGGAAATTTTAAGAATTAAAATTAACAAATCACTAGTCTATGTTTAAAATGCCCCGGATTATTAGGCAAAATATAACTCCAATTCTGACTTCTTATATTTAAATGAACCCTACATTTTTTTTGTAGGACTTAGCAAAATTTATTAATGAGACAGTAAGGTGTTCATGAATTACCTGTTAGCCCCAAATACATAGGCAAGAGTGCCAGGATTTGGGGATGTTATCTACACTCATTTTGATAGAGTCAAACCAAGAGAGAAAGACAGGTGGTAAACTAACTGATCCTAATGCACATCTATTACCAGCCATGTTCATCTGGGGATGTGGACAGAACATTAAATTCTTATTTTAACATCTCATTTTAAATTCTCAATGCCATTGCAAGAAAAAAGGTTGTCTTCCACCTCAAAAATCTGTATAGGATATATATATATACATATACACACACAAGCCAGTTATTGGGAGAGTAAAATACATTAAGAAATCAGTCTTACTTAAAGAAAGAAAAGTTGAGAAACCCCCCACAGTAAAATGCAAATAGATGACATAAAGACAGATAGATTGATTGATTTATAAACTGCTTGTATGGTTATTTTCAGTTTGGGTTTTAGACAATAGTGACCTTGGTAATCCCCTGAGTGTTATAGTCAACCTCCTCATTGAGTTGTTGACAGTATTGTTTTACCTAAACAAAATATAATATTTGTATTTTATAAACACATAAGTGTTTCCTAAATTAAATATATATGGCAAAAAAGTGAAGCAGAAACAGGTTATGTGACTGTGTTTGTTGTTATTGGATTGTGAGGCCTAAAAGGACTCTTTTGGTAAAATTAAAGTTTGTTTAGAAATTAAGGTTTATCTTTTAAAACGTGCCTTCCAAGAGCTTTTTAATACTAAGTCAAGCATATCTTATACATTATTAAGGAACTAAAATTGTTACATACTGCTCAGCTCTCTTAGCATGAGTTTAAAATCAAGTCTAAGAAGTTTGTTGGCATGAGAAATTTATTATTTTTATCCTTAGAACCTATACATTTAGATGCTAAGTTGAACTTGTCATATTTCCAAACTTACATGAATATAAAATGTCCTTAGAATAGCCAGTGCTTTAATATTTTCCTAGAAATACAAAAAAAAATATTTTGGTGATTTTATTATGAATACCTATTCATTTTATAATACAAAATGCATGTGAAAATAATTATTGAGCAAAAATTTATAATATAAACATCTGTCAATAATCACTTCATATAATTCAGAAACTGATATTTTACTACTTCCATTAAAATACAAAATGAAACAACCACCGTGTTTAGTTAATACTCTGGTTACAAGTATAATCTTTAATGGACTATATTGGTTATTACAAATATAATAGATGAATATTATAGATAGGTATATGTTGATAAAGATATATAAATAGTAAATGCAGAAGTAACAAATTATTATTATTATTAAAGAAATAACTAATAGGTGTTTATTCAAATATGAATAAGAGAATTTAAATGAATCTAAATGGCTGTTATGAAATACATCTTCATGTATCATACAAAGCAGTAAATGAGCAAAAAGTCTTGTTAGACTGTTTGTCTCCCAGACTGTGTGAAATCATTAAATAAAAGAAAAAGAAATGATAGAGTGAATCATTTCATGACATTTGCAAGACAAATTCTGAATGTATCCCTTGGCAGGGTGTAGCTTATATCTGATATGTTATATATCAGCATTTTATGCTCCTTAAAATTTTTAAAGAACTTAACTTCCTTTCCATTACTAACTTGCACTTTCACTGGAAATGTTTTGAATTCTCTTCTGTTTGTGTTTCAACCTCCTTGCATCCACACCTAAACACTTAAATAAGTCATATCACTTGCAGTTGATCATTCAGAATTCTCTACCTTCTAAAAAAAAAATGTTAACTCAAATTTATGTAGTAAGCTCTCTATATATTTCCAAACATCAGTTATCTCTTTAACAAAGATAAATTATTAAAATACCAGCAACTATGAAATTCAGTTGAGTGGATTACAACTTTGGTTTCCTTCCAGTTAAATGGAGAACCCCTACTTCCTCAGGTTGGGAAGGGGAGTTTTTGACCCTACAAGGTTTGTACAGGAACCATCATGGCAGCCTTTCTCCATGGTTGGGGAGGGGCTTGGTTGTTGTAATGCAAATACATTACAGTAAGTCTAGGACTTACCCTGGGGCAGAAGTGGAAGAGGAGAGCATATGCTCTGCATTTATGGCTATTGTTCTGTCAGCCTCAAGGTCTTGGAAGCCAGAAGGTCAGGTTGTAGTGCCCCCTGTCCCCAAACCCAGGGTTTTAATTTATGTAATTAATTTATTTTTTAAATTAAATTAAATTAAATTTATTTGTCATAGTCCTTGCCTCCAGCTCATGTCTCTATCATTCCCCTTCAAGGACTTGGGACTCTGCCTCCCAGCATTTCTTCTCCTCTAATCTAGCTTCTCAGATCTAGAAAAGAGGTTTATTTTTTTTAATTTTTTAAAATATTACTTATTTATTTGACAGAGAGAGGGAACACAAGCAGAGGGAGTGGAAGAGGGAGAAGCAGGCTTCCCGCTGAGCAGAGAGCCTGGTGCAGTGCTTGATTCCAGAACCCTGGAGTCATGACCTGAGCCGAAGGCAGATAATTAATGACTGAGCCATGCAGGCACCCCAAAAGAGAAGGTTTAAATAGAAGGTTGATATTGAAATATTTGTAAGTGCATTATTTAAAATTCATATTCTAAAAAAATTAGAATGAATGAATGAATGAATAAAACATATTCCACTGCAGAATCCATCATGGGCATATTATCCCTCATAATGGAACACACTGTAGGTATAGGTTCTAAAACATTGCAAATCAGTAAACACCAGTTTTTCGTCTTCATTCATAAATAATACCTCATCTAAGTAGAAAATTCACTGGTGGCAGGCTCCCCCCCCCCATTTTATTCCACTGTCTTCTGATGTGTGTTGTTGCATAAGAGGTATCACAGCAAACTAATTTTTTGTTTCTTTGTTTTGGGTGTTAACTTGTGCTTTACTTGTCTGGGAGCTTTTCCAGATTTTCCCTTCTATCTTAGAGTTCAACATTTTTACCAGTATTTCTGCTCTACACTGCTGAAATGAAACTAAATTAGCCTTTTTAATCTTCTGACTCAAAATCTCTTTAAGTTCAATACAAATTTTTGTACTATTTTTGTGAAGTACCTTGTTTTCCAGCAGCTTTTCCATACTTCTGAATGTTTCTCACTTGCATTTTAAGTTTCTGCAGTGTTTTTCAATTTTCCCATCTTTTCTTTCCTTTGTTATTACCATTTCTTTGTATTTTGTAGTGTTCATTCCATTTTATCTTTCAGCACTCTAATGTAGGTCATAATAGTAACATCTACTAGAACAATTACATATAGATACCTTACATT
The DNA here is from genome assembly GCF_030435805.1 of Mustela lutreola. Taxonomy (NCBI): domain Eukaryota; kingdom Metazoa; phylum Chordata; class Mammalia; order Carnivora; family Mustelidae; genus Mustela; species Mustela lutreola. Next base: position 79,627,151 of record NC_081290.1, read on the forward strand.
TTAAAGGTAATATTTCTATTCCAAAAATATTTGTTCTAATGTAGAATTTGGAGTGCTCAACTCTTTCCCCATTTTCTCCTCCTCCTCCTCTTCCTACTCTCTCTCTCTTTTTACACTTAAGTATGCTATTTATGTATTTTCCTTCTTTTTATTCCCAGTTAAGTGTATGTCACTTTTTTTTTCAAGGTTTTATTTATATTCCAGTTAGTTAACATATGGTGTAATATTGGTCAAGAGAATTTAGCAATTCATCACTTACCCACAACACCCAGTGCTCATCACAAGTACCCTCTTTAATCCCTATCACCCATTTAACACAACCCCCATCTACCTCCTCTGTAGCGACCCTGTTTCTTCTCTATAGTTAAGAGTCTGTTTTATCTCTCTCTTTCCCCCCAATGTTTATTTGTTTTGCTTCTAAACTCCACATAGAAATGAAATTATATGTCATTTGTCTTTCTCTGACTTATTTCGTTTAGCATAATACTCTCTAGCTCCACCCATGTCTAACAAATGACAAGATTCATTCTTTCTTATAGTTGAGTAACACTCCATTACACATACTCACACACACACACACACACACACACACACACACACCCCACCACCACCACCACCTCTTTATCCATTCATCAGTAAATGGACATTTGAGCTTTTTTCATAATTTGACTATTGTTCATAATACTGTTATAAACATTGGGGTGCGTCTGCCCCTTCAAATCTGTATTTTTGTAGCCTTTCTTCCTCCTTTATTTTTTTTTCCTTAATCTTTCTCCTTCTTGTTTTCCTTCTCTTTCCTCCTTCTGTTACTCAATTTGTTATCTGTCTCCTCCTCCGAAGCTTATTCTACTAACAACAACTTTTTTTTTTTTTCTTTTTACCATTTTGATTAATTTCCTTTATGTGGCTTCTAGGTCATCCATCTCAGTTTTAAAGCTGTTTTCTTTGTGGATACTCAAACATAGTTTATGCTGGCTGGCAGATAGAGATTTCGGTCTTCAGAAGTGGTAGCCTCTGTTCCATCAAGCCTGCAATGAGCCAGGCTGTGTTCTTTAGAACACAGAATTCCAAGAGGAATTCTCTCTGCTCTCCAGTTCAACTGCCAGAATTAGAGCTCTCTCTCTATGGGTCCCCAAAACACCAAATGCCAAGGTCACACTCACCGGGTGTTTTCTGCCAGAAAACAACTATTAGTAATGGAATTCAGAAGTGAGGGCAGGAACATGTATTCAAAATAAAGAAAGCAGCTTTCTGACAGCATAATTTTAGAATTATTCTGTACCTTGTATACACATAGCACCTTAATTTTATTGATAACATTAACTGTAGGAATATTTATTAAACTCCTAATATGTGCCAGTTGTACAGAATACATTGGAATTAAGGCTTTAATAACTAGAAATAAAAGGCAAATGGAAATAGTGCTTTTTTTAAAGATTTTATTTATTTATTTGACAGAAAGAGATCATAAGCAGGCAGAGAGGCAGGCAGAGAGAGGAGAAAGCAGGCTCCCTGCTGAGCAGAGAGTCCGATGCGAGGATCAATCCCAGAACCCTGAGATCATGACCTGAGCTGAAGGCAGAGGCTTTAACTCACTGAGCCACCCAGGCGCCCCTGGAAATAGTGCTTTATAAATAGTTATTGCTTCACAGAAGTTATTAAAAAGAGATGTATTAAAAGTCAGTGATTCAATGATGTTGCTGTGCTCTTTTTTTCCTGTGTGAGGAGGTAAAAAAAATACAATAATTATCAGAACAGTATTGTGCCTGAAGTGATTCATATTAAGATGCCAGAACTTTTACTTTTCATTGTTTTTGTACTGTTACTGAAAATGTCAACATAGTAGAAAAGGAAAAACAAGTCTTGGTATAATTATGAAAATAGTTTTGACTTGATGAACCCCCTAAAATGTCTTCCCTAAAAGAGGGAACTCTAAGTATCTGTGAACCACATGTTAGGAATCAGTGTCCTCAGAAATCTTAGGTAACATCAGATATTGGCACCAAGTTAGGGTGAGAGATGGTTTGTGGAAAGGAAGGAAAACCAAACCAAACAAAAAAGCAATCAAACCAAACCAAACAAGATAGAACCAAATAAAAAGGAAGTTGAAAGCTTCTGACACATTTCTCTGACTCTCAATTTTATTCTTATTAATTAATGCTGGATAATTTGTAATACATTGAAAATATGAATATTTATCACAAGCATGTTTTACTGATTTTTTGCACTTTACTAGATTCCTTTATAAGATCTATAATTCTTAGACTTCAAATTTTATTTAAATATATACTTTCTTTGACTCTATTAGTCTCCTTAAGGAAAACTACTTTCACAAATTATTTATGCTGTAAGAATAACTGCAAAGAAGAGTGAATTCATTGAGATCTTAACTTTTTAACCGCCCCCCCCAAAAAAAGCCAACAGTATGCACCATGTTTAGTCTAAATATATCTTTTCATGGGGTGCCTCGGTGGCTCAGTTAAGTCTCCCATTCTTGATTTCTGGTCAGGTCATATTCTCAAGGCCCTGGAACCAGGCCCTGCATTGGGCTCCCTGCTCAATAGGGAGTCTACTTCTCCCTCTTTTTTTGCCTCACCCCCACCACTTGCATTCTCTCTCACATTCTCTCTCTCTCTCAAATAAAAAAAAAAATTGAGACCCAACCTCATACTGACTGGAAGTATCTCATTTAAATATAGACATAGATAAATTTAAAGGAATGGGATGGAAGAATACATTCCACACAAGTATTAACATCCAGAAAGTAATTTAAAGGGAAATTAAATAATAATATAGAGTCAATTCTACAGGAAGTTAAAAAAATCCTAAATGTGTATTTACCTAACATCAGAGTTTCGAAATACATTAGGATAAAATATACACATTTAAAAAATAAAAACAGAAAAATATAAAAGTGTATTTGGAAACATCAGTACTTCTCTCAAAAACTGATAGAATAAGTAGGTAAAATATCATACAATTTGATCAAATTGACATTAATAAAACATCTCACATAACAGCAGAACATATTCTTCTTAAATCTGCAAGAAACAATAACCATGGTAGACCATATTTTATATCACAAAATAACTTTTGACAAATTTAAAAGAAGAACAATTATACAAAGTATGTTCTTGGATCCTAAATGAGTAATCTTGGACATTAAAAACAAAGATACTTGATTGTGGAGCATAGCAAATAGCATGGAGGACAAGGGGTGTTAGAGAGGAGAAGGGAGTTGGGGTAAATTGGAAGGGGAGGTGAAACATGAGAGACTATGGACTCTGTAAAACAATCTGAGGGGTTTGAAGTGGCAGGGGGGTGGGGGGTTAGGGTACCAGGTGGTGGGTATTATAGAGGGCATGGATTGCATGGAGCACTGGGTGGGGTGAAAAATAATGAATATTGTTTTTCTGAAAATAAATAAGTTAATTTAAAAAAAAAATAAAAAAAACAAAGATACTTGAAAAACTAACTCAAAAATTATATGTACCCTTATGCTTATTGCAGTATTATTACAATAGGCTAGATATGGAAATGACCTAGGTGTCCATATGTATGAATCAATAAAGAAACTGCATGTTATTTAGCCATAAAAAAATCAAATCTTGCCATTTCTAACAACCTGGAGGGACCTTAAGAGCATTATGCTAAGAGACAGGGAATAAGATAGGAAAATATAAAAATTGTAGGATCTCACTTATGTGCAGAATCTGATAACAAAACCAACCAACCAACCAAACAAACAAAAAGCTAGTAGATATAGAAAACAGATTGGTGGTTACTAGACACAAGGGATAGAAGACATGAGTATAATTAAAAAGATATCTGGAAAATTTCCAGATAATTGGGAAAAAATTCACATCAACATAATCCATATGTTAAAGACAAAGTCTAAGAGAAATTCAAAATATTTTCAAATGAATAAAGGTAAAAAAAATATGTCAAAATGTGTCAATATAGCCACAGCATCGCTTAGAGGGAAATTTATGTCATTAAAAACTTGCATTGGAAAAGCAAGATCTAAAATCAAGTAATGTAAAACTCCACCATAAGAAACTAGGGAAAGGAGAACAAGTTAGTTGAATAAGGAAATAATAATTAAAAAAAAAAAAAACAGAGTAGAAATCAATAAAATTAGGAAAACCACAACAAAACAGAAGACAGTTCTTTGAAAATATCAGCATTATTGATAAGCCTCTACTAATGCTGACTGAAAAAAGAAAAATAAAAACACAGAATAAAAAATATTATCAATATGAAAAGTGGAAGAAATTACATTATTGATCATCTGGTATTTATACAAAAAAATCTTATGTTAATAAATTTGACAAGTTATATAAAATAGGCAATTTCTTGAAAACCTCAAACTAACAAAACCCAATCAAGATGAAATACATAATTTAATAATTCTACACTTACTAAATAAATTGATCTTTTTTTGGTTAAAAGCCTTCTAAAAAAGAAAACTCCAGGGCCAGAAAGTTTCACGTTTAAATTTGAATAAAATTTAAGGAAAAAATTAATACCAATATTTCATAATATGTTCCAGAAAATAAACAAAAGAGGGAACACTTCCTACATATTTCTATGAGACCAGAATAATACTAATATCAAGCAGACACAGATAAACTATATACTAATATCTTTCATTAATACACACACACAGTGTTTGAGCCTGCAAATGCAGTCTCAACAGGGTACAATGAAGACTATAGAAAGTGAATCTAACTGCATGATTAAAAAAATGATAGGTGAGATGGGTGGATAGATAGATAAATTGGTAGGTTGATAGATAGATTAAATGATAAATGATACATACATACATACATACATACATGCATTCATATATAGACAGAATTTAAGCTCGAGAGGTAGGGAAAAAGACCTGACCCACGTATTTTGGAAAACTGTGTGTGTGTGTGTGTGTGTGTGTGTGTGTGTGTTTGGAAACTCTAATGTTAAATACAAAAGAAATGTATGTAAACACTATATTGTAGGTAGTGAATTTCTTTAGCACAGGGATATAATTAATACAGCAGCCCCCTTATCCAGGATTTTGCTTCCCACAGTTTTAGTTACCCATGGTTAAGTGTGATCTGGAAGCAGATAATCCTTTTTCTGAATATCATCAGAAACTCAACAGTAGCCTAAGACAACATCACAATGTGTATGCCATTCCCCTCCTTTCCTCTCAACATACAGGCATTTTATCATCTCATATAATCACAAGATGAAGGTTGAACAGAATACAATAAGGTATTTTGAGATAAAGAGAGAGACCACATTTACATAACTTTTATTATGGTATATTGTTAAAATTGTTCTGTTATTAGAGATTATTGTTAATCTTTTACTTGGCCTAATTTGTAAATTTTATCATAGCCATGTATGCATTGGAAAAAAAAAATATATATATATAGAGTTTGGTTCTATCTGAAGTTTAGACATCCACTAGGGGTCTTGGAACATATACCCACAGATAATGGGGGACTCCTATAACTCTGAAACTGCATTTAATTTATGCAGTCTCTAAATTTGGGTTCAGAGTCAAATGAAATGATCTTCCACCTTATTCACAGCTTTAATAAAATATAAATCAATTATCACATTTGACACATCAATTTTAAGATATTTCTTGGGGCACCTGGGTGGCTCAGTGGGTTAAAGCCTCTGCCTTCGGCTCAGATCACGATCCCAGAGTCCTGGGATCGAGCCCGGAGTCGGGCTTTCCACTTGGCGGGGACCCTGCTTCCCCTCCCTTTCTCTGCCTGCCTCCCTCTGCCTCCTTGTGATCTCTGTCAAATAATAAATTAATTTAAAAAAAAAAAAATATATATATATATATATATATATTTCTTGGGGCACCTGGGTGGCTCAGTGGATTAAGCCTCTGCCTTCGGCTGAAGTCATGATCCCAGGGTCCTGGGATCAAGCCCCACATCGGGCTCTCTGCTCAGTAGTGAGCCTGCTTCCTCCTCTTTCTGCCTGCCTCTCTGCCTACTTGTGATCTCTCTCTCTGACAAATAAATAAATAAAATCTTTAAAAAAATATGTTTCTTGAAAATTTATTTTTGGTTAATGGAGAGAAGGAAAGAACAATCTGATTTAGATGTAATATAGTTAGGCTTCCTCAATTACTATTCAAAGAAATTCCAGGCCTTGATACGGAGTGTTGTCAAACCTTCTGCTTGACAGCAATTTTAGAAGCTGCTGACAAGTCACAGGGTAATGAGCTTTTCCTAAACCTCATCTTATACTAACGTCATTGAATTAGCTATAGAAAGATAAATGTTTATGTGTGTATTTGACTTGAAATTGACCCTCAATCCTGAGAAATATAGCCTATTATTAAAACAAAATTGACAAACAGGAAAATAATATGTGAGATAATATTATTTTTTATTGCTTAAAACTAAAGCACAAGATGACACAAGATGAATAGCAAACAGTGTGAGTATGGAGAATGACGTAAGATGAATAGCAAATAGTGTGAGTAATAGAATCAAATTACACACATATAAAATGAAAGAGATGAGGGATTTTTTTTTCTTTTATAATGATATCACTAATCATATTTACTACAAACCTACAGCAATCATTCTTAAAATACACTTTTAAATTAAGAATATGTGCAACACAGACTTTATGGTGCCTTCAAAATCTTTCTGTTATAAGCCTGTTTCCTCATCCTCAATCCGAATTGTTTTGACAAGGTTAAGGGAAAGATCAATAATTTCTAGGAAGAGATAACTGATATTTAACAGAATATTTTTCCATATTAAACAACAGAATTGTGGTTCACCATAATAATAATGCATATATATACACATATGTATATATATGTATATGTATATGCAGTTTAACTGGAGAAAAACTAAACAACCAAGAAATTATGGAAAAATATGCTTTCCCCCTAAATCATAAAAGAAACAGCTCCAAGTAATATCTAAAAGAAAACCAGATATAAAATGAATTATCTAATAAAAGCCAAATCTAAAAAAGGTTAAATAAAATCATAGTAAATGATTACTTTATTTGGAGCTGTGGATAATTTCATCAGCCTGTCTTTTATCTGTATATCTAAACACAGCTTTTATTAACACATATGACCATTTCTAGAACCTGATTTCATCTCAGCTTCTCATTTAGTGATCACAATGTATTATGTATGTATGTGTGCTTGGTTACAAATAATAATTTGGCAAAAGGAAATTGCTAATACTTCAATGATGAATAAATGTCACTTTCACTAAGAAATACACAAATAATGAAGAAAATGCATTATTGGTTCTCATATTCAGAAATTAAGCAGAAGATTGGAAAGCTTGCCATAAATATACATAAATACACAGTATTATAGAACACATTTTTATTATTATCTAACATAAAATTATATTTTACTATCTTTCATATTGTTAAATGTTCAATAAAGAGAAAGTCAATATTCCTTTTACCACTCGGTCTACTTTTATGTTAGTTTTAATTTTATTGAGATATCCATTGGCAGGATTTTTAACACTCTAATAACTCACTTCTGTATATAAGAAAAGGTTATATATAGAGAGAAAGCTAAGAAATATTAGCATTTTGGGTTGTTTCAAAGTCATCGCCTCCAAATCTAAAACACAGAAAAAATAGCTACCCAGACATTGCACTTCTTGGTTGTTCAAATAAATCAGGTTTTTCAAATAAGTCAGGTTGAGGCAGAGGGAGGTTGAAATGTAATAGTACACTGAGATAGGGCTTTCACACTTCCTTTTACTGTTTCTGACTTAGAATTATCTATTTATTTTAAAAATAATATTGTCAGACACATGGAAAAATTCACATACTTTAAATTTGGAGTGGGAGAGAGTGCCTTGATTTTCAATCCTTCATATTCATCCATGAAGATAAATAAGAAAAAGGGTAAAAAGTACAGTATAGACTTATGTCAGATACCTGTGCATTAAATTCTTTTTGAAACAAATACATTCAAGCAATTGGAACTTGTAATGAATTTGAAATGATAAATCATTTCATATATGGAGATATAGTTACTTCAGTTTTCCATTATCAATGAATATATACACATACACACACACATACACACATATACACACATATGCATATATACATGTATATGATATACATATAATATATATGACATATATAGAGATAGATATACCAACACTCATAGAGTGAATTTTTATTTGATGGTTTTATTATGAGTGTGTAGACTTAATAAAGAAATTTCATTTGCCTGTCAGTTGCACAAAGCAGAAAAATGGTGAGGGATCAAAGCTTTTCTTCCTGTTGCCCCATTTTTAGTGAATTTCCCGAAGCTTTGCTGGCTGCTGTAGCAAGCTACCAAAAAATATATCATGACTGAAACATTGCACAAGTACATGTGTCATTTATTACAAATCCAATAGAGGTTTTCTTGGATGGTTCTAATTCAAGAGGTGATGGAAAGACACAAGATCTTCCATCCTCATGGTGCTATCACTCTTGTCTTTGGACATAGACGGGCATGTGTCTCTGTCCTGCTCACATTTCTTCAGCTCGAACTATACCTAAATTCCAGTTAGACAGGAAGAGAGTAGGAAGGAAGATGAAAGGCATGTGATAGATGAGTGACTCCCTTTATAAAATCCATGGCAATTTCTCCGAGTAAGTGTCCCCTATATCCTTTGCCCAAGTATGTGGGTTTTCTTGTTTGTTTGTTTCTGATATAATTGTAAATAATTGTAAAGGAGGTTGAGAAATATATTTTTGTTTATTTTTTTGTTATGCATACTGTAAACCTAAATAAAGCTGAAGTTTATGTTCCATGGACAGATGAGATTGATGCATGCTACACATTATAAAGTTAGACATGTTCCTCTCTGTTACTACTGATGTCGACAATACTTTATTGCACCTCCAACCAATGGTGCTACTCTATATTCATGAGCAGTCAACAATTCTGATTTCCTAAACTATTTATTATTTATAAACCTATATATATATATAACCTAATTATTATTAGCTCAACCTTCTATCCACTTATAATGACAGAGAAAGGGCTATTGATGATTAAATAGGAAAATAAAGACTCTTATGTCCCAGGAAAGCTATTTTGAATATCATATCACTTTCCATTGATATATATAATACTGAAGTATTGGCTAATTTTAACTCTTCATCCACCTTCATAATGTACACTGAGTCGTAATAATTACTTCAAAATAGTAATGTCTTAGCAAAAGGGTTTCATAAAAGTCATAGACCCCCACTGTTGCCAAATTAGCCATTATAGAAGGCATAAACCCAGGGAGCAACAACTTGTCCTTATGAACTTTTTAAGTCCTATTGTACTTCTCATTTTCCCTTCCTGAATATCACTACCTCTGGCCACATCTATCTGGAGATACCTGCTTATCTCATATTGGCCATAATTAGAGTGTCCACAGGCTCTGGTATGCCAGACAGTTATAGTTTTCTCTTGTCCCAACATTCTATCCAGTGAACAACTCTACTCTCACTTTTAGAAGTATCTGTTTGGATAACAGTTTTAGTGGTCACCTAACTAAAAAGTTCATGGACAGAGTTAAGTGATCACGCAGGTTCCTTATGGAGGAGGATACACAGTTCTTGGATTGTTTGCCCCTGGATTCCCACTACAGTATCAGGCAATAAAAATATCCAGAAGATTTAATCACAAAATAACCCTCAAACTCTTAATAATATGTAATGTAATCACAAAATAACCCTCAAACTCTTAATACTAGTAACAAAAGTAACATTAATTACAAACAAAGACCAAGCATATTTAAAATAATTCAATAAGGTTTCAATGTTTCACAATTTGAAGGGCTGTGACTATCAATGTTAAACCAACATTCAACAGGGCTTCTCAAGCTTTAATGTAAATATAAATCACTCTAGAGGTTTTTCCAAAACCCAGATTCCTACTGATGCCTTGGGTGGGAAATAAGATTCTCTGTCTCTAGCAAATGTCCAATTGATGTAGATGAGTCGATCATACATTAGCCTGGTCTATTTTAAGATAATTAATTTGAACTTGGAAAATGCAATTGGTTCCATTTATCAAAAGTAAATAGCAATACTAGTACTCTTTGAATTCAGATGCTTGGTTTCGGTGCATAAAAGATTAGAGATAAATTAAACTGAGCAAGTTTTTTTTTAATTTAAATTCAAATTAGTTAACATATAGTTTATTATTAGATTCAGGGTAGAATTTAGTGATTCATCAGTTGCATATAACATCCAGTGCTCATTACATCAAGTGCCATCCATAATGCCTATCACCTAATCTCCCCATCCCCCACCACCCTCCCCTCCAGCAACACTGTTTACTTCCCATAGTTAAGAGTCTCTAATGGCATGCCTCTCTGTTTTTATCCTATTTTATATTTCTTTCCCTTCCCTTATGTTCATCTGTTTTGTTTCTTAATTTTCCACAGATGACTGAAATCATATGGTATTTGTCTTTCTCTGACTGACTTATTTTACTTAGCATAATACACTAGTTCCATCTACATCATTGCAAATGACAAGTTTCCATTCTTTTGATGGCTGAGTAATAATATTCTATCATATATATATATATATATATATATGATAGATATGTATATCATATATATATCAATCACACCTTCTATATCCATTCATCTCTCACTGGACATGTGGGTTTTTTCCATCTTTGGCAATTCTGGACATTATTGATATAAATATTAGGGTGCATGTGCTTCTTTGAATTGCCAATTTTGTGTCCTTTGGATAAATGCCTAATAGTGTAACTCCTGGGTCAGAAGGTAGCTCTATTTTTAAATTTTTGAGGAAACTCCACACTGTTTTCTAGACTGCCTGCACCTGTTCACATTCCTATCAACAGTGAAGAAAGGTTCCTCTTTCTTCACATCCTTGCCAGCATCTCTCGTTTTCTGAATTGCTAATTTTAGCCATTCTGATGGGTGTGACATGTTAGCTCACTGTACTTTTAATTTGTATTTCTCTGATGATGAGGGATATTGACCATTTCTTTTTCACATATCTATTAGCCACTTGTATGTCTTCTTTGAAGATATGCCTGTTGACTGTTTTTTTTGTTGTTGTTGTGGTTGTTTTTGTTTTGTTGTAGAGTTTGATAAGTTCTTTGTAGATTTTGAATGACAGCCATTTATCTGATATGTCATTTGCAACTATCTTCTCCTCCCATTCTGTAGGTTGCCTTTTAGTTTTGTTGTTTCCTTTGCTACAGAAGCTTTTTATCTTGAAGAAGTCCCAAAGCAAGAAGTTGCTGCAGCCTAGGTCAAAGAGGGTGCTCCCTGTGTTCTTCTCTAGGATTTTGATGTATTCCTGTCTCACATTTAGATCTTTTATCTATTTTAAATTTATTTTTGTGTATGGTGTGAAAAGTGGTCTAGTTTCATTCTTCTGCATGTTGCTGTCCAGTTTTCCAAGCACCAATTGTTGAAGAGACTTCTTTCTATTTGATATTTTTTCTTGCTTTTTCCAAGATTAGTTGAACAAAGGGTTGACAGTACATTTCTGAGTTTTCTATTCTGTTCCATTGATCAAAGTGTCTGCTTTTGTGCCAGGACCCCATTGTCTTATTGACTACAACTTTTTATTATAGCTTAAAGTCCAGAATTATTGTGCCTCCAGATTTGATTTTCCTTTCCAAAATTACTTGACTATTCAGGGTTTTTCTGGTTCTATACACATTTTAGAATTTTTTGTTCCAGATCTGTGAAAAATGCTGCTGTTTTTTTGATAGAGATTGCATTAAATGTGTAGATTATTTTGCATAGTATGGACATTTTAACAATATTTTTCTTCCAACCCAGGTGCAGGGAATGGTTTTCCATTTTTTGGTGTCTTCCTCAATTTCTTTCCCAAGTGTTCTATATTTTCAGAGCACAGATATTTCAACTCTTTGGTTAGGCTTATTTCTAGGTCTATTATGGGTTTTGGTCTATCATAAATGGGATTGATTACTTGATTTCTTTTTCTACTGCTTCATTGTGAGTATATAGAAATGCAACATGTTTCTATGTGTTAATTTTATATTCTGAAACTTTGCTGAATTCCTGTTTCAGTCCTAGCAGACTCTTGGTGGATTCTGTTTTTTTTTTTTTTTTTATTGTTTTGTTTTGTTTTTGTTGTTGTTTTTTTTTTAATTTTATTTATTTATTTGACAGGCAGAGATCACAAGTAGGCAGAGAGGCAGGCAGAGAGAGAGAGAGAGAGAGAGAGAGAGAGGAGGAAGCAGCCTCCCTGCTTAGCAGGGAGCCTGATGCAGGGCTTGATCTTCGGACCTTGGGATCATGACCTGAGTCGATGTCAGTGGATTTAAGCCACTGAACCACCCAGGCACCCGCCTTTTGGGTTTTCAGCATGGACTATAAAGTCATCTACAAAGAGTAAAAGTGTGACTTCTTTGCAAATTTGATGACTTTTATTTCTTTTTGTTGTCTAGTTGCCGAGGCTAGAACTTTCAGTACTATGTTGCACAATAGTAGTGATACTGGACATCCTTGTTGTGTTCCTGAACATAGTGAAAAAGTTCTCATTTTCCCCCACTGAGAATGATTTTTAGCTGCGGGGTCTTTCATATACAACCTTTATGATGTTGAGGTATGTTCCTTCTAGCCCTACTTTGTTGAGGGTTTTTATCAGGAAAGGACGTTTGTATTTGTCAACTGCTTTTTAAGTCATCTATCAAGAGGATCATATGGTTCTTATTCTTTCCTTCATTAATGTTGTGTGCCATGTAGATTGATTTGCGGTTTTGAACCCCCTCTGCATCCCAGAAAAAATCCCACTAGGTTATGGTGAATAATCCTTTTAGTGTACTGTTGGATTCTATTAACTAACATCTTGGTGAGAATTTTTGTATCCGTGTTCATTGGAGATAATCATCTATAATTCTCTTTTTTGGTGTTTTTTAATTTTTAAAAAAAATTTTTATACATTTAATATATTTTTATCCCCAGGGGTACAGGTCTGTGAATCACCAGGTTTACACACTTCACGGCACTCACCATAGCACATACCCTCCCCAATGTCCATAACCCCACCCCCTTCTCCCAACCCCCTCCACCCAGCAACCCGCAGTTTGTTTTGTGAGATTAAGAGTCACTTATAGTTTGTCTCCCTCCCAATCCCATCTTGTTTCATTTATTCTTCTCCTACCCCCTTAACCCCCCATGTTGCATCTTCACTTACTCATATCAGGGAGATCATATGATAGTTGTCTTTCTCTGATTGACTTATTTCACTAAGCATGATACCCTCTAGTTCCATCCATGTCATTGCAAATGGCAATATTTTATGTCTTTTGATGGCTGCATAGTATTCCATTGTGTATATATACCACTTCTTCTTTATCCATTCATCTGTTGATGGACATCTAGGTTCTTTCCATGGTTTGGCTATTGCAGACATTGCTGCTATAAACATTCGGGTGCACATGCCCCTTTGGATCACTACGTTTGTATCTTTAGGGTAAATAACCAGTAGTGCAATTGCTGGGTCATAGGATAGTTCTATTTTCAACATTCTGAGGAACTTCCATGCTGTTTTCCAGAGTGGCTGCACCAGCTTGCATTCCCACCAACAGTGGAGGAGGGTTCCCCTTTCTCCACATCCTCACCAGCATCTGTCATTCCCTGACTTGTTGATTTTAGCCATTCTGACTGGTGTGAGGTGGTATCTCATTGTGGTTTTGATTTGTATTTCCCTGATGCCGAGTCATATGGAGCACTTTTTCATGTGCCTGTTGGCCATCTGGATGTCTTCTTTGCAGAAATGTCTGTTCATGTCTTCTGCCCATTTCTTAATTGGATTATTTGTTCTTTGGTTGTTGAGTTTGCTAAGTTCTTTATAGATTTTGGACACTAGCCTTTTATCTGATATATCATTTGCAAGTATCTTCTCCCATTCTGTCAGTTGTCTTTGGTTTTGTTGACTGTTTCCTTTGCTGTGTAAAAGCTTTTGATCTTGATAAAATCCCAATAGTTCATTTTTGCCCTTGATTTCTTTGCCTTTGGTGATGTTCCTAAGAAGATGTTGCTGCAGTTGAGGTCAAAGAGGTTGCTGCCTGTGTTCTCCTCAATGATTTTGATGGATTCCTTTCTCACATTGAGGTCCTTCATCCATTTTGAGTCTATTTTTGTGTGTGGAAATGGTCCAATTTCATTTTTCTGTATGTGGCTGTCCAATTTTCCCAACACCATTTATTGAAGAGGCTGTCTTTTTTCCACTGGACATTCTTTCCTGCTTTGTTGAAGATTAGTTGGCCATAGAGTTGAGGGTCTATTTCTGGGCTCTCTATTTTGTTACATTGATCTGTGTGTCTCTTTTTGTGCCAGTACCATGCTGTCTTAATGATGACAGCTTTGTAATAGAGCTTAAAGTCCAGAATTGTGATGTCACCAACTTTGGCTTTCTTTTTCAATATTCCTTTGGCTATTCGATGTCTTTTTTGGTTCCATATAAATTTTCGGATTATTTGTTCAATTTCTTTGAAAAAAATGGATGTTATTTTGATAGGAATTACATTAAATGTGTAGATTGCCTTAGGTAGCATAGACATTTTCACAATATTTATTCTTCCAATCCAGGAGCATGGAACATTTTTCCATTTCTTTGTGTCTTCCTCAATTTCCTTCATGAGTACTTTATAGTTTTCTGAGTATAGATTCTTAGCCTCTTTGGTTAGGTTTATTCCTAGGTATCTTATGGTTTTGGGTGCAATTGTAAATGGGATTGACTCCTTAATTTCTCTTTCTTCTGTCTTGTTGTTGGTGTAGAGAAATGAAACTGATTTCTGTGCATTGACTTTATATCCTGACACTTTACTGAATTCCTGTACAAGTTCTAGCAGTTTTGGAGTGGAGTCTTTTGGGTTTTCCACATATAGTATCATATCATCTGCAAATATGGATAGTTTGACTTCTTTGCCAATTTGGATGCCTTTAATTTCTTTTTGTTGTCTGATTACTGAGGCTAGGACTTCTAGTACTATGTCGAATAGCAGTGGTGATAATGGATATCTCCGCTCTGTTCCTGAACTTAGGGGAAAAGCTTTTAGTTTTTCTCCATTGAGAATGATATTTGCGGTGGGTTTTTCATAGATAGGTTTGATAATATTGAGGTATGTAATCTTTAAACATACACTTTGAAGAGTTTTGATCAGGAAGGGATGCTGTACTTTGTCAAATGCTTTTTCAGCATCTATTGAGGGTATCCTATGGTTCTTGTTCTTTCTTTTATTAATGTGTCATATCATATTGATTGATTTGCCGATGTTGAACCAACCTTGCAGCCCTGGGATAAATCCCACTTGGTCGTGGTGAGTAATCCTTTTAATGTACTGTTGAATCCTATTGGCTAGTGTTATGGTGAGAATTTTCACATTTGTGTTCATCAAGGATATTGGTATATAGCTCTCTTTTTTGATGGATCCTTGTCTGGTTTTGGGATCAAGGTGATGCTGGACTCATAAAATGAGTCTGGAAGTTTTCCTTCTATTTCTATTTTTTGGAACAGTTTCAGAATAGGAATTAGTTCTTCTTAAATGCTTGGTAGAATTCCCCCGGGAAGCCGTCTGGTCCTGGGCTTTTGTTTGTTTGGAGATTTTTAATGACTGTTTCAATCTCCTTACTGGTTATGGGTCTGTTCAGGTTTTCTATTTCATCCTGGTTCAGTTGTGGTAGTTTATATATCTCTAGGAATGCATCCATTTCTTCCAGATTGTCAAATTTGTTGGCGTAGAGTTGCTCATAGTATGTTCTTATAATAGATTGTATTTCTTTGGTGTTAGTTGTGATCTCTCCTCTTTCATTCATGATTTTATTTATTTGGGTCCTTTCTCTTTTCTTTTTGATAAGTCTGGCCAGGGATTTATCAATCTTATTAATTCTTTCAAAGAACCAGCTCCTAGTTTCGTTGATTCATTCTATTGGTTTTTGCTTTTTATTTCATTGATTTCTGCTCTGATCTTTATGATTTCTCTTCTCCTGCTGGGTGTAGGCTTTCTTTTTTGTTCTTTCTCCAGCTCCTTTAGGTGTTGGGTTAGGTTGTCTACCTGAGACCTTTCTTGCTTCTTGAGAAAGGCTTGTACCACTATATATTTTCCTCTCAGGACTGCCTTTGTTGTTCTCACAGATTTTGAACCATTGTGTTTTCATTATCATTTGTTTCCATGATTTTTTTCAATTCTTCTTTAATTTCCTGGTTGACTCATTCATTCTTTAGAAGGATGCTGTTTAGTCTCCATGTATTTGGGTTCTTTCCGAATTTCCTCTTGTGATTGAGTTCTAGCTTCAGAACTTTGTGGTCTGAAAATATGCAGGGAATGATCCCAATCTTTTGATACTGGTTGAGACCTGATTTAGGACCTAGGATGTGATCTATTCTGGAGAATGTTCCATGTGTACTAGAGAAGAATGTGTATTCTGTTGCTTTGGGATGAAATGTTCTGAATATATATGTGATGTCCATCTGGTCCAGCATGTCATTTAAGGCCTTTATTTCCTTGTTGATCTTTTGCTTGGAAGATCTGTCCATTTCAGTGAGGGGAGTGTTAAAGTCCCCTATGATTATTGTATTATTGTTGATGTGTTTCTTTGATTTTGTTATTAATTGGTTTATATAGTTGGCTGCTCCCATGTTAGGGGCACAGATATTTAAAATTGTTAGCTCTTCTTGTTGGACAGATCCTTGGTGGGGTTTTTGCCTTGTTTGGGGATCAAGATAAATCTGGCCTCATAGAATATGTTTGGAAATTTTCCATTTCTATTTTTTTTAATAGTTTCAGAAGAATAGGTATTAATTCTTCCTTAAATATTTGGTAAAATTCCCCTGGGAAGCCATCTGGACCTGGACTCTTGTTTGTTAGGGGAATTTTTATTACAGATTCAATTTATTTGCTGGCATGTGTTTGTTAAGGTTTTCTATTTCTTCCTGAATCAGTTTTGGTAAGTTATATGTTTCTAGAAATTTACCTATTTCTTCCAGATTGCCTAATTTTTTGTTATATAATTGTTAGAAATATTCTCTTTTAATTGTTCACATTTCTTCCGTGTTGTTTGTGATCTCTCTTCTTTCATTCATGATTTTATTTATTTGAGTCCTTTCTCTTTTCTTTTTGATAAGTCTCGCTAGGGTTTTATCAATATTGCTAATTCTTTTAAAGAACCTGCTCTTGTGGTGCCTGGGTGGCTCAGTAGGTTAAAGCCTCTGCCTTCAGCTCCAGTCATGATCCCAGGGTCCTGGGATAGAGCCCTGCATTGGGCTCTCCGCTCCGCAGGGAGCCTGCTTCCTCCTCTGTCTCTCTCTGTCTGCTTGTGATCTCTGTCTGTCAAATAAATAAAAAAATCTTTTAAAAAATAGTTCTTAGTTTCTTTGAGCTGTTCTACTGTTCTCCTGATTTCTACATCATTGGTTTCTGCTCTACTCTTTATTCTTTCCCTTCTGCTGGAGTTAGGCTTAATTTGCTGTTCTTTTTGCAGTTTTTTTTAAGTGTAAGGTTAGGCTATGTATTTAAGACTTTTTTTGCTTCTTGAGGAAGACCTGTATTGCTATGTATTAACCTCATAGGACCAATTTTGCTGCATTCTGAACGTTTTGAACTGTGATGTTTTCATTTTCATTTGCTTCCATGTATTTTTTAAATTCTTCTTTGATTTCCTGGTTGCCTCCTTCATTCTTTAGTAGGATGTTCTTTAACATCCAATATATTTGTGCTCCTTCCAAATGTTTTTGTATTTGCCTTCAAGTTTCATAACATTGTTTTCTGAAAATATGCATGGTATTGTTGGTCTCCATCTTTTTGTACCAGTTGAGTCTTTATTTGTGGCCCAGTGTGTGATCTATTCTGGTGAATGTTCCATATGCACCCCAAACAAACAAACAAAAAGTGTATTCTGCTGCTTTAAAATGAAGGGCTTTGAATGACACGCTGGACCAGATGGACATAACAGAAACATTCAAAGCCTTACCTTATCAGTCTTCTGCTTAGATTATCTGTCTATTGATGTGAGGGGGTGTAAAAGTTCCCTATTATTATTGTATAATTATGAAGAAGTTTCTCTAAGTTATTTTTTTTTAAGACTTTATTTATTTATTTGAGAGAGAGAGAGATCAGCTGGAGAAGCAGACTCCCTATTGATCAGGGAGCCCAATGTGGGACTCAATCCTGGGACTCCAGGATCATAACCTGAGCCAAAGGCAGTTACCCAACTGAGTCACCCAAGTGCCCTTCTCTAAGTTCTTTTTTTAAAGATTTCATTTATTTATTTGACAGACAGAGATCAAAAGCAGGCAGAGAGGCAGGCGGGGTGGGGGGAGGCAGATTCCCTGCTGAATAGAGAGCCTGATGTGTGGCTCAATCCAAGGACTCTGAGATCATGACCAGGGCTGAAGGTAGAGGCTTAACCCACTGATCCACTCAGATGCTCCTCTAAGTTCATTATTATTTGATTTATATATTTGGCTGTTCCCGAGGATGGTTATAAATATTTGCAACTGTTAGATCTTATTGTTGGATAGACACTTTTATTATGATATAGTGTCCTTCTTTATCTCTTATTACAATATTTGGTTTTTAATTTGTCTGATATAAGGATTGCTACCCAGTTTTCTTTTGATGTCCATTAACATGATAAATGGTTCTCCACACCTTCACTTTCAACCTGGAGCTGCCTTTGAATCTAAAACGAGTCTCTTGTAAGCAGTGTATCAATGGATCAATGAGTCTTGTGTTTTTTTGTTTTATACATTTGGATACCTATGTCTTCTGATTAGAGCATTTATTCCATTTACTTTCAAAGTAGTTATTGAAAAATATTAATTTTGTGCCATTATATTACCTGTAAATTTGCTTTTCCTATACTGTGTCTGGTCCTTTCTATTCATTGTTACATTTGGTCTCTTTTTCCACTCCAAGGGTCGCCTTTAATATTTCTTGCATGGCTGTTTTAGTGTTTATGAATTCCTTAAGCTTTTGTTTGTCTTGGAAAATTTTTATCTTTCCTTTTGTTCTGAATGACAGCCATCCTGGATAAAGTATTCTTGACTGCATTTTTTTTTCCTATTTAACATGTTGAATATATTATGCCAGTCCTTTAAATTCTGCCAAGTCTCTGGACAGGTCTGCTGCCAGCCTTATGTGTCTACCTTTGTAGGTTAAGGAATTATTCTCCCACACTGCTTTCAGAATTATCTTTACCTTTGTATTTTGCAAGTTTCACTATGATATGACATGGTGTTGACCTGTTTTTCTTGATTCTGAGGAGAATTCTCTGTGCTTCTTGGGCTTGTATGCCTGTTTCCTTGTACAGATTAGGAAAGTTCAAGCCATAATTTGTTCAAATAAAACTGCCCCTCTTTTCCCTTTCTTCTGGGACTCGATATGGATTTTATTTTGCTTTATGGAATCACTAAGTTCTCTAAGTCTACCCACATGATCTAATATTTTTCTTTCTCTCTGCATTCAGCTTCATTGTTTTACATAATTTTATCTTCTGTATTACTGATTCACCATTCTCCTTTGTCCATCCTCATTTTTATGGCCTCTACTTGGGACTGCATCTCAGTTATGGCATTTTTAATTTTGGCCTGACTTAATTTTAGTTCTTTACCTCTACAGTAAGGAATTCTCTAGGTTCTTTTATACTTTATTAAAACTCAGATGGTACCCTTATAGTCATTGTTTTAAATTCTAGACAGACATATTACTTAATATCTGTATTGATTAAAACCCTGGCTGTGAGTACTGTGGTACTGAAGTACTCTTGTTCCTTCTTTTGAGATGAATTCCCAAAAGAATTTATTTTTAGAATGAATTCCTAAATGAATTCCCATCCATTTTAGGATGAATTCCTCTGTCTTGTCATTTTGTCTCAAAAAGAAAAGACAAAATGAACAGAAAACAATAACAACTTCCCAACAACAACAACAATGGGGTGTTTTGATCTGCTTGTTAAAAGGAACCAGATCCCAAAATAAGAAAGAAAATTAATTAATTAATTAAAATACAATCAAAGGAAAAAAATTAAAAACTATATAAAATGAAAAAGAATAAAAAAGAATTTTAAAAAAAGAAAATAAATGAAAAAAGGAAAGAAAACCAAAGAATAAAGTACAGAGGAAGATAGATTCTATCTTTCCATAGAGCTGAAGACTTGCAGCCCTCTATTACCAGTTAACTTCATGAAAGTAAGTTTCTTGTGCTGGTCTTCTAGGGGAGGGGCCTATGGACACTGGATGATTGATTCTCTGGTGGACTTGCCCTAGTAGAAATGCTCCTCTAGTGTGCAGGGAGGTAAGGCTTGGCCTAATCTGCTCCAGACTCCACTAGATGGTGGTGTTTTGCTCCCTGGCAGTTTTCAGCTCTGGTGCACAGGATGGACATGATGGTGCTCTGTTCTTTAGGCCTGGAGCTGAAAATTCACACTCACAGAAGAGCCCTCACAGAAGAGCAACCAATCACTCTCTTCTCCCTAGTTTCCACCAGAATCTTGTGTTCATCCTGCCTATCTCTGAATTTTTTTATATAATTTATTTATTCATTTGAGAGAGAGAGAGAGAATGAAAGCATGAGAGGAAGGGGGTCAGAGGGAGAAGCAGACTCCCCATGGAGCTGGGAGCCCGATGTGAGACTAGATCCCAGGACACCAGGATCATGACCTGAGCCAAAGCCAGTTGATTAACCAACTGAGCCACCCAGGTTCCCCCTCTCTGAACTTTTTTATTTCATGCATGCACCTGAGTTTTATTTCAGGCACTCCAACTTTTAGGGATTCCTGCAGTGCAGAACCACATTGTTCCTCCTGGGGAGGGTCTCCCTACAATTCCTTCTTTTGTCAGACTGCTCCAGGAAACTGGTCTCACAACTGCACAGTCCTTCACAGTTTATGGCAATACAGAGCAGAAACAAGGCACCTAGGCTCACTGTTCTGTTGCCATCCAGGTCCCGGTACCTGGGAACAGTGCAGCACTGAGGCACCATCTGTTCTTCTTGTGACTCAGGGGATCTTCAAAACAGTATCATACCTGGGATTCCATCCTACTTCACCACCTGAGCACCTTTAAGCAAGGCTTGTCCCCAATTCTGAAAGCTTCTAAAGTTCTGATGTTGCACTCCACTGCTTATAATACTTTCTGATAACCTCTTTAAGCAGGGTCCCTCCCCTCCACTGTATTCTTAGCTATATCACTGATTCAAATCTCCTCACCTTCTACCAACCAAAGGTGTTCACTTTTCGACTTGTAGACTTGCAGGTTTTGTTCTTATGGATATCTGACTGATTTCTCAAGTATTCAGAATGATTTGATAACTATCTATATTTGATGGACTAGACAAATTTTGGTTTTTCCCTACTCCTCCACCATCTTAATGCTTCCTGAGCTTAGCAATTTTTAAAAGTAACCTTTGCTAGGACTGCCATAATAAAGTGCCAAACACTGGGTAGCTAAAACAACAAAAATTTACTTTCTCATAATTCTGGAAGTTAGAATTCTGAGATCAAGGTGGGAGTACAATTGGTTTCTATTGAGGTTTCTCTTCTTGACTTGCTGACAGCAGTGTTTTCTTTTGACTTCCCATGGTTTTATCTCTGTGTGAGTCTGTGTCCTAATCTCTTCTTTTTAAAGGACACCAGTGATATTGAATTAAAACCCACCATAATAACCTCATTTTAACTTATTACTTAAAGAACTTATCTCCAAAAAAGTCACATTTTGAATTATTAAGGATTAGAAGTCAACATATGAATTTAGTGTTGGACACAATTCATCCCATTTCAATAGTATTTAAGCTTCCTGCACATATAAAGTGAAGCATAGTTTTTCCTATTGAGCAATCTTTTGAAGAGTATGAAATATTACAATATTTTTTCTATTTATTTAATAATATTTTTATAATTGCCTTTTAAAAACAATTTTCTTCAGGTTTTGATTACCTTTTCAATATTAAATTTTTAAACAAAAATGTCAATATTTCCTTTGGGTTGAAACTTGAACTAAAGAGAGATTACTCTTTGGGCTTTAATCTACATGAAGTTTATAAGAGGATCTATTGTGTTGTAGTAAAAAGAGTCACATTTTCAGTTAAACTGTAATGTTATTAAATAAATGATATATGGTACATATGTAGTTTCTGGTGTCTGGCTTGTTGATGATCACCTTTTTGCTATGTCCACACAAGGCTCTTCTCTGATTGCACAAAGAAAAAATTCTGATATCTCTCCTTTTTTATAAAGACATCATTCATACAGAATCAGGAACCCATACTTATAACCTTTTTTATTTTTTAATTACTTTGCTTAGAAATTATATCTCCATGTTATATCTTCCATTGAGGGGCGAGGTTTCAACATATGAATTGAGGTGGGGGCATTACAACTGAGTGCATAAGAATATGCCCCAGATTTTCAAAATATATTCTGAAAATTTAAAAAAAAATACCTAATATTATTTCAATCAAAATCTGTTCTGAAGATTTGCTCATACTCCATGTTAGGATTTATGGTTCATTCAAACATCAATACAATATGTCAATTTTACAGAAATATAATATTTCAAGTGAAGAATTATTAAAAATATAATAATTAAAATATAATAATAATTTATGATCCCCAAAGCAGACAAAGACCCTATCAAAAAAAAAAGAATTACAGACCAATATCCTTGATAAACACATAAATGAAAATTTTCACCAAATTACTAGCCAATAGGATCCAACAGTACGTTAAAAGGATTATTCACTACAACCGAGTGGGATTTATTCCAGAGCTGCAAGGTTGGTTCAATATCCACAAATCAATCAATGTGATACAATACATTAATAAAATGAAAAAGAGGATAAAAGAGGATAAAAAAAGGAACAAGAGGATAAAAACAAGAGGATAAATTAAAGGAACAAGGAGCAAGAACCATATGATACTCTCAATAGATGCTGAAAAAGCATTTGACAAAGTACAACACCCTTTCTTGATCAAAACTCTTCAAAGTGTAGGGATAGAGGTTACATACCTCAATATCATCAAAGCCATCCATGAAAAACCTGCAGCAAATATCATTCTCAATGGAGAATAACTGAGAGCTTTCCCACTAAATTCAGGAACATGGCAGGGATGTCCATTATCACCATTGCTATCCAACATAGTACTAAAGATCCCAGCCTCAGCAATCAGAAAACAAAAAGAAATTAAAGACATCTAAATCTGCAAAGAAGAAGTCAAACTCTCACTCTTTGCAGATGATATGATACTTTAAGTGGAAAACCCAAAAGACTCCACTCCAAATCTGCTAGAACTTGTAGAAGAATTTAGTAAAGTGTCAGGATATAAAATCCAAGCACAGAAATCAGTTGCATTTCTATACACCAACAAGACAGAAGAAAGAAGCATTAAGGAGTCAATCTCATTTATAACTGCACCCAAAACCGTAAGATACCTAAGAATAAACCTAACCAAAGAGGCAAAGAATCTATACTCAGAAAACTATGAAGTACTCATGAAAGAAATTGAGGAGGACACAAATAAATGGAAAAATTTTCCATGCTCATGGATTGGAAGAACAAATATTGTGAAAATGTCTATTCTACCTAAAGCAATATACACATTTAATGCAATCCCTATCAAAATACCATCCATTTTTTTCAAAAAATGGAACAAATAATCTTAAAATTTATATGGAAACAGAAAAGACCCTGCATAGCCAGAGGAATGTTGAAAAAGAAAGCCAAAGTTGGTGACATCCAAATTCCAGACTTTAAGCTCTATTTCAAAGCTGTAATCATCAAGACAGTATGGTGCTGGCACAAAAACAGACACATAGATCAATGGAACAGAATAGAGAGGAAAGAAATAGACCCTCAAGTCTATAGTAAACTAATCTTCGACAAAGCAGGAAAGAATGTCCAATGGAAAAAAAGATAGTCTCTTCAACAAATGATGTTGGGAAAATTGGACAGCCATATGCAGAAAAATGAAATTGGACCATTTCCTTACACCACACATGAAAATAGACTCCAAATGGATGAAATACTTCAATGTGAGAAAGGAATACATCAAAATCCTTGAGGAGAATACAGGCAGCAACCTCTACAACCTCAGCCACAGCAACTTTTTTCCTAGGAACATCACCAAGGCAAGGGAAACAAGGGCAAAAATGAACTATTGGGACTTCATCAAGATCAAAAGCTTTTGGACAGCAAAGGAAACAGTCAAAAAAAAAAAAAAAGACAACTGACAGAATGGGAGAAGATATTTGCAAATGACATATCAGATAAAAGGGTAGTATCCCAAATCTATAAAGAACTTAATCAAACTCAACACCTAAAGAACAAACAATCCTCAAGAAATGGGCAGGGGATATGAACAGACATTTCTGGAAAGAAGACATCCAGATGGCAAACAGACCTATGGAAAGTGTTCCATATCACTCAGCATCAGGGAAATACAAATCAAACCCACAATGAGATACCACCTCATACCAGTCAGAATGGCTAAAATTAACAAGTCAGGGAATGACAGATGTTTGTGAGGATGCACAGAAACAAGATGGGATTTGGAGGGAGGCAAACCATAAGGCACTCTTAGTCTTACAAAACAAACAGGGTTGCCAGGGGGAATAGGGTAGGGAGAGGGTGGTTGGGTTATGGACATTGGGGAGTATATGTGCTATTGTGAGTGCTGTGAAGTGTGTAAGCCTGATGATTCACAGACCTGTACCCCTGGGGCTAATAATACATTATGTGTTAACTAAAAATTAAAATAATAAAAATAATAATAATTTCCATAAAGATTTTAAATAAAATTAAACTTACTTATTTTACAGATAAAATGACCATAATTATAAAATAAAAATGGTAGAATTATCCATATGTGTTGCATTAAAATAATTAAGGTGATTGATTTAGGACATATGATGCCATTTCCTATCAGAAGAATACCTTGTAGTATTTCTATCATTTTTGTTCTTTTTAAGTGGGTCTTGGAAACCATTAAAAAAAAAAAAAACCCTCCTTTTTGAGTTTTATTCACTAACTTGTGGACAATGCTTAATAACCAGGCCTATTGAACAGATAGATTAAAAAGCCCACCTTGCCAATGAAGATCTACATTTCAGAGATTTTTCTTCTTTGAATTCTGTGTGTCTTTGTCATGTTCATAGTGCTTTTAAAGGATATATAATTCACTACTGTTCTTCTGAAGTTTAAATATAGGCAGTGGTTATCAACCCACTGATTTACTTTTCCTTTCAGTATATGGACATTTGAATTGCTCATTTTAGGTTTTGGTTTTACATTTAAAGAAAGTAGTAATCACTGTTGTAATGCACAAAGTATGCCACCTCTTCAGTATGTTTCTAAATAAGAGAAAAAAGAAATATCCTTTAGGCCTGGGAAGCTAAGTTGACATGAAACTATAGCCAGAGGACAAGGTATAGAAGTAAATAATTAAGTAAACACAATATAAAACTGGGACCATTTATTTTTGTAAATCTTTCTGAAACTAACTATGCAATGCATTATTATTATACAACTGTTTAAGTTCAAATTGGTACTCTGCAATGCTTACACAATGAACTGTGACTACTAGATTTACAAACAGCAGGGTTGTTCACAGTGATATTTTTAATTTTACTCAATCTCAAAGGAAAAAGAATTAATTATTTAAGTCTGACTGAATAGAAAGTGAACATATTGTTAGACTTTGAAAATTTGCAACCAGACTTAACACTGTATTGCTCTGTGGTTGAGAATTTATTCCATAAGTAGTGATATTCACACCCTCTTAATGCCAGTAGAGGGAAAATGTGCCCTCACCTGTAATTTAAGGTGCTCTTTTCCTTACTATGAAAACAAATTAGGAAACAAAGAATGATTTTTTATTGTGAATATCATATATAGTAGAAAATTACCTATAATATAACATGCTGATTAGGAATGAAATGAATGAAATGGCATAATTACTTTTTTTTTGTACTTTTAAAACATATTTTTTTATTTATTTCACAAAGAAAGAAAGAGTGCAAGCAGGAGGAGTGCAGGCAGAGGGAGAGGGAGAAGCGGGCATCCGACCGAGCAAGAAGCCCAACATGGCAGGGCTTGATCCCAGTGTCCTGGGATCATGACCTGAGCCAAAGGCAGACAGTTAACCAACTGAGTCACCCAGGTTCCCTGGCATTATGATTTTTTTGCACACAAATTAAAGTTGCATAAGTGAAGTTGAGTGGAAGCCACAATATTGACAATAACAAAACTTACCAATCAATAATGGATTCAAATTATTCACTGATATTCAGCAAGCAAGGCATGTGGGTTAAGGGGAAGGAAAGTATTATAATATGAAAATTAAAACTATTATGTAGAGAAATGAACTTCTTAAAATATGATCTATTTTACAATTTGAATCAGCATGGACAACTCCAGTCATCCAGAAAAGAACTACTAAACCATTTCTTTTATTTATTGTCAACTGAGAAAAGGAGGTAGAATTGAAAAAGAACAAAGATATTTATTTCAGGGTCTTTGAATTACAATTCAGGGGCATAGATTCCAGAGTAGTAGAAAGGGTTACTGTTCATATGTAGAGAAGTAAGGCTTTTTGTAAGAAAAAAAAAGGGGGGGGGGATAATTATATGACTGAGATAAGAAATGAAGAGAAATTAACTGTTAATTTGGTGCTAACCAGTTGAACTGCTTTTGGTTTCTATCTAATTTGTTATTTTACTGTTGCTATCAAACTATTCCTGGTATTAATTTGTTAACTCTTCTGTCTTTACGAAGTTTATATCAACAGTTTTATGGTCCTAATGTCAATTATTCTGTTGAATTTTATGATCAACTGCTTGTAAAACAATTATCACTCCTGGCTTAGTTGAAGAGTTCATTGGTTAGAAAGGAAAATGAAATCTCTTATGTCCAGAAATCTTATATATTTCTACTATGATGATTTTCTAATAGAATACCAAAAATAATTTATTGAACTTTTATATGTTTAATATAATTCGTGTGACATGAGAATTTCAACATTCATAGAAATCATGTTTTTTGAATTTGCATACCAATTAAGAGACATTAGAGACAGACTATAGTAGTAATTAGGTCATATTTTACTTGTACCTGTCTGACCAGTTCATGGGCTATTAAAATAATATTTTTAGAAACTGAAGTAAAAATAATAGTATAAATTTTAAAAGAACAGAAAGTAGATAA
Organism: Mustela lutreola; assembly: GCF_030435805.1. Classification (NCBI taxonomy): domain Eukaryota; kingdom Metazoa; phylum Chordata; class Mammalia; order Carnivora; family Mustelidae; genus Mustela; species Mustela lutreola. Next base: position 79,654,374 of record NC_081290.1, read on the forward strand.
AAAGTTTCTTAAAAGATTTTTTAATATATTATAGAAGGAGCGAGCATAGAGGGAAGGAGCAAAAGGAAAGGGTGAAAAAGAATCTCAAGAAGACTTCCCACCAACTGCAGACCCCAATGCAGGACTCGATCTCATGATCCTGAGATCATGACCTGAGCTGAAATCAAGAGCTGGACATTTAACCAACTGAGCCATCAAGGCAGCCCACAAACTTTCTAAAATATTCAGCATATTTGAATTTTCTTGGGCAGTTTTATGGTATATTTAAAACTTAAAAAAAAAAAAGAAGTACATATTCTGTCTGAATAAAACTTATATCACTTTTTTTTTGGCTTGAAATTTAGATGCTGAATTTTCAGGAAAATATATGAACATTAATTATTAACTTGTAAGAAAGATATGATTCTATAATACAAATGCCATTGTTAGACCTAAGCGGAAAATGGTGGGGAAGGAAGACTCTAAGCTCACCTCAATCCATCAATACAACTAGATAACACCCATTTCAGTGTAAATAACCCAAATATGACCCAAAGACTAACAGAATATTCTTCACAGTTAAATGTGGAGAAGTGGTAAACATCAAAGAAGGTAGGAAAAGCAGAGATGCAGAATGTACCTGCAAGACTCTGCAGGAGGGAGGGATGGTAGATGCACAGAGAGAAGAAAGGAGCAGATCCCCATGTCACGCATTCTAGGAATGGGAGACCATATGAGGAAGAAGAACCCCATAACACTTGGCTTTGAAAACTAAAAGGGTTGAATTTCATGAGTTCTTACAATCAGTAGGGCTTAATACCTGAAATTTTAGAAATCAGTGAGCTTGGCTCTGGGAAATCCAAGAGGGTGATAGGAAACTGAGTCTCTCACCCTTAAATATACAGACAATAAACAGCCCCATGAAGATACTGCATAGAAGCAGCAGTTTGAAAAACACCTGGAGTAGAAAGGGCAGATATTTTTTACTAATCTCAGAACATGTGCTGGAGGCACAGGGATCCTTGGGAAACGTCTCTAGGAACAGGTGAGCCTACATGTGCCATTTCCCTCCCCCTACCTCCTAGCCTGGATACAGGGACACCTACAGGACTAGCACTGCACAAATACTGGTTACCTAACTTTTAACAGTGCACTCTACCTAGGCATTCTTCTCCAGATATGCCCTCTACAACCAGGTCTTGGTTCCAGGTCTCTTCCCATAGCAGAACTGCTCAAACATTGCTAATACTGTTTATCTCACCCCTGTGTACTTCTATGTATCTGCCCCCTTGATCTTGCAAGTACCCTCCTGGACCAGTGTCACAGACCTTGCTAGCAGCATAAGCCTGTCCCTGCATTCTTCTGTATATATGCCCCTTCCATCCTGGCCTAAGCAGGAGTTTTTCCTAGATGACTGCCAGCTTCCTTCTGCAGTGAATCACCACAGACCTTCTTGGCACCTATGGCCCAACCCCATGTTCTCCTGCAGACTTGTCCTCTCCAATATGCCCTCAGTCAACCCACCCAAAGTGGTGTCACAACCTGGTAGTGTGCAAGCAATCCTGACAGAAGCCAGCACCACTCCATAGTGACTTCTGCCTCAGGGAGAGGCAGAAGATAACCACACAGACAGTCTGATTGCAGCCCCAGTAGTGTACTGGGGCAGACCTCTGGTCTGAATACAGGCCCCACCCATCAATGAAAGCCTCTAGAGGACAAAACATGGACATCACCTGGCAATTTATTTCCACTGCATCTCAGATAAATGACTGGTCTGACTCAACTTAAGCCCATGGCAGCCCCCAGACTGGCCCACTAACAAACTGAGACCAAACTCTACCCGCAAAATGCAAAGAGAGCCATTGCAGATGATTGGAGAGAATGCAAAAATGGCTCAGTCACAATAGTAGAGTACCAGCAACACATATAGAAGACACCCCTGAAGCACGAGGTTCTGGTGAACAAGGGACACTGGACTGCAGGGCACTCCAGGAACTCTTCTTCATATGACTACTACTTTCAGCAGCAGGAGACAAAGGTGACTGTCCTAACACATAGAAACAAAGAATGTTAACAAAATGAGGAGACAAAGGAATATGCCACAAAGGAAAGAAAAGGACAAAGTAAGGGCAAGAGACCTAAGCAAAATCGAGAAGAGTAATACGCTTGATAGAGAATTTTAAAAAATGATCACAGATACTCCCTGGAATTGAGAAAAGAGAAAAAAAAATAGTCAAGGGATTCACAAAGTTAAGGATGTGAAGTGTGATACTGTATACCTAACATGTGGAGGGGAGGGAAGTAAAGAATGAGTTCAACCATAAATGATTATCAACTTAATGTACATTACTATATGGATGCCTGGGTGGCTAAGTTGGTTAATCATACAACTCTTGGTTTTGGCTTAGGTCATGATCTCACAGTTATGGGGTCAAGTCCCACTTTGGACTCTGTACTCAGCATGGAAACTGTTTCAGATTTTCTCTCTCTCAAATAAATAAATAAAATCTTTAAAAATATAGTTTATAGAAATATAAAATATAGAGTGTGTATATATATGTGTGTGTGTGTGGGTGTGTGTGGGTGTGTATAGAAGATGTTATATACAAAGTTAATGTAACCATAAAGTAAAAATGAGAAATAGATATACAATAAATAAAGGGAAAGGAACCCACGTATATCACTAAAGAAAGCCAGCAAGCCATGAAAAAAGAGAACAAGAGAAGAAAGGAACAGAAAAGGACTCAAAAACAACCATAAAATAAGTAACAAAATGACAAAGAGTATGTACATATCAATAATTACTTTGAATGTAAATGGACTAAGAACTGCTGTCAAAAGACATAGGGGGACAAAATTGATTTAAAAAAAAAAAAAAAGCAAGACCTATCTATTTAAAAAGATATTGCTATTAAAAAAAAAAAAAAAAAAAAAAAAAAAACAAGACCCACAAATTGAAGTGAAAAGAAAACCAGGGTAGTAATAATTAGATAAAATAGACTTTGAAACAAATACTGTAGTAACAAAGGATAAAGAAGTACACTATATAATCATAAAGGGAACGATCCAACAAGAAGATAACAATTATAAATATTTATGCACCCAAAGCCATAAAGGTTTTATTAACATACATAAAGGAACTAATTGATAATAATACAATAATAGTAGGGGACTTTAACACACCATTGACATCAATGAATATATCATCCACTAAGAAAATCAACAAGGAAATTGTCTATTAATGACAATTGTACCAGATTGATCTAACAGATATTTTCAGAACATTCCATCCTAAAAGCAGAGTACAGATTCTTTTCACGTGCACATAAGACATTCTCCAGAATAGATCACACCCAATGAGTGTGATTGAGACAAGCAAGTTTCAACAAACTCGAAAAGATTGAAATCATTCCATGCATCTTTTCCAACTACAATACAATGAAAACTAGAAATTAACCACAAGAAAAAAATCTGGCAAGAACACAAAGACACAGAGGTTAAATAGCAATGACTGGGTCATCCAAGAAATTGAAGATGAAATTTAAAAAAAAAAATAGACAGAGACAAATGAAAATGAAAACACAATGGTCCAATATTTAGGTGGTAGCAAAAGTTGTTCTAAGAGTAAAGTTTAGAATAATAGAGGCCTGTCTCAAGAACCAAGAGATATATCACATAAACAACTTCACTTTATACTTACAGGAACTAAGAAAGAACAACAACAACAACAAAAAACCCAAACCAGCATTAAAAAGAAAATTATAAATATTAGAGAAGAAATACACAAAATAGGGGGACTGGGTGGCTCAGTCAGTTAAGTAACTGCCTTCAATTCAGGTCATAATCCCAGGGTTCAGGGATTGAGCCCTTTATTGGGAGCCTGCTTCTCCCACTCCCTTTGCCTGCTGCTCCCCCTGTTTGTACTCTCTCTCTCTCTCTCTCTGTTATATAAATAAATAAAGTGTTTTTTAAAAAGAAATTAAATAGAAAGAAAAAAGCAATTGAAAACAAGCAAACAAAGCCAACAGAGTGATGAAACCAGCAGCTTGTTCTTTAAAAAGATCAACAAAATTGATAAACTTTTTCTTAGACCCAACATGAAGAGAGGGAGAAAAAAAGAGAGAGGGAAAGAGAGGGGACTCATACAAAATCAGAAAGAGGAGAAATAACAACTGACACCATAAAAAAACAAAGAATTATAAGAGAATATTATGAAAAATTATATGACAACAAATTGGACAACCTAGAAGAAATGAGTAAATTCCTAGAAACATATAACTTTCCAAAACTGAAACAGGAAGAAATAGAAGTATTTGAATTGATGATTATCAGCAATGAATTGAATCAGTAATTAAAATCTCCCAACAAACTAAAGGCCAGGACCTGACAGCTTCACAGGTGAATGCTACCAAACATTTAAAGAATAGTTAATTATTCTTCTGAAATTATTCCAAAAAACAGAAAAGGAAGGAAAGCTTCCAATTTATTCTATGAGGCTAACATTACCCTGAATCAAAAACCAAATAAAGACACTATTAAAAGAGAGAGAGAGAGAGAGAGAGAGAGAGATAAATACAGGCTAATACCTCTAATGAAAAAAGATGAACAAAATCCTCAATAAAATTGTAGCAAATTGAAACACACAATACATTAAAAAAACCGTTAACCATTATCAAGTGGAATTTATTCCTGTAATGCAAGGTGGTTCAATATTCAGAAATTCATTAACATAATACATCACATCAAGAAGAGAAAGGATAAAAAATAATAAAAAATAAATTTAAAGAAAGAAAAAAGAAAAGAATGGTTAAAAAAAAAAAACATATGATCCTTTCAATACATACAGAAAAAAGTATTTGACAAAGTGAAACATTCATTTCTGATAAAAACCCTTAATACAGATTTAGAGGGAACATACCATAACATATAAAACAGGCCATATATGAAAACTCACAACTAATATTATATTCAATAGTTAAAAACTGATAGCTTTTTCCTTAAGACAGGAAAAATATAGGAAAATCCACTCTCACCAGTTTAATTCACCACAGTCCTAGAATTTCTAGCTATAGGAATGAGACTACCAAAGGAAGTAAAAGACATCCAAATTATATGAAGTAAATAAAGAAGTAAAACTTTCACTATTTGTGGGTGATATGACACATATATATGATACATATGATACTATATATAGAAAACCCTAAAAACTACCAAAAAACTAAAAATTGATAAATGAATTCAGTAAGGTCACAGGATACAAAATCAATGTATAGAAGTCTGTTGCATTTCTATATACTAATACGAAGTAGCAGAAAGAGAAATTAAGGAAACAACTTCATTTCCAATTGCACCAAAAAAAGATAGCATCTAAGAATAAACTAAAACAAATCCATGAATGACCTGAACTCTGAAAACTATAAAATATTGATAAAAGACATTAAAAATGACACAAATGGAAAGATATTTCATACTCATGGGTAGGAAGAACAAATAGAGTTAAAATGTACATGCTTCCCAAAGCAATCCACAGATTTAATACAATCTCTATCAAAGTGCTAACAACGCTTTTCATGGAACTAGAAGAAGTAATCCTAAAATTTGTACAGAATCACAAAAGACCTGAGTAGACAAAGCAATCTTGAAAAAGAATAACAAAACTGGAGGTGTCACAATCCCAGATTTCAAGATATACTATAAAGCTGTGGTAATCAAAACAGTATGGTGCTAATACAAACACACACACACACATACACACACAAACAAAGCCCTTATAAAACAATAGAACAAAGTAGCACAGAAACAAGCCCACAATTATATGGTCAATTAATCTTTGACAAAGGAAGCGGGAATAAGCAATGGGAAAAAGTCTCTTCAATAAATGGAAAACTGGGCAGCTAAATTCAAAAGAATGAAACTAGGTCATTTTTTCACAACACACACAAGAATAAGGTAAAAATGGATTAAAATAAGACCTAATGTGAGACATATAGCTGTAAAAATCCTAGGAGAGTATAAGCAGTAATTTCTCTGACATTGGTCACAGAAACATTTTTCTAGATATGACTCCCAAAGCATGGGAAACAAAAGCAAAAATAACTATTGGGACTACATGAAAATAAAAAACTTCTGCACAGCAAAGGAAATAATCAACCAAACTAGAAGACAACATGCTGAATGAGAGACGATATTTGTGAATAGCATGTCTGATAAAGGATTAATATCCAAATATACAAAGAACTTATGCTACTCAACACCTAAAAACCCCCAAATAATCCATTTAAAATAGGCAGAGGACAAGAACAGACATTTCTTCAAAGAAGATATCCAGATGGTCAAGAGACACATGAAAATCTGCTCAAAATTACTCATCAGGGAAATGTAAATAAAAAGCACAATGTGATATCACTTCACAGCTATCAGATGTCTAAAATAAAAAAGAATTTAAAGGGGCGCCTGGGTGGCTCAGTGGGTTAAGCCGCTGCCTTCGGCTCGGGTCATGATCTCAGGGTCCTGGGATCGAGCCCCGCATCGGGCTCTCTGCTCAGCGGGGAGCCTGCTTCCTCCTCTCTCTCTGCCTGCCTCTCCGTCTACTTGTGATTTCTCTCTGTCAAATAAATAAATAAAATCTTAAAAAAAAAAGAATTAAAAAAAAACCCACAAGAAACAACAAATTTTGACAAGGATGTGGAGAAAAAGGACATTGTACACTGTTGGTGGGAAGGCAGATTGGTGCAGCCACTGTGAAAAAAAGTATGGAGGTTCCTCAAAAAAATTAAAAATAGAATTTCCATATGATCCAGTAATTCCACTGCTGGGTATTTACTCAAACAACACAAAAACACTAATTTGAAAAGAAACATGTTGCCCTATGTTTATTATGGAATTATTTATAACAGCCAAATTATGGAACCAGCCCTAGGATCCATACTTGGATGAACAGATAAAGAAGATGTATACACACATAATGGAATGTTATTCAGTCATAGAAAAAAAAATCATCTTGTCATCTGCTACAGCATGGAAGGGTCTAGAAAGAATAATGCCAAATGACATAAGTCAGAAAAATATATATTTAACTCATATGTGGAGTTTAAGAAACAAACCAAAGAAAATAAGAGACAAACTGAAAAATAGACTCTTTAAGATTTTAATTATTTATTTGACTGAGAGAGGGCACAAGCAGGGAGAGAGTAGAGGGAGAAGGAGAAACAGAATCCCCACTGAGCAGGGAATCTAAAGTGGGGCTCTATCCAAGGACCCAGGGATCATGACCTGAGCCTAAAGTAGATGTTTAACTCACTGAGCCACACAGGCACCCCTGAAAAATAGACTCTTAATGATAGAGAACAAACTGATGGTTACTGGATGGATGAAATAGGTGAAGGACATTAAGAGTATCCTTACTGTGATGAGCACTGAGTAATATATAGAATTATTGAGTCACTATATTGTACACCTGTAACTAAAATGCCACTATGTACTAAAAATATAAAAGGCATAAAAAATGTCGGTTTTATTGTCAGAGTTCATTCTCAATTGAGAAGTGAGCAGTGATCATTCTGGTATGATAAATAGGCATTAAAGAATATATACTCAGAAAACTATAAAGTACTCATGAAAGAAATTGAGGAAGACACAAAGAAATGGAAAAATATTCCATGCTCCTGGATTGGAAGAATAAATATTGTGAAAATGTCTATGCTACCTAAAGCAATCTACACATTTAATGCAATTCCTATCAAAGTACCATCCATTTTTTTCAAAGAAATGGAACAAATAATGCTAAAATTTATATGGAACCAGAAAGGACCTTGAATAGCCAAAGGGGTATTGAAAAAGAAAGGCAAAGTTGGTGGCATCACAATTCCGGATTTCAAGCTCTATTACAAAGCTGTCATCATCAAGACAGCATGGTACTGGCACAAAAACAGAACAGAATAGAGAGCCCAGAAATAGACCCTCAAACCTATGGTCAACTAATCTTAGACAAAGCAGGAAAGAATGTCCAATGGAAAAAAGACAGCCTCTTCAATAAATGGTGTTGGGAAAATTGGACAGCCACATGCAGAAAAATGAAATTGGACCATTCCCTTACACCACACACAAAAATAGACTCAAAATGGATGAAGGACCTCAATGTGAGAAAGGAATCCATCAAAATCCTTGAGGAGAACACAGGCAGCAACCTCTTCGACCTCTGCCGCAGCAATATCTTCCTAGGAACATCGCCAAAGGCAAGGGAAGTAAGGACAAAAATGAACTATTGGGATTTTATCAAGATCAAAAGCTTTTGCACAGCAAAGGAAACAGTTAACAAAACCAAAAGACAACCGACAGAATGGAGAAGATATTTGCAAACGACATATCAGATAAAGGGCTAGTGTCCAGAATGTATAAAGAACTTAGCAAACTCAACACCCAAAGAACAAATAATCCAATCAAGAAATGAGCAGAGGACATGAAAAGACATTTCTGCAAAGAAGAAATCCAGATGGCCATCAGATACATGAAAAAGTGCTCCATATCACTCGGCATCAGGGAAATACAAATCAAAACCACAATGAGATATCACCTCACACCAGTCAGAATGGCTAAAATCAACAAGTCAGGAAATGACAGATGCTGGCGAGGATGCGGAGAAAGGGGAACCCTCCTCCACTGTTGGTGGGAATGCAAGCTGGTGCAGCCACTCTGGAAAACAGCATGGAGGTTCCTCAAAATGTTGAAAATAGAACTGCCCTATGACCCAGCAATTGCACTATTGGGTATTTACCCTAAAGATACAAACGTAGTGATCCAAAGGGGCACGTGCACCCGAATGTTTATAGCAGCAATGTCCACAATAGCCAAACTATGGAAAGAACCTAGATGTCCATCAACAGATGAATGGATCCAGAAGATGTGGTATATATACACAATGGAATACTGTGCAGCCATCAAAAGAAATGGAATCTTGCCATTTGTGACAACGTGGATGGAACTAGAGCTTATCATGCTTAGTGAAATAAGTCAAGCAGAGAAAGACAACTATCATATGATCTCTCTGATATGAGGAAGTGGTGATGCAACATGGGGGCTTAAGTGGGTAGGAGAAGAATAAATGAAACAAGATGGGGTTGGGAGGGAGACAAACCATAAGTGACTCTTAATCTCACAAAACAAACTGAGGGTTGCTGGGGGGAGGGGGGTTGGGAGAAGAGGGGTGGGGCTATGGACATTGGGGAGGGTATGGTCTTCAGTGAGTGCTGTGAAGTGTGTAAACCTGGCGATTCACAGACCTGTACCCCTGGGCATAGAAATATTTTATATGTTTATAAAAAATTAAAAAAAAATTAAAAAACAGACATTAAATATTGCTTTATTTAGCAACTAACTTATCCTTTTTAAACTGTATGTCATTAAGAAATAAAGTAGCTTATGTCATTGGTAAAATATCATATGGTAATTGTGGCAGGCTGTATAATAGTCCTCCAAAGTTGTCCCTGTCCTATCTCCAGAACCTGTGAATGTCACATAATATGTTACATAATATGGCAGAGGGACTTTGCAGATTTGTCTAAGCTAAAGGTCTTCAGATGACTAAGCTAAAGGTCTTCAGATGGAAGACTATCCACCCACTGTGTCCTAAATGTTAGCAACAGTGGCCTTATAATAGGACACCAGGAGGGGCAATGAAAGAGAAGGCAATGTGCCAATGGGAATAGCGATAGAGTCAGGTGAGCAGGAGTCAAGGAAGAGCGGTAGTTTCTAAAATCTGGAAGAGTCAAGGGATAAATCCTCCCTTGAAACCCCCAGAAGGAACCAAACCTGCCGACATCTTGAGTTTAGCACCTTATACTCATTTTGGGGTTCTAACCTCCAGAACTATAATATAAATCATTGGGTTGTTTTAAACCACTAAATTTGGGGTGTAACTGGTTACAGAAGCAATAGAGAACTAATCTAGAAAATAGATAGAATTTTCAATCCATTTGGTAATTTGCAAACAGCAACACATTTGTCTCCAAAAGCAATGTCTTGGATAATACATGTGAAATATTTCTGACAGCTTTATATTACCAACTAATGCTAAGTAGTATTAAAAGTAATGATTTTGCTGATACAATCAATAGTAGTTAAAATGTTCACCTCAGTACACAACTCTAGGTGCACCATTTACATATTATTCTAAAAAGGTCATGCTTTCTTGAATTGCATACTATGCTATTGTTTCAGAGACTCATCATCCTACTTTCTTCACTCAGTATATTTAATATTTTAGTATCCCAAATCCTTGTACCAATTTTTGTATTAATGTAGTGTCACATCCATTACAAATACAAAAAAATATATTTCCTTGGATTAAATAATAAGGATATTTGTATCTATCAGAAGGTGGAAGACAGTAACTCAATATGTCATCAAGAACTCTTGATTCTTGCTTTCTCTCCTCTCTACTGACCACAATGACACCTAGATGCTATAACAGGGTTTTGTCATTATTATACAGTTATCAATAATGAAATAGACTATAATTTTTCACTGTTCATGAACAGTACATAAAAAGGGTGAGGGCCTCACATATGAATGCAATAGAAGTCTCCTTAGCAACTTAATTTTGGTGACAAGAATGAGATACACATGAACAAACATGACCTTCAAAAGGAAAAGTGAGGAGTTTGTGCATCAATGTTAATAGATAGCAGATATGTTGAAAATTATTTGATTGATTAAGAAATATGTGTTATTTTTTTCCACTCTGCTGCCCACTGAGGAAGGACTTGGGAGGCAGGTGAAGTCCAAGTATCAGAAGGTAAGGTTGAAGCAAGAAATCTAAATAGTGATTTCATTTTTTACTCTTTATTTCCTCCAAATATTAGGAAAAGGATCCAAGTGTTCTAAGAGTGAGTGGGGCTTTGGTGAACCAAATTCACTTTTTCTTTTTTTAAGAAATATTCCTTTATTAGCTCACAGCTCTGTAACTCATCATGTATATTGAATTTCTATATTTTAATTTATTTTTTTATATTTAAATTATTTTTATTTATTTTTTATTTAAATTCATACATCATTCATTTTTGGTATAATGTTCAATGATTCTTTTAAGAGCAGAGACATTTTCTCTGTGGCCCCTTATTCTTTGCGTTCTGCTATCCTAATCTCAGCAACGTTATTTATTTTTTTAAAGGTGTTTTTTTGTTTTTGCTTTGTTTTTTTTTGTGTGTTTTTTTTTTTTTTATGTGAGAGAAAGGAGAACACAAGCAGGGGTAGCAGCAGAGGGAGAGGGAGAAGTAGGGTCCTTGCTGAGGAGAAAGCCAGATGTGGAGCTCTATCCCAGGACCTGGGACCATGACCTGAGCTGAAGGCAGATGTTAAGCCACCCAGCACCCCCTTCTATTCTTCAATAATTTATTTACTAATCTCAGCAACTTTAAGGATTAGGGGTGAGATCAAGGTCTACATCCAGGGACGATGGAAGACCACACACAATCCGGGTTTATTAGATATACTCTTGTATTAAATGCAGCTTTCTGAAGAGCTCTTGTTAAACTGGATGTCTAAATCATAAAACCCGGTGGCTCTCTTACCTGATGTCATTTTTTTTTTTTTTTTGATGTCGATTTTTTTAGTGGGTCAAGTTAAAGTCTGTGGTTAGGAAGGCAGAAAAGACCCCAAAAGTCATGCTTGTTGAATAGATGTAGTACATTGAAGACTGTAGCCAGCCTATCCCCATTAGCATCTCAGCTCTACATGAGAAAGTGGGAGTGTCTTTTTGAGGGAAGGAGGTAATATGGCTGTAAGTTGGGATTTATCTTCAACTTCACTGTTTAAAGTAAAGCCAGAGATGTTGGCTTTTGGGGGATCCTTGACTCACAGAATTCCCCCTAAATTCCAGAGCCTGGCTGACTGATATTTTTAGCTAACTTAACTCCATGATGTCTGCTATAGCTGTTTTAGCTCAGTATCGGGTATTCCAGACTGAAAGCTGGCATGGTCATTCTGCTCCATGGACAGAACTCAGACTCTGGAACTGAGGCAGATTAAGGATACCATACCATTTTTGGGAGTCATGGCTGTGGAAATAAATCATGTTGTTTCTGGGACAATTCATGTAGTCATACTTGGGTAGCATCTGTTCTTAGACGAGACCAACTGAAATTGAGCTACTGAGTGTGTCTCTGTTTCTGAGAGAGAGGAAATAACTACAAGTCAAGTTTATGACTTTTGTCATAGTTGCTCTCTTTGTCTCTAGATTGGGAGGTGAACCTGCATGGAGGGTGCCCCTGACCTCTTTGGCACATTGACAACTTCAGACTTCAACCTACTCTCTGGTCTACTAATTGGCTGACTTGGCCATTCTTATGTTTTGCTTAAAGCTAGTTAATGCCTGTGGCTCCTGGGTAGTTCAGTTTGTTAAGCATCTGCCTTCAGCTCAGGTCATGATCCCAAAGACCAAGGATCAAGCCCTTCATCAGGCTCCCTACTCAGCGGGAGTCTGCTACTCCCCCTGCTTGCGCTTTCTCTCTTTCTCTGTCAAATAATAAGCAAACTCTTAAAAATAAATAAATAAATAAATAAACAAATAAATAAATAAATGAATAAAAAAACTCCGATTAGTGTCTTGTGTTTGGCTTTTTGGATGAATCATAGTTTAATAGTGATTTTTATGGCAGATGTTATCAAAAAAATGAACTGATAGGCTGACTTTACTCCTCCTTTTTTCTCCTTGTCTGCCTTAGTAAATCAGTTTGTTGTTGTTTGATGTTTTCTAAAATGTAACTGTCCCCAGAAAGGGATATGTTCCCAAGTCTAATGCATAGGTAATAATCAGGGTAGTAGGAGACATTAAGGAGTTGTATCTTGAAACTTCAGAACAAACTCTGATCATCCCTGAGCGTGATATCATTCTTTCTCTCAACAGCAACCCCAGGTCATCCTGGTTGGCACATCCTCAGGGTGGCAGCCTACACAAATGTGGACCTAAAGAATTCAAACTTATTTCTAGTTAAATTATGTGAAAAGCAAAACAAAAGAAAACAAAAAACCTTTTGTCTTCTTGCATCAGGTGCTTCTGGACAAAGTTTGGATAAGAGTAAGAGATGATTGAAAAAAAAATTAAAAGCTTAAGCTTTTAATTTTCGTGGTAATCTCAATTGTTTACTAGTTTTTTAGTTTCCCTTGCCTGAGGAGGCATACCCATAAATATGTTGCTAAGGCTAATGTTCAAGAGATAACTGCCTATGTTTTAATTTAAGATTTTTATGTTTTCAGGTCTCACATTTAGGTTTTTAATACATTTTTTTAAGATTTTATTTTTAAGTAATCTCTTCACCCAACATGGCATTCTAACCTACAACCTTAGATCAAGAGTTGCTTGGTCCACCAACTGAGCCAGGTGTATACATAAGTATTTAATCCATTTGGGGGTTTTATTTTTCTGTATGGTGAAAGAAAGTGGTTTAATTTCATCCTTTTGCATATAACCATCCAGTTTTCTGGAACTGTTTATTGAAGGAATTGTCTTTTCTCCATTGTATATTCTTGCATCTGTTGTAGATTAATTAACCATATTTATGTCTGGTTTCTCTCTCTTTTTTTTTTTTTTAAGGGGGAGTGGACAGAGGGAGGGAAAATATTAAGCAGACTCCAAAGCCAAAATGGAGCTGAATATGGGGCTTGATCACACAACTATAAGATTATGATCTGAGCTGAAATTAAGAGTCAGTTAAGTGTCTGACTGAACCAGCAAGGTACACCACTAATGTGTCTATTATGTTCTATTCATCTATGCATTTATTTTTGTGGCAATACCATACTGTTTTGGTTATAGCTTTGCAGTATATCTTGAAATCTGACACAGTGACCTCCAGATTTGTTTTTCTTTCTCTAGATTGCTTTGGTTTCTTGGGGTTGTTTGTGGTTCCATACACAGTTTAGGATTGTTTGTTCTAGCTCTGTGAAAAATACTATTGGTATATTAATAAGGGTTACATTGCATCTGTAGATTGCTTTGAATAGTACAGGCATTTTAGCAATATTAATTCTTCAGTCCATTAGAATGATTTAACTTTCCATTTTTTTGTGTTGACTTTGATTTTTTAAATCAGTATCTTACGATTTTCAGAATACATGTCTTTCATCTCCTTGGTTAAATTCATTCCTATGTATTTGATTACTTCAGAAACAATTACAAATAGGTTTGTTTTCTTAATTTCTCTTTCTACTACTATGTTATTAGTGTATAGAATCACAACAAATTTCTATATATTAATTTTGTATTTTGAAATTGTACTGAATTCACTTATTATTTCTAATAGATTTTTGGTGGAGTCTTTTGGGTTTACTATTATAACATCATCTTATCTGCAAATAGTGACAGTTTTACTTTGTCCTTAACAATTTGGATGCTTTTTTTCCCCCTCTTGTTTGATTGCTGTAGCTAAGACTCCCACTATTATGCCGAATAAAAGTGGTGACAGTGGAAATATTTAATCTCGTTCTTTATCTTAGAGAAAAATTTTTTAGTTTTTCACCATTGAGTATGATGTTCATTGGGTTTTTTTGTATATGACCTTTATTATCTTGAGGTATGCTTCCTCTAAACCCATTTTGTGTAGAGTTTTTATCGTGAATGGATATTGTATTTTGTCAAATGCTTTTCCTGCAACTAAAAAGATGATCATATGGTGTTCATCCTTCCTCTTGTTAATGTGATGTGTCATACTGATTGATTTGTGAATACTGAGCAACCCTCGCAACTCTGGAAAAATCACACTTATATGATGTATGATATTTTTTTTATATATCACATTCAGACACGCAGACACACATGTGCACACACACACTATCTGTCACATAGGCTGTTATCTTAGACTTTTGACAGTTTCAAATTGAATAAATCTAACTGAAAGCCAGTTGAATAATTTTGAAAATCAGCAGCATTTTAAAAATTTCACACATTCTTTTTTTTTTTTAACTGTGTCTTGTCCATTACTACAAGTTGAAATATGATAATTCTAGTCCAAGTTTTGGAAGTTCTTGATGCAGCTAGATTTTAAAATAATCAAAGTTAATCAAAATAGGGAAACACAAGGAGGTTTACACCTTTTAAATGGCCCTTAAGTAAAAATCTCATTACAATCATTTATTTTAATAATTTTTTTATCTATTATTAAATTTTGTTCTTTAGGGATGCTTGGGTGGCTCAATCAGTTAAGCACTGGCCTTCAGCTCAGGTCATGATACCAGAGTCCTGAGATCTAGTCCCACATCTGGCTCCTTGCTCATCAGGCCACCTGCTTCTCCCTTTGCCAGCGGCTTCCCATGCTTGTGCTCGATCTCTCTCTCTCTGACAAATAAATGAGTAAAATCTTTCCAAAAAATTTTGCATTTTATGGGCATAAATAATTTTTATTTATATGTCTTCCTGAATTAAGATCTCCAAAGCATCATCATAAACTTTATCTGAACATGATTTTTAAAAATATCCTTGGTATCATGATGTCATATAGTTTTTAAAAAGACAAATTTTATTGGTGATTTTAAGATAATGAAAAATATGTATAATTTCAATGGATTCTTATCTTAACTTTTTTTTTTTACTTCTAAATTAGTTTTTGATGTTTAATTCTGACTTCAGTGTACTTATGTGAGATGAAAATGTATTTTATTTATAGATACTTTACAGTTTGGTTTATCTTGGGCTACTTTCTGAAAACATTCAATAAAGTAATGACAATGAGCTCTTTAGTAGTGGCAGCTGGTTTGTAAACTGACAGTCATAAACTGATAAATAAAATTATTAGTCAATACTAGCAACATTAAGTCTTTTAGTTACTAGACTTACTAACATTATCTAAAGTCACAGAGTCAAAATTAAGGGAGAGAGATTATATTGATTGAATTCTACATGATTTAATTTGATAATGAAAGAGAAAAAAATATGAGTGCATCTTAACAAACTCCCTTAATAGCATCACCTTCATTCATATATGTGTGTGTGTGTGTGTGTATAAATGATTTTCTTGTTTTCTTTCTTTCTATTCTATTCTCCTATTCAATAAAGTTGTTCCTGTCAATATGTAATTGGCCTGCCATTGTTTTTAGTCATCATTGTTAAGGAATGAATGTTTGTGTCCTCCCCACATTTATATATTGAAGCCTTAACCCCCACTGTGATAGGTTGGCCTCATTGTGGGGTTAAAAGAGGAAGAGAGACCCAATCTTTCTCTCCCTTCATATAGGCACAAAGAGTTTGTAAAAAATAAATAAATAAAATAAAATGACCGCTGCCTATAAGCCAAAAGAAGAGATCTCTGAATGAAATCTACCTTACTATCTTCTTGACCTTGGACTTCCAGCTTCTAGAATGGTGAGAAATAAATTTCTATCATTTAAGTTACTTAAGTTTATGGTATTTTATCATTATAATACAAGCAGACTAAGACAATCATCTTTTGTCCTAATCTCATATTCTGCAATCTTTCCCTCTATAGTGATGACATCTGTTCCAAATAAGAGCAATATCAGTTCACAATATCTAGACAAATATTTTTATATGGGTGGTATTTATCACTAACTCAGTTTATATTACTATGCTCAGATCAAAAAATTAATAATTCAATGACAAAATTGATTCATGGTCCTGATAATTTTGTGGAATTAAATGTATTTTCACTATTGAGAAAATATTTGCTTTAGTGCCCTAGCTTCTTGCTTCAAAATAGCAAGTTTCTAAAATTATAGCAGCTATAAATTCTTTTGAAATGTTTTGGGAAATTTACTTCTTTATTGTAGTTAATGCTGTTAAAAAAAAAGAAACAACAAAGAGCCATTAATTCATGCAAAAAAGAATATTTTGTTTCATTTTGCTTTTTCACTTTCTTGTTTTCATGAATTAACATTGTGTTATCATTTGTTTATTTGTTAAAAAGCTAGTCCTTTATTCTAATTATTTTTGAGATTTTAATTTATTTATTTTTTAAAGATTTTACTTATTTATTCGTCAGAGAGAGAGAGCACACAGGCAGAGTGGCAGGCAGAGGGAGAGAGAGAAGCAGATTCCCTGCTAAAAAGGAGCCCCATGCAGGACTCAATCCCAGGACCCTGGGATCATGACCTGAGCCGAAGGCAGCCACCTAACCGACTGAGCCACCTAGGCATCCTTTCTTTTTTTTTAAAGTTATTTTTGAGATTTTTAAAAAGATTTTCTTTATTTGTCAGAAAGAATGAGAGAGAAAGAGAGCTCAAGCAGGGTGAGGGACAGAAAGAGGGACAAGCAGACTACTGCTGACCAAGGAGCCTGATGAGGGACTTGAATCCAGGACCCTGGGATCATGAACTGGGCTGAAGGCAGATGCTTAACTGACTGAACCCACAGGCATCCCTATTTTTGAGATTTTTAAATTCTTCTTTCACTTAAGTTACATTAAAGAAATAGGTGGCCAGTGGGTTTTCATTCTTCATGGGAACATACACAGACTTTTATCTCTCTAGAGATGCTTACTGAGTGACTGGATAGAGGAAATCCATCTTGTCAAAATGAGTTTCCCAAATTATACTTTTCTTTTCATAGGATACTCTGAAAAAGAAACATGCACACTTATTGATTTTTATTTAAATTTTTTATTTTTTATAAACATATATGTTTATCCCCAGGGGTACAGGTCTGTGAATCACCAGGTTTACACACTTCACAGCACTCACCAAAGCACTTACCCTCCCCAATGTCCATAATCCCACCCCCTTCTCCCAAACCCCCTCCCCCCAGCAACCCTCAGTTTGTTTTGTGAGATTAAGAGTCACTTATGGTTTGTCTCCCTCCCAACCCCATCTTGTTTCATTTATTCTTCTCCTACCCACTTAAGCCCCCATGTTGCATCACCACTTCCTCATATCAGGGAGATCATATGATAGTTGTCTTTCTCTGCTTGACTTATTTCGCTAAGCATGATATGCTCTAGTTCCATCCATGTTGTCGCAAATGGCAAGATTTCATTTCTTTTGATGGCTGCATAGTATTCCATTGTGTATATATACCACATCTTCTGGATCCATTCATCTGTTGATGGACATCTAGGTTCTTTCCATAGTTTGGCTATTGTGGACATTGCTGCTATAAACATTCGGGTGAACGTGCCCCTTTGGATCACTACGTTTGTATCTTTAGGGTAAATACCCAATAGTGCAATTGCTGGGTCATAGGGCAGTTCTATTTTCAACATTTTGAGGAACCTCCATGCTGTTTTCCAGAGTGGCTGCACCAGCTTGCATTCCCACCAACAGTGGAGGAGGGTTCCCCTTTCTCCGCATCCTCGCCAGCATCTGTCATTTCCTGACTTGTTGATTTTAGCCATTCTGACTGGTGTGAGGTGGTATCTCATTGTGGTTTTGATTTGTATTATCCTGATGCAGAGTGATATGGAGCACTTTTTCATGTGTCTGTTGGCCATCTGGATGTCTTCTTTGCAGAAATGTCTTTTCATGTCCTCTGCCCATTTCTTTTTTTTTTTTTTTTAATTTTTTATTTTTTATAAACATATATTTTTATCCCCAGGGGTACAGGTCTGTGAATCACCAGGTTTACACACTTCACAGCACTCACCAAATCACATACCCTCCCCAATGTCCATAATCCCACCCCCTTCTCCCAAACCCCCTCCCCCCGGCAACCCTCAGTTTGTTTTGTGAGATTAAGAGTCACTTATGGTTTGTCTCCCTCCCAATCCCATCTTGTTTCATTTATTCTTCTTCTACCCACTTAAGCCTCCATGTTGTATCACCACTTCCTCATATCAGGGAGATCATATGATAGTTGTCTTTCTCTGCTTGACTAATTTCGCTAAGCATGATACGCTCTAGTTCCATCCATGTTGTTGCAAATGGCAAGATTTCATTTCTTTTGATGGCTGCATAGTATTCCATTGTGTATATATACCACATCTTCTGGATCCATTCATCTATTGATGGACATCTAGGTTCTTTCCATAGTTTGGCTATTGTGGACATTGCTGCTATAAACATTCGGGTGCATGTGCCCCTTTGGATCACAACATTTGTATCTTTAGGGTAAATACTCAATAGTGCAATTGCTGGGTCATAGGGCAGTTCTATTTTCAACATTTTGAGGAACCTCCATGCTGTTTTCCAGAGTGGCTGCACCAGCTTGCATTCCCACCAACAGTGGAGGAGGGTTCCCCTTTCTCCGCATCCTCGCCAGCATCTGTCATTTCCTGACTTGTTGATTTTAGCCATTCTGACTGGTGTGAGGTGATATCTCATTGTGGTTTTGATTTGTATTTCCCTGATGCCGAGTGATATGGAGCACTTTTTCATGTGTCTGTTCGCCATCTGGATGTCTTCTTTGCAGAAATGTCTGTTCATGTCCTCTGCCCATTTCTTGATTGGATTATTTGTTCTTTGGGTGTTGAGTTTGCTAAGTTCTTTATAGATTCTGGAAACTAGTCCTTTATCTGATATGTCGTTTGCAAATATCTTCTCCCATTCTGTCAGTTGTCTTTTGATTTTGTTAACTGTTTCCTTTGCTGTGCAAAAGCTTTTGATCTTGATGAAATCCCAGTAGTTCATTTTTGTCCTTGCTTCCCTTGCCTTTGGCGTTGTTCCTAGGAAGATATTGCTGCGGCAGAGGTCGAAGAGGTTGCTGCCCGTGTTCTCCTTAAGGATTTTGATGGATTCCTTTCGTACATTGAGGTCTTTCATCCATTTTGAGTCTATTTTTGTGTGTGGTGTAAGGATATGGTCCAATTTCATTTTTCTGCATGTGGCTGTCCAATTTTCCCAGCACCATTTATTGAAAAGGCTGTCTTTTTTCCATTGGACATTCTTTCCTGCTTTGTCGAAGATTAGTTGACCATAGATTTGAGGGTCTATTTCTGGGCTCTCTATTCTGTTCCATTGATCTATGTGTCTGTTTTTGTGCCAGTACCATGCTGTCTTGAGGATGACAGCTTTGTAATAGAGCCTGAAGCCCGGAATTGTGATGCCACCAACGTTGGCTTTCTTTTTCAATATCCCTTTGGCTATTCGAGGTCTTTTCTGGTTCCATATAAATTTTAGCATTATTTGTTCCATTTCTTTGAAAAAGATGGATGGTACTTTGATAGGAATTGCATTAAATGTGTAGATTGCTTTAGGTAGCATAGACATTTTCACAATATTTATTCTTCCAATCCAGAAGCATGGAACATTTTTCCATTTCTTTGTGTCTTCCTCAATTTCTTTCATGAGTACTTTATAGTTTTCTGAGTATAGATTCTGTGTCTCTTTGGTTAGGTTTATTCCTAGGTATCTTATGTTTTGGGATGCAATTGTAAATTGGATTGACTCCTTAATTTCTCTTTCTTCTGTTTTGCTGTTGGTGTAGAGAAATGCAACTGATTTCTGTGCATTGATTTTATATCCTGACACTTTACTGAATTCCTGTATAAGTTCTAGCAGGTTTGGAGTGGAGTCTTTTGGGTTTTCCACATATAGTATCATATCATCTGCGAAGAGTGATAATTTGACTTCTTCTTTGCCGATTTGGATGCCTTTAATTTCCTTTTGTTGTCTGATTGCTGAGGCTAGGACCTCTAGTACTATGTTGAATAGCAGTGGTGATAATGGACATCCCTGCCGTGTTCCTGACCTTAGCGGAAAAGCTTTCAGTTTTTCTCCATTGAGAATGATATTTGCGGTGGGTTTTTCATAGATGGTTTGATGATATTGAGTTAAGTGCCCTCTATCCCTACACTTTGAAGAGTTTTGATCAGGAAGGGATGCTGTACTTTGTCAAATGCTTTTTCAGCATCTATTGAGAGTATCATATGGTTCTTGTTCTTTCTTTTATTGATATGTTGTATCACATTGACTGATTTGCGGATGTTGAACCAACCTTGCATCCCTGGAATAAATCCCACTTGGTCGTGGTGAATAATCTTTTTAATGTACTGTTGAATCCTATTGGCTAGTATTTTGTTGAGTATTTTCGCATCTGTGTTCATCAAGGATATTGGTCTATAGCTCTCTTTTTTGGTGGGATCCTTGTCTGGTTTTGGGATCAAGGTGATGCTGGCCTCATAAAATGAGTTTGGAAGTTTTCCTTCCATTTCTATTTTTTGGAACAGTTTCAGGAGAATAGGAATTAGTTCTTCTTTAAATGTTTGGTAGAATTCCCCCGGGAAGCTGTCTGGCCCTGGGCTTTTGTTTGTTTGGAGATTTTTAATGACTGTTTCAATCTCCTTACTGGTTATGGGTCTGTTCAGGCTTTCTATTTCTTCCTGGCTCAGTTGTGGTGGTTTATATGTTTCTAGGAATGCATCCATTTCTTCCAGATTGTCAAATTTATTGCCGTAGAGTTGCTCATAGTATGTTCTTATAATAGTTTGTATTTCTTTGGTGTTAGTTGTGATCTCTCCTCTTTCATTCATGATTTTATTTATTTGGGTCCTTTCTCTTTTCTTTTTGATAAGTCGGGCCAAGGGTTTATCAATTTTATTAATTCTTTCAAAGAACCAGCTCCTAGTTTCGTTGATTTGTTCTATTGTTTTTTTGGTTTCTATTTCATTGATTTCTGCTCTGATCTTTATGATTTCTCTTCTTCTGCTGGGCTTAGGGTTTCTTTCTTGTTCTTTCTCCAGCTCCTTTAGGTGTAGGGTTAGGTTGTGTACCTGAGAACTTTCTTGTTTCTTGAGAAAGGCTTGTACCACTATATATTTTCCTCTCAGGACTGCCTTTGTTGTGTCCCACAGATTTTGAACCGTTGTATTTTCATTATCATTTGTTTCCATGATTTTTTTCAATTCTTCTTTAATTTCCCGGTTGACCCATTCATTCTTTAGAAGGATACTGTTTAGTCTCCATGTATTTGGGTTCTTTCCAAACTTCCTTTTGTGGTTGAGTTCTAGCTTTAGAGCATTGTGGTCTGAAAATATGCAGGGAATGATCCCAATCTTTTGATACCGGTTGAGTCCTGATTTAGGACCGAGAATATGATCTATTCTGGAGAATGTTCCATGTGCACTAGAGAAGAATGTGTATTCTGTTGCTTTGGGATGAAATATTCTGAATATATCTGTGATGTCCATCTGGTCCAGTGTGTCGTTTAAGGCCTTTATTTCCTTGCTGATCTTTTGCTTGGATGACCTGTCCATTTCAGTGAGGGGAGTGTTAAAGTACCCTACTATTATTGTATTATTGTTGATGTGTTTCTTTGATTTTGTTATTAATTGGTTTATATAGTTGGCTGCTCCCACATTGGGGGCATAGATATTTAAAATTGTTAAATCTTCTTGTTGGACAGACCCTTTGAGTATGATATAGTGTCCTTCCTCATCTCTTATTATAGTCTTTGGCTTAAAATCTAATTGATCTGATATAAGGATTGCCACTCCTGCTTTCTTCTGATGTCCATTAGCATGGTAAATTCTTTTCCACCCCCTCACTTTAAATCTGGAGGTGTCTTCGGGCTTAAAATGTGTTTCTTGGAGGCAACATATAGATGGGTTTTGTTTTTTTATCCATTCTGATACCCTGTGTCTTTTGACAGGGGCATTTAGCCCATTCACATTCAGGGTAACTATTGAGAGATATGAATTTAGTGCCATTGTACTCTGCCCATTTCTTGATTGGATTATTTGTTCTTTGGGTGTTGAGTTTGCTAAGTTCTTTATAGATTCTGGACACTAGTCCTTTATCTGATATGTCGTTTGCAAATATCTTCTCCCATTCTGTCAGTTGTCTTTTGATTTTGTTAACTGTTTCCTTTGCTGTGCAAAAGCTTTTGATCTTGATGAAATCCCAATAGTTCATTTTTTCCCTTGCTTCCCTTGCCTTTTGCGTTGTTCCTAGGAAGATGTTGCTGCAGCAGAGGTCGAAGAGGTTGCTGCCTGTGTTCTCTTCAAGGATTTTGATGGATTCCTTTCGCACATTGAGGTCCTTCATCCATTTTGAGTCTATTTTTTTGTGTGGTGTAAGGATATGGTCCAATTTCATTTTTCTGCATGTGGCTGTCCAATTTTCCCAGCACCATTTATTGAAGAGGCTGTCTTTTTTCCACTGGACATTCTTTCCTGCTTTGTCGAAGATTAGTTGGCCATAGAGTTGAGGGTCTATTTCTGGGCTCTCTATTCTGTTCCATTGATCTATGTGTCTGTTTTTGTGCCAGTACCATGCTTTCTTGATGATGACAGCTTTGTAATAGAGCTTGAAGTCCGGAATTGTGATGCCA
Source organism: Mustela lutreola (assembly GCF_030435805.1). Classification (NCBI taxonomy): domain Eukaryota; kingdom Metazoa; phylum Chordata; class Mammalia; order Carnivora; family Mustelidae; genus Mustela; species Mustela lutreola. The sequence continues at coordinate 79,677,559 of NC_081290.1, forward strand.
CCAACGTTGGCTTTCTTTTTCAATATCCCTTTGGCTATTCGAGGTCTTTTCTGGTTCCATATAAATTTTAGCATTATTTGTTCCATTTCTTTGAAAGAGATGGATGGTACTTTGATAGGAATTGCATTAAATGTGTAGATTGCTTTAGGTAACATAGACATTTTCACAATATTTATTCTTCCAATTCAGGAGCATGGAACATTTTTCCATTTCTTTGTGTCTTCCTCAATTTCTTTCATGAGTACTTTATAGTTTTCTGAGTATAGATTCTGTGTCTCTTTGGTTAGGTTTATTCCTAGGTATCTTATGTTTTGGGATGCAATTGTAAATTGGATTGACTGCTTAATTTCTCTTTCTTCTGTTTTGCTGTTGGTGTAGAGAAATGCAACTGATTTCTGTGCATTGATTTTATATCCTGACACTTTACTGAATTCCTGTATAAGTTCTAGCAGGTTTGGAGTGGAGTCTTTTGGGTTTTCCACATATAGTATCATATCATCTGCAAAGAGTGATAATTTGACTTCTTCTTTGCCGATTTGGATGCCTTTAATTTCCTTTTGTTGTCTGATTGCTGAGGCTAGGACCTCTAGTACTATGTTGAATAGCAGTGGTGATAATGGACATCCCTGCCGTGTTCCTGACCCAGCGGAAAAGCTTTCAGTTTTTCTCCATTGAGAATGATATTTGCGGTGGGTTTTTCATAGATGGCTTTGATGATATTGAGTTAAGTGCCCTCTATCCCTACACTTTGAAGAGTTTTGATCAGGAAGGGATGCTGTACTTTGTCAAATGCTTTTTCAGCATCTATTGAGAGTATCATATGGTTCTTGTTCTTTCTTTTATTGATGTGTTGTATCACATTGACTGTTTTGCGGATGTTGAACCAACCTTGCAGCCCTGGAATAAATCCCACTTGGTCGTGGTGAATAATCTTTTTAATGTACTGTTGAATCCTATTGGCTAGTATTTTGTTGAGTATTTTCACATCTGTGTTCATCAAGGATATTGGTCTATAGCTCTCTTTTTTGGTGGGATCCTTGTCTGGTTTTGGGATCAAGGTGATGCTGGCCTCATAAAATGAGTTTGGAAGTTTTCCTTCCATTTCTATTTTTGGGAACAGTTTCAGGAGAATAGGAATTAGTTCTTCTTTAAATGTTTGGTAGAATTCCCCCGGGAAGCCGTCTGGCCCTGGGCTTTTGTTTATTTGGAGATTTTTAATGACTGTTTCAATCTCCTTACTGGTTATGGGTCTGTTCAGGCTTTCTATGTCTTCCTGGTTCAGTTGTGGTAGTTTATATGTTTCTAGGAATGCATCTATTTCTTCCAGATTGTCAAATTTATTGGCGTAGAGTTGCTCATAGTATGTTCTTATAATAGTTTGTATTTCTTTGGTGTTAGTTGTGATCTCTCCTTTTTCATTCATGATTTTATTTATTTGGGTCCTTTCTCTTTTCTTTTTGATAAGTGTTTTCTTTTTTTTAATTCTTTTCCTTTTTTTTTTCTTTTTTCTTTTTTCTTTTTTTTCTTTCTTCCTTTTTGAACCTCTTTGTATCCCGTTACTCCCCCCTCAACGATTTTGGATCTCTTCTAATTTGGTTAAAGCACATTTTCCTGGGGTTGTTACCACCCTTTTAGTATTTTACTTGCCCCTTCATATACTCTTATCTGGACAAAATGACAAGACGGAAAAATTCAACACTAAAAAAAGAACAAGAGGCAGTACCGAAGGCTAGGGACCTAATCAATACAGTCATTGGTAATATGTCAGATCTAGAGTTCAGAATGACAATTCTCAAGGTTCTAGCTGGGCTCGAAAAAGGCATGGAAGATATTAGAGAAACCCTCTCGAGAGATATAAAAGCCCTTTCTGGAGAAATAAAAGAACTTAAATCTAACCAAGTTGAGATCAAAAAAGCTATTAATGAGGTGCAATAAAAAATGGAGGCTCTCACTGCTAGGATAAATGAGTCAGAAGAAAGAATTAGTAATATAGAAGACCAAATGACAGAGAATAAAGAAGCTGAGCAAAAGAGGGACAAACAGCTACTGGACCACGAGGGGAGAATTCGAGAGATAAGTGACACCATAAGATGAAACAACATTAGAATAATTGGGATTCCAGAAGAAGAAGAAAGAGAGAGGGGAGCAGAAGGTATACTGGAGAGAATTATTGGGGAGAATTTCCCTAATATGGCAAAGGGAATGAGCATCAAAATTCAGGAGGTTCAGAGAACGCCCCTCAAAATCAATAAGAATAGGCCCACACCCCGTCACCTAATAGTAAAATTCACAAGTCTCAGTGACAAAGAGAAAATCCTGAAAGCAGCCCGGGAAAAGAAGTCTGTAACATTCAATGGTAAAAATATTAGATTGGCAGCTGACTTATCCACAGAGACCTGGCAGGCCAGAAAGAGCTGGCATGATATTTTCAGAGCACTAAATGAGAAAAACATGCAGCCAAGAATACTATATCCAGCTAGGCTATCATTGAAAATAGAAGGAGAGATTAAAAGCTTCCAGGACAAACAAAAACTGAAAGAATTTGCAAATACCAAACCAGCTCTACAGGAAATCTTGAAAGGTGTCCTCTAAGCAAAGAGAGAGCCTACAAGTGGTAGTTCAGAAAGGAACAGAGACCATATACAGTAACAGTCACCTTACAGGCAATACAATGGCACTAAATTCATATCTCTCAATAGTTACCCTGAATGTTGATGGGCTAAATGCCCCTGTCAAAAGACACAGGGTATCAGAATGGATAAAAAAACAAAACCCATCTATATGTTGCCTCCAAGAAACTCATTTTCAGCCCGAAGACACCTCTAGATTTAAAGTGAGGGGGTGGAAAAGAATTTACCATGCTAATGGACATCAGAAGAAAGCAGGAGTGGCAATCCTTATATCAGATCAATTAGATTTTAAGCCAAAGACTATAATAAGAGATGAGGAAGGACACTATATCATACTCAAAGGGTCTGTCCAACAAGAAGATTTAACAATTTTAAATATCTATGCCCCCAACGTGGGAGCAGCCAACTATATAAACCGATTAATAACAAAATCAAAGAAACACATCAACAATAATACAATAATAGTAGGGTACTTTAACACTCCCCTCACTGAAATGGACAGATCATCCAAGCAAAAGATCAGCAAGGCAATAAAGGCCTTAAACGACACACTGGACCAGATGGACATCACAGATATATTCAGAATATTTCATCCCAGAGCAACAGAATTCACATTCTTCTCTAGTGCACATGGAACATTCTCCAGAATAGATCATATTCTCGGTCCTAAATCAGGACTCAACCGGTATCAAAAGATTGGGATCATTCCCTGCATATTTTCAGACCACAATGCTCTAAAGCTAGAACTCAACCACAAAAGGAAGTTTGGAAAGAACCCAAATACATGGAGACTAAACAGCATCCTTCTAAAGAAAGAATGGGTCAACCGGGAAATTAAAGAGGAATTGAAAAAAATCATGGAAACAAATGATAATGAAAATACAACGGTTCAAAATCTGTGGGACACAACAAAGGCAGTCCTGAGAGGAAAATATATAGCGGTACAGGCCTTTCTCAAGAAACAAGAAAGGTCTCAGGTACACAACCTAACCCTACACCTAAAGGAGCTGGAGAAAGAACAAGAAAGAAACCCTAAGCCCAGCAGGAGAAGAGAAATCATAAAGATCAGAGCAGAAATCAATGAAATAGAAACCAAAAAAACAATAGAACAAATCAACGAAACTAGGAGCTGGTTCTTTGAAAGAATTAATAAAATTGATAAACCCCTGGCCCGACTTATCACTTATTGATTTTTAACTAAATATTTTATCATAATAAACAAAGTTAGTATGTTCTGAGGGGATTAAAACAATCACCTAAGTTAAACTATTGGTGTGTAGGAACAGAGAACAAATAATTATGACATATTTTTTAATGTATTATATTGTTAATTATCCAACATTATGCTCTTTGATTTAACTACAAATTTGAAGATAAAATTTTGTGGTTTTTTTATGTGTATAATATATTAGCTTCCTTTATTTTCATTCAATAGAAGATAAAATGACTAATATCTCAAAAACTTTCATCATAATTCACTTTGGAACCTACATATATCATAATTCTTTTTAAATTTAGACACAGAAATTTCTCTAATGGGTTGATATTTAATTTTTTGTCATGTTTTGGCTTCAAACTGCTGTTAGACTATTCAATAATAGATAAATAGTGTTTTCGATGCCAGTCATTTCTTAGTGTCAATTTTTTAGACATGAAATACTTGTCTTCCTTATTCTAAAGGATAAACAGATTTAGTTATGCATGTTTACATTTATTAAAATGTTGCAGACAAAAGAAAATCATCAGTATAATCCAGTTTTGACAACTTTACCACATATCACAAAACAGATTTAGATTTATACACTTTTCAAAGTATAAAAAGCTTGAACTCACTGAGCCTAGGCCATTTACAGTGACTTTATTCTATTTTGTAATAACTACTTTGGTATTAACACTAAGGAAATATTACAATAGAATAGCTGTAAATCTAACCCAGGCCTCTTATGATGATTAGTACCTTGGATCCTCTGTCTTTCTATTGAAGCCATAGACAACAAAATTCTGGATGAATATAAATTAAATAAACTTATTAGTTAAAGTCAATTGACTCTACAACAAATACAACCTTGCTACCAACCACACACCCTTAAAAGGAGAGGACTGTGTTCATTGACGGAATATAGGGATACATATGTGAGGACAAAGAAATTAAGACTTTTCTCAGTTATTCTGAACTTTGGGTAAATGTGGAAAACTGTGTAGATATAAGATTATGAGAAGAAATGAGACTACTGGGCCTTACAAATCTCAAAATTATGTAGCAAATGCTTCTTTCTAGAGTTTCACCTTCATGGATGAATATTGTCACAGAAGGCAAATTGCACTACACAGAAGGGCATAGCATATTAGAAGAGTTTCAGATAGCCAGTGCAGAGAGGTCTGAAGGACTTAGATTCCATCTTGAAAATACCAAATGTGCTAGGTCAGACTTGACCATGAGGGACAGTGGTTATGTACAGATTCCGTATTTTGAGTCTTTTTAAGTAAACATATTGAGGACAGCTGTTAAGCCAGCAGATGTAATAGCACATACTCCACTGTAAAAGTCTCTATCAACAGGCCCAAAACATCCTCCATATTTATCTGTGGGAAACAGAAAATAGACGGGAACCCTCATCAAATGAGTAGTTTAAAAAGACAAAAACAAGTGATATATGCTTGCAATAGAAGATGAGAATGTATCAGAAAATGAGAAAACACAAAATGGAAACAATAGCTTAATATTTCAAAATAATCTCAATGGAAAACACTAAACATGAATAGAAAATATTATAAGGGGTATAGATAGCCAAAATTCACATACCTGTCACATAAAAAGTGATCAAAATTTAGTAAAATTAGAGTAGACTTGAAAAACTTAATTATTAAATACACATGAAACCTTAAAACCACAAAAATGAAAACATATTTTCATGTGCTATGGGGCATTCAGAACATTTAATCACATATAAAGTAATAAATAAAAATTAAATATGTTAAAAATATAATTTAAAATTTAAACATTATTGGCAATAAAATTTTTCTTTCATGGGAGATTTATAAAAAATTACCCTTGAGGGGCATCTGGATGGCTCAGTGGTTTAAAGCCTCTGCTTTTAGCTCAGGTCATAATCTCAGGGTCCTGGGGTCAAGCCCCTCATTGGGCACTCTGCTCAGCAGGGAGCCTGCTCCCCCCTCTCTCTCTGCCTGCCTCTCTGACTACTTGTGATCTCTCCCTCTGTCAAACAAATAAATTAAATCTTAAAAAAAGAAAAAGTTGTAACAGTGTTTTAGTTGCATGAATATTTTTTTAGCCATAAAAGGAAAGAATAGTTAGTCATTAAAGATTATATCCAATGCTAAAAACATAAAGAAATTTCCATTATTTATTAAATGAGAAGGTATGATAATAAAACTCTTGTAATTATATAGTAAAAGTTTATTCCTCAGACTTGTTATTGTGAATGATCCAAAACATATAGGATTTGGTTGAGAATAGGAACAGAAAATTGCAATGTGCAGTATAATTCTAAAACTGACACATTCGTATCAAAATCCATGTCTCATTTTCTAATTAGATTACAAAAAGTGAGATGAATTTGTTGCAATGCATAAAAATGTCATGAGGGAAAGAAGTAGTAAACTAAGAAGCCATGATCTCAATATAGCTGTATTCTTTTACCAATTTGTATTTTATATCTTTGCAACATGAAGATTTGGGGAGAATTTGTTAAAAGTTAAAATTGGTTACTTAATGCTATAATTTAATAAAGCAAAATATCTTTATTTTTCTCTAACTATTTTCCCTAGATTTCAAATTAAAATGTAAAAAAATGGGTAATGATTTCAGAAACATTGGTTAAAAATTACAATATTTAAATTATATAGGAAACTGATAATAGCCGTATATGACCATAATAAATTAGCACTTATGTACTCTTACAATGGACTGAGTACTGTGTAAAACACATGATATGTTTTATCGTAAAACCTATAATTCTGAGATAGGTTATTTTATTCCCATTTAATATATGAGCTATATGAGACAGGTTAGGTAATTTCATCAAGGTTACAGAGTAAACAGTAAATTCAGAATTATAAGCCAAGTTTACACTGTTGTAAATAAAAACTGTTAAAGTTTAGCACTATATTTAACATGAATTTCAAGTCTTTTTTTATCCAATCATTGGTATTTTATCAAAGATCTGGGAATAATATCTCTGAAGATTGTTTTTGCAGTCCCCTTACAAAAATTGTTCCTGACATCCATATTTTAAATCAGGGTTTGGTCTTTCATCTTTTATACTTTCATGCATTCTTTGACCCGTGCTTTTGTGATTATATAGGCAAGATTACATAAAGTAATCTTTCCATCATGCTTTCTAGATTTCTTCAAAATCAGTGGTGCTTTCACTTTTCATTCATCAAATTAGTGATCTACCCAGAAAAGAGCAAAATCCAAAGTTTATGTATGCCAGTCACACACCTCTGATTTAATGCAAATGATAATTTATCAATCTGTAAAACAGGGTTTTTTGAATGTATGTAATGTAAATGTAAATGTAAAATGTGTATGTAAAAGTGTGAAACTAGAAACTGAGAAGGCAAAGCAAACCAAAAGCTTATTTGGAGTCTTTAAGGAATTTAAATCCAGAAGACTCAGAATTAAGAGGAACCTGAAAAATGTTGAGTGTTGGTGTAGGCAATTAGAACTTTATATTTCAAATATTGGAGGTCTATTTCAGGTCCTCCATTATTGGGAAGCCATTGTTTTTGCATCCATCCACATTATTAGAGTTCCTCTCCATCTGGCCAAAATGACTTCCAGGGTATTTAAAGGGCCAATGTCTTTTATTTCGTCTTCATTTTTATTTTTCTCCACTTTTGTGGGTGAAAAGCAGCCATATATACAGGTGGAATGTAAAAGTCACTGCGCAGGTCCAGAGAAACAGATGTTTTTCCAAAGAAGACATCCAAATGGCCAACAGACCCATGAAAAACTTCTCAACATCACTTGGCATTAGGGAAATACAAATCAAACCCACAATGAAATGCCATCTCACATGAGTCAGAATGGTTAAAATTAAAACTTGTTGGTGAGGATGCAGAGAAAAGGGAACCCTCCTACACTGTTGGCAGAAATGCAAGCCAGTGCAGCCACTTTGGAAAACAGTATGGAGATTCCTCAAAAAGTTGAAAATAGAGCTACCCTATGACCCAGCAACTGAACCACTAGATATTTACCCTAAAGATACAAATGTAGTGATCTGAAGGGGCACGTGCACCCCCATATTTATTAGCAGCAATGTCCACAATAGCCAAACTATGGGAAAAGCCCAGATGTCCTTCAACAGATGAATGGATAAAGAAGATGTTATATACATTATAATGGGATATTATGCAGCCATCAAAAAATGAAATCTTGGCATTTGCAAGGATATGGATGGAACTAGAAGGTATTACATTAAGGGTGTTGAACCTCATTTCCTGAAAAAAAGGAATAGTCATGTGTTTTAGTATATGTGCTGCCGAAGCGAGCACAGGAATAGTCATGTGTTAAAATTATCACTGTAATGTATAAATTTGGGGAAAGAGGTTAAAGTTATGCAAATATACTGTTTTTCCATAAATGTTTTATTCAGTATTTTGAGCATTCATCAATTTTTCCAGCAAGTATTACTCCGGTGTTCTCTTGGTGATGACTGAAGGATTTTCATTTCATTGTCTTGTTATCTGAGAATAAGGTCTATGTAATTTCAGTTATTTGGACTTCACTTAAAACCATTTTTTTTTGACCAAGTACATTGCACATTTTTTGTAATTATTTCAGATTGTCTTGAAAGTAGTTTATATTCTTTCACTTTTGATAGTAGACTACTATACCTACATTAGACAGGGTTTACTAAATTGTTTTCATCACATCTTCCAAATTCTTGCAATTACTTTTTCTTATTGATATATTGGTTTGTAGTCCACTTATATTAAATATCCTAATCCAGTGGAGTTAATAAATTATTCCCAAATATTTGTCAATATGCATCTCACTTAAGACAAAATAGTTACAGTTATGTTTTCTTTTTGTTCACTTAAAAAAGTTTTTCTCTCAATTTTTAAAACCAATATTCATATTTTGTAACAGATTCTTCCCTTGGTAGTATTTTGCCCATTATACCTTATGAATCATTTTTAAATGTTTATTTTTTAAAAGATTTATCTATTTGAGAGGTAGAGAGCAGGGAGGAAGGGCAGAGGGAGAGAGAGTCAAACAGATTCTGTGCTGAGCCTGTATTCATGGCTTGATCTCACCACCTTTAGATCGTGACCTGAGCTAAAACCAAGAGTCAAAAGCTTTACAGACTGAACTACCCAGATACCCCAGAATCATTTTAATTTTAGTGTTTTGGTGCTATTTAAAAGTAGTAAGATATATACAAATAAATATTTTTTTAAAAAAATGCAATATGATAGATATTTTGGCTTTTAATAACTGAGTATAATCTATAAATGCTGTGATTTCTGGGATTACGATTTGAGGTTTAATCGTGAAGGATAAACACTTCCAGCTTGACCCCTTGGGGGCATACAGCTATGTTCAATGAGTGTCAGAGTTTATCCTGAAGTACTAGTAGAAATCTCACTCTCGTGGGGCAGTATAAATAAGACCAGCCACAACTTTTGTGGAATTCATTGAAAATTGAAAATGTAGGACTTTCTGTCCAAAAATAGTTAAGAATTGTGAGATAGCAACAGACAACCAGCCACAACCTTTGTGGAATTCAGTGAAAATTGAAAATGTAGGACTTCCTGTCCAAAAATAGTTAAGGATTTTGAGATGGCAACAGACAAACACTAAATCGAACATGATACCTTTCTGAGGGCAGGCTCTATGTGTCTTGGTTGTACACCCATGAAATCATCCCTGTCTATAGAGTTAGCATTCTTGCAAATCTATGAGGTTTGGAGGAGGTCCAATGACGGATCCTTTATATCCTGAATTCTTGCACCAGAATATATTGGTTCTGATTTTCTCCAGGCTCAAATAAACTTTTATTTCATTCTTAGAAGAGAAAATTGATAAAGAAGCAAGACAAATTTCATGTAAAATGTGTATTATTAATTAATATCACATATATACACATCTTATTTATAAAAAACACTACCACTGACATGTCTATTTTGCTGAAAAAGAAATTTCAAGGGATTATTAAATTAAGAGTATGGTGAGTATTAGAAAACTTCACATTTGTTAGTCTTCTGTGAAAAGTTTTTATGTTGTTTTATATTATTTGATAGTTTTATAGCATACATTTGCAGTTGGCATGTACCTCTATCTGTAAACATATACATATATGCATATGTTTACACTTATAATGTAAGTGTAAACAAACCCAATAATTTTCTAGTATTTATTTATAAAAATATAATATTTTAATCTTCTTGTTTAATTAGCTAGAGTATCCATATTTACAAAGATTATATTTGACTTACCCCAGATGTATTTTCCTCTGCACATTAATATTAACAACAGAATTAATAACAAAATAAGAGATTTTTAGTTTATTATTTTGCTCTTAATAACCCTCTACATGTTTTTGTTTAATCAGTAAGATACATACAATCTTAGAATATAGGTCAACTTTTGTAGACTTATAGTTTATTTTATATTTACTTAATATTTTGCAATGTGATTTTAGTTTACATTATATATTTGTTATTTCAAAGCAATAAATTGATGTGAATAAATAAAGCAATAAATGCATGTGAAGGACTGAATTAAAACTGCAAGAGTACCTAAAACTTATTGAGATCACTGGACAACCTGGAGTATTTTCTATCATTACATCTAAATGTCATAGAATTTGAATGAAACCATAAATTCTGTAAGTATAATTACTTTTTATTTAAAACTAAAATCATTGACCACTGCATTCCAGAAATATGCAAACCCTAACTGTGCAAAAACTCGTATTTTAGACTTTCAGTCATTCTCTCCCCAAACATATGTGTCATGAAAGTCTTTTCATATATCATGAAACAGATACTTCATGATATATCAGATATATCATAAAACAGATACATGAAACAGGACTTTTAAGAAAGCTTCAATATCAGAAGAAATGAAAATGGATAAAGGAAAAAACTGGTAAGTGAGTTCATTGAATTAAAAACTAAGGGAACAGTTTTAAGCAGGATGCACCTGCATTTGTGTGTAAGACAATACAGATATCCTCATGCAATGAATACAATAACATATGTATGGGAATTGCACATGGAAAGATTTGGAGATAAAGCAAAGAATGGGTGGGTAATTTGACTTGCATAAATTTGACTTGAAATTGCCATTTGTTTCTGGGACATTTGTGGTAAGGTCCATAAAAAATAAATGAGCCATTTGCCTGATACTACAATAAAAACATTAGAAATTAGAATGGATAAACTCTGTTTGAACCTCATTCTTCCTACTTATGAGTTAAGTGACCCTGATCACACCAAAGCATCCCTTTGAATGTTATTTTTCTAGTTTCTTAGGTCAAAGTTGTAATACTATATAAAAATAAAGATTAAAGTAATGTAAATAAAAAGAACTGGGAAACTAGCTTATATTCTTTAATAATTATTTAATTAATATTCTTTGTTAATTATTAATAATCAATAATTATATTGAGATAATTTTAAAATAAATATTGATAAATATTAATATTGGCTTTCATATTAATTGTATGTAATGAAAACTGCTCATTTTGTTTATAAGTGACATTCTTGACACTAACTACATTTGTAATTTCTATATCCTTACCAAGTGTAAAGACAATATAAATTTATAGACAGACTATTTTTAAGGACAACTGCTTGAATATTTTAATACTGATCATTTCAATGAGATATATTTAGTACTAAATATTGTCTTTCTTACAAATCTATGCAATGGCCCTTTTATTATCTCTCCTCTCTAGCTGATCAAGGGAATCTGAATGGAGATATATTTTAAAAAATAAAGTATTTCTCAATTTCTCAGATTGCCAGTCAATAGTTTCTGAATTTTATGAACTTGCTTTTCAAAACTGCACAATAGAATAGAGTTTCCTCTTTTGACATGAAAAATGATGGTAACTAAAAGCCAAGACACTATGCTATTCTTTCAGAGAATTAAAAAAAAAAATAGAGAAAACAAGACTGCCAATTAGAAAAGAAATTGATTACAAATTTAAGCATAATTCTCCATTGAATTTTTGTCAAATACTATGGAAATGATCATCACCATTTTGATCATGCAATGATCCTCATATTTTTGTGCACAAAAACTAAGTCTTCTTAACCCTTACTAGTTATCTATACTGTTATTGTTTATTATCTTTTAAAAATTATAATTTCTAAATTTATAAAAATTATAAATAATATATACATTCTCTTGCAAAAATTTTTTTCTTTGTTGATATTCTTTATTGTATAATTTTATCTATTGTTCTTTTAATCTTTCTTCTCTCTTACTCTGCTTATCACCAATTTTTTTTCTTTTAATTTCATAGTATTTATCTTGCTCCTCTTTTCATAACTTTTTAAGATAGATGTTGTCATGCAAATAAGGGTGAATTGCCAAACAGTACCATATATGATAAAGACTTTTTACTGAAAAAAGAATCACATAACCAGATCACTAAAAGTGTATGGGTCGCCTGCCAACTTTCTACTCTGAGGCACATCCAAGAAATATGGCAAAGCTGAATGTTAGACTTCAGGAGAGAAGACTCTCCCTTTGGGATGAAAGACTTTTGTTTTTGGCTGCCTAATTAGAGTCAAGTGGAAAATGTTTTCACTTCTCTACTAATGGCTAGATATTTCTGAGAGAAATTTCTTACGGATTCCCAAAAAGACTTGCCCAATTTAACAACCAATTCCTGGCAGTAGCCATTTTGGTGCTGAAATGCTTATTTTTTATTGGCTTGCCTTTTCCACATTTGGCCCAATTTGGTCCTCATGCTTGCTTTCACTCACATTCTCTCACAAAATAAAATCCAAGCATTTGCCTCAGGTTCTGCAATCTGCCTAACCTAGGCCAGAGAATCTCTCTTATTTTTCATATTGATACCCAACAAGCATGATGTAAGAAAGGACAATTTTAGTGCCATTCATAAACATAGATATAAAAACAAAATTCCCTATATAAATTAACAAACTAATCCAACTTTATAGCCAAATGGCAACTAGACAAAGATATTATTGGCCAAAGAGAATTAACCAAGCTGTACTTATCCTAAGAATGGAAGTTATAATTTACTTTGGAAGAGTGATATATATATCATATATATAAATAGACTATGTATCTCCTATGTTCTACTTTTCACTTACTTTGCATCTTTTAATCCCAAACTAGAACTCTCATATATTCTTGGTGAGAAGGTAAATGTGAATGACTACTTTGACTTTCTGTATTTATTTTATTACATTAAAAAATATATATGTAGGGACACCTGGGTGGCTCAGTGGGTTAAGCCTCTGCCTTCGGCTCAGGTCACAGTCTCAGGGTCATGGGATCAAGCCCCACGTTGGGCGCTCTGCTCAGCAGGGAACCTGTTTCCTCCCTCTCTGTCTGCCTCTCTGCCTACTTGTGATCTCTCTCTCTCTCTCTCTCTCTCTCTCTCTGTGTCAAATATATAAATAAAATCTTTTAAAAAATATGTAGTACTCTATAAACTAGAGATTCTACTCTTATGTTATATAATTGCCACATGCACAGACACACATTCATACCAGATTATATATTTAAAATATTTATTGAAAGATTACTTGCTTTGGCCACAATTTGATAACAACACAGATTAAGCAACCAATATGTAAGTAAATACATTACAATTGTATGCATCCAAGAGAACAGTACAGAATAACAAACATTAATGAAGTAGAGCTACTAATAAAGACATTGATGAATCTTAGAACCATATTACTAAAGGAAAGGTGTCACAGAAAGAGACATCAAATAATAAACCATTTATATAACTTTTATAACAGATAAAATAAGCTATATTATTAAGGACTGTATACATGGGATACATGGGTGCTAAGCTGAAGCAAAAATTAAGAAATGAATTTCTGTAAATTTCAGGGTAATGTTAACCTTTAGAAGATAGGAGAGTTTGGATCAGGAAGTTGCAGGAAGGGTCTACTGGAAATGCCAGCCATGTTCCATTTGTTGATAAGGGCAGTCATTGCATGGGTTTATGTTATTGTAATTTTTACATTTCTATACTGTACATTTTTTCCATTTTTCTATTTCACATAAAAAATCTTTAAATATAAATTTTCTTTAACTTTTTCTCTTATTATCAAAATGAGTTGCTCCCCCTTTGACTGTATTTTTTGTTATACAGGAGGTATATTTACTTTCTGAAACTGATATAGTAATATTACATTTTACAACTTATTTTCAGTAAAAGTGAGAAGATAGGGCAAAAACAAACTAAATGTAAATTATTTTTTATGATATTAGGGATAACCTTTTATATTTTGTTCTCACTTATAAAATTGGGGTAATAATGATAAGTTTATTGAGTTGGTACCCTACAAAGAATCTAATAAATCTTTATGTGATGGGCACAGTAAGAAAGAGGTGATTTTAAAACATTTATATATGAAAATGACTTCTTTAGAGTTCCTCACCTATGACTTGGTTAAAGCAATTTAGAATGAACTGATTGAAACTGAACTTTTCACCTCAAATCATTGGCCTACAGTAATACTAATCTCATATAAGTTTCACAGAGAAAGCTTAAGTTATAACTACCTCACCATGTTCTAAATTCTTCAATTCAAATCATTATCTAAAGATCAGCATCAAAATTTGCACAGCATATACACCAATTCTGCATTTTAAGGAGATCTACAGTGATTTGTATGAACATTAAAATTTCTTAAGGACTGAGCTACAGAACTCTAAAGAATCAAACTTGATGATCTGAAAGTGTAAAATATTGCATCCTGTGTTATTAGAGGTTATATAAATGCCATAACAAATTGAACATAAAAGCTAACATTTTTGCAGTTGAATAATTTCAACAAAGTATTTAAAAGAGCATGCAAATAAAGCATAAAGGAAGTTGAAGTGGAGAAATGTTTTCAAAGCCAAAGCCAATAGAATTATTGCAGAAATTTGGAATGAAATACTTAGTACAGTAGAATTAAGATTAAAAAAAAGAAAGATTATAACACAGAATATATTAAGTATAATTGTGATCAAAAAGCTGTATGTTTTGTGGGCACCTGAGTGGCTCAGTTGATTAAGCATCTGCCTTTGGCTCAGGTCATGATCTCAGTGTCCTGAGGTGGAGCCCCATTATCAGGTTCCCTGCTCGGAGAGAGTCTGCTTCTCCCACTTCCTCTGCCCCTACTGCTCATACTCTTTCTCTCTCCCTCTCTCTCTTTCAAATAAATAAATAAATAAATAAATATTTTGAAAGCTATATTTTTAAGTAAGTTCAAACTGAGTTTTTCCTATAAAATATGTAATAAAAATGATTCACTTAATTTTAGTAATATTGCCTTCCAGTTGTTTAGAACTTCAGCTGCTCATCAGGAACACAAAATGATATAGGAAAATTTTGCTAATGTCTAGTGCCCAATACCCTTAAGGTTTTCATTATTGTTTTGTTTTGTTTTATTTTTTCCCAATTTGGGAAATACCAAAGCCTTTATTTTTACTTTAATTTTTACAATGTACAGAATAAAATTTATACAATTCATGTTAGTAATAATTTAATGCACATGTTCCATATACTATTTGTTAGAGTGACCAAGCATTGTAATATCTTTAAATGTAATAATCGAGCATATTATTACTTACATTTTCATAAAAGTAGGGTATTAAAAAATCCACATAATATTTACTCTGCTTTATTTTCCTCCTGTCATTCCAGAATAATGTAGGTGACTTGTAAATCACAGTGACACTGTGCTCTCCTTTGTCAATTCCCAGGGAGGTCGTAGTTGCATAATTCCTGGTCTTCATGGAAAAGCACTTCCTGGAGTTTTGCAAGACATGATCCTTGTGTACAAATGTCAGGGTCCTGGGTACCACTGTGCTTCTTAAAGGGATTACAACTGCTTACATCCTGAAACAACACTCAGGCTCTCCAATTGCATTGTCATGTATTATCTGTGCCCACCAATTATGGAATGGCAGCATCCTCAAATAACCCTCCATACCATCTGTCCCTTATTATAGGATAGGGGGTATAAATATCCATAATATTTCATCTTGATCACATGTGTCAGGTAGAACTGTGAAACACAATGACTTTCTCTGCAGCATCCTTCATTCCACACCCTCCACTCTCCTCCTCCCACCACCAGTCTTTTCAACTGCCCTTCCTAGCAACTTCTTGAAGCTTCTTGAATTTCCCATTCCCACTTTCTTCATCTTTAAATTAGCCAACTAACCCACGAGATGAAAGTTCTAAGAAGAAATTAAGCTAAATGTGTGGAAAGCAAGCCATTGTCTTGGCCCACAGTAAGTGCTAGATCACTCCCAAGTTCAAACTGATTGTACCTATTCAGTTTCCATACAGTTAGCAAACATTTTGTGAGTGCAGCAATTAAATATTGTAGTGATGCTTTTGGCAAGACTTATCTCTCAGGAGGGACTTTCCTACTGGAATAGAGTATATTTCATCTTTAGAAAAACACATGGAGTTTTAACAGGTCATACAGTGAGACACTTGGTAAAATACAAATGTGAATATCCATATTTTACATATATATATAAACATATATATACACATATAAGCATACATATAGAGAGAGAGACACAAATATAATATGTGCATCAGTACTTATGCACAAATTTGGGGTTATTGTTTCATTTTATGTATTAAACTTCATGGGTTATATAATGGTCACTATAGAAATGATACCTTCTTTTACATAAAAGTAATTAAGATGCTCAGAAGGTTACTATGTTCAATTTTTTGGTTTCACCTTCCTGAAATTGGAAATAGAATATTGTTTATAGAGGTCTTTCACTCCTAAAATTGCATTCTTGCATTTATGTTGGCCTTCAGGGAAAATGCAAACACATTGATTTAACTTGGTAGAAGAGGACACAACATTTTTAAATGTAATTTTTTTGTTAATGGAAATGCACCCAGAGGATCAAGGGCTGATACACATTTTAAATCAATTTGAATGGGCAAGATTCAGGTTCTAAATACCTCTTTGATTACCCATGGGGAAAAAACCTTATTTAGTATAGGTTTTAAAAAGTGCACCTTAAAACATTTTAAACAATAACTGTGCTATAAGTAAAGCATAATAAAATATGTCATTATTTTAGTAATCAACACAGTAGATAAACAACCCAATTTTAAATAAACTTGATATTGGCTTATCTGAAATGTATTATTAAATACATTATTAAACAAGATTAATATGACTAACCTTACAATGCCTTTTTCTAAATTATTTAAATTGGCAAAACATTAAAAGCAACTCAATTGTAGTAAGAATGAATAAAAGCTTGGATTTGGAAAATTATCTCAAATCCTTAGATTGATTTAGTGACAACTCTCTGCCTCTGCAATAAATAAAGCAAGCAAGAAGTTAGTAACATAGTAATTTTTTAATATAGAAAAATGTATGAATGCACTTATATTATATCTGTTTCTTTTAACTCTATTCCCTCTGGCTAATTTTGGCTCAAACATTTTGATTTTGTAGAGTTATAAAACAAGAAAACCTTTAGATATTTTGGTTTGCACATAAGATATTGGGAGATTTTCCTGGCCTAAATAATTTTATGTATGTATGTATGTATTTAACTATTTATTTACTTTAAGGGATTTCATTTATTTATTTGACACAGAGAGAGAGAGAGAGAGCACAAGCAGGGGGAGAGGGAGCCCAATGTGGGTCTTGATCCCAGGACCTGGCAGATGCTTGAAGGCAGATGTTTAACCTCCTGAGCCATCTAGTTACCCCCTGGCCTGAACAGTTTTAAGCTATAAAATGTTTCCTTATTTGTGGTCTTCTTTTCCATCATCTCTTTCATCAAAATGAATTTTACGATGCTTTGATACTTATTGTTACATATAGATTAATATTATGTTGACAGAATAAAACAGTTGAGTTTATCATCAGATGCAACACTGAGGCAGACAGAGCTGGCAGGACATAGAAAACTATCTATTAGTGGATTTCACAATATGCATAACATATAATAGACAAGGATCTATATAGATTTAAATGAAATGTTGAGCTTGATCTGCCAGTGCTATGTAAAGAGAAAAATTCAATATATGATATTTGGCTACAGAGGGATGTTTGATGACTTGCATTCATTGTTACTTGTGTTCTTTTTGGATTTTTTGGCATCGTATTCTTTCCTTTTTCTTTTTTTCTCTCTCTCTTTTTTTTTTTTTTTTTTTTTTTAGTGTATCACAATGAAGTTGGTAGTTAATGCATGTGAGCAGTCCCAAAGTTTAAAAAAAAACCTCATCATGTTTGAGAGTTCCTTTGTAATCAGTAATAGACATTTTATAATATGAAATAAAACTGATGTATAAATCTTGAAAATGACATCTGAAAAGAACCCAAATAGGCTGATGAAAAACAAATGGCATCTAATGTACTTTTCACATTGACTGTGGCAGTGATTTATGATGTTGTCTAAGATGCTAAATATATATCATAAATCCCTTCAACAGAAGTCTTATTGTTTTCATTCATCTCTTTTCCACAAGCCAACACTTCCTGTTTTTATAAACTTCATTGTATGAAAAGAATCATAATTTTTTAAATGCCACTTAAATCCAGATTTTACACTGGATATAAAAACACAATGAGAGGCATTTTGTTTGTTTGTTTGTTTGTTTGTTTTGTTTGTTTGTTTTATTTTAACTTCACTAGAGAAGGTACCCAAGTGGAAATAAGTGTTTCCATTCAAGATTTCCTCTCTGTGAGGAAGGGGGAAAAAAATGGTGAAATGTACTACAGTTCAATGTGTCAAGTGTGTGTCAAGTTCATCTTGTACGACACACTCACCTAACAGAAGGATGAAAGAGAAAGAAAAATGAGTGTAAAATGTATATAATATTTGCACATTGCACTAAGTCCAGTAATATGTTACTTATTGTATATATTCTGGCTGAATTATAAAGTTTACTATTTGTTAGTGCCTATACCAGTTATATTTCAATTCACATCTCAGTGTTTCTATAAAAATGCTGTTAAATAACATGAAAAATGAAATCATTAACAAGCACAGAACACAGAGATTAGGGCCATGAATTTATTACTGCTTGTCCACTTGTCTACTAATGAAAGAAAATAACTGTTTTCATCAGAGAAAAATGTAAAATATGTTTTTTGAGCTTAAGTTTCCCAGGAAACATTATGCAATCTATTTTCCCTGAGGCTAGCTTTCTATAAAAAAAGAGGAATGAAATATCACTGAATAACTGGGTTCAAGGCTAACCAAAGTAATGTAAAGTAATATTTGAAACCTTTATCAAAGACCATTGCCATCATAAGTTTGCATCATTTGTGTACTGTTGGGTTAAACATTCTGCTAGAAAAAAAAAATGTTCTCTGCTTGTTGCATGACTTTTAACATGATTTACATTATTATGCACAATGACAATGTTTAGGAAACTTAAAAGCATTGCTTGTTTTAGACCTAATTTCAGACTTTATAATGACATCCTTCAATTTGGGAGTGGTCTTGATAACACAAGATATGGAAAAGAAAATAGGTGTGGAGCATAAACTAATATGTAATATTAAAATTTGGAACCATCTAAATAAGATAAAATGATTAGAGCAGGAGGAGTATGAAAAATGTCTATCTAAAGAGTTTGGAAAGGTAATATATTTGAGTTTGAAATCTGAATTCTGAACTTTGCAGTAAAATGTGCTATAAATGTGCTATAATCCAGGCTTTAGGATTCTCAACCTACACAAATAAGAAAGATCTAATTCTGAAATTAAACAAAATCAAAAGTAGACTACTGTTTATGGATTGATTCTTGATACAAGAGAAATTTAAGAAAATTCCAGAGCTGAAATGGAGTTCTCAACTTCTATGTGAAGCTTGACACCATAAGACTACACAAGGAAAATTAACCGTGAGTGAAAAATACTTTATAGGAATATTTAATGTATTAAAATATAAATATCTATCATTTCAATCTTGAGAATTTGTCTTAGAATGTGTTTTTAAATTTTAAATATTTGTTAATCAAATTGAACATTTATACTGCTAATTTTGTCATGCTTACATTCATTGTGCTCTTTAGATTAAGAAATAAAGAATAATTGGGATATCTGGGTGGCTCAGTCAGTTAAGTGTCCAACTCTTGGTTTCAGGTTGGGTGGTGGTCTCAGGATCATGAGATCAAGCCCCTCCTCAAGCTCCACACTCAAAGGGGAATCTGCTTAAAGATTCTCTCTATCTGCCACTCCCAACAACTGCATGTTCTCTCTCTGTCTCTTTCTCAAATAAACAAACAAATCTTAAAAAAAAAAATAGAAGATAATTTATATGACATGGTCTCTGACATCAAGATGCTTATATTGAAAAGGGAGAACAAATTGCATATATAATACAAGGTAACTATATAACTACATTAGTTAATGTGCATTTTGTGAGTGAAAGATAAAATTTAGTTACATAGTTAGAATTTAACTTAAACTATAATTATAATTACATTACTCTATAGACACAAAATACATAGATGAGTCTGAGAGGATATTAATATGCAATGGATATTTAGTAAATAAATTTCCCAAACACATGATTATTTGGCTATAAGGAACATTTATTGATTCTTGAAAGAAGTAAAGAATCAAAGGTGTATTTTATAGTTAGTGTTATGCAGAATAGTTTAGTAATACTATTGAAGTGGGAAAGATTATGTGGCCTTGAATTTGTGAGAGTCAATGGAAATTAGAGTAATTAGTATGTCTTTTAAGTTCTGGGAAAACAAGTATATTAGAACGACACACAGAGCATTCTTATCTGGAAAACTTCATAGTTTCTTTATTCACATTCTGTAAAAGCTGGTGAAAGGGCCATTCAAGACTGACACTGAAAGAGAATTTCAGAGACCTACTAAAAAAGTAGAGTCAAAGAAAGAAAGCTTATGCCAAAACATTACTAAGTGAAAAATGCATATATTTATTGTCAGTGAAAGTACAAATTAATATTTGGAGGCTGCTAGACAATTTCTATGTCAGATCTAATTTCTCTTTCCACTAGACACTCAAGATTTTTTTGTTTGTTTTGCTTTGTTTTTAATAATTATTAGTGATCTCAACTAATGGGTCAGGGAAAATAATTGTGAATATAATAATGGAGGTAATTTTGGGTATGGAGATACCCAGTGTATATATAAGGGATATTTACACTCACTATACTTTTAGTTTTGTTTTGTGGGCTTTCTGGGTATTACAAACTACTGTTAAAAATTAGACCTTTTGTCCCTTTATTTAAAAAAAAAAACAAATTTTTCATTGAATCTGGGAATTTTAGGTAAACTATAAAAAAATAAAGCATTTCCAGGTCTATGAGAAGGAAAACTCAGGTCTTCCTTCTCATAGAAGAATGACAAAATCTGGGTGGCAAAATCTACTTTTAGAAAACTATTTCTTGGGGTTCCTGGGTGCCTCAGTGGGTTAAAGCCTCTGCCTTCAGCTCAGGTCATGGTTCCAGGGTCCTCAGATCAAGCCCCACATCAGGCTTTCTGCCCAGCAGAAAGCTCCTTTCCCCTCTCTCTGCCTGCCTCTCTGCCTACTTGTGATCTCTGTATGTCAAATAAATAAATAAAATCTTAAAAACAAACAAACAATTTCTTGACAATGGGAGAAGATATTTACAAACGACATATCAGATAAAGGGCTAGTATCCAAAATCTAAAAAGCTTAGCAAACTCAACACCCAAAGAACAAATAACCCAGGCAAGAATTGGGCAGAGGACGTGAATAGACATTTCTGCAAAGAAGACATCCACATGGCCAACCGAGACATGGAAAAATGTTCACATCACTTGGCATCAGGGAAATAAAAATCAAAATCACAATGAGATACCACCTCACACCAGTCAGAATGGCTAAAATTAACAAGTCAGGACAGGGCAGATGCTGGCAAGGATGTGGAGAAAGGGGAACCCTCCTACACTGTTGGTGGGAATGCAAGCTGGTGCAGCCACTCTGGAAAACAGTATGGAGATTACTCAAAAAGTTGAAAATAGAGCTACCATATGATGCAGCAATTGGACTACTGGGTAATTTACCCTAAAGATACAAACATAGTAATCCAAAGGGGCACGTGCACCCAAATGTTTATAGCAGCAATGTCCACAATAGTCAAACTATGGAGAGAACCAAGATGTCCATCAACAGATGAATGGATAAGGAAGATGTGAGATGTGAGAAATGTGAGATGTGAGATGTGTATATATATATATATATATATATATATACACATAGAGGAATATTATGCAGCCATCCAAAGAAATGAAATCTTGCCATTTGCGATGATGTGGATGGAACAAGAGGGTATTATGTTTAACAAAATAAGTCAATAGGAGTAAGACAACTATCATATGATCTCCCTGATATGAGGAAGAATAGATGCAATGTGGGGGGTTTGGGGGTTCTGAAAAGAATTAATGAAACAAGATGAGATCAGGAGGGAGACAAACCATAAGAGAATCTTAATCTCACAAAACAAACTGAGGGTTGCTGGGGGTAGGGTTTTGGGAGAGGGTGGCGGGTTTATGGATATTGGTGAGAGTATGTGCTATGGTGAGTGCTGTGAAGTGTATAAACCTGGTGAGTCACAGACCTGTACCCCTGGGGATAAAAATATATGTTTATAAAAAATAAAAAATTAAAAACAAACAAACAAACAAAAATAAAATAAAAGAAATTTTTAAAAAAGAAAAGAAAACTATTTCTTGCCATAAAGAAAGAAGTTCCTAAGCAATTGTGTGTCAGGCATTTTGCATTCTGTTGTTCAGTGGAGACTTAGGTTTCATTTTTCTCTTAACAACGGTTCCATTCTACACCCACCCCTATTTCACCATATTGAAAATACCATTTCTCTGAAATGAGCTAAAGCAAGTTTTTTTCCAACATGCCAGACACTTTACTTACAACATCTTATTTACTGTGGTAAAAAACAAAACAAAACAAAACAAAAAACAAAAAACAAAAACAAAACCAGATTATTCTCCTTAAGATTTAAATTGCTACATTAATTTTATTTGTAACCTGGCTAAGTAGTTCACGAAGGCAATGTTAGTAATTAGCTTTTTTTCTCCTCTGTTAGTTTTTAAATATTTATGATTCTTATGTTTTCACCCACCTTTTTTTTTTTATATTCAAGTACTATTTTGCACAAAAATAAGAATTAAACATAGAAGAAAGCAAACTCCATACAAGGCTTCAGACTTATATTTGAAATACCAGCTCTTCTTCAAAGGTGGACCTGCCCTGATGCTGTCCCAAAGCAAAGTATTCAAGATAGCAGCACCCTCCAAAAGATCAATACAAACAGCCAACTTCTCATTTCTTTCTAGCCCATGCATACTACCAAACACAAACATAATTATGAAACAGTAACTATGTGATTGGTTTAAAGTCATTGTAGGGGCACCTCAGTGGCTCAGCTCAGCTGCCTTCAGCTCAGATCATGATTCCCCGGTCCTGGGATTGAGCCCTGCATCTGGCTCTCTGCTCAGCAGGGAGCCTGCTTCCCTTCCTCTCTCTCTGCCTGCCTCTCAGCTTACTTGTGATCTCTTTCTGTCAAATAAATAAATAAAATCTTAAAAAAAATAAAGTCATTGTAAGTAGACTATTGGGAATAAGAGAGGCAAGCTGGACTGCATGAATAAACAGAAATTAAACAATTTGATGGATAATGGAATAATGCTTTACCATTCTTTTCACCAAGAACCAGAATGTTCCATTGCAGAAATGTGTTCAGAAAAAAAAAAGAAAAAAAATATATTTTATATATATAACATATATAATATAAATATATTATATGTGACATATATAACACAAATATATCCGCATTTATATAAATGGATGAATAGGCTTATGTAATTTTACATATAATAGATGAATGGACATTAAGACTTCCAACTATTGTGTACTCCTATTTACATGTTATATATAGTTTGAAGTTTTTAACAATGGTATAATCAGGATTAGTATCCCAGTTTGAATGTTTAATGCTTAGTTTATTTGCTTAATTTAGAATATAAGAAAAGAAATAATATATTGGGGCCATCCTTTATATATGAATGAATATCAAATAGAGAAGGAAATATTTTCAAAAAGAAGTTTAAGAGGGATGTCTAGGTGCAGAATTCCTGTACATATACTGCTACTTGTATATGCATCTGTGTATGAATGGTAGACTAAATGATAGTTGAATAGATGATAAATGGTAGATAGACAGATACAGAGAGACAGACAGACATCTGTGTGTTTCTTTAATCTGAGCCAGAAAAGGGAAGCATAGAATAAGGCCACAGGGTCTGACTTTTTCCATGACACTGGATTAAAAGATGCCAACAGGTTGAATATAAATTTTGAGCTTAGCCACCAGAAATGAACTGTCTCTTTCTCTCAGCTACTGCTCAAGAAAATTATGACTTCAGTGTGGATCATAGATCCTATTTTCAACAAATTACTGTGATTAAGGGGCTATCAACAACACAGCTTCATTTTGAAATGAAATATTGGATCAGATTGGAGCAATTTGAATAGCAACAACAACAACAACAACGATAACAACAAAGTTGGGGTTGGTGTTACTGCTTTTTAATTTCCAGAAGAATAAAAAGGTTTTGGGTATAAAAATAATTCATCCCCATTAGAGGCATGTTAACCTAATAGGAAATCCACACTTCAGAAACAGAATTCTCAAACACTTAACTATCAAAACCTAACAACTTAAAGCAGTATTCTCTTCACCAAAACTGAATTTGATTTTTGAGCTCTGTCTCTCTTTGTGTGCTTCTCTATCTAGTTTTATTTCCCTTCTTCTTAGTAGACAACGATCATTTCAAATATGTCATTAGTGATAAGTGTCAGGATAGATTCAGAGTACTGTGGCAGGCTGAATAATGACCCCCTCCCCCAAGATGTACACATCCTAATCTCCAAGACCCTAAATATGTTACCTCAGATGGAAAAATTAATCTTGCAAATGTGCTTAAATTAAGGATGTTGAAATGGGGAGGTTATCCAGATGGACCCAATGTAACCACAAGGGTGAGAAAGAAACAGAAGTATCAATCAATAGAGATGAGACAACACAAGAAGTTGGTTGGAGACGTGTGAGGAAATGGCTGAGTCACCAAATGTAAACAGCCTCTAGAAGCTGGGAAGGAAAAGAAACATGTCTTCGAAAGCTTCCAGAAGATTCACAGTCCTGCTGACACCCTGCTTTTAGGTTTTGATCTCCAGTAGAGTGAGAGACAAAATGTGGAGTCTCAGAACTGAAGGTTATTTGTCAGAGCAGCAATAGAAAATGATTACATGTATTGCCAAAGGAGATTCAGGGACAGAAATCCCTTTTTGGCTCAATGATTGAAGAATGCACTGGAAAGAAAATTATAACTGAGTAGTACTTTGAATGGTTTATAGGATTTCATTTGATGGATGTTGATGAAGTTGTGTCCTTCTGTTCTGAGGACCTTAATAATCAAAACTGATATGTGAGCTACTTGTTTTGAATTATAAGTGATGTAAATTAGCTATCAGTGGGAGTTCATTGTGTTACTTGAGTGAATTAGTGCATGAATGAATGGACATATAGGCATTTAGTCAGGAAATAATAGAAATATCCTGAAAATGGCAATTAAGACTATATGGATAGAGAGTACTAAAAGCACAATGAGGGTAGAAGACTAGTAATCAAGACTCATTTAATTATCAAAATTGCATGTCTGGATCTCAGTTTTTTGATTTGTAAACTGAGATGGAAGTAGATGTTCTGTATGATGCCATTTCATATAAAGTAGAAAGATAATAAAGGAACTTTAAGTATGTAAATGATTAAAAATTTTCATTCATTTGATATTAGTGAAGGGATGTGATAAAGAACATTTTTCTAACTTTAATAAATATATGTATAGTTTGTCTTGATATATTGTTACTATGCCAGATTTGTGTTAGTAAGTATGGACTGTGGCTCTGAGAGTATGCATTTCCATCAAACTCCTGGCTCAAGCAGAGAATTATGTTTAAAATACAGATTACCAGGCTTTGACCTTTAATGTCTATTTCTTTAACTTTGTGAAAACACTGAGCCTGCAATTTTATTAGGGTGTCAGGAAATTCTTACAGTCCCCAGAAGTTCTGGGATCATTGCATCAGAGCATTTAATCCATATTTTTGACTTGCTAATTACTAATCAGGTAAAATAACCTTAAACGCATCAAATCATTTATTATCAGCATAGACACCAGGCAGTAACTGATCAAATTGTGTACATTCAGAAAATTTACTGAGCCTGCGATTTTTTGTTTTCTTTCAGGTCTAAGGAGAAAACTTAATTAAAGCTAGCAAAAAAATGTGAGAGGAAAGCTGTCAGAAAAAGCAAAAGAATAGCACAACTGAAGTAAATATAAGTTGCTATAGTCTTTTTAGTGATGGTTTTAATTGAGATATTAAGCTTTTGATTAAACATTCAGATTTGTGCATGTATATGTGTGTATACAGCCATGAGCACGTGCACACACACAAACACACAGACACATACATACATGCACATGCATACACACACAAATTAAAATCCCTCACTCCCAATGACTATTATCAAATATTTTAAAATAAAGAATTGATCCCATTTACAATTGCACTAAAAGCTGTACAATACCTAGGAATAAACCTAACCAAAGAGATAAAAGCTCTGTACTCCAAAAAGTATAAAAGATTTATGAAAGGAATTGAAATGGGCAAACATTCTATGCTCATGGATTGGAAGAACAAATATTGTTAAAACATCTATACTACCTAAAGCAACCTACACACTTAATGCAGTCCTTATCAAAATATTAATAGCATTTTTACAGAGCTAGATCAAATAAACTTGAAATTTGTATGAAATCAAAAAAGACCTTAAGTAGCCAAAGGAATCTTGAAAAAGAAAAGCAAAGCTGGACTTCAACTCACATTACAAAGCTGGAAGACTTTGTACAATACTGCACTTTCATAAAAATGGACACATAGATAAGAACAGAATTGAAAACTCAGAAATGGACCTACAACTATATGGTTGACTAATCTTGGACAGAACAGGAAAGAATATTCAGTAGGGAAAAGACAGTCTCTTCAACAAATGGTGTTGGAGAAATTGGACAGCCACATGCAGAATAATGAAACTGGACCACTTTCTTACACTATACACTAAAATAAATTCAAAATGGATGAAAGACCTAAAGGTGAGATAAGAATCCATCAAAATCCTAGAGAAGAACAGAGGCAGTCAACTCTTTGATCAACGGTAGTAACGTCTTACTAGATATGTCTCCAGAGGCAAAGGAAACAAAAATAAAAATGAAGTGCTAGGACTTTATCAAAATAAAAAGTTTCTGCACAGAGAAGAAGCAATGAACAAAATTAAAAGGCAGACTTAAGAATGGGTGAAGATATCTGCAAATGATATATCTGATCAAGGGTTAGTATCCAAAATCTAGTAAAAAAAAAAAAAAAAAGACAAGGATACATAAATATACATTTTTCCAAAAAAGACATACAAATGACTAACAGATACATGAAAAGATGTTCAACATTACTCATCATTAGGGAAATACAAATCAAAACTACAGTTAGATATCATATCACATCACATCTGTTAGACTGGCTAAAATTAACAACACAGGAAACAACAGACATTGTCAGGAATATGAAGAAAGGGGACAACTTTTACATTGTTGGTGGGAATGAAAACTGGTGCAGCCACTGTGGAAAATGTAAGGTGGTTTCTCAAAAATAGAACTACTTTGGGGCACCTGGGTGACTCAGTGGGTTAAAGTCTCTACTTTCAGCTCAGGTCATGATTCCAGAGTCCTGGGATAGAGCCCAACATGGGGCTTTCTGCTCAGCAGGGAGCCTGCTTCCTCCTCTCTCTCTCTCTGCCTGCCTCTGCCTACTTGTGATCTCTCTCTGTCAAATAAATAAATAAAATCTTTTTAAAAAAATAGAACTACTTTATGATCGTGCAATCACACTAAGTATATATCCAAAGGATAAAAAGAAAAATACTGATTTGAACTGATACAAGCACCCCGATGTTTATAGCAACATTATCTTCAATAGCCAAGAGATGGAAAGAGCGCAAATGTCCATCGACTAATGAATGAATAAAGTGGTGGTAAATATATACAATGAAATATTACTCAACTATAACAAAAGAATGAAATCTTGCCATTTACAATGACATAGATAAAGCCAGATAGTATCATGCTAAGTGATATAAGTTAGAAAAAGACAAATGCTACATGATTTCACTCATATGTAGAATTTAATAAACAAAACATGAGCATAGAGGAAAAAGAAAGAGGCAAACCGTAAAGTCAGCTCAACTGCATAAAATACCACTGATGGTTACCAGAGAGGTGGAAGGCAGGGGATGGGCCAAATGGGTGATTGGTATTCAGGAGAGATCTGGGGATGAGCAGTGGGTGTTGTACATAAGTGATGAATCACTAAATCCTATTTGGGAGACTCTTACATTGTATGTTAACTAACTGGAATTTAAATAAAAACTTAGAAGATACAATTGAAGGACAAAAGCAGAATTATGGAACCAACTGTACTTTATGTTTCTTGTATTTAGTGCTCACAAAAGATAAACTCATACTCACTGATCAATGCAATATCAGAAGAAGATGCTTTCAACAGAAAATAATTAGAATTCCAAAGTGCTCTTTGATTTAGTCTATTTATGATAGTATCTGTTTTCCTTCTTCTTGGTTATGAAAAGAATGTACAATATCCTGTGGTTAACACAGATCTTTAGGACAAATGGATATTGCTTTATATCTCCAGGCTCAAAAGAGTGGAAGGAGTGTTGAGTGAGTGACTCATTCTTGGTTTAAAATGGCCTTTTTCCTGGGAATGATGATATGTGTTGCAGGCTTAAGAGATAAGTACTTAAAAGTACAGTTTTATTTGTGTCCATTATTTTAAAAGTCTCTCTTCTTTTTCTATTACAGGTTAAAAATGGAAACCTAAAGTATAGTTTTGTTTGTCCTAGGATTTTTAATCCAGAAGTGGTATTTTATAGATTAATCTATACTTTAAAAATATTTTAGGACTGTGTCAGTGCTTCTTGAGTGCTTTACTTATGTTAAAAAAATGCATAAAATACCATCCATAAGAATAGACAATTTCCTTTCCTCACAGTTTGGTCTACTTCCAAATGCTTTAATGTCTTATATTATCAGTCCTGCTGTCCAAGTTATACCAGAATTGCAAATGGGCACATAGAGATAAATCATTTAAAGTAACTGCGGCTAAGACTAATACTCACTAGCACAAAAATGTCAATGATGCCAAATATGCGACTGAAGTGACTTTCAGGCAAGAAAAGCACATTTTTAAATTTAATTATCCTTCATTTTATCCTTGGCAACCTTGTAAGGAACAAGTGTTATTCGAGTTGTATTTAAGCTGGAGAATCTATGTCAAAAAGATTAAGTTTATCAGCATCTCTAGCAGAACCAGATAGAACAACTTCTTAAGCAGCAGAGAATGCCATGAACTAAGTCATTCTGCCTTACAAGAAAATAATTTTACTTAGAGATATTAAAATGCATCATAAAGTGTCCGTAGAAGAATAGCTTTATTTTTGAATAATGAAACATTACAAGATGGTTTTGACACATTATCCTATATGACACATAATTATAGATCCTTATAAACATAAGAACAACCCTTCTATGGCAATGAATTAGAATTTTTAGCAATTGGAGGATTAAGATGGCAGAACGTTTAAGAGTTATGAAGCAAGGCTACTGCTTGTGATTGGAAAAGGGAGCAGCTGTCATTCATACTAACAAGCATATAGGAAGAGTTGGTCATATTGTGATTTGGACAACATTCATGATGTTGTCTGTGTTTAGCACTGAGTGAGAAATAATCTGATATTTTTCTTCATCTTCATGGCCACAGAGAAGACTTGTCTGATGTTAGCTTTCTGTGAAAATGTTTGTGCTAAACAGGAGAATACCAAAGTATAGGTATGTCTAGCAGGCCATCTTCTCACAATGGGAACTAACTGACAGTGCCAGAACAGATTCTAGCTATCAGGGACTACTCCATTTTTTCAGAAAACTTTTTCCTGCAATGAATTACATGTGCATTCTTGGAACAGATCATATTTGTTAATGATACATTATTTTATACACCACTGCAATTCATTTGCTAATACTTTTAAAACTGTCATTTATTTTCATAGGAATTTCACATGGGGGTGCCTGGGTGGCTCAGTTGGTTAAGCAACTGCCTTCGGCTCAGGTCATGATCTCGGAGTCCTGGGATCTAGTCCCGCATTAGGCACTCTGCTCCATGGGGAGTCAACTTGTCCCTCTGACCTTCTCCCCTCTCATGTGCTCTCTCAAATAAATAAATAAATAAATAAGTCTTAGGAAAAAAAAATGTTCAGATGCTGTTTTCTTCAACATTCTTGTCTAGTGTTGAAAACAAGTTTATATTGACTTCACAAAATAAATTGCAAACCATCCTGTTTGTTTATATGAGTTTATGTTTACTTATGCATTTTTTAAGTGTAAAAGCATTCAATAGTGAATCTATGTGAGTTTTTTAGTTTACTTTGTAAGAGTATTTTATATTATGCATGGATTTTAAGTACAATGGTCTCTTCATCTGTTTTTTTTTTTCCTTTTTGCTTTAATAATCTTCCCAAAGAACTTGTCTCTATTCTTATTATTGTCAAATTATTCATATAATGTTTTTAATATTTTATGTCTGTTTAATATTGTAGGACCTATAGTGGTGACCACTTTCTTTACATACTTTGGGAATTAGTTTTTAAATTAGATCAGCCTTGCTATGAGAATATTATTTTTATTCATATTTTTAAAGAATTGGTCTTTCTGGTTTTCTTTATTGTGCATGTTCTGTCTTCTCTTACTTCTCATTTCCTTGGGTTTTATTGCCCTTTCCTTGCTCTATTGATTGAGTAATAGATCATTTATTTTTAGCTTTTCTCAGTTTTCCTAATATACCCATTGAACACTGAAAAGATATTGAAATTTAAAATGTGTACACACCAAATAATTTTTTCTAGTGTAGTAAACCCCACACCATTGTGAACTATCCCATAGAGTACTTTGTGTCTCATTGCTTTATATTGTTTTGTTTTGTATTAGAAACATCAACTTTCTTTTAATTACACTTTTATGGTATGTTTTTATAGAGTTTCATATGGGTTTGTATGTTTAATGATATGTCTGTTGTAAATAGTATGTAACCAATTTTTTTGATATTTGTACTTGGTTTTCAGCTTTGTATTTGTCACTTCACTTATTTAATTTCCTTTCTTTTCACTTAAAGATCAGACCTCAGTCTGTGAGTCCTTTTAAGTTGGTGTATCTTCATTCTTACTCATTCTACCCACTGCCTTCCACTTTGGTTTTAAGATTCTCCCTTTATCTTTGTATTTTTTTTTTCAACAAGTCAAAGGCTTTTTTAAGATATGCCCCATGTTTTTTTCTTTTAATTTCTTTAATTTCTTAAAATGTTTTCCTTAGATTTGATGGAACTTATTGCATATCTGAAGGGATGTCAACTAAATTGGGTGAACTTTACGATTATCATATTTATTACTTTAGTAACATTCTCTCCTCTTTTTTCCCCCTAAGGCACAAAGTATACATCTCTTAGGTCTTCCCATTAGTGTCTACCATGCTTTTATTATTATTTATCTTATTTTCTTCTTTCTGGTTGTTTCAATTTGGTTCTTTACTATCAAAACACTTTTTAATCTACTACTCATGTGGTGTACTCTTTGTCATCCACTATTAAAACCTGCTAAAAAGAACCAAATAATCCTTACAATAGATGAGAAAAAGCATTTGACAAACTAAAACAACCATTCTTGATAAAAACCCTCAACAAAGTAGGGTTAGAGGGAACATACCTACATCATAAAGGACATATCTGAAAAACCACAGCTAATATCATCCTTAATTGAAAAACAAAACAAAACAAAACAAAAAAAACCAAAACTGAGAACTTTTCCACTAAGATGAGGAATAAGATAAGGATGTCCACTCTCACCACTGTTAATTAACATACTACTGCAAGTCCTAGCCTCAGCAATCACAGAGCAAAAAGGAATAAAAGTCATCCTAATCAACAAGAAAGGAGTCAAACGTTCACTATTTGCAGATGACATGATACTTTATAAAGAAAACCCAAAAGATTCCACCAATAAACTGTTAGAACTGATACATGAATTCAATACAGTTGTAGTATACAAAATCAACATACAGAAATCTGTTGCATTTCTCTACACCAATAATGAAGCAACAGAAAAAAATATATATATCAACAATTGATCCCATTTACAGTCACACCAAAAATTATAAACTACCTAGGAATAAGCCTAACAAAAGAGGTAAGAGATCTACACTCCAAAATGTATAAAACACTTATGAAAGAAATTGAAGAAGAAAAGAAATGGAAAAACATTCCATGCTCATGGATTGGAAAAACAAATATTGTTAAAATGTCTATACTTCTCAAATAAGTCTACATATTTAATGTAATCCCTATTAAAATACCAACAGCTCATTTTGCAGAACTAGAACAAACAATCCTAAAATTTGTATGGAACCACAAAAGAAACTGAACAGCCAAAGTAATCATGATAAAGAAAAGGGAACCTGGAGGCATCACAATTCCAGACTTTAAGCTATACTACAAAGCTGTAGTCATCAAGACAGTATGTTACCAGCATAAAGTATATATATATGTATATACTTTATGCTATATTGTGTGTGTGTGTATATATATATATATATATATATATATATATATATGGAACAGAATAGAAGACTCAGAAATGGAACCTCAACTCTTTTGTCAATTAATCTTGGAAAAAGCAAGAGACAATATACAATGGAAGAAAATAGAGTCTCTTCAAAAAATGTTGTTGGATCCTGATTTAGGACCGAGGATGTGATCTATTCTGGAGAATGTCCAAAGGGATATTGAAAAAGAAAGCCAACGTTGGTGGCATCACAATTCCGGACTTCAAGCTCTATTACAAAGCTGTCATCATCAAGACAGCATGGTACTGGCACAAAAACAGACGCATAGATCAATGGAACAGAATAGAGAGCCCAGAAATAGACCCTCAAATCTATGGTCAACTAATCTTCGACAAAGCAGGAAAGAATGTCCAATGGAAAAAAGACAGCCTTTTCAATAAATGGTGCTGGGAAAATTGGACAGCCACATGCAGAAAAATGAAATTGGACCATTTCCTTACACCACACACAAAAATAGACTCAAAATGGATGAAGGATCTCAATGTACGAAAGGAATCCATCAAAATCCTTGAGGAGAACACGGGCAGCAACCTCTTCGACCTCTGCCGCAGCAACATCTTCCTAGGAACAACGCCAAAGGCAAGGGAAGCAAGGGAAAAAATGAACTACTGGGATTTCATCAAGATCAAAAGCTTTTGCACAGCAAAGGAAACAGTTAACAAAATCAAAAGACAACTGACAGAATGGGAGAAGATATTTGCAAACGACATATCAGATAAAGGACTAGTGTCCAGAATCTATAAAGAACTTAGCAAACTCAACACCCAAAGAACAAATAATCCAATCAAGAAATGGGCAGAAGACATGAACAGACATTTCTGCAAAGAAGACATCCAGATGGCGAACAGACACATGAAAAAGTGCTCCATATCACTCGGCATCAGGGAAATACAAATCAAAACCACAATGAGATATCACCTCACACCAGTCAGAATGGCTAAAATCAACAAATCAGGAAATGACAGATGCTGGCGAGGATGCGGAGAAAGGGGAACCCTCCTACACTGTTGGTGGGAATGCAAGCTGGTGCAGCCACTCTGGAAAACAGCATGGAGGTTCCTCAAAATGTTGAAAATAGAACTGCCCTATGACCCAGCAATTGCACTATTGGGTATTTACCCTAAAGATACAAATGTAGTGATCCAAAGGGACACATGCACCCGAATGTTTATAGCAGCAATGTCCACAATAGCCAAACTATGGAAAAAACCTAGATGTCCATCAACAGATGAATGGATCAAGAAGATGTGGTATATATACACAATGGAATACTATGCAGCCATCAAAAGAAATGAAATCTTGCCATTTGCAACAACATGGATGGAACTAGAGCGTATCATGCTTAGCGAAATAAGTCAAGCAGAGAAAGACAACTATCATATGATCTCCCTGATATGAGGAAGTGGTGATGCAACATGGAGGCTTAAGTGGGTAGAAGAAGAATAAATGAAACAAGATGGGATTGGGAGGGAGACAAACCATAAGTGACTCTTAATCTCACGAAACAAACTGAGGGTTGCCGGGGGGAGGGGGTTTGGGAGAAGGGGGTGGGATTATGGACATTGGGGAGGGTATGTGATTTGGTGAGTGCTGTGAAGTGTGTAAACCTGGTGATTCACAGACCTGTACCCCTGGGGATAAAAATATATGTTTATAAAAAATAAAAAATTAAAAAAAAAATGTTGTTGGAAATCTGGATAGAAACATGCAGAAGAATAAAAGTGGACCAATTTCTTACATTATATCATACATAAAACTAAATTCAGGGCGCCTGGGTGGCTCAGTGGGTTAAGCCGCTGCCTTCGGCTCAGGTCATGATCTCAGGGTCCTGGGATCGAGTCCCACATCGGGCTCTCTGCTCAACAGGAGCCTGCTTCCTCCTCTCTCTCTCTCTCTGCCTGCCTCTCTGCCTACTCGTGATCTCTCTTTGTCAAATAAATAAATAAAATCTTAAAAAAAAAAAAAGTTAAAAAAAAAAAAACTAAATTCAAAATGGATAAAATACCTAAATGTGAGACAGGAAACTATCAAAATCCTAGACAAGAACACAGGCAGCAACCTCTTTGACCTCAACCATAGTAAATTCTTACTAGACTGTCACCAGAGGTTAGGCAAACAAAAGCAAAAATGAGTAATTGGGACTTCATGAAATAAAAAGGATCTGCACAGTGAAGGAAAAAATCAACAAAACTGAAAGGCAGGTTTCATTTGCAAATAATATACCTGATGAAGGGCTAGTATCCAAAATCTATAAAGAACTTATCAGGGATGCCTGTGTGGCTCAGGTCATGATCTCAGGTCCTGGGATGGAGCCCTGCATCAAGCCCTGCTTTGGGCTACCTGCCCAGTAGGGAGCCTGTTTTCCCTCTCTACACTCCTGTGCTCTCAATCTCTCAAATAAATAAATGAAATCTTCAAAAAGTTTTTACTCCAAAAAAAGAAGAACCTTATTTTACCAAAAACAAACAAAACAAAGAAACAAAAAACCTCAAATTCAACAGCCAAAAAAACAATCTGGTTAAAAAATGGACAGAATACTTGAATAGACATTTTTCTGGAGAGTACAAATAACTAACATAGAAAAGAAAAGATGCTCAACATCATTCATTATCAGGGAAATGCAAACCAAAATTACAATGAGATATCACCTTAAACCTGTCAAAATAGATAAATAAAAAATACAAGAAACAAAAAGTGTTGGTATAGATCTGGAGAAAAATGAACCTCGTACACTGTTGGTGGGATTAAAGCCACTGTGGAAAACAATATGGGCTTCCTCAAAAGTTAAAAATAGAACTACCTTATGATCCAGCAATTGCATTAAGTAGGTATTTGCCCAAAGAATACAGAAATACTAATAGAAAGGGCACATGAACCCAGGTTTTTGTAGCAGTATTATTAACAATAGCCAGATTATGGAAACAGCTCAAGTGTCCATTGACTGATGAATGGGTAAGGAAGAGGTGCTATATAATATATATGTATATATATACACATATATACACTATACATGCATATATAATATAAATATAAAAAATTATATATGATTGCATATGTATTTATAATTTATAATAATAATATCTAGTATATATAACAATATTAGTCAGCCATCAAAAAGAATGAAATCTTGCCATTTGCAATAATGTGGGTGGAGCTAGAGTATATTATACTAAGTAAAATAAGTCAGTCAGAGAAAGACAAATACCATATTATTTCACTCATATATAAAAACAAAACAAATGAACACACGGGAAATAAAAAAGAGAGAGAAACCATAAAAGAAACTTTTAACTGTAGAGAGCAAACAGGTTTGCTGGAGGGGATGTGGGAGAGGGTGGGTTAAATGGGTAATGGGTTAAGATGGGTACTTGTGATGAAGAGTGGGTGTTGTATGTAAATGATCAATTACTAAATTCTACACCTGAAACTAATTTTACAATGTATGTTAACGTTAGTTAACATTGGAATTTAAATTAAGATGTGAAAAAGAAAAAAAAACTGCTAACATTAACTTTTTAATTATATATAAAATAATTATTATTCAGTCTTAGTATTGCTATTCAACCACATTTTTTAATTGCAATCTTCTGTTAAAATCTTTCATCATCTATTCTGTTTTCTTCTATGTTTGCTTTTATGTTTGGGAGCTTAATATTCAAAGATTTTGAAATTATTTTTTAGGTAACTCCAAAATCTGGATCACCTGTAGGTCTGTTCTATTACTTTTTTTTTTTTCCTTGATTATTGGATATGTTGTCCTGTATTTTGTTGTTCACATAAATATTTTATCCACTGCCAGGCATTAGATGTTGTAAAAAAATGTGGTGCTCCAGGGGACGCATGATGCTCTGCTCCTGGGTACAGTAATAAATGCTTAACATAATCCAGTAAGACAGGCTATCTTGGATTAAAAAAAAAAAAAAAGACCCTATTAAAACTCACTCTTTCTCCTGTTCACCCTGGTCCCCAGAGTTTTCCCCAATGACTGACTCTGTTATATTCATTAGGACTCTTTTTTTTTTAATTTATTTTTATTTATTTTCAGCATAACAGTATTCATTATTTTTGCACCACACCCAGTGCTCCATGCAATCTGTGCCCTCCCTAATACCCACCACATAGTTCCCCCAACCTCCCACCCCCCTGCCACTTCAAACCCCTCAGATTGTTTTTCAGAGTCCATAGTGTCTCATGATTCACCTCCCCTTCCAATTTCCCCCAACTCCCTTCTCCTCTCTAACTCCCCATGTCCTCCATGCTATTTGTTATGCTCCACAAATAAGTGAAACCATTTCATAATTGACTCTCTCTGCTTGACTTATTTCACTCAGCATAAGGACTCTTTTATCTGATGGGCCTTCTTCATTGTTATTTCAACCTGACACAGAAAATCCTGCTCTGCTTTTTAGAAACCTTCTGTGTATTTTTTTCTCACCTTCCCCATATAGCCCCAGGATATATCAAACATTCTCAGGAAAAATAATCATGTACTTGGGCCACTCAAATCTTCATCAAAAGCTCTCTCTATACTTCTGTCCCTCTATAACAACCCCCTCTGCCTATTTTGTGTTAAGTTTTACAAAGATCCCCAGTCACCTGCCCCAGTTCAGAACTGGCAATTTTTTCTGGTAGTAAAAGTAACTCTAGAGTCTCAGCCTTTTTTTCTGAGTTTTCTCATTCTCCAGCATTTTAGCCACTCTAGATCTTTTTAAGCAGAGCTCTGTGATGTTTGAATGGAGGATTCTATGTTTTATCTAACTTTCAGTTTTTCTAGGTGGGACATTCAGCTGTGGCCAGATATTCCATCCCACCCAGAAGCAAAATGCATGTAAAAGTGCAGAGTATAGAGCAGATTCTAATCAATGCTGAGTTGATACATTATTATTTCTACTCATTTGAGAAATTTTCACCTCCCTTCTCCAGCTTTTAATTTAAGGCAAGAGTTCATACTGGTTGTGCCTGGATGGATCAGTTATTAATTGTCTGCCTTTGGTTCAGGTCATGTTCCCAGGGCCCTGGGACTGAGCTCTGCATTGGGCTCCCTGCTTGGCAGGAAGCCTCCTGCTCCCTTTCCCATATCTCCTGCTTGTGTTCCCTCTCTCACTGTCTCTCTCTGTCAAATAAATAAATAAAATCTAAAATTAATTAATTAATTAATTAATTGAAAAATGAAAAAGAGCTCAGATTAGTGTAATCCAGGGTTTTCTGGCCGTAAGTTTTCCAGACAGAGGAATATATTTTCAAATATGATCATAGAGTGATTTTCACTGAATATTGAAAATTTAAATTGAATGGATCAATTCTAATTAGAAAATTCTACATTATGACTCTAATGTATGACTGGCATGGAGAACATATAGTAATAAAGATAGTGATGATAATATTAATGATAATTATTGACATTTACAATGTTCCAGACACTCTGCAAATTCCCATTTTTGGATTATTTTACTGATTTTTATAGCATCACTTTAACAAGCATACCATTATTATTCACAGTTTCAGGAATAGTTTGAAACTGATATTCAGGAAAGTTCATTTATTGTACAAAAGATATAGAATCTGTATATAGTTTATTTCAGAGAGCACTCAGGCAACCAAATTCCAAACACATTTACCACTACATTGTACAATATAAATACAGGGTTAGTCTTTAACTAAGGAAATGGACATTGTTTTGTGTTGTTAATTTTCTACGTTTCTGGAAGCCTTTAGTAAGATGTCTGAGCTCAGCAACTTTATTTTATACAAAAGCATACCAAATACTCTTTGTGTGCTCTTGAGCAGAAGCTAAATTCAGAGAAAAATGATAAATAAATGAAGTGACACTCTCCTTTCAGAGATAGGGGTGCACACATTACAAGGAAGAAATCATTGAGGAAGGATAATCATTGAGGAAGGAATCAAATTTATTTTTCAAAGAGTTTATTTATTTATTTGCTTAGTTATTTTTATTTATTTTGGAGAGAGGGAGGAGGAGAAAAAGAGAGGGAGGGGAAAAAGCGAGGGAGAGGGACTCTCAAGCAGATGCTGTGCTAAGTGAAAAGCCCCTCCCAGGCTCTATCCCACAAAAGTGAGGTTATAACTTGAGCCAAAGCCAAGAGTTAGGTGTTTAACCAACCAAGCCACCCAGGTGCCCCAGGAATCAAACTGATTCACCTAATAAATTTCATATACTTTGAAGAATATTCAAAATTAAGAGAGTAATGATTGACTATGCTCTCACTTTTGCCTTTTTTTAACATCTTACGTTTACTTTATCTTTTCATGATCCCAGATTTATTGTTTATGCACCACATCCAGTGTTCCATGCAGTATGTGCCTTTCTTAGTACCCACCACCAGGCTCACCCAACTCCCAACCCCCTCACCTCCAAAATACTCAGTTTTTTTTTCTCTGAGTCCACAGTATCTCATGTTCATCTCCCCCTACAATTTCCCCCAACTCACTTTTCCTTTCCTTCTCTTTAAGTCTTCATGTTATTCCTTATGCTCCACAAGTAAGTGAAATCATATGATAATTGACTCTCTCTGCTTGACTTATTTCATTCAGCATAATCTGCTTCAGTCCCATCCATGTTAATGTAAAAGTTTGGTATTCATCCTTTCTCATGGCTATACAATATTCCATTGTACATATGGACCACATCTTCTTTATCCATTCATCTGTTAAAGGGAATCTCAACTCTTTCCACAGTTTGGTGACTGTGACCATTGTTGCTATGAACATTGGGGTACATATGGCCTGTCTTTTCATTACATCTGCATCTTTGGAATAAATACATTACGTCTGTATCTTTGGGGGTAAATACCCAATTCTAGGGCCATAAGATAGTTCTATTTTTAATTTCCTAAGGAATCTCCACACTGTTTTCCAGAGCAGCTGCACC
Source organism: Mustela lutreola (assembly GCF_030435805.1). NCBI lineage: Eukaryota > Metazoa > Chordata > Mammalia > Carnivora > Mustelidae > Mustela > Mustela lutreola. Next base: position 79,717,143 of record NC_081290.1, read on the forward strand.
AACTTGCATTCCCAACAGTGTAAGAGGGTTCCCCTTTCTCCACATCCTCTCCAACACTTGTGGTTTCCTGTCTTGTTGATTTTGGCCATTTTAACTGGTATAAGGAGGTATCTTGATGTGGTTTTGATTTTAATTTCCCTGATGGCTAGTGATGATGAACATTTTTTCATGTGTCTGTTAGCAGTTTGTATGTTTTCTTTGGAGAAGTGTCAGTTCATGTCTTCTGCCCATTTTTGACATGATTATCTATTTTGTGGGTATTAAGTTTGAGGAGTTCTTTAGATTAGAAAATAACAGTATGGATAATAGTGACATTGTATAATTGGCTATATTCCATCTCATACTTATGGAGATGTATCTTAGGTAAACATTAGGGCCAAGGTCAAAAATCACAATTTTAGAACTAAAATATTTTAGTGATTAGGAACATAGGCTAGTATTTGGTACTTGAGAGTTTCTTGAGCTTTCCCAAACCCCAGAGATGCTAATGAAGGAAACTAGGTAGGTGAAAGACAGATGGGTAAATGAGGGTGTTACCAGCTGGAGAGGGGAACCCTCACCTAATTTCAATAGCAGCATCTTGGTTTGCCTTTGTGAGTTCTAAGAAAGATTTTTGTTTGAACAAAGCTATTATGAATCAAAAATATTAACAACTAAAAAATTTTTTTCAAAATACAAACTTTTAATAGATAATTACCAAAAATAACAAGATGTTAAATCTAGAGGTTTGAAAACTCTAGAGCACTTTTACCTTGTAGTAAACAGTGGGCTATAAACCACTTCTACCTTTGATTCATGTCAGTTAATATTTTGTACTTTTGTGAAAAAGTACCATAAATCTTGTTATAAATGGTAATTATAATGTAGTACAAATTACTGAAAAACCAGAGTGTAGAGAATATTTTGTATGCTTTTGTCAGACCAACATTATTTCATGAAACTCAAAAATTATTAATAATTTGTTTGTACTGTTTTTCCAGAAACTGATAATTTCATCCATTTTCATGTAAAAGGAGTAAGTTAGGAATTGTTACTTTTTTTTAAATTACTAATTATATTCTTAAATTTTTAAATAAATCACTTTCAACAACATGGATGGAACTAGAGCGTATCATGCTTAGCGAAATAAGTCAAGCAGAGAAAGACAACTATCATATGATCTCCCTGATATGAGGAAGTGGTGATGCAACATGGAGGCTTAAGTGGGTAGAAGAATAAATGAAACAAGATGGGATTGGGAGGGAGACAAACCATAAGTGACTCTTAATCTCACAAAACAAACTGAGGGTTGCCGGGGGGAGGGGGTTGGGGAGAAGGGGGTGGGATTATGGACATTGGGGAGGGTATGTGATTTGGTGAGTGCTGTGAAGTGTGTAAACCTGGTGATTCACAGACCTGGGGATAAAAATATATGTATATAAAAAATATATGTTTATAAATAAATCACTTTCCTTCTGAGAATCATTTCACTTTATTATACTTGAAAATGTATTGTATTAAAAAGCCCTAGAAAAAGACATCTGAAAGTTTCAACCCAGAATGTTTGGTAAGACAAATTTTTGTTTTATGTTTTTTGTTTTTTGTTTTGTTTTTTCCAATTTGAGCATAATGCATAATTATCTAAACGTGAAGAATTCCCTTATTTTTGCCAAACCAAAAGTTCCCATTACTTTAACTCATTATTCTCAAAAGATCTGAATGAATGCAAACATTTTGCACATTTCACCTTTGAGGGAGGTCAGGTCTACATTTCAGCCCTAGGTCCCTAAATCCTACTGAGAATGAAAGGTGAGCAAAGAAAGTTCATTCTTGTCTTGTCTTAGACAGCAGCTTTGCAGTTTTTCTGGCACTCTGAATATTCTAAAGGATTATACTGTAGATGGGATTTTCTCAGGTGGTTATTTGTTCTGTTTTCATCAGGCACACTAATGAACAACCCAGAGCAACTTTAGAAATAATAGCTTCCCTTATCATCTAGGATCTGTAGTTAAGACTTATAGTAATGATTTGCAGAAGTTTTTCATTTGTGATAGAAAGGATCTTTCCATTTCTTCTCTAGTCAGCTACCTACAATTCGCTAGTATTAGTTAAACTTAGTTTAATGGATATGAAATAAAATGTAATCATTTCTGGGAAAAAGGTTGACCTTTTTCTCTAAAACAGAGGTTCTACTGGTAATCTTCCCTAGCTATCAGCAGCAATAACAGTCATAGAAACAATGTTTTGTCCCAAAGAGCAAAACTTAACTCAATATTTACAACAAAAAAGGTACAAAAGGCCCCAGAAAAAGATATAATACTGCAGTATTGATGGTGGGAAAGCACATAATTGGCTCCCTTGAAAGCCTGATCAGACCACAAATATTAGCTCACATAAAATTGTCCAATTAGGTTAAGATCCAGAAAAGGAAACATTTTCTCAAAGGCATTTTTATTGTTAAAATAAAGCCAGTAAAATAGTAACCTTTACTATTATTAACTCTGTAACTCATAATCCTCATGATGAGAGAATGCTTCCCCTTAAAAGTAGACAAAGGTATACTTAAGCTTTTCCTTAATTTCTCTTAAAAATTAGTTGATTTTTTATTGTGATAATTCATTCTTTTCTGATATTCCCATGTAGTTATCATTGGATTTTTTTCTTTTAGCATGAATGTGAGTAAAATCTGAGTTTCAGAACATTCAAGATAAACACAAATATGACACAAAAAACATTAGTTTACTAAAGACGATTTTTTTTGAGATGTTGTTCAGTCATACAAAAGTAAGGAAATGTTTCTTATATAATAAATTCCATAGCATTTAGAATTATTTTAAAAACAGTTAGAAAAATAATTTTGTGCTTTTAATGTGTTTTGTATTTGGTGAATTTTTCATTGTGTAGTGTTCTCATTTATCTCACAGCCTGATGGTGGCCTGTAAATCACTTGTGCCTGTTAGCTGTGCACAAGAAGGTATCATTTCTGGCAGTGGATATAGGCAGCTGGCTCTAAAAATATCAAATCTGTTATATCATAGATGCACTTAACTTTCATTAAAATGAAATATAAAAATCTATATAAAAAGACAAATGGAGAACAAGTATGCTTATTGTTTTAAAGTTTCTATGTATGTGTAAGTACATATATAGCATAAGTATTTACAGTTGAACTTTGTTATTATCAAGTAAAATATAGTGTACTGTTATTTAAATAAATAACACATTTTAATACCATTAAATACTTAGTTTTCCTCTATAACATAGATTTGTCAAAAAGCTTATTGTACCAGTGTCGCCCAAGAACACATTAAATTTTCACATTTTATGAGTACTCAGATTTCAAACAGAAAAAAAAAAAAGTTTCCTATGTTCTCGAAAGAGGCAATAAATAGAAAAAAGAAAAAAAAATCTGTTGGCATTTAAAAGGATCAAAAAGTGAGATTTTGTTAATTACTAAATTCTACATATACTTAGTAATTTTATGTTATTTATGTTAACTTCAGTTTATTGGTACAGCTTATCTTTTCCTTCAGTAAATGAGATTCTATGAAGTCTTATAGTGATAATGTAACATTTTCTTTAAGGCAATATATTATGTAGTGTTAAAAAATGGAAAGTATTGTATGTCATGAATATTTCTTATATGAAAATGATGGCTCACATTAAAATGGCTTATATATATTATATTCAAAAGAAATGATGAAAAGTATTTATAACCACTTCACATTATTAGGAAATAATATATACCTGAAAATAGAATAATCAAAATGTATTTGTTTCTAAGAATCACTAAAATTTGAAACTAGGCTAACTAGGTGAATATTATACTTTTAAAATAGGTTATACTTGGGGTGCCTGGGTGGCTCTGCTTTCTGCTCAGGTCGTGATCCTGGGGTCCTGGGATTGAGCCCAGTGTCAAGCTCCCAGCTTGGCAGGAAGCCTGTTTCTCCCTCTCCCTCTGCTGCTCTCCCTGCTTGTGCTCTTTAGTTTTCTCTGTCAAATTAAAAAAAAAATCTTAAAAAAATAGGTTGTACTTTTTGAAAATAGTTTTGTATAACATTTATTCATGCACAAGTAGTTTTTGATTCTTGGAGAATAAACTTTATGTGTTAATTTTAGCTGATTATTTTATTTAGTATAAAATTATAGTTATTGTACTCAATAATGTCTTAATATAAATTTGTAAACTTGTTTTCATTAAAATTGCTTTTGAACTGCACAATTTGTTGTCACACTTTGGAAATAGCCACATATGGAGATAGCCCACTTTCATTAAAATATAATTTGCTTCTCTTCTTATACTTAAAATACTTAAGTTGAGGGGCACCTGGGTGGCTCAGTGGGTTAAAGCCTCTGCCTTTGGCTCAGGTCATGATCCCAGGGTCCTAGGATCGAGCCCCGCATCAGGCTCTCTGCTCAGCAGGTAGCCTGCTTCCCTTTCTCTCTGCCTGGCTTCCTCTCTGCCTGCCTGTGATCCCTGTCTGTCAAATAAATAAATAAAATTTTTAAAAAAATTTAAGTTGAAATAAAACTACATAAAATATATAATTATTTAATATTGTTTCACTAAAATTACTATTCTGAAGAAATTCTATTTTGTACCACTCAATTAAATAAGAAAAATATTTGCCATATATCTTCAACTTTTGATAATATGAAAAATAAATTATGTAATTGAGGGCAGTGACCTTTGAGCTTTATTGACCCTCTCACAGAAAAGGGAGTATAAAGAGCATGTTTCTTTACAGCATATGGATGTGTGGAGAATAGAGTATTTTGGAGATCCTGTGTTGTGTATGTAAAATAGTTTTTGGCTCTCCATAAGAAATTATCATTGACGAAATTTGCTTTAAGGAGTTGCTTTCTAACAATTCATAAAAAATTACTCATATTATTTTGTTTCAAAGCTTTTATTCCCACTTTTGTTTATGGTTACAAAAGCTTACTTAATAATTTTAGAAAATAGCGTATGACAAGATGTAAAGTATGGAAAAGAAAATACATCTGTAAAGAAATTTTGGAAGTATTGAAATGATACATTTTATAGGATGTGTTATCATGTGTATTTATTTATATATATTTCTGAATATCTCAGGTGAGGTCTGGCTACAGAAAAAAGACAACAAATCCAACTTCTCAATTTTTTAAATTCTTTAACTTACATAGTGTTAATTAACTTAATCACTATGTTGTACTCAGGCTTTAAAATAGAAGTTCTAAGAGGAAAAAACACAGAACACTGTATAACTTGCTTCCTACTTACAAAGCAGAAGCCCAGAGACAAAATTTCAAAAACGTGTTTACCCCTCCACAGTAGGGAAAATCATGGAGTCTGATGAATATATATTTTTAGGTCTGCCTTTGGACATCTTGTCTATGGTCAAGACCCCATAGATACTCCCTCGGAATAAAATTTAAGAGCAAGGCCCAGTTTCAGCAGCATTGAAGGAGGTGGTCAGCCAATCCCATAATAATATCCTTAGCTTTCTAGCTTAATATATGAGCTTTATACTTGAATTTTACTTTAAGATTTAAATTTGAAACACTGAATATGGACCAAATTCTTATGTAGGTTATCAACAAGGACAGAGGACTGACATAAATGATAAGTACAGAAATACTGTGTTTATTTATATCTTTGGACATCTTTAAAATGTCTAAGAAATTGCCACTCTACACATTTAACCAGTACTATAATTTTTTGATATAAGACTACTGGTGTCTTTATGATATTGCAAATTGCTCATGGATTTACTTGAGGGGAAGTGATTGAAATCTTTCTTGATAAGAGCTCAAAGGAAAGCATTAACAAAGGACAGAGCCTTTAGGTTATAAGTAATACATAAATAATAGTAACAATATTAACTGAAAGATTATTATACTAACCATATATAATTATATTATATATAGTATATATCATTATATACAAAATGTTCTGAGTCATTTAATCACCTCCAAAATTCTGTAATGGAATAAGTACTATTTTATATACATTTTAGATATAATGAAAATAAGACTTATACAATTTGTAAGTTTCTAATAACCACACATCTAAGAAAAAAAGAGATTGGGGCACTTGGGTGGCTCAGTAGGTTAAAGACTCTGCCTTCAGCTCAGGTCATGATCCCAGGGTTCTGGGATGGAGCTGCATTTGGTTCTCTGCTCAGCAGGGAGCCTGCTTCCCTTCCTCTCTCTCTCTCTCTCCGCCCACCTCTCTGCCTACTTGTGATCTCTGTCAATAAATAAATAAAACCTTAAAAAAAAAAAGAAAGGAAAACAAGAGATTAAGATTTAAACTCAGAAAATTTGAATTGGCAACTCATACTTCTAAACAATGACAAATAATAGAAGACAACAAAATAAGACTAGATAATGTTAGTAACCTGACAAAAAGTAAATTATTTTTATTAATTATAATAATTTATAGCTATTTCCTTTTATTCTATATGAAAACTATGTATTTGTATCTGACAAGGCTCATGACATGCATTTATTAGTAACTTTATTTGCCTAACTTGTTTAAAATGTATTCATTAGAAAGTATTTTATTCTGTTCTCAGAAGAAAATTCAGGTGAGTTTCATGACTTTTCCAGTCACTTTTATGTAATGAAGTTTCCTATATTTACCTTAAGTCATTAAATGTGTTTACTTTGATCATTGGAATGCCCACTCTCTTGCAAGTGTTATCCTGTTCCTTTTGGATCATCTGTGGTTAAGGACAGGGATGTGGTCAGCCTTTTCTTTCTACCCAATCTCCTCTGTCAGCTTGCCAAGTGTGGTTTCTGACCACATTGAGGTTGGTCTGCAGAAAGAGAGTTAGGAGAAGCATAAAAATTACTTTTAGCAAGCACTATTTCCGCATCCCCTTGCAACGTATGGGCCCAGAAGTGTTTAAATCTCTCTATTTTGAGGGTACTTTAATGGCTTTTTAGGAACTCTCCACTGCTGAAGACCACTTACCTGCATTTCCTTTGACATGAGTGATGCACTCAGCTCTGGCTAGTGGCTCTCCATCAAATTGTTTCCTTTCACTGGCCTATTTCATATAAACTTTCCTTGTAGGGGAATTTAAAGCAACAATAATGATACTCACTGGGTTTGAGGAAAGAATAGAAGACATCAGTGATCCTTACCACAGAGAAAAAAGAGTTAAAAAAAAATCAGAGATGATGTGTACAATAAATGAGATTGGAAACAGGTTTGATGCAATGAACAACAGGCTAGAAGAAACAGAGGAACAAATTCGTTATCTAGAAGATAAATCAATGGGAAGCAATGAAACTGAACAAAAGAGAGAAAAATTATGCAAAACAATAATAGAGTACTCACTGATTCCATCAACTGTAATTACTTTCATTATAGGAGCCCCAGAAGTAGAAGAGGAAAGAAAGGGAGAAGAAAATTTGTTTGAAGAAACAATAGCTGAAAATTTCCCTAATCTGGGAAAGAAAACAGACATCAAAATCCAGGAGGCACAGAGAATTCCCAACAAAATCAACAAAAGCAAACCAACACCAAGACATATTGTAATTAAATTTGCAAAATATAGTGATAAACTAAAAATCTTAAAAGCAACAAGACAATAGAAGTCTTTAACTTGCAAGCCAAACTTTCATTATTTGCAGATGAAGATACTTTATATGGAAAAGCCAAAAGACTCCACCAATAAACTGCTAGAACTGATAAAAGAATTCAGCAGTACAGGATACAAAATCAATGTACAGAAATCTGTTACATTTCTATACATCAATAATGAAGCAGTAGAAACAGAAATTAAGAAATCAACTCCATTTACAATTGCACCAAAACAAGCAGATACTTAGAAATAAACCTAACCAAAGACCTGAAAGACCTGTACTATGAAAACTGTAAAACACTGAAAGAAATTGAAGAGGAGGGGCACCTGGATAGCTCAGTCAGTTAAGCATTTGCTTTTGACTCAAGTCATGATCCCGGGGTCCTGGGACTGAGCTCTACATCAGGCTCTCTGCTCAGCAGGGAGTGTGTTTCTCCCTCTCTCTCTCTCTCTATGTCCTCTCTCAAATAAATAAATAATATCTTTAAAAAAAAAAAAAAAGAAACTGAAGAAAACACAAAGAAATGGAAAGACATCCACTGCTCAGGATAGGAAAAGCAAATATTGCCAAAATGTCTATATTACCCAAAGCGATCTACACATTTAATGCAATGCCTATCAAAATACAAAGAGTAGGGACGCCTGGGTGGCTCAGTGGGTTAAAGCGTCTGCCTTCGGCTCAGTTCGTGATCCCAGAGTCCTGGAATCGAGCCCCGCATCGAGCCCTCTGCTCAGCAGGGAGCCTGTTTCCCTTCCTCTCTCTCTCTTTCTGCCTCTTTGCCTACTTGTGATCTCTTGTCTGTCAAATAAATAAATAAAATCTTTAAAAAACTACCAATAATATATTTCACAGAACTCTAGAAAAAACAATTCAAAAATTTGCATGGAACCACAAAGGATCCCAAATAGGCAAAGCAATCTTGAAAACAAAAACCAACAAACAAAAAACTGACAACATCATATTCAAGACTTCAAGCTGTATTATAAAGCTGTAGTGATAATACAGTGTGGTATTGGCACAAAAATGGACACATAAATCAATGAAACAAGAGTAAATTCAGAAATGAATCCATAACTACATGGCCTTTGACAAAGCAGGAAAAAATATTCAGTGGGGGGAAAAATGTCTCTTCAATAAATGCTGTTGGGAAAACTGGACAGCAACACACAAAAGAATGAAACTGGACCACTTCCTTACACCATACACAAAAGTAAATTCAAAATAGATAAAGGCCTAAATGTTAGAACTAAAACCATAAAAAATCTAGAAGAACAGAGGCAATAATTTCTTTAACATTGGCAATAGCAACTTCTTGATATGTCTCCTGAGACAAGGGAAACAAAAGCAAAAAAAACCTAGTGGGACTACATCAAAATAAAAAGCTTCTGCATAGCAAAGGAAAAATGCAACAAAATTAAAATGCAACCTATTGAATGGGAGACCATATGATTTCCCTCCTACCTAGATTTTAAGAAACAAGACATGGGCGCCTGGCTGGCTCAGTGGGTTAAAGCCTCTGCCTTCAGCCCAGGTCATGATCCCAGGGTCCTGGGATCGAGCCCCACATCGGGCTCTCTGCTCAGTGCAGAGCCTGCTTCTCTCTCTCTCTCTCTCTGCCTGCCTCTCTGTCTACTTGTGCTCTCTGTCAAATAAATAAATAAAATCTTAAAAAAAAAAAAAAGGAAACAAGACAAATGAGCAAAAGGAAAAAAAGAGAAGGAGGCAAACCAAGAAACAGACCCTTAACTACAGATAACAAACTGATGGGTACTGAAGGGGAAGTAGGTAGAGTGATGGGTGAAATAGGTAATGAGAATTAAGAAGGGCACCTGTTGTGATGAGCACCAGGTGTTATATGGAAATGCTGAAGCACTAAATTGTAGAAATTATTAGTATGTCTCAAACAAATAATACACTATCTGTTAACTGGAATTTAAATAAAGACTCAAAAAGTATGTTAATATGGAAAAAGAAATTAAAAGGAAAGAGAAAGAAGGAAGAAAAAATGAAAATGTGCCTTTTTTTGAGAAGTCATCTTCACATGGAAGGACAGAGATCTAGTCATTTTATAAAAACCTGAAGGCAAAATAAATTAAGGTTCAGGAATTACAACTTACTTTTGTAAGTGGCATAATGGGATACATTGGAAAAAATACACATGAACCAAATAGAAAAAGATCTTCTATATGACAGCATCTTGAGAGCAATGAAGAATCATAGAAAGTTTTCAAAATAAAGAGTTACATCCTTGTAGTTATATTGTTTAAAATATATGAGAACATAAAGGATAATGATATTATAAAAAGAAAGATGGAATCAAGGAAAATGCAAAGCAGGAAGCATGACACTTTTTTTTAAGCTTTATTTTTAAGATTTTATTTATTTGTTTGTTTATTTAGTTATTTGTTTTTCAGAGGATCGAAAGAGAGAGAGAGCACAAGCAGGGGGAGTAGCAGGCAGAGGGAGAAGCAGGCTCCCTGCTGAGCAAGAAGTCCTATGTGGGACTTGATCCCAGAACCCTGGGATCATGACCTGAGCCGAAGGCAGATGCTTAACCCACTGAGCCACCTAGGCATCCCTGGAAACATGACATTCTAAATGAAAAATGATGAGGAATTGAATTTCAATGGCTATGGATTGATGTAGGAAAGATATTAGGCTTTGGCTGATGGTCAAGAAAGAATTCTTGAGATGTCTTCGGTGCAAAAAGGTGATTTTATTAAAGCACAGGTATGGAACCCATGGGCAGAAAGAGCTGCACTGGTGTCTTGAGGAGTGGGCAATTATATACTTTCAAGTTGGGAGGGAGTTAAGAATAGCATAATTCCCTAAGGAATTTGGAAACAAGGTTTCCAGAACATTGAGACAGTTAGCTTTTGTTGGGAAAAAGAACATTGCTATTTATTATTTATTTGTTTGTTTATTTGTTATATTGTTATTTATTATTATTTATAAATTTATTATTGTTAATAAAATCAATAAAATTATTATTGTTAATAAAATTTTAATAAAATAAAATCTTATTATTGTTAATAAAGTAATAAAATCTTAGTGTCATGAGACCCTGCAGATGTATATTGGTAGTTAATATCTTGGGGGATTATTTCCAACACATATCATGGGGGTGGATAGAGATAAAGGAATTTTTTTTTTTTTATATGTTAAAGGGGACTTACAGGAACCTGGAGTATTGAGCTAAGATTACCTTTTGCTCTTAGCAAAGTATGAACATTAAGGCAGCTGAGTCCCTAGAGGAATATCATTCTGACTATTTCAAGGACTTGTCAATAGGCTGTAAGTAGTGAGGAAATTTAATAACTTTTTCTGTCTTTGATTCTCACATCGTAGATGATTGGTAAAGGAAAGAAATATTGAGAAATACTAAGAAAGTTTATTTTACAATTTTTGAAACAAATTGAATGTGTTTGTTATTATATTAAAATTATGTAATAAATTAGTTATATGTGTATATTTCTCATAAAATAAAGAAAGCCACTTCTTTATTTTTTCTAAAAATAGTACTGCATATCATAACAACAGTATTTAAATTATCTTTATAAATTATTTCAGTGGATATGGTAGCAGATGCTGTGGGTTCCCCCTACTTTCCATCACTTCACCCTTGAGCTTGATCCACCTCAATGCAGAAATGTCTTGGACAGGTTGTGTGGCCTGCTGGGAGAATGAAAAATTAATGTCACTCAAGTCCAAGTAAGATGGTTGTAATGCTTGTTCTCAGAAGTATCTCAGCTGAATTGAGATCTATTCACCCACAGCAATAACGTCCTCATCAACACACTCTTAGTAGCTTTCTCCAGTCTTGTTGCACCTATCTAATTCCTCACTTTTGCTTTCATCATCAACCAATGAAATGGTCTGCACCAAGCCCTTTTATTAGGGCTTATTTGAAAGATATTCCAAGTGAAGACTGGTCTCAATCATCATAGACATTGCTATAATTAAAAGATTCCTTCATAGGTATGGAAATAAGGTAAGATATAAAAGTTATTACTGCAAAGTCCATGATGAAAATATATTCACAGGATGAAAGAAAAAAAAATTATTTATTTATTTGAGAGAGAGAAAGCACAAGCAGGAAGGGCCAAGGCAGAGGGAGAGAGAATCTCAAGTCTCAAGGAGACTCCATGCTGAGTGCAGAGCTGTGTGCAGGGCTCAATCCCATGACCCTGAGATCATGAACTAAGCCAAAACCAAGAATTGAGTGCTTAACTGATTGCCATATAGGCACCACTTGGGAAAAGTTATTGATATAGATTTGGAAATATTTTTGTCCAGTAAGGACATACATAGTCATCATGTATTACATTTACTATTTAAGATGATTTACCATTAAGATGAATTACCATTCAGGCTTGCCTTCTAAATGTTGTGATTGCAATTTCTATAATGCCCCTGTTTTTGAAATATTAGGGTGAATATTATGAAACAAATGGAGACACATTAATTTGGTGACTAAGAAATTACAAAACACAGTTATTTCATGTATTCCCTACCTAAGGAAGTTAGTAATATAGATATTAACTTCATAGCATTGTCCTGCATTTCTATTTTGTTTCATATGCTATTAGTACAGTTCATTAATTTACTATCTCATCTAAAACTTTACAGGAAGATTTATGTTTATACTTTAAATTGGCAGAAAGTTTATAGTCATAATGTAACCAAGAAAATATCAATTTGACTTTTACTGGTGATTGATAAAATTATACTATGATATTTGTATTTTTGAAACTTATCAAAAATTTTGAAAAAGGAAATTTTTACAATCAGTTCAAGATTTAAAATTTCAGCTTCAAGAATTTTTATTGATGAGGATGGCAGAAAAACTGTTTCCCTAAGTGTCCCTCAATATGCCCATGTATATGCTAGGTGTTTTGTTTTTTTTTTTTTTTTAATTTTTTATTTTTGATAAACATATATTTTTATCCCCAGGGGTACAGGTCTGTGAATCACCAGGTTTACACATTTCACAGCACTCACCAAATCACATACCCTCCCCAATGTCCATAATCCCACCCCCTTCTCCCAAACCCCCTGCCCCTGGCAACCCTCAGTTTGTTTTGTGAGATTAAGAGTCACTTATGGTTTGTCTCCCTCCCAATCCCATCTTGTTTCATTTATTCTTCTTCTACCCACTTAAGCCTCCATGAACCTAGATGTCCATCAACAGATGAATGGATCAATAAGATGTGGTATATATACACAATGGAATACTATGCAGCCATCAAAAGAAATGAAATCTTGCCATTTGCAACAACGTGGATGGAACTAGAGTGTATCATGCTTAGCGAAATAAGTCAAGCAGAGAAAGACAACTATCATATGATCTCCCTGATATGAGGAAGAGGTGTATATGCTAGTTTTGACTGTGAAGTAGACCTTGCACTTCATTTTATTCTCTGCTTGCATATATAGTAATATTCACTTGTAGTTCAAAAATTTATTTTCATTGACTTTCAGAAGTTCTGCTTTTCTTTTCTTCTTCTTTTTTTTTTAAAATAATAATTTCTTTATCTTCTCATCTATTTCCTGGTATCAGGAATTGTTGAAATGAATGATTATTGCTTTCACTACAAATAAAATAAAGGAGCTGGTCTGCTGGGTTAATATAAAATCAACTTATTTTATACCAACTTATTTATACCAACTTTGTTACCATTCAAATCCTTTGCTGGATAAATAATTTATAAACTTGCCAATGGATGAAAACAATGCAGTACATCAACTATTAAAATTGAATTTATCAGATTATTTTACTTTAGTGATCAATTTTTGAAAATTTTCTTATGAAAACAATCTTCATTCTCCTTAATTATATGGCCTCAGAGGGTTGGATTTCTTTAAAGCTGTATTTGCATAAATCTAACCATGGTTGTCTATCAAATATTTTCCAAAAGCTTTTCAATAATATTGCCTTTTATTTCCTTTTCTGTGGGAATTCTTTGGAAGCATAATGCAGCCAATAAGATAATTTGTCAGCCAAACCACATTCCCATCTAATTATGCCCACCTGGTACATAATAACTCTACACATGTGCTAAGAATGGTGAAATGAATACGCTGTCTTTTTTTAATGCCATCAACAGTGATGTGGAAATGGGATTTTTTGCTTGATGTTCTGTTTTATTAAATGCAATGGAAAAATAATGGCAAAGTTTCAAGAGTCATAGACAAATCTAAAACACAAAATATGGCAAATCCTTCATAAAATCCACTAAGCAAGCTAAATTTAAAAAGGTCCATTTTTGGTCTATGGAAAGAGACAAAGTGCTAAATCGTCTTAAAAGAAGTTTACAATTTTCTAGCATGATCTATTATGACCTATTCAAGAAAAATGTATGTTTTTTTGAAAACGCTACTCACTTCAAATGTTATTCAGTTGATGAATTGTAAGTCCGATATTTTTCATCAGCATGCTGGATGTCAACTCCACTTTTTACTTGGGATGTTATTTCACCTGAAAGCTATTCAGTGGCACACAGACATCTGTGTTGTCCTGCGGATTAAGAGTCCAAGTGGTCTGGCAGGCATTCAAAATGATTAGCAATAGAAAAACTCATTTGGAAAAGAAACGTTCATGGAGACCTGAGTTCAATGACTTTCCTTTGTGTCTAAACTGCAGGAAGAAAATATTTCATTTTTAAACTTAAAAGGACATATCGTTAGAGCAAATGTTGAGTGTTTGGATGCATTTGTTAATGAATAGCTGCTCTACATTTGTGTTCTCCCATAACTTTTGGCACCAAAAGAACTTTGCAGTATGAACAGTGTATTGCTTTGCAATCTTGCCTCTATCGTCACTCATCTATTTTGCATCTTTAAATTAGTTTAATTTGGTATTTACTCAACATTTTTAAAGCCTAGCTTGAAAATTCTTAGCATTTTTAACATTTTAACATTTAGCATTTTAACATTGTTCAAATTTTCTAGTTATGGAATTATCCTCAAACTCTGTCAGACATGTCCATTTACAATCTGATTACAGCCTGCATTTCTGACTTAGCTCTAAAATTCTTCTCAGATTTCACTATGTGATATTCATTGATTCAATCATTATCTGTTATTTTATGATTTCTTCCAGTGCATATTTCTGAGTGTGTAATTTCCATAATGGTTTCCTGGCTGACTATATTGTTCAAAAATATTCAATATCACTTTCCTTGAGATGATAATACATACCAATCATTCATCCCAGACATCGTGAGATGATTTGCTCTGGCTAATAAAATGTGACATTTGTCACTTTTGAACAGAAACCTGAAAAGCCAGTTCATGGTTGATATGTTTTCTTTCTATTTTGCTTTGATGATAGGAAAACACTCTAAAGAGAACTGCTGCATCTACCTAGGACCTGGAAAAGCACAATGAAGAATCAACCCATGACCAAATCACTATGAACATGTCAAATGGGTGAGAAGAAACCTTCATTGTAAACCACTGAAATGTAGCATTGTTTGATAGTTCATCATAAGGTAGCCTATAAGGCCTGAAAAAAAGGCTTACTATTTTAAGATTTAAAAGATTCTGGGGTTGGCTGAGGTGGGGATAATGTCTTGGACAGGCAAAGTGTTATAGCAGAAAGACACTTGGACCCAAATCCTCCTTCCACTTTTTGAAGCTCATTAAATTTTGTGCAAATCGCTTTATTTGTGAGCCTCAGATTTTGTGTCTGAATAAAATTGTCAGTAAAACAAACAGGTCAGGGGACCTAGGTGGCTCAGTGGGGTAAGCCTCTGCCTTCAGCTCAGGTCATGGTTTCAGGGTCCTGGGATCGAGTACCCATCAAGGGGGGGGTGTCTCTCCCCAGCAGGGTGCCTGCATCCCTGCCCCCCTCTCTCTGCCTGCCTCTCTGCCTACTTGTGATCTCTGTCAAATAAATAAATAAAATCTTAAAAAAAATGTTAGTAATTCTAAGGAAAAGAATGATCTCTTTTCCAGACCCAAATTCATTCACTTTAACACATAGTTATCTAATTATTTTAGCTGGTAGAAATTTCATACATGAGAAGTCTGTTGTGCAACAATTCAGCGAGAATGTGGTTGAAAGATTTTTTTTTTCTTTTTATCCATATGCCCATAGTTCATAAAGAGGATATCATATACTGAAAAATTCTGGCTATTATTTGCATCATGTTATAACTGTGACATCACATGATTTAGTGGTTTTCACAACAGAATCTGAGGACAAGGGCTAGAAATGCTAATTGAGTTCAGTTACGGTGACAGCCTCCATTGGTACCCAGCATTAAATGAAATAGAAATAAATTAAAAATGGAACAATGCAAAATGAAATTGTCAGAACAAAACTTTCTCCTTGAGAAGAAAGGAAAAGTATAATGTTTTATCAAACAATGGTAATAATCTGGCTGTCCTTTTTGAGAATAAGTATATATATACTTTCAGTTCAAATTTCTTCTAGGAATAGTTTTATTCAGTCTTTTTCTTACAGAATTTAACATGTAATACATGAAAACAATGCCAATAGTACCTAGGTATGAAAAAAAGAAAGAATGAAAAAACTGGTAAACTGGAGAATTAAGTACCAGTTCAGTGGATTTCTGTTATATTGTTCCAACAATTGTTTCTTATAAGAATAAAGGAATATAAATTCAGTGTCATTAGATATTCCCAGTTTTTCATAGGTAACCAGGTATCTGTATATTTACAGAATAAAATCTTCTTTTTAATATTGCCAAGAATCTCAACCTACATAAGATGTATTTCAGCAATGTGTAGATCAAACAAAGCACTAAGTATATCCTCAAATGGACAATTTGCAGTCAGTAGTCAATAGATCTATAATTATCAGTTAATATAATTATTTAGAACATTAATAATAAGAGTAATGATTCTCTTCAGATGGCTTTCAGGTGGAGCAAGAAAGCCATAACTGATATCCAAGATAAAAGTATTACATCCTTCCCAGTGCAGAGCAAGTACATTATTTCTTTCTTTCTGGAATATTGACATCTTGGTCCAGACTATTAAAATGTCTTCCTGTCTTCCCAGGGATATATATTTTTTTTATTCCTTCCATTCTTCTTCTTGCAATATTTTTCTCACAATAGTTGGAAAAACATTTATGAAATATAAATCACGATTACGTTACCTCTTTCCCCAAATCTTCCACTGACTATGTTTTGCACGTATAATGAATATTAAAATATTTTTCTGTTGCAAGAGAAACCCCTCTTGTTACTGACCTTGCTTCCACCATCTGAACCTACCATGTATCGTTCTTCGATTTTCTTCTTTCTGTCCACTCCTTGAAAACATCAAATTTTCTGGTTAGGAACTTTGCCTAACTTTTCTAATCAGGCATTATTTCCCAGAGCTTAAAGTGACTGATCATTGTTCATTATTTACATTTCAACTATTCAAAAAGATCTTAGCTAAGCATTGTATTAGAATAAGCACTTTTGTATTACTAGAGTTATAGTTTTCATACTTTGATTTCATTTGTCCTTGTTTTGTTTTTTAAATTATATTTTATTCCCTGTTCATAAGAATGTAAGCTTATGACACCAAGGAATTTTTCTGACATTCATAATTTTACAAAGATCAAAGAGTGTATGTGTGTGGATTAAACACTAAATAAAATGTGTTTTTCCTTAATTATGTCCTTCCATGTCTATGACAGAATTAGACATGTAATATCCAGCACTCAGTCTGTATATTCTCACCCATTAATGGAAGCTACCAGTTGAAAAGCAGAAATGTCTGTTTTTACAACCTTTCTCCTTTACCTTATCCTTATATCAATGTAAAATTTATCTAATTTAACATTTTTTAATGTAATCATGCTTTATATTATGGAAAACCCATGTTACCAAGAACGCCAAGATGTAAAGATCCATCTGAATATATTTTACCATTTGTTATTGAATATCATCTATTTCACCATTTCACAATATTTATAATTTTACTCTACAATCCTGGCAATTAGATTTCAATCACATAAGAAATTTAAGAAAATAATGAGTGATATTTTTTATTTATTCCAGATATTTTGATAAAAGTAGCTGAAATTTTAGGGAATTAGCCTGTGTTGCTACTTTATGAATACCAGCTCATGTTATCTTAATCAGAATATTAGAACATGAGAACAAATGGCCTATTTGAAAAAAAGGTGAGAACATTGTATTTAAGTTTATCTCAGGGAAGAAAGGCAATATTGATTCTTTCCATGTTTTCTATTTAAGGACATTAGAGAGAAAGAGCATAATATTTCAAAATATTGCAGTAACATAAGAAATGTTTAACCTTAATGAAAGCAGAATACACATAAGCAGGCAGGGAGGGAGGCAGAGGCAGTGAGAGAAGCAGGCTCCCTGCCAAGCAAGGAGCCCGATTTGGGACTCGATTCCAGGACCCGGGGATCATGACCTGAGCTGAAAGCAGCGGCTTAACTCACTGAGCCACCCAGGCGTCCCAACGTAAGCATTTTTTTTAAAGTGGTCTCTTGAACTAGAGACTGACTCTATCCTTCCTTTGATTTGTGTGGGTTTTCTTTTTGTTGTTTGATGGCTTAAGATTTTATTTATTTATTTATTTGAGAGAGAAAAAGAGATTAAGTGGAGCATGAGGAGGAGGGGCAAAGGGAGAAGCAGTCTCCCTGCTGAGTGGGAGCAGAACACCAGGGTTGCATTCCAGGGCCCTGAGATCATAACCTAAGCCAAAGGCAGATGCTTAACTGACCCACCCAGGGACCCCTATCTTTCCTTTGTTGATGTTACTGGACACCAGGTAACAAATAAAGTTTCATCTTTCTATTAAATCAGATTAATCTTTATCTCCTTTATGAATTTCAAAGTATTTAAATATTTGCCTATGTTAGGAAGCTGGAAAATATGTTATACATTTTATTTTAATATGAAATTTTTCTGTTTCACAGAAAAAGGAGAAATGAAATTGTTAATAAAGAGAATCTGCTAAGCCACAGTACACAATACATAATTCATACAGTACAACATGCAATACTATTCACCAAATACATAAAGGTATACTAAAGTGATAGAAATTGTCTATTAGTACCTATGCAAACTTCTAAATCCATCAAAATATGAGACGTGATGATTTTTTTTTTATTGTAACATAATGAAACAGCTTTTCTATAAAGATGTAAGTAGAAAAACACATGGAACAAGAAAAAATGATATAAAATCTATTTCGAAGAAAGTAGAAATGAAAGAAAAATAGAGTATAAAACAAATGAACTGAATATATTTGTTCTTGCTTCAATCATGAGAGACTAGATTTTGATAAATCTAGATAAACAATTTGTTCACTAGTTCTTTGAATAAATATGTAATGACTTTTTGCTATTAATGATAGAGATGCATCACACCTTTGTTGATTACTAGTTACACACTAGAAAGCTAAGATATAAAAGTCAAAAATTATAATATAAAATAGTAAAAGCCATATAGTTGGCTCTAAAAAAATACTATAAGAATTTGGAGTTGGGAGACATGTTTTGTAGCAAATGTTATAAAAATTATTTAAGAAAGTTATCTTTAAGGTGGTTTATAAAGGAAACAAAGCAAGAATAAAAGAGTGGTATTCCAGGTAGGTAAATTCAACCATAGCTGTACAAAAATGTAACACTTGTTCAAGGGAATGCCAACTCCTTAGTTAGAATCTGGATCAATATCTTTGAATTTCAAAAAATAAGTATATTTTGAATAAATTAACTATATGAATTACTCTGGAAAGATAAATTGGGGCCAATCTAAGTCCATTAAATAAGGGGTCTATGAATTTGCCTTTTATTCTAAGTGTTTTGAATAAGGATGTCTTGATCAGACAATTTAATAAAAATCTAACTAGTTTATAAAATAATTTCAAGGGAAATGCTATAAGTAACCAGCAGTCAAAGAGGAAAAGAGTCTATGTAGCTAAAATGTATATCAAGGTTGTGGAAGGCAGAGGAATATAGCAATATATATATTTTTTTTCTTTCCATATAAAGACAAGCCAGTTCTAGCAGCATAAATAGCTATGGTGCTATTACGGAGAAATTTAAAAAGACAAGTTTTTTTTTTTAATACATTGCTTTATCATACATATATATTGTTTTCATTTTGAACAATGGTCTTGCATTACTTACTTTCTCATTAAGATAGTTACTTAACTGAGGAAGAAGATAAATAATATAATGACATAGAGAAATCTAGGAATTTAAAAACATTAAAATATATTTGACACAAAAGATAAAGAATATTTTAGAATTAGCATATCCAACAGTAGTTAATCTTCCAATTTTTTCTGCCATATAAATATTAACGTTTTTTATTACTATGGAAAATAGCCAAATTAACAAAATCAATTAGCATGGATATGTATTTTCACAAATATCTTATAATCTTCAGAACTTGATGAATAATGATGTTTCTTGACACCAATTCCATATATAGTCATTTCCCAATGAATGAACATCTAAGTTTTTTACATTACTTTTGCCTACATTTAAAGTTGTTTAACGTGTGTATTTATATAGTTTGATATTATTTCTATAAAGTAATTCTCATATGTGGCATTACTTAGGATTCCTTTCCAAAAATTAATCAACAGGCAACAGCAATAGTGTATGAAGTTTCCTATATTCCCATCACTGTCAATGGTCCTATTAGGTCCACATGCTACTATATTTTTAGATTTATCCTATGTGATCTGTAACAGTATCACTGTTCTTTTATTATCATTCCCCATTTATCATTCAAGCTACTGTTTCATATTAATCATTTGGAATTTTCTCATCAGTGCCTAATCTGCTCATATGCTTGTTAGTCAAATAACTATTTGTCCTTTTCCAATCAATTTAAATAAAGTCTAAATATTAAAAAGACTTAGTTGTGGGATATGAAAAAAAACATACGGGAGAGACTTCATAACATTGGGACTTTACTGATTTTACCAAAAGGATTTTTATAATTTAGTCATATATAATAAGACAAGTTTCCACAATTGCTTATATATTTTTTAAATTCTAAGACATTTTTCTTTTATTAGAACCTGAATATAATTTTTAATTCAAATAAAATTTATACAGAAATCACATGGTGTTCTTCAAAAATTTTATTTGCATATTCATTTTCTCATGTAAATTCTTTATGCTTAATATCTTAGATATATTCATAAAACAATCTCTACATTTAATACAATCTTACCAAAATACCAAGAGCATTTTTCACAGAACAAGAATAATCAATCCTAATATTTTTTTACGGAACCAAAAGACCCCAAATAGCAAAATCAAACTGGAAAAAGAAAAACAAAGCTGGCAGTATCACAATTCCAAACTTGAAGTTATATGGCAAAGCTGTAGTGATCAACACAGTATGGTACTGACACAAAAATAGACACATAGATTAATAGACAGAATAGAAAACCCATAAATGAACCCACAACTACATGATCACCTAATCAACAAAATAAGAAAGAATATCCAATGGGGAAAAAAGACAGTTTGTTCAACAAAAGGTGTTGTGAAAACTGGACACACTACTACATGCAAAGAAACAAACTGGACTACTTCCTTACACCATACACAAAAAAGTAAATTCAAAATGGATGAAAGACCTAAATGTGAGAGAGGAAGCCATCAAAATCCTAGAGGATTTGTATTTCCCTGATGCCGAGTGATATGGAGCACTTTTTCATGTGTCTGTTGGCCATCTGGATGTCTTCTTTGCAGAAATGTCTGTTCATGTCCTCTGCCCATTTCTTGATTGGATTATTTGTTCTTTGGGTGTTGAGTTTGCTAAGTTCTTTATAGATTCTGGACACTAGTCCTTTATCTGATATGTTGTTTGCAAATATCCTCTCCCATTCTGTCAGTTGTCTTTTGATTTTGTTCACTGTTTCCTTTGCTGTGCAAAAGCTTTTGATCTTGATGAAATCCCAATGGTTCATTTTTGCCCTTGCTTCCCTTGCCTTTGGCGTTGTTCCTAGGAAGATGTTGCTGCGGCTGAGGTCGAAGAGGTTGCTGCCTGTGTTCTCCTCAAGGATTTTGATGGATTCCTTTCGCACATTGAGGTCCTTCATGCATTTTGAGTCTATTTTTGTGTGTGGTGTAAGGAAATGGTCCAATTTCATTTTTCTGCATGTGGCTGTCCAATTTTCCCAGCACCATTTATTGAAGAGGCTATCTTTTTTTCCATTGGACATTCTTTCCTGCTTTGTCGAAGATTAGTTGACTGTAGAGTTGAGGGTCTATTTCTGGGCTCTCTATTCTGTTCCATTGATCTATGTGTCTGTTTTTGTGCCAGTACCATGCTGTCTTGATGATGACAGCTTTGTAATAGAGCTTGAAGTCCAGAATTGTGATGCCGTGAAGTGTGTAAACCTGGTGATTCACAGACCTGTACCCCTGGGGATAAAAATATATGTTTATAAAAAATAAAAAATTAAAAAAAAATCCTAGAGGAAAACACAGGCAGCAACCTCTCTGACATGGGCTGTAGCAACTTCTTACTAGATACATCTCTGGAGGCAAGGGAAACAAAAGCAAAAATGAAGTGTTGGGACTTCATCAAAATAAAAGGTTTCTGCACAGTGAAGTAAACAATCAGCAAAACTTAAAGACAACCTACAGAATGGGAGAAGATGTTTGAAAATGACATATTTGATGAAGGGTTAGTATCCAAAATACATAAAGAAGTTATAAAACACCATACCAAAACAAAACAAAACAAATAATGGAATTTAAAAATGGGCAGAAGACATGAATAGGCATTTTTTTCCAAAGAAGACATATAGACAGCTAACATACTGTATACTCAAGAAAACCAAGCTCTAGAAAAACAAAACAAACAAACAAACAAAAATCAAACATTAATTAGATAATTTTTACATCCTCAGATAAATGAAAAATACTTTCTTTGCTTACTTCATCAGTACCTGGGAAGATAATTAGGTAAATTATTGCACTTAAGGTAACAACAACTATGGGAATGTTTAGGAAGAAATTTAATAATATAGTCCAGGAACTACTTGGTGAAACTAGAAAACTGTACTGAAACTCATAAAACAGAATTTAGATATAATGGCATAATAACATATCCTTTGTTTCATTTTGCTTAAGTTTTTATCTAAATTTCAGTTAGTTATCATATAGTATACTATTAGTTTCAGGAGTAGATTTAGTGATTCATCACTTACATATAACCCCCAATGCTCATGGTGAGGCCCCTCAATTTAAGCCATCTTCCCACCCACCTCCAGCAAACCTTGTTTTGTTCTCTATAGTTAAGAGTCTGTTTTATGGTTTGTTTCTCTCTTTTTGTTTCCCCCTGTGTTCATCTGTTTTGTTTCTTAAATTCCACATATCAATGAAATAATACAGTATCTGTCTCTTTCTGAGGGACCTATTTTGCTTAGTGTAACACTCTCTAGCTCCATCCATGTCATTGCAAATGGAAAGATTTCATTCTTTTTATGACTGAGTAATATTCCATTATATATATATATATATATATATATATATATATATATATATATGATATCTTTTTTATTGATTCAACAGTCAATGGACACTTGAGCTGTCACCGTAATTTGGCTATTTTTAGTAATGCTGCTATAAATATCAGGGGGCATGTATCCTTTCAGTTAGTATTTTGTATTCTTTAGATAAATTCCTAGTTAAAGCAATTGCTGGATAATAAGATAGTTCTGTTTTTAACTTTTTGAGGAATCTCCATACTGTTTTCCACAGTGGCTGCATGAGTTTGCAACCCCACATCCAGTGTAAGAGGGTTGCTTTTGCTCCAAATCTATACTGACACTCATTGTTTCTTGCATTTTTTATTTAGACATTTTGACAGGTGTGAAGTGATATCTCATTATAATTTTGATTTGTATTTTCCTGGTGATGAGTAATGTTCAGCACTTTTTCATATTTCCACTTCTTCTGGGTCATTTTAAGTAAACTGTATTTTTGTTTTAAGTCATCCTTGTTTGCTTAAATATATATTTTGTGTTCATCTAGACCTAAAATATATTTTAAATATATTTGGTTCATCATGGAGTCTTTTTTGTTTGTTTGTTTGTGTTTGTTTTTGTTTTTGTTTTTTCACTTGCAGGACAATCATTTACCTTTAGAACAACTGGTAAATGTAATAATGGCAACATTTATTACTCTTTAATTCATGGTGTTAAATGGAATCACTGAAAGATGAGCTATAAAAGAAGAGATATTCACGAATCAGAAATCTTTCATAGGTCACAAAACTACAATTTCTGCTGCAATTGTTGTTGATGATGATACTGTCATTGATTTTTGTTTTTCTCTGGAGCATGTTGCAAAGTCATGACTAAATGTTCAAAGAAAGCATCTCATTTTACAAATCACACTGTTACTATTAAGAGGATTCAGTTTCTTTTTCCTGAAAATAATCTGATATTTTACTTGCCTTGCATGATTGCAGAAATAGAAACTTTCAAATATATAACCTTAGGATCTTTCAAGAGAAAACAAAAAATGGAACATGCTATTATTACTAAGTGCCATTATTTTATCATTGTCATCAATACAATCATCCTTCAAATCTGAATAACTTCACACAGAAGTTTTCTTGAATTTTAATAGGCACTATTATTGCTTTGTAGTGATCTGTCTGTTATGGAATATAGCTGTAATTATCACTTTGAAGTAAAATGCCATTTCTTCACACATTATTTCCTTTGAAACCCTTTGGTGTGACAGAACATAGTAAAATCATATTATAGTACTGATATTAAAATTGTGACATTTCTATGGACTCTGAAAAACAATCTGAGAGTTTTGAAGGGGCGGGGGGTGTGGGAAGGTGGGTGAGCCTGGTGGTGGGTATTATGGAGGGCATGTATTGCATGGAGCACTGGGTGTGGTGCATAAACAATGAATTCTGGTACAGTGAAAAGAAATTTAAAAAATAAAAAAATTAATAAAAAATAAAAAGTAAAAAAAATCACGACATTTATGAAATGTACCAAAAAATATGACTTTTTAACTTTATTACCCTGCCAAAGTATTCTGTTTATTTGGTGATTTTCTTTCTGTAATTCTCTAGTAAATTTTGTAATATAAGAAATAATTGCCAGAGAATAATTGTCCAAAAACTTACAAAATTTTTAAGTTCTTTGATCTATTCATACATTTTAGTAATATTACTACATTAATTAATTAGTTAACTAATTAATTAAAATGTATACTGTATTATTTGTTTCAGGGGTACAGGTCTGTGATTCAACAGTCTTACACAATTCACAGTGCTTATCATAGCACATACCCAATGTACATACCCCGCCACCCCATCCCTCCAAGCCCCCTCCACTCCAACAACTCTCAGTTTGTTTTTTGAGATTAAAAGTCTCTTATGGTTTGTCTCCCTCTCTGGTTTTATCCTATTTCATTTTTTCCTCCCATTGTTTTCATTGACTGTTTCCTTTGCTGTGCAAATGCTTTTTATCTTGATGAAGTCCCAGTAATTAATTTTTGCCCTTACTTCTCTTGCCTTTGGCTATGTTTCTAGGAAGAATTTGCTGTGGCTGAGGTTGAAGAGGTTGTTGGCTGTATTATCAAGGATTTTGATGGATTCTTGTCTCGCATTGAGGTCTTTCATGCATTTTGAGTCTATTCTTTTGTGTGGTATAAGAAAATGGTCCAGTTTCATTCTTTTGCATGTGGCTGTCTAATTTTCCCAATACCGTTTGTTGAAAAGACTGACTTTTTTTCATTGGACATTCTTTCCTGCTTTGTTGAAAATTAGTTGACCATAGAGTTGAGGGTCCACTTCTGGGCTCTCTATTCTGTTCCATTGATCTATGTGTCTGTTTTTGTGCCAGTACAGTAGCATCTTGATGATTGCAGCTTTGTAATAGAGCTTAAAGTCTGGAATTGTGATGCCACCAGCTTTGTTTTTCTTTTTCGACACTGGCTATTTAGGGTCTTTTCTGGTTCCATACAAATTTTAGGATTATTATTGGTTATTATTGGTTCTATTTATTTGAAAGAAGTTTATGTCATTTTGATAGGGATTGCCTTAAATGTGTAGATTGCTTTAGGTAGCATAGACATTTCCACAGCATTTGTTCTCCAATCCATGAGCATGGAATTTTTTTTTTTTCCATTTCTTTGTGTCTTCCTGAATTTCTTTCATGATTATTCTATAATTTTCTGAATACAGATTCTTTGCCTCTTTGGTTAGATTTATTCCTAGGTATCTTATGGTTTTGAGTGCAATTGTAAATGGAACCAACTTCTTAATTTCTCTTTCTTCTGCCTTGTTGTTGGTGTATAGAAATGCAATTGACTTCTGTGCATTGATTTCATATCTTGACACTTTACTAAATTCCTGTATGAGTTCTAGCAGTTTTGGAGTGGAGTCTTTTGGGTTTCTCACATAAAGTATCATATCATTTGCAAAGAGTGAGAGTTTCACTCTTTGGGCTGATTCAGATGTCCTTTATTTATTTTTGTAGTCTGATTGCTGAGGCTAGGACTTCTAGCACTATTTTGAATAGCATTGGTGATAGAGTACAACCTTTCCATGTTCCTGACCTTAGGGGAAAACTCTCAGTTTTCCTCATTGAGAATGATATTTGCTGTGGGTTTTTCATAGAAGGTTTTATGATACCGAAGTGTGTACTTCTACCCCTACACTGTGAAGAGTTTTAATCAAGAAAGAATGATGTACTTTGTCAAATGCTTTTTCTGTATCTATTGAGATAATAGAATCATATTAATATGATTCTTGTTTTTGCTTTTATTAATGTATTGTATCACATTGATTGATTTGCAGATGTTGAACCAATCCTGCAGCCCAGGAATAAATCCCACTTTGGCTGTGGTGAAAAATCCTTTTAATATACTGCTGGATCCTATTGGCTAGTTTTTAGATAAGAATTTTTGCATCTATATTCATCAGGGATATTGGTCTGTAATTCTCCTGTTTGATGGAGTCTTTGGTTTTGGGATCAAGGTGATGCTGGTCTCCTAGAATATGTTTGGAAGTTTTCTTTCCATTTCTATTTTTTGGAACAGGTTCAGGAGAATAAGTATTAATTCTTTTTTTAAGTATTTGGTAGAGGAACCTGGGTGGTTCAATGGGTTAAGCCTCTGAATTCGGCTCAGGTCTTAATCTCAGGGTTCTGGGATAGAGCCCCACATCAGGCTATCAGCAGAAAGCCTGCTTCCCCATGTCTCTGCCTGTCATCTGCCTACTTGTGATCTCAATCTCTCTCAAATAAATAAATAAATATTCTTAAAAATAAGTAAATAAATAAATATTTGGTAGATTTTCTCCAGGAAGCTATCTGGCCCTGGGCTTTTATTGGTTAGGATATTTTTGATTACTGCTTCATTTTCTTTGCTGGTTATGGTTTGTTCAAGTTTTCTATTTCTTCCTGGTTCAGTTTTGGTAGATTATACATCTCAAGAAATGCATCTATTTCTTACAGATTTGCTGTCATATAGTTGCTCATAATATGTTCTTAAACTTGTTTAGATTTCTTTGGTGTTGTGATCTGTCCTCTTTCATTCATGATTTTATTAATTTGAGTCCTTTCTTTTTTTTCTTTTGGGTAGGTCTGGCCAGGGGTTTATTAATGTTATTAATTCTTTCAAAGAACCAGCTACTAGTTTCATTGATCTGTTCTACTGTTCTTTTGGTTCTTATTTCATTGATTTCTGCTCTGATCTTTATTATTTCTCTACTCCTGCTGGGTTTAGGCTTTATCTGTTGTTCTTGCTCCAACTCCACTTAGGTGTAGGGTTATGTTGTGTATTTGAGACCTTTCTTGTTTCTTGAGAAAGTCTTGTCTTTCTATATACTTTCCTCTTAGGACAACCTTTGCTGCAACCCAAAGATTTTGAACAGTTGTGTTTTCATTTTCATTTGTTTCCACGAATTTTAAAAAAAAAGTCTTCTTTAATTTCCTGGCTGACCCATATGCTTTTTAGCCTCCATGTATTTCAGTCCTTTCCAACTTTCCTTTTGTAATTAAGTTCCAGTTTCAAAGCACTGTGGTCCAAAAATATTCAAGGAATGATCCCATTCTTTTGGTACTGGTTCCGACCTGATTTGTGACCCAGGATGTGATCTATTCTTCAGAAGTTTCCATGTGCACTAGAGAAGAATGTGTATTTTTTGGTTTAAGATGCAATGTTCTGAATATATATTTGAAGTCCATATGGTTCTGTGTGTAATTTAAAGACTTTATTTCCTTGTTGATCTTTTGCTTAGATGATCTGTCTGTTTTAGCAGGGGAGGGGGTGTTGATGTCTCCTACTATTTTTGTATTATTGTTGATGTGTTTCTTTGATTTTGTTATTAATTGACTTATATAATTGTGTCTCCCCATGCTAGGGGCATAGATATTTTAAACTGTTAGAACTTTGGGCACCTGGGTGGCTCAGTCATTAAGCATTTGCCTTTGGCTCAGGTCATGATCTCAGGGGCCTGGGATTAAGTCCTGCATCCAGCTCCCTGATCAGCAGGAAGCCTGCTTCTTCCACTCCCCCTCGGTGGGAAGCCTCCCTCTCCTACTCTCCCTGCTTGTGTTCCCTCTCTAGTTGTATCTCTCTCTGTCAAATAAATAAATAAAATCTTAAAAAAGAAACTGTTAGATTTTCTTGTTGGATAGACTCTTTAAGTATGATATAATGTCCTCCCTCCTCTCTTATTATAGTCTTTGGCTTAAAATCTAACTTGTCTGATATAACTATTGCAACTTCAGCTTTCTTTTGATGTCCATTAGCATGGTAAATGATTTTCTACCCTCACACTTTAAATCTGCAGGTGTCTTTGGGTCTAAAATGAGTCTCTTACAGAAAGAATATTGATGGGTCTTGTTCTTTTACCCAATCTGAAACCCTGTGTCTTTTGATTGGCGCAATTAGCCCATTTGCATTCAAGGTATCTATTGAAATATATGAATTTAGTGCAATTGTATTGCCTCTAAGGTGACTGTTACTGTATCTTGTCTCTGTTCCTTTCTGGTCTATGTTACTTTTGGGTTCTGTGTTTGCCTAGAGGACCCCATTCAATATTTCTTATAGGACTGGTTTGGTGTTTGCAAATTCTTTTAGTTTTTGTTTGTCCCGGAAGGTCTTTATCTCTACTTCCATTTTCAATGACAGCCTAGCTGGATATAGTATTCTTTGCTGCATATTATTCTTGTTTAGTCCTCTGAACATATCACGCAAGTCCTTTCTGGCCTGCTAGGTCTCTGTGGATATTTCTGCTGCCAATCTAATGTTTCTACCATTGTAGTTATAGACCTCGTATCCCAAGTTGCTTTTAGGATTTTCTCTTTGTCTCTGAGACTTGTAAGTTTTACCATTAGATGATGTGGTGTTGACCTATTTTTATTGATTTTGAAGGGGTTTCTCTGTGCCTCCCAGGCTTTAATGCCTGCTTCCTTCACCGAATTAGAGAAGTTCTCCACTATAATTTGTTCCAATAAACCTTCTGCCTTTCTCTTTCTTCTTCTTCTTGGATCCCAATTATTCTAATATTATTTTGTCTTATGATGTCACTTATCTCTTAAATTCTCCCTCCATGATCCGGTGATTGTTTCTCTTTTTCTCTGATTCTTTTTTTTTTTTAAAGATTTATTTATTTGACAGAGAGACATCACAGGTAGGCAGAGAGGCAGGCAGAGAGAGAGAGAGAGAGAGGGGGAAGCAGGCTCCCCGCTGCGCAGAGAGCCCGATGTGGGACTCAATCCCAGGACCCGGGTATCATGACCTGAGCAGAAGGCAGCCGCTTAACCCACTGAGCCACCCAGGCACCCTTTTTCTCTGATTATTTATTCTCCATCATTTAGTCTTCTATATCACAAATTCTCTCTTCTCCCTCATTTATCCTAGCAGTTAGGGCCTCCATTTTTTTT
The DNA here is from genome assembly GCF_030435805.1 of Mustela lutreola. Taxonomy (NCBI): domain Eukaryota; kingdom Metazoa; phylum Chordata; class Mammalia; order Carnivora; family Mustelidae; genus Mustela; species Mustela lutreola. The sequence goes on from NC_081290.1 coordinate 79,746,597, forward strand.
TTTTTTTAAAGATTTTATTTGTTTATTTGACAGAGAGAGACAGAGAGGTCACAAGTAGGCAGAGAGGCAGGCAGAGAGAGAGGGAGAAGCAGGCTCCCTCCCCACCAAGGAGAGAGCCCGATGTGGGGCTCGATCCCAGGACCCTGGGATCATGACCTGGGCCGAAGGCAGAGGCTTAACCCACTGAGCCACCCAGGCACCCCAGGGCCTCCATTTTTTTAATGTACCTCATAAATAGCCTTATGATTTGGACTTGGTTAGATTTTAGTTCTATTATTTCTCCAAATTGGGATTCTCTAGTATCTTCTATGCTTTTCTCAAGCCTAGCTAGTATATTTATTATTTTAAGATTTTTTTTATTTATTTGTCAGAGATAGAGCAAGCAACCATAGGCAGACAGAGTGGCAGGCAGAGACAGAGAGCGTGGCAGGCTCCCTGTTGAGCAAGGAGTCCAATGTGGGACTTGATCCCAGGATGCTGCGATCATGACCTGAGCCAAAGGCAGCTGCTTAACCAACTGAGCCACCTAGGCATCTCTAGCTAGTATTTTTATAATCATCATTCTGAACTCTAATTCTGACATCTTACTAATGTCTGTATTGATTAGGTCTCTGGCAGCTGGTACTGCCTCTTGTATGTGTGTGTGTGTTTGTGTGTATGTGTGTTTTAGATTAGTTTGTCTATTTTGTCATTTTGTCCAGAAAAGAATAGATGAATGAAAGAACAAAATGTTAAAAGTGTAACAATGAACACAGAAAAATATACACTAAACAAATCAGAAGAGACTCGAAACCCAAAAGCAGGGTGGGGGAGGGGGGAAACAATGATCAGTCTGATGGATAGAACAGAGCCACATACTAGATTTGGAGTGTATTTTGGTCTATTAGAAGAAATTGATGCCCAAAATTTTAAAGAAAGAGAAATACATACACACACACACACACACACACACACACACATATAAGGGTAAATACAATAAAGGGATGGAACATGACTGTAAAGATGAAAATTTAAAAAATTATTTTTAAAAAGGAATTGATAAGAAATTGGTTGGGAAAAAAAAAGAAAAGATTTTTAAGAAATGGAGAGAATGTGATCAGGCAGGAGACTAAACCAAACCATATACTTGATTTAAGGTATATTTTGGTCTGTTAGAAGAATATGTATCTCAAAATTTTAAAGAAAGAAACATTTTAAAGAAAGAATATCTATATATCTCTATATATAGATACACACAAACACAAATAAGATTGAATACAATGAGGGGATAGAATATGACTATAAAAAGGAAAATTAAAAAAAAAAGATTTTATTTTTTTAAATATTTTATTTATTTATTTGTTAGAGAGAGAGAGAGAGTGAACAAGAAGGCAGAGTGGCAGGCAGAGGTAGAGAGAGAAGCAGGTTTTCTGCCAAGCAAGGAGCCTGATAGGAAACTTGATCCCAGGACCTGGAATTTGACCTGAGCTGAAGGCAGCAGCTTAACTAACTGAACCACCCAGGTATCCCTAAAAAAGATTTACAAAAAGGAATTTATAAGATATTCATTGCAAAAAGACAGAAGAAAAATTAAAAAAAAAAGAAAAAAGAAAAAAGAAAATGAAAAAAAAAAATAAGGAAAATTTAAAAAGTTAACTTTGAAAAACTAAAGCATCACGGGGGAAAAAAGCCATGAATTCTATGTGCTATATTCACCTAGCACTGGAATTTTGCAGTTCTCCTTGATAGGTAAACTTGGTCTTGCCCTGATGTTCTTCCTGATCTTCTGGGGGAGAGGCCTGTTGCAGTGATTCTCAAATGTCTTTGCCTGAAGCAGAATTGTACCACCCTTGCCAGGGGCCAGGCTAAACAATCTCCTTGTTTTGCTCTTCGCAGCTTTTATTCCCTGAAAGCTTTCTATACAGCTTTGGAAGACAAGAATGAAAATGGCAGCTTCCCAATCTCTGGCCCCAGAGGACTTGAGAAATCAGGGTTCTACTCCCCAGTGAGCCCTTAGAGAAAAACAGTCAATCACTCCTGTCTCCCTGTTCTCTGGCCACACTCCATGCTCACCCAGCTATGACCGGGCATCTCTATCTCTGGCACACAACCCTGTTTGGAGTTTCTAAACATCATATTCTTGTGGTATGCTCCCATGTTATTCCTCCTGAGGGAGAAAGGGTAATGCCTCAAATCTGTCACTTGTGGGGTCCCTGTTTGATGAGTAGTGACCCTACTGTGCCTCAAATCATGGTTTATGGCAATCCCAGGCTGAAAGTCCACTCCTCAGCTCTGTCTTTGTATCTGGATTCCCCACTCCAATATATGGGAGCTCTGCTGCACTCAGGCACCCCCTATCTTTCTGTGATCCTGTGCATCCTGAGACCACATTGTCTCAGTGAAGTTTCCACTCCCCCTGCTTAGCCACTGGAGTCACATCCCTCAGTGGAGCAGACTTCTTAAAAGTTCCAATTTTGTGCTCCTCTGCTCTATCACTTGCCCTAGCTGGCTAACAGAGGCTTCCTCCCACTGTGTTCTGTCTTCCAAAATACTACTTTAGATTCACTTCTCAACATGCCCTACCTTCTAGAAAGTAGTTACTTTTCTTTTCATACAATTGCTATTATTCTTTTCTTAGATCTCTTGTTGAGTTTGTAGGTGTTCAGAATGGTTGGATAATTGTCTAGCTGAATTTCTGAGACCAGACTACTCCTCTGTCATTTTTTTCCTCCCCTACTATATGAATTTAAATATTAGAACACATTTAATAGTGTAGTTCATATCCCCTGACTAAATTAGCTATTAAGGATATATTTACATAAATAATATACTGATTATGAGTTTTTACATTTAATATTCAAGTAACACATATGTAAAAAGAGGCAGTTAATCAGGTGTCCTTCAATTCTCAAATTGTTTTCTGTGGCTTAGCTTGAGGAAACAAGTCAGAAGGCGAGGATCAAATAAAATAACCCTATTAGATTATAAGCAAATAAAGCAAGTAATGTAAGTTATGTGGGCTAATCCAAGTTTGGAGAATGCTACCCAATCAGATCAAACAGAAAGAAAATCTAGGGATTTTTTGTATGTGAATGAGGAGTGAAGAAAATAAAAACTGTATGTGTATAAGCAAATAGAAGTTCTAGGATTAAAGGACTCTTGACAAAATAGGTGTAAGCTTCTATACTAAAAGTGAGAAATAACAACAAATCAATAACAATGAAAATACCTAATAGTTGTTGAATACTTAATATGTGTCTGGAGCTATGTTTTATATGAGTTATTTAAATTAACTCCCAAAATAATCATACCATGTAGTAATATTATAATCCTCATGTAACAGTTAAGTAATCTGTTACTTGGAATAATGAGGAGATAGTTAATTTGTGTGACCAAACTCAATATGCCTTCAAAGTATAAACTTTTTTTTTTGCATAATCAAACTTTGCTTACTTCAGTCATAATCTCTATACCTAATACTACTGTTTACTTTGAATATGATAAAGAATTATAGGTTTTGTATTGATTTTTATGATGTGTCCTCAAATTAAATATTGCATTATGTGTTGTTAAATCCGCATTGTACAGATACATACATGAGATCTAGAAATAATCATTATTTGTTCAGATTTACCTAATTAATAATTAACACAGCCATAATTAATCTATAAGACATCATAAATTCTTACTCTTCAAGAGAAATTATTTTCAGACAAAGAATTTGAGTAGCAGGACTAAAAGAAGAGCATAAGAAAATATGGATAATTGGAAGTGAATGGTCTCTTTGAGTTGTACTATCCTTACCAATAAAATTAAAATAACTATGATCTACTTTATAACAACTGAAATAATTAAATGAGAAATCGTGTATAAAATATTTAAATTACTGTGGGGATAGAATAAGTTCTAAATAAATGCTGGTTTGCATTATTAACAAAAACAACCTTAAGACTCAAGTATCAAGTAGTACTACAGGAAAAATCACAAACAAAACTAAAAAGAAAAAAAGTTCACAGAGATGGTTATTGACTGGTTTGTCCACTTAAGCAACAAATAAGATAATAAAAATATGAAAAATGTTTACCAGAGTGCTTGGGAAATGACAGGTACACAAAAATGATGCTTTATGCGAATCACACAGTGGGATCTTCCAGAGAATAATACTGTCACATTGAAGGATTACCAGCCTACTACCCACGTCAAGATGCTTGAGCTGAGTCTTTCTTCTGACACTCTCTTTTTCAGTACATTTATCCAGCTTATGCTTCATCAATTCATAGAGATGATAGATAGATGATGACAGATAGATGATGAAGATAGATGATAGATCAATGATAGGTAGATAATTGATAGATGATAGATAGTAGATGAAGAAGGTGTGTGTGTTGTGTGTGTGTACATATATTTAGGCTCTGCAGCACCTTAGCAATCAATTATTCTACTATTCAAAAATTGGTCATTTTATTCAAGTAAAGGTTTAACAGGCCTCCAAAGTAGTACCCATTTAAAAAAAAAAAAAGAAAGAAAGGAATAAAAGAGACCTTTGGAATAAAGAACGTTCTTATGAAAATAAATGTGGAATTGAAAACTAAAGGATAACCAGACTATCCATAATTATAAAGAAATAATAAGACTGCTTAAGTCCTGATAGAGAATTATTTAAGATAGAAATACAAAACAAAGGAATATTTTCATCAGTGCTAGAGTAACCCCTGAATAATTTACAGCTGCTTTTCTTTAGGGATGCAAGTAATTATTTTTGAACCTATCAGCATAGATTATCAGGTTTGTGCATTTGTATAAAATTGCCTTATTGAATTTATTATTATAATTTGTGATATTTATTTATTTATTTATGCTATTCAAGGACTTTGTTATGATTTAAATTGCTTGCACAAGGTCGTTCTTTGGAGACTTTGGATTTCTAAGGTCCTAATGTGAGTTCCTCACAGTGTGCTTTAAAACTGTATTATTTAAATTCTATACCTGTAAATCCAAAGATTAAATGTTTCCTTTTACCTTAATAGACATATGAAAACATTTCAGAAAAAAATGTATATTTTGGTTAATGTAAATATATATAAGCAAAGCATTTCAAAATTCTATTTTAAAGAGAGACTGTCTGTTTCCATTAAGTAAATTTTGAATAAAGCCACAGGAATTTATTCATTGAGTAAAGATCATAATTATGGAATAGAATTTATTTCAATATCATTTTATAATGTTCTATTTCTCTGGAAGAGTAATATTTAGAAATCACTTCATGAAATCATATACTACTTTTTTAGTGTTGTATTGTAGGACATAAGTCTTTCTAAACCACAATTACATGTTCCAATTTTACTAGCATCAGAGTAAAAAGCTTTGGAGGCAATGGCTTCTCCATTTCATGAATAAAAGTCATGTAATTAATTGATCTTTGAATGCAATTCAGAAATAGTTTTATCTAAAAGAGTGTATGCATTTTATTGTGATTTCATGAGCTCACAGAGTCCAGTGATTGTGATGACTGGTTGTTGAATTGAACTCTTAATTTGAAGTCTTTTGAATTCCTAATGACTTTTACTGCACCATTACCATCAATCAAAGCTGTTTTCTTTTATTGTTATTTATGTTCAAGTCATCATAAAATCACAATGACTTGGTAAAGTAGGTAATATAAAATGTACTATGATTGAAAACCATAATGGTTGAATCACTAGTTTGTATAAGGTATGTGATACTTTCAGTTATGTTTTTTAAACATTTATCATTTTAAAATTTAGGAAATGTATTCAATCACTTGCATAGCTCACTGAACCAAAATGTTGAATCAAATAATATATCACCCTGAAGACAGAATAAAATGTAACAAAATGTCAAGATCCTTTTACAGTTTTTTTTAGTCACAAATTTTGCTTATCTTTGACTCTTTCCTTCTTTTTACAAAATAGATTTAATTAAAATGAATTAAAGTGAATAATACATTTTAGTCATACACAATAAAATAATTTTCCAGTCAGGAAGATCTTAAATGGCCCCAACAGTTCCTCCATTGTCCGAAGTCTAAGATTTTCCTCATTAGTTTTTAGGCACAGAGAGAATAATGAAATGTCTCTTCTCATTCTGTAAAGAAAAGTATTCAGTAGCTACTTTTCTAAGTGTTTTAGCTGGGGTGTGTGGATCAGTTAAGCATCTGCCTTCTGCTCAGGTCATGATTCCAGGGTCCTGGGATTTAGTCCCACATTGGGCTTTTCCTTCTCCCACTCCCCTGCTTAAGTTCCTTCTTTCGCTGTGTCTCTCTTTGTCAAATAAGTAAATAAAATCTTTTGAAAAATAATAAAAAATAAGTGCTTTAGCTGGAAAATTTTTCCATGGTACATTTGTTCTTTTACCAAAAGACATTTCTTTGGAAAAGCATATTTGAGGATATTTGTTACTATAGTATGCCCTATTTCATGGTTTTCTTAGGTACTGCACAGATCTTCAGAATATATAATGCAGAGATTTCTCATTTTACTTGCGGAAATTTTCATAAATTATTTTCAAGGACTATATTTCTAAGCATATGTTCTGTGGATGGTGCAGAGTCATGAGGCTTTGGCAAAAGATATTCTAGAGCAAGAGCATTTAAAGGAAAAAAAAATGCTTTTTGTTTAGGTTCCATTTATAGATGTTTCTTTGAAAACATTACTGTTCCTTTTTCTCATATTGTATTTATTCCAGAGACAGAACCACAAGTATTGAACTAAGTTAGACCATTTACAGAAATACAGTATTATGTGAGGGGCTGTCGCATCATGGTGTCATTTTATTCCTCACAGAGGCAAACCCTGTTACAGTGTTCTGAACAGCTCTATCTGGGGTGAAAAACCTGCCTACAGAACCCAAAACATTAGGATCTTGGCCTTTTACCTCTTTTTAAATCCCAACAGAATGGAAGCAGAGATTAATTTTTTTTAGGGTAAACAACCCAAAGTTAATTTTTGGGTTACTTTATGTGATTCCCTGTGGTGGTTACTTCTGCCTTTCATGACTAAGAGAAATGTTTGGTCTCTTTAAGGGATATCACATCAACAGGGCTAACTCTTAACACTTTGAAGGAACTTGCAGTCAGGGGAGAAAAAAATGATGTTTGTAGATAATGGCACTGATCTAAAATTTAACTTTGTATTTGATGTTGTGTCAGTAGTGACTCATTTCCTGGTTGGCTTAGTTTTTGTTTAGACTTTCACAGTGTTGGATGCATAAGTGAATTTAATTAGATTGCATTTGTTGTAGGAATATACCCATGAAGGATAAATCTTCACACCTTTTCTTTCTCACAATATACTGCTTCATTCTGGTAGCATATGCCCTGAACTCAGCAAAACAATCAAAGACAGAGTATAATCTGATGTAGAATTCAAGGTAGGATTAGAGAGACAAATGAAAGTATGTATGTTGGATTACTGCAAAATATTGGTGGCTGCTGGTACTAAACAGTGTGTGTGTGTGTAGACCTCTCCAAAGTCACATCCTTCTTCTGTACACTTTGGTCCATCTCACCTGGCCCCCTCAGGGATAATATTCTAGGAATTCCTGTTTCCTTTTTTTTTTTTGTAATATTACTCATCCCATCTAGTTTATCATGCCCAGAGTAAAATTATTATATCTCCAGAATTAAGAATAAAGCTTTCTCGCCCCACATTCCTCAATTGCTATGACCTCATTATCCTTTTCCTCTTTACAACAAGTGTTCCAACTGTTTATATACCCTGCCTCTAATTCTTCTCTTTTCTCGCTTCTATGTATGTCAATTCGCTCTTGACCACCATAACCTGACAAATCTTCTCTTATTTCTCCACCAATGATCCCACTGATGTTTTGCTATGACCCAATGGCTGGTTGGAACTTCTCTAATTTAACCTATCTGACTGCATTGCAAAAGGAGATCACTCTTTCCTCCTTGAAATACTGTCACCTATTACATTCCACAGTGTACGTTTTCCTGGGTTTTCTTTACATCACACTCACAATATATATTCTGGTTCATCTAGCATCTCCAAGAACTGGAGGGCCCCAGAGCTCAATTTTCTACCATTTATTATCTAAATATTATAATCCATCTTATGGATTTTAAACACTAAATGTGTTAACAACAACAAACTAACACCTCCACTGAAATTTTCTTCTCAACTCCAGGTTAGTATATTTGCAATTTAAATTCCTTGCTGAATAATTCTAAAAATCTGTATCAAATCTGACTCTAGTTCTGATTTTTTTGTTTCATCAAATTGTAATTTTTTTTTTTTTTACTTTTAGCATTTCTTATAATGTTTTTGAAAGTTGGGCATGATATGTCAGATAACAGGACTTGGAGGAACAGCCCTTTAATATCATGTCTTATGGGATGCTGGCTAGTGTTCAGGCAGTGTAAAATGTTTGTTGTAGCTTTAAGCACCAGAGGCTTCAATTTCCCCTAGTATTTTTGTTCTGTTTTCTTCTTCAGTGCTGTATTTTGACTTCTCTAAGGACTCTTCCTCAGAACTACAATACCGCACTGGAGTCCTGATGATATGGAATAAGGTGTCAAGGAGAAGCATTCTAGCTCTAAGATTAGGTCTCAATTTTTTAATAAACCTGTGTGTCTAGTCCATGACATTCATAATTGTTTCTTATCCTCATCCAACTTTTTTTTTTTTTTAAGATTTATTTATTTATTTATTTGACACAGAGAGAGAGCACACAAGTAAGCAGAGAGGCAGGCAGAATGAGTGGGGGAAGCAGGCTCTCCACTGAGCAGAAAGCCCAATGCAGGGCTCGATCCCAGGACCCTGAGATCATGACCTGAGCAAAGGCAGAGGCTTAACCCACTGAGCCACACAGGCGCTCCACCCACCGCAACTTTTAAGTGAGGCAAGAGAGATAGATGTGACAGCATAAAGCCAAAGTCCTTTTCCCAGGTGGAATGAAGGTCTTTTAAAATATTTTCCTGCAAAGCAGAGGCCTCTTTTATGGAGAAAGCACGTGGCATATTTCACAATGGTCCTTTTCTTCCTCTACTAGTGCCACAAATGACTCTTTCTTGCCTCTCATGAGAAACTGTTAGGATTCCTGGAGGTAAAGGCCATCATATTCTAGAGGAGGCTGCTGGAAGACTGTGCGAGGAAGCATTTCTCAGTCTCACTCAGATAACTCAGTTTCAGCCACTCATCAAAGTACTGTTTATGTATCCTATCAGTGCATGGCTGCAGCAGCTTTTTCTCCCGCTAATCATATCCTGCCTGGGACCCACTGGATTTGCCTGTCTCTCTAGATTTGGGAGTAGTGGTTTGCCCTGTGACCTCAGTTCTCTGACAAACCCAAGAGAAGTCACTGGTTTTCAGTTTGAAAAAGTTTTCTTTTTTCTTAATGGAAAGACAGGAGTGATGACTTCCAAGCTGTTTATATTTTGGAGCTGAAACTGGAAGTCCTATATCAGTAATTTACTCAACATGTCCATGTAAATTGACTTCTCACAATCAACTATTCAACAACTAAGTCTGCCCTCCACAAAACATCCACCACCATTCAGGTTTTGTTTTTCCCCTATGTTTTTCCCATGTCACTATGTGACAATTCCATCCTTGTATATGCTTTGACCCTAAGCATTAGAAATAATTTTTATTTCTATATATCATGACTCATATATATTCTATGAGGAAGCCCAGTTGACCTTATCACCTCTGTTACCACTTCCACCACTCCCACTTTGATCCATGCATCAATATGATAACATGGATTATTACAAGACCCTTACAACTAGCCTCCTTACTATTGTCCTTCCCAAAGTATACTCCACTGTTAACACATTAGCAATAGTAGATCCTTTTCAAGGATGAGTACAATCTTGTCACTAACATTTTCACCATTCTAGTGTTTACTTGCTATGAATTAAATACAAAAACCCAGTATTAGGTGAATCTTCTATCCACTACATCTACTCTACCATTCCTGCCTTCAGCTCCAACCACAATGACTTCTGTACTATCCTTGGAATACACCCATGTATACTTTACAGGGTCTTTCCATTTACTCTTCTATCTGCCTTGCATGACCTCTTGGTTTGCATTACTAGCTTCCATACTCTGTTCAAGTTATAGCTTCCTCGGGGTGCCTGGGTGACTCAGTGGGTTAAAGCCTCTGCCTTCAGCTCCGGTCATGATCCCAGGGTCCTGGGATCGAGCCCTGCATCGGGCTCTCTGCTCGGCAGGGAGCCTGCTTCCTCCTCTCGCTCTCTCTCTCTGCCTACTTGTGATCTCTGTCTGTCAAATAAATAAGTAAAATATATATATATATATATATATATATATATATATATATATATATATATAGCTTCCCCTTGACAGGCATTCCTTGACAAATGCACTTCAAACCAACTGCACCTCAGGTTAATCTTCCTCCTATTCATGTCCTTAATGGTGTGTGTTTATTTCTGTATGCATGCATTTCTCTGTGTGTCTCTACCAGAAAAATATAAGATCCCTGAAAGCAAGTGTATTTATCTGTTTTGTAACCAGATGCACGACCAGAGCAATAGAATCTTGAAAACTGACTGAGATAAAAATTGGTATTTAATACATATTTATTGAATAGATAACTAAATTTTAGTTCCTTCAAATAAGAATATGCTGGCTATATTCTCTGCTCTTAAATAATAAAAGCAAACAGACCTAGTTATATTTATAGATAATATTTTATACCTAAAACTTATAGTTAGTTCTTGTGGTTAAATTTAGTGCAAAATTTTGACCTTATTATAGGTTAATTAAAGGGGAAAGAATACAATACTGATAGATGAAGCTTAAGTGGGATGAAAATTTTCCTGTAATTCCTTTTTTCTCTGGAGTATATTTTTAATACTAAACATTTTGACAAGTGACCCCACTTGATATAAGTAGCTACAATTTTCATGTACTGTAGAAATTCTGTTATAACCTGGATAAATACACTCATGTTAAAAGATACACACTTTCTGAAAAATGTACAACTTTCTGCTTTAAATGGGACCTCAAAATAGTGAGTGGTTGCTTCTCAACTATATTTTTTCTGTTTAATTATTTCTTAAAATTACTTAAGCAACTCCTCACATCCATAGAGCTTATACTTAGATGTTTGATCATGTACTTATCTTAAATCTCAGACTACTTAGTCATTAAAACTTTTCTAAGAACCTGCATTTCTAATATAGAATCACTTATAAATTAAATTTATAATCAATTAATCATTTCTCTAATAGTAATAATCATTATTATAATAATGTTTCTTTTCCTAATTTTCATAATCATGTTACAAGTTGCAGAAAATGTCACAGCTTGTTAGATTTTTGGGAGTGACATAAGTCTCACTTCTGATCTTTCCAGCTAGTAGAAATTATTAAAGAATGCTAACACAGCTTTATACTTCCTACCTATCCTTGTAGTTTTGCAAATAAAATATGGAATGGTGCTTCTTTTTCCATCCAAAAAAGAAGACCTTAAAGAATAGGAAGTACACAAGACACGGAGTGGTGAAAGGACTAAAACTTTATTTATTATTCAAGGTTGATTTGAATTAAAAAAATCATCCATGTAATTAATAGCAAAAGAGTTAGAACAATTGCAATTACACCTCTAAACATTTTCTTCTCTGAAAATCACAAAGATATTGCATTACATACTACTTTACCCCCATACTTATGTAGAAATGCATTTTACAGAAAATGTTAACATTCCCATTTGGCAAAAACTTATTTATAGTTAAGTTTCTACATAGAAAAAGAAAAGCTGATAATTTTCCTACTAAAGAAACCTGTGTCTTCTTTTTGGAAATAATTAAAATTCTATGTGCGGTTTCTAGGAAGAATAATGCAAGGTAAATATTCACCTGCTTTGAAATGAAAACTACAATAAAGTCCCTTTTAATTTATTGATATGCATATCTTATTGCTATAAATAAGAATTTGTGTTTTTATGCATTTTTAAAAATTACTGATAAATGAATATATAAGAATTGAAAAGACTTTAAACTATATATAAGAAATTGAAAGTAAATCATTTGATACAATTTATTCTATAAGTCTTCTTGAATTCTGATACTCATGTCATATTCTACCTTTGTGATGGAAACTGTACTTATTTAAAATATGCTATGTTATTGATCTACAATTTAGAGAGATTTCACTTTATATTAATTTTCATAAATGGAACAAAATCTTGAATATATTAAGTAGAAAGTTCTATTGCATACAAATAATATATTTCAACCATGTTCACACATCCAGTAATAGTTGCTCCATTCAATTATGAATTAAATTCAGCAGATATTTTGTTTACTTACTGGATAATGTGTAGTACTGGAGTTTACTAAAAATTAGACACTCTTTTTTTTTTTTTTTTCCCCTGAAGGAGTTTAAAACCTAATTATTGGGTCAGGGAGAATAACCATGGGAGCCACAATTTTTTTTTTTTCATGTAGTATCTAAGACCTTGCCTTTGTCTTTAAATTGTTTCGCTGAATTGTGAAATACAGAGTCAATAAAAAGATGAATTAAATAATTATCTCACTCTGTGGCCCAACAAACTTCCAGAAAGTCTTCCTAAAGTATCAGTAAGCTATACTAGTCTTGGGTTGATCAGCCATACAAACAAATGAGCATATTCCCTTTTTTTTCTTTTTTTTAATTGAAGTGTAGGTGACACACAATGTTACATTAGTTTCAGATATACAGCATAGTGGAATTATGCATTATGGTATACCTACCGCAAATGTAGCTACCTTCTGTCATCAGACAATGCTATTAAGATACCACTGACTACATTCGCTTAACTTATCCATCCCATAATTGGAATCTTGTATATCCCACTCCCCTCTATCTATTTTGCCCATTCCCCATTCTCCACCTCCTGGTAACTATCAGTTTGTTCCAGATGAACATATTTCTGAATAAAGAGCTTAAAGTTATGTATTCATAATTCTATATTCATACAAATAAATTTATTTGAATAGAGTTTGTCAAAAATTATTCAAAATGACTTGTATCAGAATAAATCAATTCACCACATGACTAAGCTAATATAATAATTTGCATGCTCCAGGAAGATTTTTCTTTAATATACAACTGATGGTAAGTTTGGATCACTAAAAGAAACCTTGCAAGGTTTTTCAAAGGATGATTTGGTTCTCTTTTCTTCATATTCAACTGAAATTTTATATTTTGTCTTAAGTAATGAATTCTTCAATTTTATGTTAAAATTCATGTTCAAAAATAAAGATATCCCCTAATGAGTTATAGAAAGTGTTAGAAAAATATTTGTAGCTACAGAACTTTTGTTTGGAATATGCTGACTTGCGAGTAATTATGATGTTAAGTATTATATTCCATTAGTATACTTTTTTGGATATAATTATGCCTATGATAAGTTAAGAGTATTTAGCTACTATCCAGATATAAGACCTACACAGTTTATTTTTATGCAATAAATCTGAGCTAAATTGGTGTTAGTGAAGTTTTTTTAATCTGTACTTAGAGATAAAATGGAGACCTACTACTCTCCAAAATTATGCTGCAGGCATAATCCTGAATAACAAAAGTTTAAGGGGGGGTACTTTTTTGCTGTTAAACATATACAAAATGCCATAATGGGGACTATACCAGAATTACCTTAGGAAAAATTACCTTGGGAAAATTACCTTAGGTAAGCTCCCCAACTTGTAAAATAAGAGTGATGAAAAATAGAAATTCAAGAGATCATTGTTTAAGATCTTAAAATTCTCCAAGCAGGTTAAGAGAACAGTCACACTCACATACACTCATATACACAATTATACCCTACAGAATTTTTAATGTTACTCAAACTTTATTACAAAAATATCCTATGACTGTGAGTAGATCCATGGAAACAAAAGGTTTTTTTTTGTTTAAATACATTGACAGGAACATTAAACACGTATTTCAATATACTTAATAAAATTTCGATTTTAGGGGTTTATTTCAATATTCTTTAAATTATACAATAACTTAATCCTCAAAGACTTATGTTCCATATCAAATGAAGTTAAATAACCAGAGAGAGAATTTACAATAACGTATTTTAGGAATTCGATAAATCTGTATTATTTTAGCAAAAAAAAAAAGGTGAGAAAAATACCCATTTTTTTTAATTTTTATTTTTAAAATTTTTTTATAAACATATAATGTATTATTAGCCCCAGAGGTACAGGTTTGTGAATCGCCAGGTTTACACACTTCACAACACTCACCATAGCCCATTGTTTTTTATAATATAAAATGTGATGTCTCTTGTAGTAAAACCATTGCTTATTTTTTCACTTGCCAAAATATTTGTGCTCCCAAAATGGATAATTTAATATATCACCAAAAAGTAGTTATAATCTGTATACCATTCTGTACTAGGATAATAAAAGAACATTTTCAAAGAAATTTTTGAAGTTGATAATTACAGTGTTGAGAGAGGATTATAACATTTCAAACTGTGAACTCTTCAGGTGCTGTATATAAAGATGCCAATTTCCATGACTTTCTCTTTTTAAATCATGTGCTAGAGATTATTTTCTCTTTTACCATAATACTTAGATAGAAGCCAGTTGGTGCTAATGTTAAAAAGGACACATTCTGTCATTGGTGAAAGCTTATCTGAGCTCTCTAATTCCTAGTGCTTCATCTCATATCAAATCTCAGTTTTGACATGTTTTATTGACCATTGTATGGTTTAAAGAGCAATTGTGAAGCATTATTTTTTAGGTATGTGTGTAGCTGGAATAAATACAGAACACAATAGCTTGATCATAAAATATTGCTGTCGATATTTTTGACATCCAGAGGCACAGAGAGAAGCTTGTGTTTTGAAAAAGAAGGTGATTTTCAAATTGCAACTTTTTTTCACACATAACATTCTCTGGTCGTTATTTGTTTTCATCTTCTAAACTTAAATTATATTGTTGTAAAATTTGAAGTCAAGTTGTAGAATTTAAGGCCAAATGGATACATGGTTTAAAAACTAAATAGCCTTTGGGGGCGGCTGGGTGGCTCAGTGGGTTAAGCCGTTGCCTTCAGCTCAGGTCATGATCTCAGGGTCATGGGATCGAGCCCCGCATCGGGCTCTCTGCTCAGCCGGGAGCCTGCTTCCTTCTCTCTCTCTGTCTGCTTGTGATCTCTCTCTGTCAAATAAATAAATAAAATCCTTAAAAAAAAATAAATAGCCTTTGTAAACTTAATTTTCTTATATTAATTAAATTTAAGGATTTTTTTAACGGAGTGAAATCAACTAAAATATAAGATCAGTCAAGGGGTGCCTGGGTGACTAAGTCTGTTAAGCATCAGCCTCTTGATTTAGGCTCAGGTCATGATCTCAAGGTCTTGAGATCAAACCCTGAGTTAGGCTCTGAGATCAACAGTCTGCTTGTCCCTCTCCTCTCCTTGTTTAAATAAATAACAAAGATTTTGTTTATTTATCTATTTGCTCTCAAATAAATAAATAAATAAATAACAACATCTTTGAAATATCAGGTCAATTCTTTTTTGTTTCTTTGTTTGTAAAAATAACTGAGTAACTGATTAACTGAAATAAACTATTTGGATTTTTGAAGTGTTTTGTTTGTATGTTTGTCTTATGGGTAGAGCCTACATGAGGTAAAATGAAGGGATTTTATTTTTTCATTTTATTTATTCACTTGAGAGAGAGTAGGAGGAGAGGCAGTGGGATACGCAAGCAGACTCCTTGCAGAGCCAGGATCCTGAAGAGGTGGGACTTTATCTCAGAACCCTGGGATCAGGCATACACTTAACCATCTGAGCCACCCAAGCACCCTGAAATGAAAGGATTTTTATAACACCTTTTAGTAATAGAGTTATACTTATGGCAGTTCTCCAAAGCTTGAAAGCAAAAACGTATCTTAAACAATAAGGGCAATAACTTAATACTATAATTTGGATAATAAGATTATTTGTACCATGTCTTACATAATGAAACTTTGTATTTTTAATTATCTCTCTACCCTGAGAGCACAACATCTAAAAAATAATAAATGTTTGTCTTATTCATGCTTTAATTTCTGAAACCCAGCAGAATACCTAAAATAGAGTACAGACCCTACACATATTACTTGGCTGGCACACCACTGAGTGTTAAATGCATCTCCTTCTAAAGTAATTAGTTAACTTTTGAATTAATAGGAAAATATATCAGTTACTTTAAAAGACATATGGACAAAATAAAGTGGTGTTATGAAAATCATTTATTTGAAATACATTAGCAAAATAAAGCGGAGCATTTATAAATTATCATAGCACTGAACTTATTTCAAATATCTAGCTCTCTATAGAGTAAATAACTTTGAGCCAAATCTCTAGAAAATTGTTCATCTTTCAATAAAATATTAAATTAAAAATTATAGTACAGAGAATAAGTGTGTTTTTCAAAGCATTCATAAATAGCATATACGTAGATAACATTATTATTTTTATTTTTAATGGTATGTTGTCTATCAGAGTTGGTTATCTTAATGTATTTTTAATATATTTCTTTTCTTGTTTAACAAGCACTAATTTTGTTCTTGAGTATAGAGTGTCATCTATATTCTTAGGTTATTTTACTGACATTACTAACACAGAAGTTAAATAAATTGGTCAAAATAACAATTTCTAATGGAACATTAGTGTGTTATTTATTTATTGGCTTATCTCTATACTTACCAAAAATGTTTTTTGGGAATTTATTCTACTTTGTTTTGTGGAGCAAAGGCAACATTAAAATATGGAATGAAATTTGGAAAGAAAAATAGCTTAATATTTTCATTTAAACATGTTTGCATTTTTTTGTTGTCAATCATAAATAAATGCCTTGACTTCTGTTGTAGTTTGCCTTTTTCCTTGAAAGTTTTTCTTAAGTATAATCTAAATCTTGATAATTTTATTATTTTTTTTTCTCTCTTCATTCCATGTTTTACTTACTATATTCAATTGTATCTTACTTGTATTTTAGCCCTCTGTTGTTAGTTACAGTGAAGTTTGTCAATAAGTAAGTCTATGGGCATTAAAATATTCTTCAAAAAATTGTTGAGTATAGTTGACATACAACTAATAATACATTAATTTCAGATGTACAAAATAGTGATTCAACAAGTTTATACATTATGCAATGATCACCACAAGTGTAGCTATCATCTCTCACCACATAATGCTTTTACAATATCATAGACTATCACCCTTCTCTGCCTGGACTTTTATTCCAATGACTTATTCACTTCATGACTGGAAGTCTATATCTTTAACTCTTCATCCATTTGTCCATCCTTCCATCTCCTCACTCCTCTGGCAACCATCATTACTTCTCTATATTTATAGGTCTGATTCCACTTTTTGTTTGTTACTCTGCTTATTCACTTTTTATTTTAAGATTCCATAAGGAACCCTCATACACTGTTTTCCAGTACTGAGTATTTATCCATTGAAAATGAATTTGAAAGACTCACTAATTTGAAAAGATATATACACCCTTATGTTTATTGCAGAATTATCTATAATAGTTAAGATATAGAAGCAACCTGTGTTCATCAAAAGACAAATGGATAAGAAAGATGTGACACTGAAATATTTCTAGTTCAATAATTAAAAAATAAGTATGTAAGTACACATGGGTAGATATAAACATGAAGAGATAGATGAGATAGATGATAGACCTAACGGATAACGACCTAATTGGATAAAATATTATATATACCTATACATGTATATCATATAAATTAGAAATATACATTTATAAATATGTATAAAATCATATATGTGTTAATGTATATAATTTAAATTCTGAAATATTATGTATACATGCATATGAACAAATATAGACATACATATACACATGTATACCTGTACCATATACACATGTATACCTATACCATATATACATGTATATATCCAATTTCATTTATTTTTAAAATATTTTATTTATTTACTTGACAGAGAGAGATCATAAGCAGGCAGAGATGCAGGCAGAGAGAGGAGGAAGCAGGCTCCCTGCTGAGCAGAGAGTCCGATGCGGGGCTCGAGCCCAGGACCCTGAGATCATGACCTGAGCCGAAGGCAGAGGATTTAACCCACTGAGCCCCCCAGGCGCCCCCCAGTTTTATTTTTATTATATTCTTTGATTCAACTTCAATTCCTAAGACTTTTCCTTACTGACATTAAGGTGAAGGTATATTAGTTGATGTTAAATAAAATACACAAATAATGTAGGATTGTTAATCTCTGTGCCAAGACTTTTTCATGATGAAAATAATAATAATCACTCTGTCTTATTCTTGTCATGTGAAGAAATTCCTGACACTAGCACCTTTTGGCCACTGTTTGGATTCACTTCCATTTAATTTTACATATATAAAGCAAATAATGGTTGTCAGTGGACTACAAGGAAGAGCATGCTTAGGTC